>NC_138112.1:15450130-16051380 GCF_964146895.1 Miniopterus schreibersii | reverse complement strand
ATGAAAGCTGGGAGACAACACCTCCAAAAATCATAAGACCTGTAAAATTATATGAAGGGTGAATATGGTTTGGTGATCGGGACTTGATAAAGCTCACCTGAAAAATCATTTTACTACAGATAAAATGATAACATACATTATACTAACAACTCATTTGATATAGTAAGTTATCAGGGAAAATGTGGCTGTCAGAAGGATTTCCTCAGTTGCTCTGCCTCTGTCATAGAAAGCAAAAACCAAGTTTGCACCAAGGATGTTATTTTAATGCTACTGGCAAACACAAGACATGCCAGGTCAACAGCCACATGAAGCCTCATATGGTATTTCTTACAATTAGAGCTATAAGCAAGCAAAAAGGGTTGGCTTAATTTGGGTCTCTGGTAAAATATGTATGAAATTAATAAAATACATTTTTATAGGTGTATATATCCATTTTTGTTTGTAAATAATTATAACCAGAGGCTGTACATAAACAATTTACTTTGGGCAGAGAGGATTAAAGGGAATATAACTCATAAATCTACCAACTACTCACCTCTGAGATGAACACTCCCCTACTACTATGATATTCTGTCATGATACTTAAATAAATAAAAACAGAAATAAAAAGTCCTGGGTAATCAAAACTCACATTGTTCTATACTGAATGCCTCTTCTTGAGTAATACACTTTGCATCCAACGTAAAGAATAGATAAGATTCCCAGCGTTAATGCAATACCACCAATAAAGCTGCCAATATCAAATTTTGATCCTTTATTGTCTTTAGAATTCACAGTTGCTGTGACTAGAAGAAAACAAAACAAAATAGGCTTTAGTGCTTTTAAAAAACATTGTAATAAACTAAAACTTCCTGAATCTCTATATAAATGAACACTGAATTGGAGACAAGGGGGACTCTAAGCATAGAAAGTTGCTCTCCAGTGTGTCTGGTGAAAAACCCCTAGTGCCTGCAACCCCAAGATCTTACCGTGTTTGATAGGCCTGGACCCCGATAGTCTACCAAAACCTCAGAGGCAGCAAGACTTGGGGAATTTTTTCCTTATGAATCCTCTTAAGAACTCATGCCTTAACAAAATAGGTCTGGGTAACACAGCTATAATCTTGCAACTGGATCCAATCTGAATGTTTCTAACTGAAATTTCTCCTCCTGAATAAACTGGGAATCTAAACTATTTTGGTTTTAATAATGACAAAAACCTGAGACATTAAAGTTGATTCCAATACATACATTGTAGTAATAAAGAAAATAAACTAGATGGAGTAAAATATGTAAAAACACACAAAAGAAACCATAAAGTCTGCTATTTGTTCCAATAAATGTAATCACTAGCTTTTAAATAGAACTTCAACGTTGGGTAACTTAAAAAGAGGATCGTCTTAAGGTTTTCGAATTAGCTGTTTCACAGGCATTATATTTTTAAAAATGCAAAAAGTAAAGAGTGCTGAGACTTTGATACTACATACATGGTTATATCTAGTACCATTTTAAATCTTTATGGCACAAATGAATTAAAACCAAAGTTCACCATGATTTTGGTTTGGAAATCATGTTTATTGAGCCTGCCCTGCCTAATTCCTTCCTACAATGAGGTAGAGAGTAAAAGGTATGACAAGTTTTCAAATCGTAATATAAAATCCTGTTAGGATAAATTACTTATTCACAGATGCATCTTACACAGTCCTTATTTGGTATCATTAAATTGGAAACCCTTTTTTAAAAAAGGGAGAAGTATACTAGGTGAATTGACTCTTTTCCAGATCTCTACAACTAATTTACTTAACAGGAAATCATTGCCTAAATTTATTTATTTTTGCCGAATGAAATAATGATCTAAATGTGGCATTTAAATTAACTATTTTTAGTATAGGAAAAATAGATCATTTTTAATACATACCTGTTACCGATGAAGAAACAGATGTCACAGAATTATTGTGGGTTGTGGCCATCGTGGATGTTGATGTCTGGGATGTCTTTTGTGAAACACTTGTTATTTTGGGTGTAGACTTTAAGGTGGTGGAAGTCGTGTTTACTGAGACCCCTGGTGTTGTCATTTGAGAAGTTGCTTTGGTTTTCAAGGTGGTGGCTGTCACATTTTTTGTGGCTATAGAAACTGGAGTAGGTGATGGTTTTGCTGGGGATTTCGAGGTGGTGTTTGCCACTGAGGAAACTGGAGTTGGAGATGGTTTCACAGTGCTTTTGGAAGATACATTTTTATAGGTGGAAGACACAAGTGGGGTATTCTCTGCAAGAAAATAAAAAACAAGCAAACATTAAGCCAACAGAAGTGAAGGGGAGAAAGGCAGAGAAGGAAGGAAGCCAACAACGTCAACTTTCCACTGCAGGCTCCAATCCTGAAGCAGACCCAGGCTGGCAGAAAGAAGAGATTCCAACTTTGAATCACTGTGGCTTCATTATTTTGGTATTATTCTGGAAAGGAGAGGCACGCTACTAAATACAACTCATTCAATAAAGTGGACATACTATGGATAATACCTCGGCTAGTGCAGGTGGAAAGTGGAGATGCCAGGAAAGGCGTATGCAACACACAGCTGCTGGTGCTCAGTGTTATGAGTTGAACTGCCCCCCCTCAAATTCTTATGTGGATATGACCTTATTTGGAGATAGGATCTTTACCAAGTACCAAGTTAAAAAGACGTCATTAGAATGGTCCTTATGAATGGGGAAACGGGGGTTAGAAAACTGGTGTCCTTATAAAATGGGGAAATCTGCAGGTAGACACACACACAGGAAAACCACTATGTGAAGATGAAGGCAGACGTTACGTCACGGTGATGCCCCCATAAATCAAGGAACACCAAGGATGGCCAGCAGACCTCTAGAACTAGGCAAGAGGTATGGAACAGACTCTCTCTCTCATGGCCCTCAGGGGGAAAGCAACCCTGCTGACTATCTGATCTTGGACTTCTAGCCTCCAGGGCTGTGACACAATAAATTTCTGTTGTTTAAGGCACCCAGTTTGTGGTCCTTTATTGTGGCAGCCCTAGGAAACTAATACACTCAGGTTCACAGTTTTTTCATTTCTTACAAAATGTGTCTCCCGGCAGCTGTACTCACTAGCGGCTGTGCTGAGCTGGTTCTTTTACAGATCTTTGAAACTAATCACTGTGAGATGAATTAAGCCAATCAATACTTGCCAAATCACTCCCCAAACTTACTTAATAAAACTGAAATCATCTATAGATTTCAATTAGAGACTTTCTCAATCTTAACCGCTGGTTTCAACTAACAATCACAGGAAAATGAAAGGCCTGTAACAACAGTATCGTGCACCATCCTTCCCCATAGCTGCAGTGTTCAGGAGGAAAAGCGGAGCCAGGTAAAGAATGTATGCATGGATATGAGTGACGCTTTGTCGCTGCTGTAAAAATACTCAAAACAGTCCAACTGCTCTCCATTTTTGTTTTGTGATAAGGGAACTATTCTCTGTGCACCATTTGTCTGTGACAGAATGTGTGGGAAGTACTTCAGGCAGAGGAATTGATCTGAAAAAGCAACAGAAACATAGAAATGAACTTCATGCCAGGGTCAAGTTGAGTAGTTAGGTCTGTTGGGGCAAATGGAGGTAGCAGAGTATTAAGCAGCAGAGGAGACTTGGCCTTTCTGTCATGATGAAGAGTTTAGACACCTCTTTGGCTTTCCCTCTAGTTCCTTACACAGTCAGGAACATCTGCTAGAAATGACCAAATTCTTCTACAATTGTACCTGGCACTTTTGTAGAGCAAAATGAAAATATAAGATGCAGTTCTTGCAATTAACGAGCTAATTCCATCGCAAAGATAAAGCAAGACATCATAATTTTTAATGGTAATGATATAACTAAGAGTTCAGAAAAATGAAAAATAGGTCTTCGATAAAAAGGGAGATTCCTGGGAAGGGGTGAAAAATGGAACTGGTCTCCGACACAACATATTGTAAAGGTGTTGTTTCCTTGTCTTTCTTACTAGCCCATGAACTGCTTCGGGCAAGGGTTACATCTTTTCTGTCTCCAGAGCCTCCTGGCATAGGGTTGCAATGGAGAAGGAACTAAACAAGCCCTGGGAGGGAGGAAGGAGGAAGGGGGCTGGTTCCTGAGCAGCGAGAGCCAGGCTAACTGGAGTGTGTGGGTTAGATATGTCAACATAATAAAGGCTACGTATGACAGGCCCATAGCTAATATACTCAGTGGTAAGAAGATGAAAGCTTTTCCTCTCAGATGCCCACTATCACCATTTCTATTCAACACAGCACTGTAAGTCCTTGCCATAGCACTCAGACAAGGACACAAAAGAAGATATCTGAGCTGGAAAGGATGAAGTAAAGCTCTATTTGCACAGACATGATACTACTTATAGAAAACCGTAGATGATTTCATTAAAAAAACCCTATTAGAGTAATAAATGAATCCAGTAGAGTTGAAGGATAAAAAAATCAATATACAGAATTATGTTGCTTTTCTATACACCAATAATGAATGATGAAGACAAATTAAGAAAACGATACCAGTTACAATTGCATAAAAAAGCAAAAATACTTAGGTGAAAAGACCTGTATTCTGACAACTGTAGAACACTGAAGAAAGAAATGGAAGAGTATACAAATAAAGGAAAGGATATACCATGCTCATGGATCGGAAAGATTATTATTTTTTAAATGTTCTTACTACCTAAAGCAATATACAGATTCAATGCAATGCCTATCAAAATACCAATGGCATTCTTCTCAGAACTAGAATTAATCCTAAAGTTTATAGGAACCACAGAAGACTCTGAAGAGCCAAAGAAACCTTGAGAAAGAACAAAGTGTGAGGTATCACACGCCCTGATTTCAAACTATATTACAAAGCTACAAAAATTAAAATGGTATGGTACTGTCATAAAAACAGATATAAAGATCAATAGAATAGAACAGAATAAAAAGCCCAGAAAGAAACCCTCGCCTCTATGGTCAATTAGTCTGTGACAAAGTAGGCGAGGATATACAATGGGGTAAAGACAGTGTCTTCAGTAAGTGGTGCCAGGAAAACTGGACAGACACATGCAAAAAAGTGAAACTGGATTGCTTTCTTACACCACATACAAAAATAAACTCAAAATGGATTAAAGACTTACATATAAGACCTGAAACCATAGAACTCCTAGAAGAAAACATAAGCAGTAAACTCTTTGACATCAATCGGTCTTAGCAACTTCTTTTTGAATAGGTCTTGGGCAAGGGCAACAAAGAAAAACTAAACAAATGAGACTACATCAAACTAAAGTTTTTGCACAGTGAAGGAAACCATGAACAAAAGTCTTCCATCAACAAAAGTCTTAGAAACTGTGACGGACACTTTCTGTTTGTCCCTCCAGACCCATCCCTCCCTCGACCCACCTGCTCTCTGATCTGAGAAGGAACCCTTATGAATTGCACCGACAGGCACCCTTGCCATGTAGGCTTCTGATTTGGTTCAGCCAAAGAGAAAGCATCACTTATTAATGCTTTATATTCTTCCTTATTTTTATTAGCTTGTATAACTAATTTGACTGAAAGCACAGTGCCTTTTACTATTTGGGGCTAGATCCAACCAGGAACAAGCTCACAAAGTCCAAGCCCATGTGCACTAAATCTGTCTGTCTATACGTATTTACTTAATGAATACTTAAACTGTATTCATTCTGAGCCAGGCACTGTTCCATTTTTAAAATATTACAATTTTCATAATTAACAGGCAGATGTTATAGTCATTTGCATTTTACAGATGAAACTGAGGCATAGAGAGGTTGAGTAACTTGAGCACAAACTAGGAAGGGGGGGAGCCAAGACTTGAACTTAGGCAGTTTGACTCAGGAGTTGCTGTTCGTAATCACTATGTTAAGTCACAAAAAGTACTGCCACCATGTTGGAAAGCTTTGGTTGGTACAGTGAGAGACTGTGTCATTGCCCTACTGTTGACCTTCAACATTCTGCTAAGAATAAGCTAGTAATGGATTTTAGGTAGAAAAAATAACAACGTAAACATTCTCAGAATTACTCTAACTATTGAATAAGCCTCAAGCTGGGTATGGAATAAATAGTCTTGATGTTCCATGTCCTACAAACCTACATACAGAAAACACTACCAGTTTGTCTGACCTGTGAAACACATAAAATGGTAACAACTTCTCATCCCCTGAAATATTTCATTGTTCCCAGCAGGGTTAAAATACTTTGAAATAACATTATTAGAACTATATTTGCAACCTCAAAAGTTGTGCAAGTGGTGCCGTCAGTCAGTTGCAGAAGATTTAAGGCCTAAACACAGAGAATAAGCATGTGTAATGTGCAGCTGCCACATAAGAATTTGGTCATTAACAAGCTCAAAGCACCACCACAACAAAGAGATATTCAGTCAGGAACAACAAAAAAAAAAGTCTGTTCAAATGTCAGCAAAAACAAATCTCTAGAAATGACAACTGTACAGCTTAGTATCCACTAGTAAATCATTTTAATTCATAGTGTAAAGGCACTAGAAAATAATATTTAATACTGAATATTTTTTCTTGCACAACAAAAGAAAAATGCAAACCTTGCAATTACTAAAAATACATACTTGCTTAGATGCTAGAAATGGTACCAGAGTCAAGAATGGGTTTGCACCTCATAACTTATGGATAAGAAACATGTGACTCAGAAGGTTAAGCAAATGCCCTACATCACTCACTGTCAGATAAGGTGGTGAGCAGAGCTTAACACAGGTCATCGGACTCCTCTGGGCCGGGGGATATTTTCACTGGTTTGCTCATTGCTCCAGATGAAAACCCATCTGAATTTCAGAGCCTGTTGTATTTAATCTAGGTACTAATTTTATCATTGACTATCTTCATTGCAACTAAAATCACCTTCAATAAACAAATGTATATACTTAATACCAAAAGCTGAAGCTAAAATAAGAGCTTACTAGATTTTTTTAAAAATTTAAATTTAAGAGCCTCATATAATTTTTATTAAGCAACAGTGAAGACTTACAAAAGGTACAATGGATAATACAAGCATCTGTGTTCTTGCCATCACGATTAAGAAAAAAAACTTTCCCAATTAAGAAATCCCCAAAGGTTGTTGTCAGAAGAACCACTATCCTGAAATTATTATAAATTTCTTTATATTTTTACTTCACACTATTTCTAAGCAATATAGTACTGTTTTCACATGTTCAAATTTTATATAACTAGCATCACATTATAGGTCCTTTTCTGTTCTTGCTTTTTGTACTCAACACTTACGAATTTCATTCATGTTAACATCGATTCCTCTGGTTCATTCATTCCTCACAGCATTTATATTTTTTATACTGAGAATTAGGTTTTGAAATGTTTTCTGTTTCTGAGACTCATTATGTGCAATGACTAACTGAAATACCCTTCTGAATAATACCCTACCCACAACACAGCTGAAAGGCAAAACACGTTTGTATACATTCAGGCTCTTTAGTTATAAGAGATCTATCCCCTTGGGCCCTCACTCAAAACCCTAACAAATACTGACCCAACAATTCCACTTCTAAGAATCTAGTTAAATCCTAGCTCAAGTTGGTAAAGTTATTTATGTATGTTCACTGCAGCACTGTTTAGAAGAGTAACAATATCCATTAATGGCACAGTCAAAGAAATTATGGTTCATCCATATTATGAAACATAACACAAACGTGGAAATGAAACAGAGTTAAACATACTGTGGTGGTTTTAAAATATGCCCACAAATTCTTTGATATTCCTCCCTTCAAAATGTGAAGCCTGATTTCACTTCCCTTGTATATGGACCTAACTTAGAGTCTTGCTTTTAACAGAATTATGGTGGAAGCGATGCTCTGGGACTTCTGAGGCTAGGTCATAAAAGAGACAGTTTCTATCTGGCTCTCTCTAGGATCTAGGCATCTCTAGAACTGCCCACTTGGGGAAGCCTTCCACCACCCCGTGAGGGTACTCAGGCAGCCTTATCCTGCATCAGGAGAGAAACCGAGGCCCGGCAACAGCCAGCCTACAAGTCGGTTCACCTCAGAAGCGAGTCCAGCCCCGCTCAAGCCTTCATTGCTGCGCCCTCAGATCTGACCTCAGCTAAGGATCTAGCTAAGCTGCTACTTAACTCCTAGCGCACAGGACCCATGAGATAATAAATAAAATCTTAAACCACTAAGCTCTGGGGTTCTGTTATGTAGCAATAACCAATAATGTGCTAACACAAAAGATCAATATTTCATAGTTCAGTCAAAAAATCAACTTGCAGAACGTTATGTACGTGCCTATTCTGCATATTCATACCAGCAAATGGTGATTATATCTAGGGAGTTACTGGGAAGGGAAAGGGAGGGAGGGACCAGATGCTTTTTTGACTTTATAAGCTTTTGTATTGCTTGAAAGATTAAGTGCATGCATGATTAACTTCTACAGTTTTTTAAAGCCTATAAAGACTGAAATATATGAAAGAATTTTAAACCAATAAAGATAAAATCTCTCACTCATTGTAAAAGAAAAGAAAATTACCTTAATTTTAGACGCATTGCTAACAAGTTCTATTGTGTGGTTTCCTAGCTGACTGCTGATTAAAAGCTGCAAATTGAGGGAGGAGTAGGCTACGAAGACATGACAGTTAAGTCTCTTAGAAAAAGGAGACAGGAGCTAAAATAAGCCGTCTGAAGTCACTCAAGTACAGAAACAAAAACGATTATGTATCTAGAAGCCTCTGAGGATGTAACTATCTCACACGACTGTAATCATAAAAACGATATTTACATAGCAGTAAACAGTGTATAAAGTATTCCACATACAGAACTTTATTTTACGCCATAATAAACCCTGAGGCACATAGAAGTATCTTTACTGCCATTTTATTGATTTGGAAACAAACCCAGGGAGTGAGGGAAGCCAGGGCACAAAACACCCTGAATTCCATTCTAAAAGTTCAAACTTGATTATATAATAACACCAGTTATCTGATACTGAAGAGAGAGAGGGTCAAGCTTAGAGATGTGAGTCCTCACGTCACCACAGCCAGAATGAGCTTTCCCCCCGTGCCACCAACTCTGCACGACTATAGGCTCAGAAGCAGCCTTTTTGGAAACGGTCTCGGTGCACATGGTCTTCTCGGGGATTTCTGGGAAACGCTGGAGGAGGCAGAAAATTTGTGTTGAACATGTAGAAGTAGGAATGCAGGAAATTCTAGTCTGCATCAGAATCTTTTCTCCAGGTAGCAGCATGTGTGTCAGTCAAGCACTTGAGGCTCGGAAGGGGCAGCCGGGTGTATTAGCAAGAACGGCAGTGTCAGCCCTCCTGGGCTTACTGAATGGCTACAAAGTCCCTTTCTATCTGTACAACTTTACCTCATCTCTAAAATAGGGAGAACAAGAATTAACTCATTTGATTATTTTGTGGAATTCAACAACAAGGGCAAAACACCTGTATAATGCTTGGCAAGAGCATTACGTTCAGCAAATGGTTACCGTCATCACCACCACCACCGTCACTTTACAACAGAGTGAACTGCAAATGAGGACGGCCTGGGCCTTCTTTCCAGCACAGCCTGCTTCCTTCCCTGCACCTTTGCCTTTCTCCACGCGGCGGCCGCCAACGATAGATACGCCTGTTTCTCCTCACTCCACCTCTGAATGTCACATCCACTCAGACCTGGTTCATGCTATTTCCTCTAAGATTTTCCCAAATGAAAGCAATCTCTCCTTCTTGAGTGCTCACCTGTTTTTTGCACTTTTATTACTATACTCAGCATACTGGTCTTTCCGTATAGCTATTTTTGTTTTTTATTACCTTTCCAATTAAATTATAAGTATCCTAAGGGCAGTATCTATGTTCAGTTCTCTGTAGCTCCCACAGTACCTGGCGCATTCCCTGTTGTTGACTACCTCCATCCACTCTGGTCTTCACCTCTTTTTTTTACACTCATACTCATTTTACAGAAACACTTTTAATTACCCCTATCTAACAAGTGTAAAAGTCAAGCAGAAGTATCTCCCTGTATAGTCCCTGGATTTGCATAGGAACTTACTTTGCTGGAAGTCAACAGCTTTGCAACTAATTAGTAGATTGACAAAACATGTATAACAAGATATTTTAAAAACAAAATATTTTCTAAATAAAACCCTTGTCTGGAGTGAAAAATTGCCTAGGAGAATTTCTTTACAGTAATTTATCTCTACACAATGAGGCTGCTATGTAAATTTTAGCAATCTCAAGGAAATTATAAAAATTGTCTTTGACTTCATAATAGAAAAACCCAGAAAGTTTATAACCAAGTAAAGTATGCAAGGATTTTGGTATGCCTTTTACTGCTGTTGTCTACAACAGTGAAAGCAAATTTATTTACTTGAATATGAAGATGAAGAATGTGGCTTAATGTTTAAAACGTTTATTCCCCACTTACTGTTCAAAATCCATGACTGGCTAATACATTCACAATTAGAAAACTTCTATTTGATTCGGTGACATCCTGACTACTGCAGAATATCAAAATAACTAACTGATATAGGTGTCCAGGCACAAAACCTTTTATGAACTGAACAGCCAGTTATGGATAAAGTTTTGTGTCTGGGCATATACATCAGGTATTGGATATTCTATTGTAGCAGGCACATCGCTTTAAATCAAAGGCTAGATCTGACTAAGCTTAGTGAGGAAGGCATGTCAAAAGTGGAGACAGGCCAAAAACTAGCCTCTTGCACCAAACAGCCAAGTTGTGAATGCAAAGAAAAAGTTCTTGAAGGAAATTAAAGTGCTACTCCAGTGGACACACAAATGATAAGAAATGGAAACAGCCTTACTGCTGCTATGGACCAAGTTTTAGTGGTCTGGATAGGGGTCAAACCAGCCACAACAGTCCCTTAAGCCAAAGCCTAATCCAGAGCAACACCCGAACGCTTTTCAGTTCCGAGGGGGCTGAGAGAGGTGAGGAAGCAGCAGAGGAAAAATGTGAAGCTAGAAGTTGGTTCATGAGGTTTAAGGAAAGGGGCCATCTCCAAAACAAAAGTGCAAGGTGAAGCAGCAGGTCACCCAGAAGATCCAGCTAAGCTCATCAGTGAAGGTGGCTACACTGAACAATAGATACTCAGTGCAGATGAAACAGCCTTATACTGGAAGATGCCACCTAGGACTTTTATAGCTAGAGAGGAGAAGTCAATGCCTGCCGTTAAAGCTTCAAAGGACAGGCTGACTCTCTACTCTGCCTGTGCTCTATAAATGGAACAACAAAGCCTGGATAACAGCACATCTGTTCACAGCATGGTTTACTGAGTATTTTAAGCCCACTATTGAGACTTATTGCTCAGAAAAAAAGATTCCTTTCCAATTACTGTTCACTGACAAAGCACATGGTCACCCAAGAGCTCCGATGGAGATATACAATGAGATTAGTATTTCATGCCTGCTAACATAACAACCATTCTGCAGCCCATGGGTCAAGGAGTAATTTTGACTTTCAGGTTTTATTATTTAAGAAATATACTTCATAAGACTACAGCTGCCATAGACAGTGATTCCTCTGATGGGTCTGGGCAAAGTAAATTGAAATCTTCTGAAATGATTCATCATTCTCTATGCCATGAAGAACTGTGAATGGGGATTGTCACGATAGAGTCACTTATCTCAAGGGAACTAAAATGGAGCCGAGAGGTCATGAAGATGCTGTCTTATGCTAATCCTACCGATGAGACCATATCCTGAACTTTACTTCCTCTTCATGGCAACAAGACCATCTGAATTCTTCATCCTGAAAGGAGCCACTCCAGTCTGTATCTTTCATTTGCATAAAGGACCTAAAGGAGGTTTGAATTCTTGGGTCTTCACACTTACCACAGAGCAGCAATATTCAACTGGCATGCCACAAGAATTTTTAAAACAAGTAATAGCTCACTATTTAGTCAGAGACACTGACCTCCTTTCCCACAGATTGTCAAATAAAAAAATGACAACAGCCATCTGGCATGAATGAATCAAAATTATACCTTTTTTTTTTGGCCAGATAGGCACAAAGAATAGATTTTTTGGTGTGCCGTAGAATTTTACTAATTAGTTTGTGTGTGCCCTGAGATGAAAACAGTTGAAAATCGCTGTTATAGAGGCACATCCCAGAACTTGCTTACCTCAGGATCTCACTATGGAACCTAACCAATCCTTTTTATTTTAAATATGTTTTTACTGATTTTTTTTTTTTTTAAAGAGAGAGTAACATTGATGAGAGAGAAACATCAACATCAATTGGCTGCCTCTTGCGCACTCCCACTGGGGATTGAGCCCACAACCCAGGCATGTGCCCTGACCAGGAATCGAACCAGCAACCTCTAGGCGCATAGGTTGACACTCAACCACTGAGCCACACCAGCCAGGCTAACCAATCCTTTTTAACTAGTCACCACGTTAGACAGCCAACAGGAAAGGTTTCCTTTGTTACAAAATGTGTGGGTTTTGCCTTTATAAATCCTGCCTTTCTTTGTTCTTCCTGGAGCGCAAACTGAGTTGCTACCTGAATCTGTGTCTCCCAGATTGGAATTCTATAAGATCCCAAATGAACTTGGCACTGCTACAATCTCAGGATAAAACTTTAATGGATGAGGAGTTGCTTCTGATAATGGAGAAAATAAAATAGAATTAGCATTGCTAAAAGAGTCATGTAAAATGGAGTTGGGAGGCCACTGAGGAAGTGGGCTAGGCAGATCTGGTACCTGTTTTCAGAGCTCCTATTAAGTTGCTAACCTGTTGCTAAACTCTGCTCAAGGCTGAGTCATAAACTGCTGTGTGGACAAATATGGACTTGACTTTCTCCGTTCACCTCCCTCGTTGGCATGCTGCAACTAACCAATCCCTGTTAACCCAGCCAGCATCCTTCACTTGGAGGAAGAACCTAAATAGGAACTGCACTTGTGGTTTTATAAACCCTGCCTTTGTTCTCTTTGGAATTCGATTTGGGTTGCTACCCGAATCTGTGACCCCTGGACTGCACCCTTTTTGCTCAAATGCTTTTTGTTGTTCATTATAGCCTAAACCTATTCTTTGGTTAACACTTCTTACAGATGAGCAAAGAAAGTGGTTTCTGGAGAGGGAATCTACTCCTGGTGAAGATGCTGTGAAGACTGTTGAAATGACAATAAAGAATTTAGAATATTACATAAATTTAGTTGATAAAGCAACTGAAATGTCTGTCTGAAGTACTCCCTGCATCACAGAGACCAAGATAGATGACATTAAAAAGGGTAGGAAGCTACATGCTAGCTGCATACCCCTTCCTCCAGAGATCTCCTGTGTGCCTAAGTCCATTCAGGGGGAAAAGAGCGCCCAGGGTGGACATCCAGCTCCCCCAGCACTGTGGATTGCATCTGGGGAGCCCCTACTCCTGTCTCGCCCCATGAGGATTTCACAGGAATATGTGAGGCTCAACCATTAGAAATCTGATTGTGATGGGGAAGGGTACAGGGGCTTACAATGACTAGCATTTGGATCTCGGCAGACTGAGTTCCTACCTGCAGCTTTGCTCATCTGCAGAACCAAGTCATGGGTACAGTCTGACTTGGGAACTGAGCAGGGTTCAGGCCTGCCTGATTCAGGTCTTAAAGTGAAGAGATTTACCAGTCCTAGAGCCTGATCTGCCTTTGCCCAGGCAGTGGAGGTGAGTCACAGCCCTTCCCACTGCTGAGTGAAGCTCCCAGCCCTGCCTGACCAGAAAGACTGGCAAGAACACCTAGAAGCTGCACAGCCCAGCAATGCTTGAGCAGAGTCCAAAAGGCAGAGTTGATAGTCTGCAGAACAAAGCCAGTGGCCCTATTTGGCCAGGGAGGTTGGGGCACAGGCTGACTTAAGTCAAGACCAAAAAGAGTCCTACTCCTCGCTTTGGAGTTGGTTCTCTCACTGCAACTCAACAGGGAAACTGATTCATAGCCCTGCCAATAGCTGAATAGAGCCTTCAGCCCACTCAACCAGGGAACCTAAACAGAGCACCTGGGAAGCTGTATAACCCATCCAACAGCCATGCTTACAGTGACACTTGAACAGAGAGCACAGCTGGTGGGTTTCACTGTCTGCAGAGCAAAACTGGTGGCATTTTCTGGTCAGGGAATTCAGTGAAACAGGGAATAAAAACTTTATTCTACTCTGACTAACCATGAAATGGAATTAGAATAAAACGTACTAACAAACTGATAAAAGGAACTCATATACTAACAGTTTCCTTATAAGCATATTGCAGGGGTCAGCAGTTCCAGTTCCTGTCTGTATAAAAAAATAGCCTTGACCACAACTTCAGTTGACACAGATCCACAGATTACTCAACTGCAGGAATTTGGCTAGCATTGACCAGTTCCAGTATACTGACATCAACAATCCCTACTGGGATCAGCAAGGACACTGCCCACACATCCACAGCCCTCTTCCTAATCTCCTTGTTCTGCTTTCCTCTCCCTCCTTCTAAAAACCAATGCCTGCACTGAGGTGCTAAGATGGGCTTTGGACAAGAGTCCCCCATCTTTTCGAGATGCTGGCACTCGAATAAACCAAACCTCTTTCCTTTTTCACCAGCATCTGTCTCATGAGTTTGGTTTTCGTGGAGGCAGGCAATCGAAACTTGGTTCCAGTTACAAACAGTCCTGCCTGATTTGGGTCCCCAAACAATAAGCTGTGCAGGCCCTGGGGCCCACCCTGCTGTCCCATCAGGGCAGAGAAGCTCATTCATAGCCCCACTTACTGCTAAGTAATAGTACACAGTCCTGACCATCAAGAAACCCTGACCAGTGAACCCAGGCAACCACAGAGCCCATCCTATAGCCTCACTTAGGCAGGGAACCAAGTCAGCAGTCCTAACCAACTGTTCCAGCCAGCGGAACCCCTCTTCCATTGACCTCAAAGCCCAGACAGTGACCTTACCCAAAACAGACCCTTAGAGCAAGCCCTACCTGCCCAGAAGACATATCCAGCGGCCCAAAGTGAGCTGATTGATGAAGAACTTTCTTCACCAAAGCGAACTTGTAAAGTCTGGAAGAGGAGACCATTTATTCAAATGTGCATATGCCAGCGAAAGGAATCACAGATCACCAAAAAAATGAGTAACAATGACACCACCAAAGGAAACGAATAAAGCTCTAAATGACTCTAAAGTAATGAAGATCTATGAACTGTCAAATAATTCAGAATAATCCTCTGAAACTTAGTAAACCACAAGAACACACAAGGAGGCAACTAAATGAAATCAGGAAAATAATGAATAAACAAAAAGGTTCAACAAAGAAATAGAAACAATCAAAACCAAAACAAACACAAACCCTACAGCTGGAAAATACAGTGACTAGAGTGAAGAATTCGATATGTAATTTCAAAAGCATATGACCATGCAGAAGAATCAGTGACCTAGAAGACGTAACATCTGAAATTAGCCAGTCAAAGGAGCAAGAACAACAAAATGAAAAAGAGTGAAGAAAGCCTATGGGACTCATGGGACACAATCAAAAGAAACAATATCCACATTACAGAACTTCCAGAAGGAGAAGAGGGAAAAAAAATCAAGCATATTTAAAGCAATAATGGTTGAAAGCATCCCAATCCTGGAGGGGAGAAATGGACATCCAGATCCATGAGGCCCAATGGACCCAAAACAGTTTAAACTCAAATAGGGTTACATCAAGACACATTACAGTCAAGCGCTGTTTAATGATGGGAATACATTCTGAGAAATGCATAGTCAGGCAATTTCATTGTGTGAACATTACAGGGTTTACTTATACCAACCTAGGTGTTATAGCCTACTACTCACCTAGACTATAAGGTAGCTTATTGCTCCTAGGCTACAAGCCAGTATAGCACGTTACTGTACAAAACATGAGATTAAATCAAGCACAAGAGAAAATGATGTGATCAAGAAACTCAGTAAACATGAGATGTGTGAGGTTTCTGCCAGCTACTGGCACATGTTTCACAACAAATTTTTTTTTATAAGTAGAGAGAGTACACCCTGAAATAGCGATACATATAGTATAGCAAACAAACTAGTAACAGTAGCTGATTATCATTATTTTGTACTGTACATAATTTTATGAATTATATTCTATACAGTTGGCAGTGCAGTGGGTTTGTTTATAGCAGCATCACCACAAACAAGTTAATAATGTGACGTGTTATGATGTTATGATGGCTATGACATCACTAGGCAATAGGAATTTTTCAGCTCCATTATAATCTTATGGGACCAACATCATAAATGTAGTCCGTTGTTGACTAAAATGTTGTTATGTGGTATATGAGTGTATCATTAAATTGTTAAAAGTCTAAGACAAAGAAAGAATTTTGAAAGCAGTAAGAGGGAGAAATTACATATAAGCCTCCTACACAAGTCCCTGCCCTACCCCCACAAGACTATCAAAGGATTTCTCAACAGAAATGTTTCAAGCCAGAAGATAATGGGATGACATACTCAAAATACTGGGGAAAAACAAAACCTGCCAACCACAAATTCTATACCTGGCAAAGCTGTCCTTTAGAGAGAGAGGCTTTCTGGAACAAGAACTGAAGGAGTTCATCACCACTAGACCACCTTCTAAGAAATGCTTAAGGAAGTTATTTGAGTGAAAGTAAAAGAATGCTAATTAACATAAAAACATAAGAAGGTAACATAAAACTCACTGGTAAATATATAGTCAAAGTAAGTCTGTAATATGGTACTGGTGGTGCACAATTCACTTAGAACTCTAGTTGAAAAGTTAAAAAAAGAAATGTAGTAAAAATAACCATAACTACAATAATCTGTTAATGACACAATATAAAAAACATGTTAACTGTAACATGAATAGCCTAAAATGTGAGAGGAAATAGAAGTAAAAGTGTAAATTTGGAATTCTAGTGAAGTTAAGTTATCAGTTTAAAATAGGATGTTATAATGTTAAAATATTTAATGTAAGTCTCATGGTAACCATGAGGGAAAAACCTGTAGTACATGATAAGAATAAAGACTATGATAAAGAAGTTAAAGCGTGTTGGTACCAAAAGACATCACAAAACATGTGCACAAAGAAACACAGCAGGATACAAAACAATGAACAATGGGTCTACAAAACAGCCAGGAAAATATTAACAAAATGGCAGTTGTAAGTCCTTGTCAATAACTATTTTAAATGTCAATAGATTAAATTCTCCAATCAAATTCTCCAATTAAATTCTCCATTCAGTAGAATGGCTGAATAGATAGAAAAACAAGATTCAATGACATGCTGCCTATAGGAGAATCACTTTAGCCTCAAAGACACACACAACCTGAGAGTGAAGGAATGGAAAATACATTTCAAGCAAATGGTATCCAAAAAACCCCAGGGGTAGCCAAATTTATATCACACAGAATCGATTTTAAACTAAAAATGGTAAAAAGAGACAAAGAAGGACACCATATAATAAAGTGTTCAATCCATCAAGAAGTTATAACTATACATATTTATGCACTCAAAATTGGAGCACCCAATATATATAAAGCAAAAATTAATCACTAAAAAAAGATAAACAGCCCGGCCGGGCATGGCTCAGCGGTTGAGCGTCGACCTAGGATCCAGGCGATCGGGGTTCAATTCCTGGTCAGGGCACATGCCCGGGTTGTGGGCTCGATCAATGACTCTCTCATCATTGATGTTTCTATCTCTCCCCCCCTCCTTTCCTCTCTCTGAAATCAATAAAGATATATTTTTTTAAAAAAGATAAACAGAAATACAGTAATAGTTGGAGACTTTAATACCCCCTACTCTCATCTATGGATAGATCATCCAGACAGAGAGGAAAAGGAACCGCAGATTTAAACACAATAAACCAAACAGACTCACAGACACATACAGAACATTCTAACATAAAGAATATACCATCAGACAACAGCAGAACACACATACTTCCCAAGTGCACATGGAACACCTTCTAGATTAGACCATATGTTAAGCCACAAAACAAGTCTTAGCAAATTCTGAGAGCCTGAAATCATACCAAGTATCTTCTCTGACTGCAATGCTATGAAACCAGAAATCAATAACAGGAGTAAAACTCAAAAAATTTATAGAAATTACATACATAGAATACACAGAAATTAAACATCCACTCTTCTTAACATCCAATGGATCAAAGAATAAATTGAAGGGTATATAAAAAAGTATCTGGGTCAAACAAAAATGGAAACACAAAATACCAAAACTTATGGGATGCAGAATAAGGAGGGAGGTTCATGTAACAAATGCCTTCATGAAGATATAAAAAAGATCTCAAATAAACAACTTAACCCTACACCTTAAGTGACCAGGAAAAGCAGGTCCAAATGAGCAAATGACAGAAATAATAATGACTGGAACAAAAATGAATGAAATAGAGGACAGGGAAACAATAGAAAAGATTAACAAAACTAAGAGTTGGTTCTTTGCAAGGATAAATAAATTTGACAAACCTTTAAATAGACTAATAAAGAAAAAAGGAGAGAGGACCCAAATTATAAATAAAAAAAAAAAGAGACATTACAGCTGACACCACAGAAATAAAAAGGATTGTAAGAGACTACTATAAACAGCAATAAATCCAAAAATTCAACAACCTAGAAGAAGTGGAAAACATCTTAGAAACATACAACCTACCAAGACTGAATCAGGAAGAAACAGAAAATTATTAGTAACCAAAAATTTTAAAATGAAGAAAAGCCCAGGGACCAGATGGATTCTTTGGCAAATTTTACCAAACATTTAAAGAAAAATCAACATCAATCCTTCTCAAACTCTTCCAAAAAATCAGAGGAGAAAATATTCCCAAACGAACCCATTTTAGGAGGTGAGAATTATATGGATGCCAAAGTCAGAAAAAGATACTACTGGGGAAAAAAACACACTAAACTATAGGCCAGTATCTCTGATGAACAGAGATGCAAAAATTCTCAACAAAAATACAAGCAAACTGAATTAAGCAACATATTAAAAGGATCATTCAACATGAACACCTTGGATTTATCCTTGGGATACAAGGGTGATTCAATATCCATAAGTCAATGTGATGCACCACATGTACAAAATGACAGATAAATATCGTGTGGCGATCTTAATAGATGCAGAAAAAGCATCTGAAAAACGTCAACATCCATTTATAAAACTCTCAACAAAGTGGATGTAGAGGGAATGTACTTCAACATAATAAAGAACATATGTGAAAACCCACAGCATCATACTTAATGATAAAAAGCTGAAAGCTTTTCTTTATGATCAGGAACAAGATAAGGATGCCTACTTTTGCCACTTTTATAAAACATACTCCTAGCCAGAACGATAAAGCAAGAAAAAGAAATAAAGGGCATCAGAACTGCAGAAGTAGTTAGTAGCACTGTCTCGATTTGCAGATGACAAACACAAATGTATATATTTTATACATAGAAAATCCTAAAGATTTCCCCCAAAAATGGTTAGATCTAATCCACCAATTCAGTAAAGTTGCAGGATACAAAATTAACACACGAAAAAATCAGTAGCGTTTCCATACACTAATAATCAATCATCCGAAAAAGAAATAAACAAAATGGTCCCATTTACAATAGCATCAAAAACAATAAAATACTCAGGGATAAATTAAGCAAGGAGGTAAAAACTCTCTACACTGAAAACTACAAGACACTGATAGAAGAAATAAAAGAAACAAATAAATGGAAAGGCACCCCATGTTCATGGGTTACAAGAATTAATATTGTCAAAATATCCATACACCCAGAGCTATTCATTTAATGTAATCCTTATAAAGATTTCAAAGGCATGTTTTACGTAAGTAGGGAAAAAAATCCCCAAATTTATATGGAACCACAAAAGACCCCAAATACCAAACAATCCTAAAAGGAACAAAAAAGGGAGGCATCACACTTCCTAATTTCAAACTATATTACCAAGCCACGGTAACCAAAAGAGTATGATATTGTCATAAAAACAGACACATAGACCAATGGAACAGAATCATGAGCTCATGAAATAAATCTGCTCCTATCCAGTCAACTGATATTTGACAAGGGAGTCAAGAATACACCAGGGAGAAAAGACAGTCTCTTCAATAAATAGTCTGGGGAAACTGGATACTCACTTGTGAGAGAGTGAAACTAGACCCCTATCTTACACCATTCATAAAGTTTAACTCAAAATGAATTAAAGACTTAATGTAAGACCAGAAATCATATTACTCCTAAAAAAAAAAAACAGGAAAAAAACTTCTTGACATAGGTCTTAGATAGGATTTTTTTGATGACACAAGCAACAAAATAGAAAATAAACAAATGGACTGTCAAACTGAAAAGCCTCTGTACAACAAAAGAAACTATCGACCTATGGAACTAGGAAAAAATATTTGCAAACCATCTATCTGATAAGAGGTATCAGGTTAATATCCAAAATTAAAGAACTCATACAACTCAACAGAAAAACAAAAGAAGACCCAAATAATCCCATTAAAAATGGGCAAAGGACCTGAAAAGAAGACATACAAATGACCAATAAGCACATGAAAAGATGCTCAACATCTTTCTTTAGTCATCAAAGAAATGCAAATCAAAACTACAATGAGATACTGTTTCACACCCACTAAGACGGCTAGAATAAAAAAGTTACATAATAACAAATGTTGGTGAGGAATCAGAATGCTCATACACTGCTTGTAGGAAGGTAAAACCGCAGCCAACAGTCTGCAGCAGTTCATTAAGCACATAGTTACTATATGAGTCAGCAATTCCACTCCTAGGTACATACCCAAGAAAATGAAAACATATGCCCAAATAAATGTCTTACTACAGCATTATTTATCATCAGCCCAGAGGTGGAAACAACCCAAACGTCCTTTAACGATGCATGGAGAGCCAACATGTAGTACATACACACAATGAAATATTGTTCAGTCATAAAAGCGAATGAAGTACTGATGCAAGCTACAACGCGGAGGAACCTTAACAATATCATGTTAAGTGAAAGAAGCCAGTCACAAAAGACAACATAGTACACGACACCATTCACATGAACGTCCAGAATAAGGAAATCTATATAGAAAGAAAGTAGGTTAGTGTTGCTTAGGGCTGGGGTGTGTGGGGTAGGGTTAGGGGCGGGGTAGAAAATAAGGGGATGGGAGCTAAAGGGCACTGTTTTTTTTTTTTTAGCTAATGACAATGTCCTAAAATTGACTGTGGTTGCACATATCTGTGAATACACTCAAAACCACTGAATTGTACAGCTGAAAGGAGTGAATTATGTGGTATGTGAATTATATCTCAATAAAGCTGTTTAAAAAAGAAACAAAAACTCCTAACGTCAATATGCTACCAAGGAGACGATGAGGAGACCTCG
Organism: Miniopterus schreibersii; assembly: GCF_964146895.1. Lineage (NCBI taxonomy): Eukaryota > Metazoa > Chordata > Mammalia > Chiroptera > Miniopteridae > Miniopterus > Miniopterus schreibersii. Next base: position 16,030,068 of record NC_138112.1, on the reverse strand, counting down.
GTTCTTGTCTTCTTGAGAGAAAGATTTCAATCAAGGGACAAAGGGTAGAAAAGCAAGGAAGAATTTATTGGCAGCAGCAAAAATATACTTAGGATGGTGAAACGAGGAAGGTGCACAGAAGCAGCAACAGGATCGCCTCGGCTGGGCTGCTTGGGCTCCCTGGGAAGTCAGAGAGAGAAGGGGCCTTGGAGACGGGCTCAGGGCTAACACCGGGACGAGCTGCCGCTGCCCAGTGCTCCCCTGGTTGCAAGTCTCATTGTGTTCTGTTCTGGCCACAATGGCCAGAAGAATATACCTAAGGAACTAACAGTAAAGGTAGAGCAAGATCCCTACTGTACAGGACAAGGCCTGACAAGCCAGCCCAATAATCGCCACTCCCCCTGAGTTCCCATAGAAAGAAGAAACCAGTCACGCTCCGGCCAAGCATAACCGCATTACTCTTTATAAGACGTTGTGTTTAAATTGTTCCTTTTGTGTTGCTAAAGGTCCCCCCTTGTTTCCTGTACCAAAAGCTGACAGCCTGACAAATTATTGGAAACCCCTTTACTGCAGTGCCTTTGTGGTTACTGAGCATAAAGTAAGAGAAGAACTGAGGGTCAGGGCTGCAGTTGGGCTCTTACATGGGTGAGACGCCGCAACTGTAGCCGCTGGCCAGCTAACAAAGGCTCCAAAATTCAAACACAAACTCTGGTGGTCGTCTGTCGTGGGACACCCCAGAACAGGTCCCTTATATGGAAGACAAGAAGATGGCACTGGCATGCTCCGCTGGGCAGGAGGGAGGGAGAGATCGCACATTTTCACGGGTTTTAAAGGCTGGGCGTTTGGGGGAGGTCTTAGATGTGGATCAACAGAATATTCATCAGCTTTATGCTGAGGTGCCAAAATGAGGTTTATTCTTAATTTGTCTGTCCTTGGGTGTGGTTGGCAAATGCCACTAACTGGATTTCTGTTATCAGTCTCCATGAATATGAGTGTCCTTGGTTTCGGGAAGATAGGATTTACTAGGTGGCTGCAAACTGCTGTTTAACAATCAGTCTCAGTTTCCCTATCCCACTGGTCCTGGAATTTTCCTAGCTTTTACTACACTATAACAAATATGAAAATATTCTCAAATTAACTCATAGTTAAAGGAATGGAACTCTACATGGTGAGACTTTATTAATCACATCTCGGATTGGCCAATATTAAAATGTTTGGTATTACCCAGCGCTGTCGAGGCTACAGAAAACAGGCACCTTTAGTACTGTCAGTGGGAGTAAACTGGTGTAATCTTCTTGGAAGAAAATTTAGCAATAGATCACTAATTAAAATACATACACCCTTGGCTCAGCAATTCTACCACTAGGAAAGAGCACCACAGGTGCCCTTGCAGAAGCAAACCAAGGTTGACCAAGGAGGATGCTCACTTTAGCACTGCTTGAAACAGCAAGGACTGAAAATAACCCAAATATCCTTCAATAGGGAACTGGGTGAATGGGTTATGCTGCATCTGTACCACGGAGTACCACGGAGCACCACGGAGTACCACGCAGCCATTAGGAAGAATGAGGTGTGAGACCAGTGCTTAGCATTATCCATTTATGTTCATAAAAAACATACATACTATATATGGATTACGCTTAAATTATGCTTTGGAAGGAAGCATGTGAAGCTGGTAACCAGTTCCGGCCTGAAACACTGTATGAATGGCTGCTCCACCAAGTGAGATATGAATACAACAGCAGATCTTTGGGTGGAGATAAGGAGTCTGGCCTTTGACGGTTAAAGTACCTTTGGGAAAAGGGCTGGTGGGGCTCAATGGAGAAAGGAAGACAGATATTACGTATTTTACATTTTCACATACATACTGTTTAGACTTTTTAAAAAATCACGTACATGCCTTAGTTTTATTTTATAATAAATTTTAAGCAAAAGTACACATTAAGAAAGACACACACAAGCAAAAAGATAAAGAGCCAAAAAGTTAACGTCTGATAGCAATTACTGCTTAACTCTTCACCAGTACATTAGACAGTCTCTTGTTAAGAACTTTATACACATGGGAAAGTTACTCTTGAGAAATCTTTATGAATTACTCAACATGATGGGGTAAGTCTAAATTTTAGTCTGAAAGACATCATGAGAGCCCGGAGCTAGCCAGCCAGCTTTCTGTGAAAAAGGAGTATTTAATAGAAAAGACACAAAAAGAAGTGCCATGTATTCAATCCCAGTTCAGTCCACTCTCCTATTCAAACCAGAATTCAGATTCAGCAAGGACCTACTGTGCAGCCAGCATGTGCCAGACCCTTCACAGGCTTCATCGAAAGACAAAAGGAACCAAGAGTCAGGTAACTGGCTTTTCTGCCCTACACCCACTTTTGGGAAGGGAAGTGGGGGGCAGCTGTGTTTCATCATCTTTTGTTTTTCCTGCTTTTGAAAAAATACATATTTTAAAATGCCCCAAGCTTTTATTTTTCTCTTATTTCTGTTGTTTGTATTTTTGAGTGTTTCTGGGATTTTGGCATGTTCTTCTCAGTTCATGTACTTCCCCCAATGCTTATCTCTCCTAATCCTGTTTCATCAAGCTTCTCTCTCCACCCGCCCCCACAAACCCAGGCCAACATTCACAACTCCCAGGGTTTTCCCAGAACTCATTTGACGGGCTGGTTACTCAACCCCGTATCTTCAACCCTTAAAAAGGATTTAAGATGTTAAATGTTCTCTTTTCTAGTTCACACCATGATAAAGCGGAGCAGCAGTTCTTGGTCTGAACTGGAAGCATTTGTTGGGCCCCTAATCGCAACTTTAGGATAGAGGTGTGCTTCAGGAAAGAAAACACCAGGACAGTTCCATTTTATTATTACGCCCGCTGCCCTGGGGATGCAGAGTATGTAGGTACATAGTGGTCCAGAATCACTATAGCATTTTAATGCTTTCAGAGCCACCCCTCCCCTCCCAATAAAGAAAAAAAAGACCTAGAGAAGTCAACGAGGTTGCCAGAATCCACATTTCCAGCCTTCTCTTCTGGAGCCTATTGTATTTATTTCTGTTTCCTAATTTCCTAGATGTAATGAAGTGACTGCACTATAGACCCACCACTGTGTGCCAGCCACATTGATCCACCTGCCTGTGCTCCTTGGATACAAGAGGCTCACTCCAGTTTCTGGGCACCTGCATCAATTATTCCTCTGCCTGCAGTGATCTTCCCACCAGTATCTATAGGGCCGGCTCTTTCCTGTCAGTCAGGTCTCAGCTCAGAGGACCCCACCTCAAAAAGGTCCTCCCTGACCACCAATCGGAAAGAGCTCTTCCCATAATTCTCTGCCACATTCTCTACCATATTTATTTTATCCTGCTCATTTTTTAAAAATCATGATCCCAGACCATTTCCTTTAGTTGTTTCTCTCATAGTCTGTATCTCCCCAACTGGACATAAACTTCATGAGAGCAGTGACTTATCTTATTTACCACTAGATCCCTGTGCCTAAAACAGTGTCCAGCAGCGTGGGCAGTCAAAACAAACACCTGTTCACTGAATAAGTAAACACACTATTGCATGATTTTCCTACTCTACGTTCCTTGAGACAACATCTGATACAATGTAAAAAAAACACCAGCAATTTTCACAGGCAATCTGAAAAACAGAATAGACCACAATAGAGTCTTTGAGGAATTGAGGCAGTTAAGCACAAACAAGTTCTTCACAGTAGTTAGGGAAATTCTTTCCTGTATCAAATCTCTAGTTAAAAACAAATATCAATATCTATATGCCAGTCTGTTTATCTATCTATCTATCTATCTATCTATCTATCTATCTATCTATCTATCATCTATCTATCTATCTATCATCTATCATATATCTATCTGTTTGTCTATCTATCACCATCTGCATCTAAAGCAACTCATCAGGCCAACTAGTTCTTGTGTTAGAGTAGCTTACAACTTAGCTGGAAGTTTCCAATATTTCTTTCATACACAAAACATTTTACCCAAAATAAGTAGAATAAGATAGAATGGAATATGGAATTATGCACCTGATGAATTCTTTCCACTTCAGTAAGACTTTTAGTGTTTCCGCTGGGGGTAAAAACTGGACTACAGAATTATCTGAGTAAGCTGTTCTCAAATATCCACTGCCCTCTTCTGCAGAAATCTAAGCCCAACCCAGTTCATCTGCTCAAATTTGCTATGGTCCTGCCATGTCTATGGAGAAAGCCAATCCTACTAGAGTAGCCCAAGTGACTGAGCCAAGGATGGGTTCCCAAGTCAAAGGCAATCATGTACAGACGGAACGTTAAGGGAAACCAACTGCTTTGAAACTGGCATGGTACAAATTATGCCCAAGCAAGGAGCTTCAAAGTGGATGGCCGTACCCCGAACCCCTCAGGTTCCTCTTTTTGGGGAAGCATCCGTGCTAAGTAATCAAAGAGAAGGCTGTACGCTGAATGATAGTGAGCTGTTGTTCTGGCTGCAGATGAGACCTGCTGTCCATCCTGAACCACGCCACATTCTCTTGTATCCTTGCCCAAACTCTTAAGTAAAAGTCACCTGCGCATGTGTCTTCCTTGCACCATAAAGAATAAATTCATCCATCCACAGACCTTAAAATATAAACCCTCTAACTATACATGAACCAGGAGAAATTATTTTCTCCATAATCTAAAAACATTAACAAGCCCCTGCAGAAAGGAATGTCGAAGTATGGCTGCCCTCAAATAACTTTTAGAAAGAACCGTTACATATAATTCAGTGGTACAATTGGAAAGTAACCTTAATTTTGTTTCTTTGACCTCAAGAAACAAACTTAACTCTTACTCCATAAACAAGAAAAATCCCCCCAGCTATAATAACGTATAAGATTAGAGCATGGTCCGGTGACATCTGCAAAATGTATTCAGTGGTTCTTTAATAAAGTTGAGTCAGCAATTACAAAATATGTATTCTGGTTCCATAATTCAATTCAACCAACATGAGTGCATATCTGCTATGTACCGGGCATAGTGTTAGGAGCTAGGATGAATAAATCAGATACCACTTTCCAGGAACTCAGATGGAGACTAAGAAGGAAAACAAAATAGAGAAGAAAGATTTACTGAATCCAATGTGGTAAGTCCTGTAAAAGATAGGCACCTGATGTGATAATATTGCTGGCAGCCTCCACTTTTTCCTGGAATACACATCATACAGGAGTTTGCCAAAGAAAGGTGTTATTTTCCTTTTGGGATTGGTGCCAAATAAACTGGGCTAAATAAATAGCACCAAACAAATTGATAAACAGTATGTTCAAAAAACAATGTTTCAACAATTAGAAGCATCTGTGTTACTATAAAAGAAAATATTCAGCATCATGTCCTATAAAAATTCAACATGTTACATAAGGGTTTTCAAGATTCAAAGAGGATGGGAAGAATATAACAGTTATGGGAAGTGTTACACACTGAACAACACAAACTGTTTATAATACCTATATTATCTAATCTCTTTAGAAAAAAATTTTGAGGCAATGCTTTCCTTTTTTCTCAATAAATTTCCCTGGGCTGGAGGGACATCCAAAATCCTCCCACTGACTCTGGAGCTGTTCTCAAAGTATGTGCTGATCTTTACCAACTGTTGATAGTTGATATCAGTAGTGATATATCTTGGCTGAAAAGTGTTTTTTTTAAAGTTAAGACCACACCCTAGTTTCAGGATGTTCTCCAGTACAGAATTAGAGTTAATAAAGGTCAATAGGAAAAGACACCTAAGAATTTAATAAACAGCGTTAAGAAAACCCCCCTGAACTGCCCAACAATAATCATTATTACATTTTTGGGTAATCTATCTAGTCTTCCCCTCCAATAAAAAAAATTTTCTGCAGAATTACTAAAACTGAAATAAAAGTATATTCTGAAATAAAAGTATATCAGCCAGCAGCCAGTAGGAAAAAGGCACAGATAATCAAACTCATGGAGGTAAATGAAGAATATTAACTACCTGGAGCACTGGGACACCCATCAGAATAAAACCTCCATAGAGTTGCACAACAATGTGAATGTACCTAATGCCACTGAACTGTACATTTAAAAATGGCTAACATCATAAATGTTATATATACTTTTCCACAGTGAAAATGAAACAAACACCCCTCCCCCTAAAACAAAACACAACAAAAAACTTCGAGAAACTAGGGCTTGATCCATTTTGTATCCATAGCATCTAGAACATGTCAGCACATTAGAGACACTCAATAATATTTGTTGAATAAAACTAGAGAAAATAAGTCTAGTGATAGGATCTCTGTCCCTTTTTCCTAGTTCCTACCTCAGTCAACTCTGAAGAATAAGGACAACAGAAAGATAACCTAGATACTGCTTACAAGAAACGTGCCCTGATGGTTTACTACTGATATTTAAGACATCAACCTGGCTCCTATAACTTTCCATGCTAGTGAACTCAGAATTCCAAGGAGAAATTCATTTGTCCCAAACTAAAAGCACAGCGAAAATGTCTCAACAATTGCTTCATCGGGGAAGCAAAATGGGGGGTAGGGGGGTTGAAGTCTGATGGTTGCAATGTAAGCATGGTCTACTTAAGAGTCTGCCAAGGCAAATTAAGGCTTCCATGGCTGACTGGCTAAAAGTGACTTGTTTCATCAGCAAGACCAGCAGACTTGTGTGTTTATATTTCATATCTACATACAAAGTGCAAAACCTTCACACCTAAAAATGTGCTTCAAAACGCAGTAATGAAATTCTAATATGCTTTAGTTTTAGAATTTACTCACATCTTTGCTAGACTGAGAAAGACCATTCATCCTATATCATTTACTGATGCCTACTAAGCGCAGCCCTTGAGGTAGGCTTTAGGGATTCATGAATAAATGATGGTTAGAACAGGTCAGTATACCAGCTTTCACATACTTTCCTGGCTGGTATTACTTTATGTATTCTGGACAGATGAAAATCCATTTCTTGAACCTTTCTAAACTCACCTGTTGGCTTAGTAATGGGGCTCTGGACAGGTGTGGTTTTTCCACTTGAAGATCCTATAAAAAAAATTAAAAATATAAGTATAAATATGAATATAAAAATAAATATATAAATATAAATTTAATATTTAACTAAGAACATTGACAATATATTGTGGTGGTGTGTGGGGAGGGTGAATTATTTCACAAAAAGTTCTAAGGTCTACTTTTGCTACTGTTACTATGAAACATACTGTCAGTAAATCTGGAACTGTATTATTGGTTTTTCAAGAAGAAAACATACAGCTTATGTAACAAACACTTACACAGTACTTACTATGTGCCTGCCACTGGCTATTTATATAATAGCTTTGCCAGAATTCATTCACCCACATGAGGACACAGAAGAGAGAGAAACTGATTTCTGCTACCACAACCCTGCTCTTCTGAGTGGAGTGGACATCATGAGAGTGTCCCTTTCTGTTCATGGGTGCCCCTAGGTCTTGTACCACCAACACCTGTAACTTCATACAATGTAGAGATGATAAATTCACTTTTTAAAATGTTTTTATTTTTTCATATTTTATATTTTTATTTTTTATTAAAGGATAGTTGACATATAATGTTATATTAGTTGCAGGTTTATAAATTGCGATTCTACATTTGTATACCTTATGAAGTGATTATCACAGTAAGTCTATTAACCATCTGTCACCGAACAAAATTATTATGACATTACTGACTTTATTGCCTATGCTGTCCGTTACATCCCCATGAGTTATTTATGTTAAAACTGGAAGTCTGTACCTGTTATTCCCCCTCACCTTGATAAATTAACTTTTAATTGAAAGCCTTCTCAGTATGACTCTCAATTTTTTTTTTATGTGCCCCAGGCATGAAACAGCTCTGGCCACCAGCATAAGCATCAAGCTAGAAAGAACTAAGGACTGCATGTCTGCTTTGCCCTTGACTGACAGAGCAACACCACCAATCAGGTGTCTCCATGACACTGCCAGGGGGTTACGAGTCTTAATTTTTAACTAGCACTTTAAAGATTTGGAAAAGGTTTAGAAGAATTCTATGCCTCAGTTAAGCAATTTTTCAGTTGGTTTATTCATCTTGGGTCTTTGTATAATGGAAGATTAAATATATACACCACCTGGGAAGAGAGCAAGTGTGTTACTGTAAACTTTTCACAAAGATAGCCCATCCCCCACAAAAAACCCTCAGAGTACAAAGAAAGGTGAACAATAACAAGTTTGAAGGATCTATCTTTACTGCATGTGCAAATTTCTTCCTCTTAATAGAACTATAATCCACACAAAAACCTGGTGTGAAGATTAAACTTGGAAAAGATCAAGGTCAGTAGACTATACAGATGTATTGAGCAGTAGGTATCAAACAAATACCAATGTTATGAAGAGCTGTGTACATGCCAGGCCTCCTGGGGAACATGTAACTTGCATTAGCTCATCTAACCCTCCCAACAATTCTGAGACAGGATTTTGCAGTGAGAGGAACTGAGGCCCAGAAAAGGCCACCCAGTTACTAAGTGACAGGGTCTGGATTCGGCCCAGGCTGTTTAATTCCAAAGCCCGTACACGTGAGTGCCAAAATGGAACTGCTGATTTTCTACTATAAACTTGCTCTCCCCCAATCTTCCCAGCTGGTGCATTACCAACCCCAAACCAAGAGGTCCTCCTTTGATTCCTCTCTCTTCCTCACTCCACCATCCAATCCATTAGCAAATGGCTTCAGTACTCCCCTCCCCAGAATCCATTCACTCATCTCCACTATCATGTGCCATCACCTTTTGTCTGATCTACAGCAAGAATCTCCTGTTTTTGTCTCCCAGCTATTGTCACTCTTACGAGGGATGACTTCCTGGCAACTCATTTTTTATTTTTTGCTTGAGAAAGGTGACAGACTCTTTCTAGCTTTACTAACTTTTCTCCTTTTTTCAATAAACACGTATGAAGTACCTGCTGTGGGCAGGCACTGTTTTTGTATTCTAAGAGACTCGTGGACAACTATGAGTGCAAGGCTTTGCTTGAAAGACCAAGTATTCAACTGAATAGTGCACTCAATGAGGGGGGAAAAGTTAAATTCATGAAGTGGCATAGACTCACTATGGATTTATTTCATTTCTGATTGGGTACCCATTATGGTGGCTTTTGAAGCCTGTGACTCACTTTAGAAAGTCCTTGCAGTCCGAGAACAGTTTAACTAGGGCTTGCCTGAGATTTGACAGATGTAATCAAAAGAGCTGGAAATGGCCATCTCCTGGCAACCTATTTGAACTCTTGAACACAGCATTTCTGAAGCCACCTTAATGCTTGGACTTTTTCGTTAAAGAGTCAATGAAGTCCCTTCTTTGCCCTAAGGTTGTTCAAGGTGGGTTTCTGTCACTTGCCACCAAGAGTCCTAAGTAACAGCCCCTCCTCCCTCCTCCGTCTTCCCTTATGTCTCTCGCTGCTCGACCACCTTCTATCCTGTTTGCTAACTTGTTCACCGTCTCTCCACCTCCTCCAACTGAGGATATTTATGAAACTATGCAACAGACTGCGAAGGATATTTTAAAAGAAGAATTTCAGTAATGTTTTTATCTTCTCCCACAATATTCTGGGCAACGGCCATATTGTGGATTTAAGCATTATCTACTTGAAAAGCCAACATCACCCAATGTGGCAAAATGGTCAATTGAGAGTTTGGATTCTGGTCTCTGAAATCAAACATGTATTAGCTGTTTTCCTTGGAGTAAGTCAGGTAATTTCTAAGCCTCAGTTTCATCTATATATGGGGAAAATACTGTGAGGATTTGCTGGGATGTGGTACAGACCTCAATTAGTATAGGGTGAGGTACATAGGAAAAATGTCTGGCAAAAATGAGCTATATTATTGTACTTCATAAGGACACTTTATACAGGCTACACACTGTATAGTAAGACTGGGGCAACATTTACTTGCTTGCTTGAGAAATCACCTATAGAGCCTTCCTTTACTTTAGTTTCAAGATGATATTATCGTCTGCAGAAATGGATTCCAGGTTATGCTGGTTATACTAGTTCATGAAAAAGGGCTTTCCTACAGTAGAGCATTCATCCCAAGTTTTCCAAATAGCACTAGCCTCTGGTGAGACATTAATAAACAGTACAAGTAGTAAATATTAAAATAGGGCAAAAAAAATCTATGAAGGCAAAAGAAAAAAAGCAAAGACATTCCGTTTCTCTAATCAGCAAGTCACTAGAGAGACAATAAAAAAGTTTACTCTCAGGACGTAACAAATAAAAATTATTGGTATAAAATTACCACCAAGATATACTGTTTCATTCCAGAGCGTTCACTTTTACAATAAAACATCTTATAATATTGAAAATACAATGAACATGATTTACCCATCCTTTTGTTAAATCATCTCAAAATTAGGTCTGCAAAGCCAATTTGCCACATGCACAATTCAACAAAGCAAACAAAACATTTCAGCAAAACAAACACAAGTTGCTACTGTCTCACTCGGATTATTCTAGCCAAAGCAGGTGTTGTGCCGGAACAGTCTGGTTTTGCAAACTGCGCTCTTTATCTGGAGAAAACAATCTAGGGCTACATATACAGAAGGTGGATAGAATTTAAACCCACGAAAAACTTGAGTCCCTTAAAGCAACTTATCCTAGTTTACTGACCATTACCCTGACTTCCATAACAGTTTACAAATAAAATGTCATTTACACGGCCAATCCCAGTTCCTGGCCTCACCCAAACAGGTCGTTTTAAAGTCCCCAAAGGGCCAAGGGCCTAAAGGGAAACCCCCTTTCCCCAAGAGAAAAGTCAAAATTATCTTTCCTGACCTTACTGACCACATTGTGGGCTCCTGAGATCGTCAACTGTGATCTTCGGGTCGCACCGCTGCTGCGCTGCTGGGAGCCTGGGCCCTTTTATGGAGCATGAGGGGCAACAGGCGCCCTCAGCACCCATCAGCGCCCCTCAGCACCCCTCAGCACGGGGCAGAGGCCTCACCTGAGCACGGGGGGCGGGGGGCGCTGCCCAAAAGCTCCCAGCCAGCCACATTAGCGCCCAAGTCCTAACGGGGCGCGGGCGGGAACATAAATCGTTTGTTTGCTACGACACAATCAGACGACGAAACGCCGGGGAGACTCCTGAGAGGTCCCCCCACCGAACCCGCAGGAACCGGTAGACATATTTTCAGGGCACCTACTCAGCGTGCAGAAGGCAGCGTTAGCCAGAGGGCGAGGCTGGCGCGGCTCGCTCGAGCCCTCCGCCCAAGGCCCGTCCTTCGGGCATCAACAGGTTACGCGCGCTCCGCCCGGTCTGCGACCGCAGCGCGCGGAAAATCCGAGGGGAAGCACCGGGCAACTTCAGCACGCGCCCCGAGGTAAGCGGGGGGCCGACCCCCTATCCCCCCCCACCCCAGGCACCTCCGTTTGGCCCCGTGGGTTCGGCGTAAGACGCGCAGAACTTTCCGCACAAGCGGATCCCAAGTTGGAAACTCCCGCCCGGCGGCGCGCCTCCCCCCCCCCCCCGCCCCCGGGTCGCCGGGCCCCCCGGGGCAGCCACTCACCCTGCGGGGTGTCGCTGTCCAAGGCGACCTTCAGCAGCGCTAGCATCAGCAGCGTCCCCACGAGGAACACGGCCCAGCCACTTCGCGAGCCGAGTCCCATTGTTCTCAGGACGGGACGCAGCGACCTCGTGGGTCCCCCACCGGGGCGGCGGTGGCGCCGGCGAGAACGGTCCTTCTGCACAGCCGAGCCCGCCCCGCGTCCTCTGCCGCCGCGCACGCCTCGCGCCCACCACCTGCCCCGCAATGTCCAAATAGGGCGCGGGAGCCGGGCCTGGAGCGCGCGTCGCCTTCGGGAGCCCGGGCGCCAGGACGGGGCGGGGCTGGGCGCGGGGCGGGGTTTGCGGCTCGCGGCGCCGCGACTCTCCTCCCCACCGCCCCCTCCGAGGTGCGCCCGAGAGCCCGGAACGTTCGAGCAGTTTCCTTTCTTTTCGGAAACGGCAGTTTTGTTCTGGGCGATAAGCGCGAGCCCCGTGGCCGGTCCGGATGCGCAGCGCGCCGGGCCCCGCGCGGCCCGGAAGGATGTCTTTGAAGATGCAGCTTTCGGGTGCGGCCGGGGGGGGGGGGGCTGGTGAGAGGGAGCAGTTGCGGGCGAGGGCAGCAAAGCGGGGACGTGACCCGGAGAAACTCCGAGTGCTTGGGGTTCCAGCCGAGAGGTCCCGGGCCGTCGGCGCTTTCCTTTCTCGACCCAGCCTAAGTTGGCCGGGGAAGGGGGTGGGTGGTGATCGACAAACTCATTGCCTAAGTTCATATGTGACACATGCATGATTTCTGCACCCCACGGTGTACCTCATGGCCTTCCACAGGTTGCCTGCGTCTCTGGATAAAGACTCATCTGTGCATAAAGAGATTAGTGGAGTGGGCAGGGACAGAGGGAAACAGGAGAGTTGGTGGCGTTTCACAGGTATGGCCATCGAGGCTGAGGGGGCACAAATCCAACCCAGTCCCCTTCTCTCCATGGTGTCTGCTGTCCCAGCTCAGATGGAATAACGTGTTTTGAGTAGTTTTTGGCTAAGGCCCAATTCTACTCGCCTGTCTTGACTTGCAGTGCTTCTCAAGTCTGCCTGTCGTTTCTGCGAAGAACTGTGAAGTGAGACCTGTAGCAAACCTGTGGCCGATGCAGCAGAAGGACAAAGGTTAAGTCCTGGTTTGGGTGGGAATCCCTTGGCTGAAATGGAGGACAGAAGGGCCCAGGGCACTTAAAATCACAGCGAACCCCCCACCTGCAAAGCTCTAAATGTTGCTGCTGTTTTCCGCATCTGATCCAGATTTTATTAAATAAAGGCCACGTCGCATTTAATATTCCCAAAAATATGTTACGTGAGATAGTACTTTCTGGTCTCAGGTAAGTCTATCAATATGGAGATGAGCTCTTATGGAGGTTAATTTGGGCAATCTGTCCTAAATTTATAGACTTCCATCTGTTGATTCAACCAAACCTGTAAATTCTCCCTGGCATCCACCCTGGGCAAAAAGCAAGCACCGCACATTTAGCTTTTGGTTACTCGATTTAATTGGGGACTCTGGTTTAGGATTAAATGGTTCTGGTGACTGCCGCTGCTTTCCCAGCTTACCCCATTGTCTAAGTATTTCGCAATCCAGGCTCAACCAGTCTTTCCAGCCTTGGTTTGCTGACCCCGGACAGGGATGCTTTCTTGTTCCTGGCATTTGCATACATCGCTCTCTCTTTCTGAAATGCCCTCCTCCGTGTCCATTCTCTTCAACCCACATCTAACGCTTCCTTTAAGGCTCAGCGTACGTCTGTCCGGGAACCTGGGGTGGAGCATGAGATGACCGCAGAAGTGAAATGAGAAAGTATGGAAGGCAGGCTGTCTACTTGACAGTTTCTCCTGGGACTGGTTGTGATGGAGAAACACTCAGACCTTCTCTGCTGTCTGACTTCTGTACCTCGGATGTGAGTGGGTGTGCCCAGCCTCGCTTTGGTAATAATAGCACAGAACCGTGGGTTGGTCATGTTTTCTCTAGTCTGAGGAAGGGTGAAAAGGGCAAGAAACTGTGTCCTTTCTGCCCTCTTAGAAACTCTTGTGAGAGGTCTGGACTCTCTGGGGGAAAATCTAGCCCCAGTTTTGTCTCAGGCTCTGCCCCCATCACTGCATTCAACACTTAACTTTGGTGACATGAAAGGTTAAAAAAGCAACGTGAAAGCCCTTGGCAGTCTAGCTCTCCCCTACTTTTCTAGCCTCGTGTCTGGACCCCTCTCTATAACCTCACCAGGCTACTTAAAGTTCTGCAAATATACCAGGGCCTTCCATGACCCTGTGCCTGCTTCTGCACCTCCCTTTGTCTAAGATCCCTTCTGACCTCTTCTCCTGGGCAATTTTCACTCCTCTCTCAAGATTCCCTTCTTATATCACCTTCTCCCCAACCATCTGGGCAGATTTTAGTGCTCTAATCCCTCTGCTCATACTTTGATCAGTTTGGTCTCCCTGCTTCTACCTGCTTTCCCTCTAATCTGTTCTTCACGCAGCAGCCAGTATGATCCTTCTACAAATGTCAGATCGTGCCATTCCCCTGCCACCTTTCCAAGTCCAAAGCCAGGGTCTGTGTCTCCATGGCCTGCGAGGGCCTACCTGACATGGCCCTTGGCTGCAGATCAGTTGGCATCCCAGAGCCTTTGTGCTTGCTGCCCCCTTGCATCATTTAGGTCTCTGCTCATCTTTCCAGAACAGCTCTTCCCGAATACCCTACCTCACAGCTTTATTTGTCTTCGTGGCACCAAGGGCTATCCATCATTATGCTCATTTATAGCTTTATTGTTTGTCTCTCCTGCAAGGATATAAGTTCCGTGAGAACCAAAGTCTGTCTGAATGCGTAACTCTAGTTTAGTTCCTATCACATATTGCTATGGGACAGTGGACATCTGTCATTTTTATGGCTACTCATCATGTTTTGAAAAACTTTCCTTTATTGAGAACTCGAATCCCCAGCCTCTCTTGCAATTGGGTTCAAAGGTGTGACTCAAGCTCTGACAGTTAGGCTCATTCATGTGACACTTAAGTTCAGGTGTGAGCAACCAGAGGAGGCAGGCTGTGTGTGGCACGTCCAGTTTTGCTGAAATGAATAGCAGCAGAGGGGGCTGGCTTTGTTGGCAGCACCAGCAGCACCAGAGTTTCTCTGTGGTTGCAGGACTGAACTGCTGATGCAGAAGTGGCATTGGTAGGGAGCTGCAATGGAGGCGGTTTCCCCACTGGGCGAGTTCTGCAGTGTGTTGTTTTTGTGCGGGTGTGTGTTTGTTATTTTTGCATTACTTTGGAGGCTTAGCTTTAGTCGTGATTCTCTACACCCTCCAACAACTCTGAGAGCTACCCAGTATCTTCCTCATACTCCTTTCCTACTACATCAGCAAGAGCCAGCTTTTCTTTCTCACAACTAAGGATCCTGACTTTATACAGCTGACTATGCCTTTTCCCCTCAGGAGGTTATAATCTCCATTAGATGATTCACCAACTATTTATTGAGTGCTTACTAGGTGGTGGGCAATGTCCTAACAGAGCTCCCAGTCTAGTGGCAAGACGGATACACAGATACCTACAGTAGAGTGTGACAGATGCTAAGATGTGATCGTGGAAAAGCACCCATTGGAGCCAGCGTCTAGGTCTTCATGTTTGTATTCGAGGGTCTAACACATTTCCCATCATATAGAAGGTATTTTCTATAAATTTTGGATGGAGATAAACAGAACAGCAAAATTCTGGTATCCTACTCCCTTAACGATGCTCTTTTCTCATCCATCCTGTATTTCTCATATGTCTGTGTCTTTGACTTAGGTCACCTGAGAGTGGATTAGAGGTTGGAACCATGATTCATCCATTTATTCCATCAGTCAATATCCAAAAATTTATTGAACACATGACACATACCAGTTATTTTGCTAGGTGCTGGGAAATAGCAGTGAATAACACAGATCTACCTGCCTCCTAAAATGACAGATGCCCAGGGAGTGTTTTAAAAGCGAGCTGGTTTCTAGAGAGGAATGGCAGAAGCTGCTTCTGTTATGACTGTACAAAAGATACAGAGATTTCATCTTTTACCATTGAAACTTACTCATATCCCGCAGTAAATTCTGATTCATTTAAAAAGAAAGAGATGACAGAGGAAGGCCTATCTGGCTTGATGTCCACAGCTGTGTATAAATCAGTCTGTTGATAAATCACTTTGTGCATGAGGAACAAATCATAACCTGGCTGACTTTGAGCCTCTGAGGTAGCTGCCAATAGGGCAAGGCAGTGGACAGATTTAGCAAAAGAATATGAGTTGGCCTGTGGCCATTCCCCTGTTTCTGCCGGTTTCCTGTCACATTTCACTTTAACGGATTGACAACGTGTTGTAAACTGTGATTAAGTCTTCACAATGAAAGATGATTTATTGGGTTTCTTCCCGATCCCTTTTCCAACCTTTACTTCCTTTCCCCCAGGTGCTGGACCCTCTCACCGTTTCTTGGACCTTCTTCCCTCTCCTTCTAGTTTTTACTTCTTCCGTTGGAGTGTGAATCTGTTCAATTAATCCAAAAAAAATTATGGGGTGTCTATTTTGTGTTCAGTGCTATATAGGATGCTAGGATTAACACAAAAGCAAAAGTAAACTTCAAATTGGGAGATGTTCTAACCCCTACTTCCATGTAAGCATTCAATCAGTGCAACTTGCAAAATGCATAAACATCTGACAGTTTGAATTTACAGTGTTGATGGAAGGAGTAATTTTTAATGTGTACTGTAAAACTTGAGATACTCAGGAGCTGAGTGAAACGTTCATTGCTACTTATAATCCTGACCTGCTAGTCCCATTAGTCCCAGTGGTTTGACTTTAACATGGGCTTTTCAACTTTGTTTCCTGTTTACCAGAAATTTCTGTTGTAGACTCACGAGTTTAACTGTTGTCTTATAATAGTGTGGTTATGATCTTTATTTATATAAAAACCAAATATTTCGTAAAAAAGAAAAAGGCAAGAGCAAAAGTAAAAATAAAACAGGTAAAAAACAAGTAATAGTAAAGGAGAAACAAACAAAAATAAACAGAGAACAATGAACTCCTCACAATTGGATTTTTCTCTTGAAACGAGGGCAGAGAAAGGGTTCTGGGTAGACTAAATTTTTAAGGAATAACTTCTCAAAAAGGGAGTGGAGAGCTGTGTCTGAATCCTAAGGATCTGGTTGGGAGAGAGGTGGGGATGGTGTTTTCAGTAGGAGTTCTAGGCAGGATTACGTTGTGCTATGAAAACTGTAAGGGAATGGAATATGAGTTTGGAGGCTTTGGGGTGGGAACAGGGAAGCCCTGTGGGCCTTTCCGTTGTTAAGTCCCAGGTTATTTATCAGCTCCCACTTTGACTTTGTTTTTTCTTTTCTGTAGGAGGCTACAAGGATTCAGCCTACATTCCTTTCCTGTTTAAAGTCCCTGCCACTGACATCCTTTGGTGTTATTTCCTCAGGCCTTCATATATGTTAGTTACAAGTCCCCAGGCCATTCTTCCTAGCTGCCCCAGAACATAAGTACTTTCTATAGAAAGTGTTTCATTGCTAATCATAAGAGAGAAATTGAAGAGATAAAACAGCTATTGTGAGGAAGTTAAGAAAATCATCTGAAATAAAGTTCTTAGAGTCTTGTTTCCTACTCTGTATTTCTTGTCTTCCATCTAGGAGATAAGGGAGTAGGGCTTAGCATGTATGCACTGAACAAAATTTTGAGCAACTGAGCAATTGGAAATACACACATAAAAAACAATTAGAAATAAGTGTTGTGCAGAGAAAACCACAGCAACATGATAGAGAACAACTGAGCGGTTACTTCAATATAATCAGGGAAGCACTCTCTAAGGTAACAGTTAAACTGAGTCCTTCAAAAGAGCCATGTAAAAACCAGGGGGAAGTACATTTCAACCACGAGGTGTGTTGGGGAACAGAAAGAAGGCCGGTGGGTGAGGCTTAGTGAGTGAGGACAGAGAAATACAAAAAGAAGTTTGGGGTTTTTCAGGTGAGAACTTTGGATTTATTTTAATTTCAATATGATCTAAAACCACTCAAGAGTTGGTGAGTGACATGTTATGATTTATATATTTTTAAAAGATTACATCAGTAAAGAGGAAGGAGAACAGAAACGGGGGGTCCAGTTAGGAGGCTGTTGTACAGTGGATTGAACTAGGGTAGAAGCAGCGAAAATGGAAGAAGCGAACGGATTTGGGATGCGGATTGAGCGTGGAGTCAATTGGATGTGGTGGTTGAAGGGGTGTGAAATTAAGGCTGACTCAGGTTTGTGGCTCGAGTAACTGGGTGAGCGGAAGCTGCACATCCCATATCCTGGAATACTCACACACTCTGAACTCTGTCCCACTGTCCTTCTGTCATTTCTGAAACTCTTCTAGCAGCCTCTGTCAAGAATGCATCCAGAGATAGCCTCGGAAAAACAAATAGTTTCAATAATCATCTGTTTATATCTACGTGGACCAAGAGGGTAAATGAGCAGTACTGGGTGTCACCTAAGTCTATCGTCACCCAGGAGTAGTGCATTTTGGGTATTACCTGGACTGAGGGAGGAGAGGAGATAAGAAATATAGTTAAATAGATAAGACAGTTTTTGTAGGATGATCCTAGTGTTGGGGAAATATAATAGAAAGAGTACAACAAAACATCCCTGTGTAACAATATAGAAGAGGGAAAGTACGTACTTTTAACATTGGGTAAGCATTATCAGCAATAACATGCACGTCA
This sequence comes from Miniopterus schreibersii, assembly GCF_964146895.1. Lineage (NCBI taxonomy): Eukaryota > Metazoa > Chordata > Mammalia > Chiroptera > Miniopteridae > Miniopterus > Miniopterus schreibersii. The sequence goes on along the minus strand of NC_138112.1, from coordinate 16,011,848 downwards.
GGTAACACAAAAGTGACTACAGTCTGAAGAGATTTTCACACAAATTTATACAAAAGGTAGAAGAGATAAATGAAAACTTATTTCCATAAGAGACAAGAGGATGTACCTTGCGTTTGTCTTATTAGACCCGTGAGAGATGTCTGAGCTAAATCTAGTTAAGCGTTTACAGTTCCAAGGGTCAGAAGGCCTATGACTTTGTAACACTGAAAGGTCAGACTGCCCTGGCCGGTGTGGCTCCATTGGTTTGGTTCTGGTCAGGGCACATTCCCAGGTTGTGGCCCTGGGGTGCATACGGGAGGCAACCGATGTTTCTCTCTCTCCTCTCTCTCCCCCTCCCCCTTCCTCTCTAAAGCCCACAATAAAACATTTTTAAAAAATGGTTAGACCATTTATAACAGACCTATTATGTCCTCAAAGTGACACCCTAAAGAGGAGAAGGCGGAGAGGCAGTGATCTCCTTCCTTAAAGGAACTTTCATCAATTTACCTTTACAGCTTGCCACATATTTTTTTCCAAAGATCTTACCATGTAGCCCCAAATAAATAATATATGAGAATTTCATTGTGTAATGAGAATAAAAGAAAGGACTATACATTATAAGCATGTATGATGTCTCCCGCCTCCTCCCCTCAGTCCTAACTCCTGTGTCTCCTTCCAAGAGAGGGGCTAAGTGGGCCAACTCCACCGTTCATCATTCGTCAATGAAAATGGTGCAGAATCAGAGACTGAGGAATAGGGGCAAGCTGAAGACATATGACCGAATCCGAGGTGATGCAAAGGGCTGGAATGCATGGGCTGGAAGGAAGAAAAACTAGAAAAGCAAAACCAAGAACCATAAAGAACACAGTTTAGGGGGAATTTCTGGTGGTGATTTTGAGACTGGGGCTTTCAGTCAGCTGTGGACTTGAGACACACTAAAGTGAGCTGAATGAGGTGTTTTAAGAAGTGCTATTATGGGTTACAAGTTGAATTTCCTTTCATATTCTTCAAGTAATGGAAATAAAGATTCAAATGACTTTTAAATTACCTTTGATTACGGAACCAATTTCTTAGACTATGAAGCCCTGCCAAGATAACCCTGCAGGGCCTGGGTTGGGTTACCCCTTATGGAGAATCAGAGGAGTGTTAGCCTTGAAGATGACATGAAATCAGTAAAAAACACCCAGAAGCTCTTTACGAAGTACCTATTGGGTTTGTAGCACTCTATGAGGCGTGGAGTGAGAAACCAAATAGTATAACGTGGCCAAGCCACTGAAACGCTTATATAAGCAAAACATTCCCATGTGACAGGGAAATAACAACACACCACCAAAGGGGATGGCATAAGACACTGGGCTGTGAGCTGGAAGGAGGGGCCACTAACTGTTTGTTAGGGGCTTCCCTAGAACTTAATATCTATTTTCCTTATACTATTTTTTAAGCTTTCCTGCCAAATTGTAGTTTTCTTAAGCTTTAAGATTCTATAATTCCAACCATATATACCAAACAAAAACACAATTCTCGGGGGAAAAATGCCTGGAAAAATGTACTGGAAGGCTAACAGTTGGTTTTCTGGTTTATCGTTCTCTCGGTGATCTAATTTCCTTTATCCATGCCACTTTTCTGATGTTCCCAGTTTTTCTAGAATGAATATGGATTGCTTTTCAAAGTTTCTTCTGAAAGCCCTAATTTTAGAATTGTTAGTGTAAGGACATTAAAAAATGTCTACGACTATTCCATAATTAAGTATTAGGCTAAAGACAAGTATGATTTAATATTCTCTTAGAGCTTAGACCCAAGGAAGCAAAAAATAAAGCATATTCCCTCCACGATGGAGAGCAAATTCCAGAACTTACTCAAATTCTCTCTGCAAATGTATCAAGTCATCTATTTCCAATGGCCGCATCTTTGTGTGGACATAGCTGCCACTTGCCTGCTCATCTGAATTAAACTTTAGTGGAGTTAACCTTGGGAAGAGGCCTGTATTGGGAGTCAAGATACTTGTTCTGATATCGGCTTGGCAGCTGACGAAGTGGGTAGATGGTCAGGCTATATAACCAGTTCTACCATTGATTTCTTCATCTTAAAAATGAGGGATTTACATGCATTACTGGTGGGAAAGTAAAATGATGCAGCAGGGATAGAAAACAGGCTGGCAATTCCTCAAAAAATTCAATATAAAATTATCATATTACCCAGCAATCTACTCCTAGGTACAGAAGAATAAAAATATAAAATCTGGGCTCAAACAGATATTTTTACACTAATGCTCATACCAGCATTATTCACAATATCCAAAAGGTAGAAACAGCCCAAATGTCTACCAATTACGGGAATGGATAAACACAATATGGTATACAAGTGGAAAAGTTTCTGCACCCATTTCCACCTTGGGGTGGCGGTTTCCAACGCCAACAAGCGATGCTCTGACACCAGCTGGGTGTCCTACAATTTAAGTCAGTTCTGACACTACCTACCTGGAGCATCAGATTCCCCAGGTTAAGGGTTCAGTCCTGCAAGACAGCCACCTCGCCCTTCAGATACCAGTTGCAAGCGCTTTGTTTTAAGTACTCTTTAGCACGCTACGCTCAGATTATTCACACGTACTCCTGTGGGTTGCGGAAACCTGAAACCCTATGTGGTAGCACAGAACAGCCATTTCCATGTTGTGAATGAGGTAAGAAAGGAACTAAAGGAAAAAGAAACTTCTTTAACACTTCTCTTTAAAGAAACTGACAATCCAGGCATAGGGCTCTCAGAAACCATTCGCCTGATCATTGATGCATGCTGGAGGCCACCAACTAAAATGCCACAGGAGGGGCAAGTAACGGAGATGAATGAGGTCAGCTGGAAGTAAGACCAGGAGGGCCAGAGGGCCTGCTGGGTGAACGTGTACTGCCTGAAGGCAGCAGGCCAGCTCATAACTCCAGCCAGAGGACGGGATGGGCCTGGTTGTTACCTGTGCTTCTGACCATGCCTGTTTTGGGTTTGATTAATTTGCTAGAGCAACTCACAGAACTCAGGAAACCCATTTACTCACTAGATTACTGGTATATTATGAAAGGATGTAACTCAGAAACAGCCAGACAGAAGAGATGCATAGGGCAAGGTAAGTAGACAGGGCATGGGGCTTCCACGCCCTTTCTAGGCAGGCAACTCTCTCTTAAAACTCCAAGTTTTCACCAACCTGGAAGTTCTCCGAACTCTGTCATTTGGGGTTTTTTTTATGGTGGCCTCATTACATAGACACAATTGATTAAATCTTCGACCATTAGCCCCTTTTCCCTCCCTGGCGGTCAAGAGGAGGGGACTGAAATTTCCAATCTTCCAATCACATGATTGGCTCTTAATATAACAAAAGACACTTTTACCTCTCTCATCACTTAAAGATTTTAGAAGCAAGCTCTTGCACTAGAAATAGGGTCAAAGACCAAATGTATATTTATTATAAATCACAATATTACAGCAAGCATTGGAATATTATTTAGCCATAAACAGGAATAAAGTTCTGATACATGCTATGACATGGATGAGCCTTGAAAACATTAAGTAAAATAACCCAGACACAAAGAACAAATATTGTATGAAGTACATAGAACAGACAAATTCATAGAGTCAGAAAACAAATTGGAGGTTACTAGGGACTAGAGGAGGAAGGACTGGTAAGTTATTTAATGGGTACAGAATTTCTGTTTGGGGTGATGAAAAAAATTGGAACTAGCTAGTGGTGATGGTTGTACAGCATTGTTAATGTAATGCCACTGATTGGTTAAAGTGGAAAATTTTATGATATATATATAATTTTACTACAATAAAAAATGGGAGATTTTAATGAGGTATTTTAAAAATGTCTTTGAACTCCAAAGTCCTATACGGACTAATGGAAGAAGAGGAAACTGATCTAGGTCATGGAGGATGTGTGAGAATCAGTCCACTAGGACTCTGTGAAGACAGTAAAACCCAAAGATCGCAAATGGGAAGGTGCAGGCCAAATTCAGTTGGGAGGTAGGTTTGGTTTGGCTTTTGCAGTGTTTACCAACACAACATTTAAGAATTTAAAAAATTAGTTACTAAAATGTAAAATCTGGGGAATTGCTATGAAAAATTCTGATTTCTTAAAATATTGAAAGATCTAGTAACACCAGGCCCATCCCGTCCTCTGGCTGGAGTTATGAGCTGGCCTGCTGCCTTCAGGCAGTACACGTTCACCCAGCAGGCCCTCTGGCCCTCCTGGTCTTACTTCCAGCTGACCTCATTCATCTCCGTTACTTGCCCCTCCTGTGGCATTTTAGTTGGTGGCCTCCAGCATGCATCAATGATCAGGCGAATGGTTTCTGAGAGCCCTATGCCTGGATTGTCAGTTTCTTTAAAGAGAAGTGTTAAAGAAGTTTCTTTTTCCTTTAGTTCCTTTCTTACCTCATTCACAACATGGAAATGGCTGTTCTGTGCTACCACATAGGGTTTCAGGTTTCTGCAACCCACAGGGGTATGTGTGAATAATTCTGTGGGCACAGAGTTCTAAAGAATACTTAGATTATTCATGCATGTAGTTCCTGTAGTTTGATGATTGCCTCCTAGAATAAATATTTTAGAACTACTTTAAAGTTCTCTACTTTTATTGGGTTTATTTATTTATTTTTTTACTTCAGATAAAGTCAAAAGTAGTACATTAATGTTGAGAGAAAATTTAAACAATACACAGAAGTACATAAAAGTCCTTTCTGTTTTACCTGCCTGGGGAGAACGACACTTAGCAGTGGGGTGTTTTTCTTGCCAGACCGTTGTCTTTGTTTATATGTTTGTTTTTGTACATACAGTTATGTAGAAATTTGTATGTGTATTTACATGAACATAGAAACATGTCTTTTTTCCCCCAAAACTGAATTATATATTATTTACTGCTTTGCGACTTGCTTTTTTTCAAAATTTTATTATCTTTTTTCTGATTATCCTGCTATGTTTTTATATATTCCTTTTTTTAGCCCTCACCCAAGGATATGTTTATTGATTTTTTTTTAGAGAGAGAGGAAGGGGGAAGAGAGAGAAACATCAATGTGAGAGATATACAATGATCAGTTGCCTCCCACGCATGCCCCGGCCAGGGATGGAACCTGCAACCAGCTCCAACCAGCTGAGCCAGCCGGCCAGGGCTTATGTTTATATTTTATTTATTTTTCAATTATAGTTGATGTTCAACATTACATTAGTTTCAGGTGTCCAGCATAGCAGTTACACATTTATATAACTTATGAAGTAATCCCCTGATAAGTCTAGTACCCACCTGGCACCAGAAGTAGCTATTATAATATTATTGACTATATTCCCTATGCTGTACTTTACATCTTCATGATATTTTGTAACTACCAATCTGTACTTCTTAATCCCTTCAATTTTTTTATCGGGCCCCCAACTCCCTTCCCACCTGGCAACCATCAGTTTGTTCTCTGTATCTAGGAGTTTATTTCTGTATGTTTATTTATGTTTAGATTCCACATATAAGTGAACTCATATGGTATTTGTCTTTCTCTGTCTGACTTATTTCACTCAGCATAATGCCGTCTAGGTCCATCCATGTTGTCGCAAATGGTACGATTTTATGGCCAAGTAAGCAAGGTGGGTTTTTTTTACACTTTTTCTACAAGTATTTACTGTGAGTTAAGCCATGATTCAGGATCCTAGGGTGGGATGTACCCGAGTCCCCTTCACCTCCCTGGGAGAAGGTCACAGGACACAGGACAGGTGGGCGCAGCCAGTTCAGATCTTCCCAGGAAACGTGCCTTCTGCCTGGTGATCTTCTCAGGCCGACACCCAGGACATGGGGCCGAGGGACTTGTACACACGCCGATACCATTCGCACCTTTAGCGACCATTGACAGTCACGAGGGTGGAAGTCCAGGTAGTTCTGCCAGCAGTTCCTGGTCTGGCTCTGGCTGCCAAAAAGGGCAGTCCGGTGGTTCTTGATTTTGGACTTGATGTCTTCTGCCATGTTGCTGACTCCTAAATATGCCCTGGAAGCACTTATAGCTAATGTGACCCTCAGCAAAGACTGTTTTTTGTTTGTTTGTTTTTGGACAATATCTTTTTTTTTTTTTTTTTAAATATGTCTTTATTGATTTCAGAGAGAGGAAGGGAGGGGGGAGAGAGAGATAGAAACACCAATGACGAGAGTCATCGATCGGCTGCCTCCTGCACGCCTGCCACTGGGAATCCAGCCCACAACTCCGGCATGTGCCCTGACCGGGAATGGAACCTTGATCTCCTGGATCCTAGGTTGATGCTCAACCACTGGGCAACACTGGCTGGGCTGGACAAAATCTTATGATCACATTTTTTCTTTATAACTCAAATCCTAATCCTAACTCTAAACCTATACTTAACCCTAATCTTAATTCATTCCTAATTCTAGGCCTAACACTATACCTAACTTCAAACCTAACCCTAATCCTACCACTAACACTAATCCTAAACCTATACCTAACCTCGAACTTAATTCTAAACCCTAACATTAATTTTAACCTCAACTGTAACTCTAAACCTAACACTAACCCTAATCTAACCTTTAACTCTAAACCTAACCCTAAAACTAATCTTAATCTTAATCTCAACCCTAAACCTACCCTAACCCTAAGACTAAACTTGAACCTCAAATCTGACCCTAATCCTAACACAACACTCCACTCCACACTAATCTGACCCTAAAAAATAAACCTACCCTAACCCATACCATAATCCTAAATTCAGTCTTATCCCTAACCCTATCCCTAACCTAACATCAGTTTAGTCCTAACCCTAAACCTAACCATACTTTAACCTTAATCCTAAATTCAATCCTAATGGTAACCCTAAACCTAACCCTAACCTTATACCTAACATCAACCCTAATTGTAACACTAACCTTTACCTTCACTTCAACTCTAACCCCAACCCTAACCCGATACCTAACTTCAAACTTAACTGTAACCCCAACACTAACCCTGTACCTAACTCTACAAAATCCCAACAGTAAACTTAACCCTAAACCTATACCTAACCTTAACCCTAACACTAACACCCTATATTTAATTAACTTCAATGGCAACCCTAACCCTAACCCTAAACCCAAGCCTGTACTTAACCTCAAGTGTAACCCTAAACCAAATGTAACCCTAAAGCTATAACTAAACCCAAACCCAGCACTAACCCTACCCCTAACCTTATACCTAAACTCAATTCTGTGTGTGTTTTTTTGGACATTCAGTATTATTTTATATTAGTTTCAGGTTTACAGCATAAGGTTAGACAATCGTATGCTTTACAGAGTGTTTCCCTCAATTTTTCCAGTACCCACCTGGCACCATCCATAGTTATTATAATATTATTGACTGTATTCCCTAGGCTGTGCTTTAATCTCCATGATCATTCTGTAACTACCAATTTGCACTTCCTAATCCCTTCATCTTTTTTGCCCAGTCCTCTAACCCCCTCCCATCTGGTAACCATCAGCCTGTTCTCTGTACCTATGAGCCTGTTTCTGTTTTGTTTGTTTATTTTGTTCTTTAGAGGTTCCACATATAAGTGAAATCATATGCCGTTTGCCTTTGTCTGACTTATTTCATTCAGCATAATGCCTTCTAGATCCATCCATGTTGTTGCAAATGGTAAGATTTCATTCTTTTTTATGGCCACATGAGCAACTTGCTTCTTTATTTGACAATATCTTGTGATCAGTTTTTATATCTGAACATATAGATATGTTTCATTCTTTGTGTTGGCAACATAGCATCAGAATGTAGATGTCATTTATTTAAACATTTCACTTTTGACAGATATTTAGGTTATCTCTAATTTTTACTAATATAAATTTATGGCACTGTGAACATCCTTTAGCCAAGCTCCTAACAGTAGGAGAAAAGTAATTCTGAAGAGTAGACTCTTAGAAGTGGGATTATTTAGTCAAGGGATATGTGTTTTAAAATTTTTGATTAGTATTGTAAAGTGCCCTTTAAAATTACATTCCCACTATTGTTGACATTGAACAGTATCTCTTTGGCTTTTGCTAATGTGATAGGCAAGTGGAGGTGTCTCATTTTGTTCAGATTGCTTTCCCTTTCTATTAACTGAGATGACATAGCTTTGCCTATTAGTAATCTGTATTTCCTCTTCTGGGAATTATCTGTTCATATCCTTATTTGCTTAACTCTTACTTGAGCTACATACATGAAACCGTGTTATCAGAAAACATATCTACATGTCTATAATACTAAGCAATATTTCAAAAGCTAGCTTCTGGCTCGGAGTGGCTGTATGCTCTTGTTCCTTTCGAGTGCATCGGCCTCCTCTTGTTGTAACTTGTAGACAGATAACTGAGTCAACCACCAAACAAGCAACATTTGTTTTTTATTCAGAACATCTAACTAGGTGCAGTATGTAATTTAAAAAGAAATAAAATAAAGTGCAAGGGTCTATTACTGGCCTTTAGAAGGTCCTAATCTATTAGATATGAAATGTACAACAAGAATAATGAAATTCATTTGCCTTTGATTGGTGCTTTGAAGTTTATATTCTTTTGATAAAGAATACATGTACATGAATTACAAAAGGGGTTTGGGGGAAATAGAAATAAGTTGAGAGTGTGGGGACTGATGTGGAACAGGAGAGAATTCCAGGAAGGACAATGGAGAGATGAAGAATGAGAGGGAAAGGGCTTTTATGAGTGGAAGAAAACCACGTGAAAAGATCTATCGTGGAAAGAAAGATCATTTCCCTTTGGATTCAGCACAGCAATCAGAATGCTTGGGAAGTGACCATAGGAGTGAAGATCCCCTATTAATCTTCTTTCTTCTGAGCACCATACTCCTGCTAACTCAACCTCAAGGTCATACCATGATTTTTTTTTTAATAGCCACATTCTCGCTACTGGTTTATATTGAGTTGGGGTGAACTTTAATCTTCTGATATTTTCATGTAGACCTTGTCCGTGACCATAGAAAGGGAGATGCCACATCTGAACCATCCTGTCCCTGACATTCAGTCACAGTGACATCCATTAGCTCATTGATTCCTTCATTCATCTAATTGTTATAGTATTCCAAAAACAGGTATGCATCAGGACCATGGTAGGGGCTGGGAAGATAAAGAGGAACATGTTGAGTTCCCTTCCTCTTGGAACGTCAAGTTTATCAAAGGCTGGGATAAGGGAAGCACTTAGATACTCAGCTGGCTAAAACACGATTCCCCTTTCTCCACACCCTCGCCAGCACATGTCATTTGTTGACTTGTTGATGGTGGACATTCTGACAGGTGCGAGGTGATACCTCATTGTGGTTTTAATTTGCATCTCTCTGATGATTAGTGACACTGAGCATTTTCTCATGTGTCTCTTGGCCATCTGTATGTCCTCTTTGGAGAAGTGTCTATTCAGGTCCTTTGTCTATTTTTTAATTGGATTGTTTGTCTTCCTTTTGTTGAGTTGTATGACTTCTTTGTATACTTTGGAAATTAGCCCCTTATCAGATACATCCTTGACAAATATGTTCTCCCAATGCAGACTGGTTCAACCACTATGGAAAACAGTATGGAGGTTTCTCAAAAAATTAAAAATGGACCTGCCATTTGACCCAGTGATCCCACTTCTAGGAATATGTCCTAAGAATCCTGAAACACTAATCAGAAAGAATATATGCACCCCGATGTTCATAGCAGCTTAATTTACAATAGCTAAGATGTGGAAACAGCCCAAGTGCCCATTGGTAGATGAGTGGATAAAAAAGCTGTGGGACATTTACACCATGGAATACTATGCAGCTGTAAAGAAGGATCTCGTACCCTTTGGGACAGTATGGATGGGCCTGGAGAATATTATGCAAAGCGAAATAAACCAGGCAGAGAAAGACGAGTGTCACATGATCTCACTTATATGTGGAATCTAAGAACTTAATAAACTGATGGACATGGAAGCATGGACCAGACTGACAAATCTCAGAGGGAAGGAGAGGGGCAGGTGGGTGGAGGGGGAGAGATTAACCAAAGAATTTATATGCATATATGCACAACCCAAGGACACGGACAATGGTGTGGAAAGGGACTGGGGAGGGGGGGATGCGGAATGGGTCAATGGGGAGAAAAAGGGCCATCTGTAATATTTTAAACAAAAATAAAAATTAATTAATTCATTTAAAAAAATTAAAACACATGAGTATCCCAGCCTCAGAGACAGCATGTCCAGATCTGATCCCCACTCTTGTTAATGAGAGCTAACCTTGCCAAGAGTGGCTGCCAAGTGGCCTACTGGTGCCTGAGTCTTAGGGACTGGTGAAGTGGTCATTCATCTTCTCATTCAGGGAAGCAGTGGTTGTCATTTAATTGTATTTTGCTATGTCTGTTCACAGAAGATGACTATGTTTTAGCATTAGGAGGAAGTTTACTGAGCCTTAAAATATTTTTTTTCTTTTTCACATGATCTTCTAGCATATTAGAAAGGTAGTGCGGCTCTAACGATGGTGGCATTTTTATCTAATCTAGTAAAACACCTGCTACTTCTTTAAAATTACTTGCATTCAGATTAGTTGGTGTTCGTATTATCTTGCTTTATCGCTAGCTGTAAATTATACCTGTAACTGTGACAACCTTATCTAGGTGAAAACATTTTAACTTGCTGGATTTCTAAATATCAATAAAAATGATTTGTATTTCCCCCACATCAAATAATTCAGATGGTTTATTTATAAAACACCAAATTTTTAAAAGTCTGACTTAAACGTTAAGGAAGGTCCAGTGAGTGAACACTGTGGTTAAGTGTTAGAAGTTAGGGCGTCTGGCCTCATTTCTACCATTTACAATTGTGGAGCCCTAGTCACAAACTTACAGCCCCAATTTCCTCTTGGGTAAAATGGGGAGCATTTACTTGACAAAGAAGTCTTTAATGTCCCATTCAGCTGCCACAAACTGCAACAGCAACATGAAACCAAACCCATGGATTCAAGCAACACAGATGTGTGCTGACCCCAGAGACGCATGACTGCCCACTTTTCTGGTTAAACGTACTCACTGGGCCACCTGCCAGTCTCACTTTGAATGTGTTCCTTCCCTTTTTAAAAAAAGATGTTTTTACTAATTTTTAGAGAGAGAGAAAAGGAGAGGGAGAGGAAGAAACATCAATGTGAGAACAATACATAGACCAGCTGCCTCCTACGTGTCCCCAACCAGGCATGTGCCCTGACTGGGAATTGAACCGGCAACCTTTCGGTGCAGGATACGACGCCCAACCAACTGAATGTGTTCTTTTCTCCATCTACAAGCATAAGTAGGTCCCTTAGCTTCTGGGAACTTCCACTTCTTCAACTGTAATGTGAGGATAATGACAATACCTATGTCATAGTGATGTTGATAGAAGAAATGAGAATTCATAGAAAATCCTTACTGTTGTGCCTGTCACAGTAAGTGCTCGGTGTTCATTCTCTTCTTATATAAAATACTTAGGTCTAGTCTCCCTCAGTTTCAAATCATTTCTCCAGCCAGTGAAGCACAAGCCTCTAGGATTGTGTGAATGACGGATTTATAAATGTTGTCATTGACAGGTGCCAGGTAGCAATAATCATTTTAACCACTTAATCATAATTATAATTTTAGTAGTATAAACACAATATAGCACTTATATGTGCTAGGCCTTGTTCTAAGAGCATTACATATGCTAACTAATTCAGTCCCTAACAAGGAGGGAACTATTATTATCGCCCACATTTTGTACCTGAGGAAGTTCAAGGCACAGGGCACACGGCTAAGTGGCAATGAGCGTTTGAACCCAGGGAGTTTGGGTCCAGAACTCACACTCTTCACTACTCTGTTTTACTGATTAGTTTATGAAAATTGCATCCATTCCTTTGCTTTAATCAAAGATTAGAAAGTTTTAAAAAAGTCTGGGAAACCTTAAACATGAATTATGAGAAAAAGGATAAAATAGAGTAAAATATTAAAATATTCTACAATAATATAGATAGAGGAAAAAAGCGCTAAACAAAGGAAGCATTTTTGAAATGAAAATATTACAAGTATAGTAAAGAGAACTACCTGCCACAGACTTGTCTCTGGCAATGTGGCAGCTTATGTACCTCGGTTGACTCAAACAGTGAAAACACATAAAAATGCTGAGTAAAGGACAGAAAGATGTTTAGAAAACAAGACTTCAGTAGATTGGTAAGGAAATTAGGGATTTTCAAAGGCTAAAAAGGAAGTGAAAGCAGAATCACAAAAAGGTCAAAGAGCTGGCTTTGGCCACGGAGACACTTGTCAAGTCAAGCTCTTGTTCAAGTGATGTAGTTTGGGACATGCTACCCTAAAATACAGGGTGTCCCCCCAAAATGTATACACACTTTAACAGCTGATAGCTCAGTTTTGCAAATGAAATGTATTTTAATAAAACTGCCTTGATGATTATTCAAAGTGTGTGCACACTGTTCCAAGCAGAGGGAGTGTGAGAAGATGGCAGGAGCAGGACGGCCTCGCTGACCTCCTCCCGGCTCTCCTCCCCTGAAGCAGGTCACCGGACCCTGAGGGGTGCCCTCTCCACATCCCTACGGAAAGAGGACCCTCATTTTCAAGGCGGAGGGAGAAGAACCCGAGCAAGCAGGCCTCGGCAAGTTCTCCCCAGCTTACCACGCTCACCGCATACCCTTTGTCCCCTCTCGTTTCCCCATGACTGTGCTCTCGTCATCGAACGTGGCGTGAAAGCGCTCGGGCCTAACCATTTCTTCGGGTCGTCATTTCCTTACGAAAGCTCTCATGTCACACAAAACTTATATTGAATAAATTTATATGCTTTGCTCCTGCTAATCTGTTTCAGTCAGTTTAATTTCCAAACCCGGCTAGGGACCCTAAGAGGGTTGAGGAAACTTTCTCTCGTGCCCTGGGTGCTCAGGTGCCAGGGCTCACCCGAGACGGGGGTCCAATGCTAAGAGCAGACTCCTGACAAACCTGGGAGACCAAAGGGCTGGAAGCCCCGATGTCCTCTTAGACTCCTTCCCCTTCTTTCCTCTGGAAGCCAATCATTCACCAAGCCCTGGCCACTCTATATCCTAGTCACTGCTCCTGGCCTCCAACCCTTCAGCCAGTGACTTTGGCACCAGGAATCGAGTCACCCGAATCTTTTAAGAGCCTCGGGTCTCCCTCCCCAGCCCCCTGTGTTGCGGCCCCTTCTCCTGTCTTTCCCTGCCACCCGCGTTCCTGAACTCTGGCCGCGTTAGTCAGGCCCCTCCATGTCCCTTTGCCTTTGCTTCTGCTGTGTCTGTCCCCTGCCTGTGATGATCTTGCCACTTCGTTACCTCTTTTGCGATACCTCCCTTGACAGACAAATCCTGGGTAGAGATGGTGAGATGCTTCTCTGTCTTCCCATGAAAGACACGGGTGAGCACCGGCCATTGTACCAGGAACATGAGAGGGATTTTATTTAACCTCCCAATTCATTCTTTCATATGTTGTTTTATTCAATACATATTTGTTAAGTGCCTCATTTATAATAATGGACATAACAGGGAAGACAGACCTATTTCCTGCTCTTCCAAAGCTTATAGTCTAAGCGTGGGCTGTTTTTATCCCCAGATTGCAAACAAGGCGAATGAAGTTGAGAGAGGCTGAGTAGCACTGGCCATACAACTGCCCAGTGGAAAAACTATATTCAGCTCAATCTTTAGCCCTTTGCTCTTTCTACCACACCAGGCTACTTATTGAAGATTCGTGTTATTGAAGGCTTTTGGGTTGCAAGTAACAGAAGCGAAACTCAAACTACCTGAAACCAAAAGAGGGAATTTTGTTGCTTTATGAAAGCAAGCCCTAGGCAGGGAAGGGAGGGTGATGGTTTCAGGGATGACTGCGCCTCAGGGAATCCCACAGAATTGGAGTTTCTCCCGTGGGCCCTTGTTCTCTCTATCCCTTTGCATTTTGGATTGAGTTTTTTCCTATTTCGGATAAATTCCTCTCCATGTACTGGGGAATACAGCTACTGGCAACCTGTACCATGTCCTAAAGACTCACAACAAAGGAAAAAGAGCAACTTCCCTGCTAACTACAGACAGAACGATTTGGGGGAAACGGATTTATTCTGCATGGGTCGTGAGCAAACCTCTGTATTTGTCACTGAGGCCAGAGGGGTGAGGTGTTCTGATTGGCTTTGTCTATGCCACATACCTACTTCTATAGCCAAGAATGACAAAGCCTATTATCAAAAGGAGAGGTGGTGCAAATGTGACCACTGAAAGGACCATGAATGGTGCCAGCACTTAACAGTAAGTACAATAAGTTCTCACTGAACATCCATAGGCTCTGCAACTTTAAGTGAAACAACTTATAACAAAACCAGTTTTACCATAGGCTAATTCATATTAATGAATTAAGTTCCTATGGCATCTCATCAACATTACAAGGAAATGATGTTGAACAAAATAACGTTATTTGAGGACCTGCTGTACCTGATAAATGTTAACTGAAGAACAAATTCCAGTGTGTCTAGGACAACACCTTTGCCCCAATATTTACTAATGAGATTGCATTCTAATGTCCAAATGCGATATTGACCAGGTTTGTTCTCCTAGGATGGCCTCTAAAAAAGTTAATTAGGAAGCCTGTCTTGTTTGATTCTTGTCTAAATAACATTTAATTTATATGTTCCTTGGTGCTTAAGAAAATCACCCACAGAAACACTGGGGCCTTGTACTCTTTGAGGAGTAAGTCTTGGAGTAGGGTGCTAATATTTATTTAAAATTCTTTCCTGGGGATTGGGCGTATTTACATTTGCACAATAAATAGCACCTGGTTAGATGCTCAAAATGTTAGTTTCCTCCCTCATCAGCTGGAAAACAGGAGATTGTAATGTTGAAGATATTTGAGAAAGCACATAATATATTGAAAGCAGAATTTCAAGAAGCTTAATGTGAAAGCAGTGTTGAAAAATAAAAATATTAGAGAAGTCCTTTAGGATGGTGTATCTCAAGCAAATTGTAATGAAAGACCAGTTTCTTTTTTTCTCTCTTTAAAATTTATTTGTAAGATACAATTACAAATTACTAGAAAAATACAATTTAAACCACTGGCATACAAAATACAAGCCTGATGTATTTTTAGATTTGACAGACATAAAATTACTCTCTCGAATTGTTGTAAATGTTTCTAAAGGATAACTCTGAATTTCTGTACTTTCCTTGGGTGGGACTGGGAACAAGCTTTTTATGGAAAGGCGCTGGTCCCCACTGACTGGGAGGTCATGCAATAATTCCTGTGTCAATGACCACAGGGACACCTGTCCCTGAGCAAGCTGGGTTACTACTCATTGAAGCAAGGGAGACTGCACACCCTACATCTTAGTAAGATCTCATTAGAAAGGACTTATTTTCAGATTTGAGCTTATGTTAGGTAAATATTGAGTCTTAGGGCTTTCTTCTGGGATTGGATGTCATCAGGAAGTGGGGGCAATTCTATGGTTGGGTATTTTGATAAATCTTATTGGAAACGGGCAGGAATAAACCGAGAGTAAAGCTTTAATTGGCCGAAGAGGCAATGGCCACTCGCTCATTAGATAGGTTGGAAAATATTTTGGTTATTTTTGTGGTTTGGACAAGTTCCTGTTTTTGTCTGTGTTCAGACATGATTAGAGTGGTCTCGTTTTTTGTCATGATCACACAATGGCCTGGACTGATGACGTTCCGTGGAATTGTTTATGTTCCACACCAGGCCTCCCTGTGAAGCCAGGACAGCTCCCAGATGTCAGGGGCCACTTTTCTTTCTTACGTCTGTGTGGTGGCGCAGGCCTGTACAATGGTAAAAATATTTGAAAGATAAAGAAACAGGATGTGGTGAGTTGCTACGTCAATTCAGTGTCTATCTTCAAACTTTAACTCGCATTAAAATCGCCTGACAGGCTAATTAAGGCACAGTGCTGGGCCCCTCCCCCAGAGTTTCTGATTCAGTAGATCTGGGGTGGGACTCAAAACTTTGCATTTCTAACCAGCTCCCAGGTGTTGCTGAGGCTGTCAGACCACACTTTGAAAACTACTGACTTAAATGAGGTATCAAAGGAGATGATTACAGGGAAAGAAAGAAGATCTATTGTAGTATGCTACAATTCCCAAGATAAAAATCTGGTGCATTCTTCTGGTGACGCTGATGCAATTCTAATACTGGATGACACCGTGCATTTTCCTATTTTAAATTACCAGTTCACATAGGAAGATTCTCTCCAAAATAATTTGAGCTAATTGTTGACTATTTAAAGTATGTAATTAACATGAAAATAATATTTATGTGTTTATTGCCCAATATTCCAGGAAGTTCCCAATTACAAATAGGCAAATCCATTTTTGGGAATTATTAGAAAACCAGCTCTTCAGCTGGATTATTTGCAAACTGGCTTATTTGCAAGTAGATGTACCTATTCAATGCAAAGTAGCCCTTACAATTCTTTTAGTTATTTCACTCTGTCAATTTTAAGACAGAATTCCTTAAAAAGTATGTGACTACCCCAATTTTGAAATATTTAAATGTCTTTACTAAACATTTGACATTTCCTACTTGATTTTGTTTATTTCCTGGAACATTTGGTGAAAAGAGAAAGTGCTAAATGAGGGTAGGAGTGAGTGACCCTTGTTCTGAAAAATTGGTTTTAATTTAATTTCCTCTGCTTTTGCCTAAACAGAATGAAAGAGAAGTGTGACATGAATCTCATGTGGTTCAGCTGAATTCCCACTGTCTTATGAGTTACACTGAGATTCAGTTAATTCTTCGCCTAAATTTTTAAAAGTATTAAACAAGGAATCTGTATAAGAACTTATTAACATGGTTTTCTATAGCTGTTTTAACAACTTGTAAACTATTTTATTAAGTCTCTCTTTAAAAGGCAACCAAGAACCTGGTAATTCATGAATGATAGCTCAGATGACTATAAAGAATTGCTGCAGAGGTAGGAAACTTGTCTTTCTTTTAAAAATGATTTCATCATCTCTAGAGAGAATAGTTTTTGGTGGGGAGCTAGATCTTGCAAGTCTAACAGGAACTTTTCAGTTTTGTATTACAGTAAGAACCCAAATAGAATAAAAGAACTAACCTTGGGTTAAGGTGGGTCTACCCCTGACTGACTATTGGACCAGGAGCAGGTCTTGATCCGATGAGTAATTTAATTTCAGTTTCTCCGTTTGTGAAGTGAGGAGCATAAACTAAGTAACCTCTAGAGAGCCTCTGAGCTACTAGATAACCTCAGTCTCTGAACTCTTAAATGTTCAGGCTGTTATATTGGGCCTAAGGCTGTAAGTTTTAATTAGTTATACTCATCTCTTTCACAGCTCTTTCTAAATATTTTTTTAATATCAAACATATGTTGACAATAAGGGCATGCATGAAGGTCGCAAAGGGTCTGTGGACACATTAGAAAGAGCTGAAGGAAGTGAGGATGTTGAACTTGGAAAAGAGGAAATTCAGGCTGGGAGAGATATTCCTCTGAAAAATATGTGAAACCTATCAGGGGAAGAAGGCATACATGTGTTCCAAGATGAATGGGTGGAAATTACAGGGAGAGATATTTTGGTACAATTTCAGGAAAAAATTTTCAGCTCTTCATTCAAACATTACCAAATATTTGAGAACCTACTATATGCCAGGCACTGACCTAGGCTCTGGGGGATTGTTAGTGAACAAACACAAAAACTCTTGCTGCAATGAGGTAAACATTGTATTAAGATAGCCTTACATGGTAGTCACTGGAGGGGAGTGACAGTCACTTTGTGTTCTAGAAAGATCAGTCTGGCTTTTTGGAGAGTATATTCAAATTGGACAATCTAGGGGGCAGTTGTAATAATCCAGGCAAGAGATGATGAAGCCTTGAATGAAGTCAGAAGTAACGGGACTGGAGAGGGTGAAGAATTAAGAACTTTTTAAAAGACTTGGTGACTTTGTGTTTCTGACTAAGGCAACTGGGTGGTGCTGTGATCACTGAGATAGGGGTGGGTGGCAGGGTAAAGGGCAGGGTGGCGTAAACTAATGGGCTCTATTTTTAGCATCTGGAACTTGAGTTCTATGTAGGGTATTCAAGGGGAAGTTGTGACACATACAAGCTATTATTCTGTAGTGAAGACAGGGATGAAGATACAGATTTGAGAGTCACAGGGGATAGAAGGCCACCCAAAGAAATTTGGAAAGTAAAATTGAAGAAAAGGAACTTTCAGCCTACAAGTGTTTCTGTCATGAGATAAACCACATCAAGTCAAGGAGGGAGAGACGATACTGAAGCCTCGCCCTGGACACCTGGCCCAGCTTCTGGGGCTGACTACACGTGGTGAGGCTGGTGAGCAGTGTGGTGTTGGAATGTGGCAAAAATATGGAATGGTCAACCAAGTGACCTTTCCTCCAAGGGATAGTCCTTCAGCTATTGGATCTACACCCTGTAACGTAGGAGCTCCTATCCCGGGAATGCCATGCTGTTCTTTGATAGTCTGAAACAAACCACACAGGGGGCCAGAGGGGAAGGACATAGCTTTTATTACTTATATCTGGGGACTACTCTATGGTGGCCTCTGGTGAGTTTCTACAGGGGCTTATCTAGCAGAGGGGAGGGGGAGGGTACCGTGCTGGGAACAGCTTGTGTGCAGGCCTAGGACTAACACCGAGCCTGATGAGGCTTGCTGGCTGCAAGGACATGGGAGGACACCCGGCTATGAGCTGTTCTGCATCTTGTGGTCCCTGGCCAGGCGGACACTGTTCAACTGTCTGGGAGGGAGAATCAGGCTATATCCTTATGTGACCCCACACACCCCAAGTCAGGAATCTACTGCATTGTAACAGGTTTGAATTTAAGACAAGAAGCTCAAGTGTGCAGGAAACATTGCATTTCCGTGAATCAACCTAATCTTGACTCCAAGCTGCCATCCCATTGGGCTGGTAGGAAGGTGAACATGAATCATTCTAGCAGCCTTGTGTCCCCACCCTGACCTCACTCTCTCACTGCACCCATTCCAGAGTTTCTGGAGGCCTTTCTAGTCATGATTCATCTCTCCATTCCGGTTACCGCTGATCTGCCCATCGCCTGTGTCTGCACAATCCTGTCGGGTCTGGCAGCTTCTAGCGGTTTCCCTGGCACATTGAGGGTGCTGGAATATTTGATGAAGCTCTGAAACCCAGTGCCTCGGGCTCTGCTCCTCGAGACGAACTGAGTACCTCCTGCCTGGGGTCTTGCTGCTTCTCAGGGCACTGACTCGGAGCAAGGCCTGGTTCCCACCTGCTTCCAGACCTGCCGACCTCTTTTCCCTACAACCTCCAAGAAATTTCTGGTCTGGGCGGAAGTTCTTTCCTCTTGTTTATTCACCATACACTTTAATTCTGTTAAATCCATAACTTGAAAAACGTGTTTCTCTTTGCTCCAGGGAAGGGAGGGCTTACTTTGCCAAAAATGAGGAAAGATATTTGCATTTAACTTTCCATTGTCTCAAAGGAAAGGAAGAATAATCCAAAGAGGTAGGACTATGCATTTAAATAGTGCAAACAGTTACATCCTGCCATGTATTGGTGGAGAAGAGATTGGCAAGTTCTAGGAAGAACCCAGTCCTCTGAAGAACTGGATGAATGCGAATTGGAGGGCAGGAGATGGGGATGAGTGGCTGAAGGTGACACCTTTGAGATTCAGAAAGGTTGGCAGGGGAGGGGGCTGGGCATTGGTGGTATGTAGGTAAAATATTCAATCTTCCTCCTGTGTTCCTGCTTTCCTCTCACACTGATATCACACTCACTACATTTCTGACACCACATGTGTGAGGGGTTTTCCCCACAAGCAAACATCTGCAACACCAGCTGAGTGTCCTACAATTTAATTCAATTTTGATACTATCTACCTGGAAATAGTGTGTCCAATCTTACAGATCAAGGGCTCAGTCCCAGGAAACTTTAGGTGCCAATCACAAATAATGAGTCCCCAGGTGACCCACACCTTTTGCCAGACTTGACTACAAGTTGGAGGTTCCCATGATCCTCCTTGGGTTAGATCATTTGCTAGAACAACTCACAGAACTCAAGGAAACACATTGACTAGTTCATTAAAGGATCTGATAAATGATACAGGAGAGCAGCCCGATGAAGAGGTGCACAGGGTGAGGTCTGGGAGGATCCCGAGCAGGAGCTTCTATCCCTGTGGAGCTGGGTGCGTTACCACCTGGCACATGGGTGTGTTCAACCTGGAAGCTCTTCAAACCTCTACTTTTGGGATTCCTACGGAGGCTTTATCAAGTAGGCATGATTGACTGTTAACTCCATTTCTAGCCCTTTCCCTTTTCAAGAGAATGGGGTGGGGCTAAAAATTTCAAGTTAGTAGTCATGACTTGGTCTTTCTGGTAGCCAGCCCTCATCCAGGAGTCCACCCAGAGTCAGTCACCTCTTTAGAACAAAAGACACTCCTGTAGCCCAGGAAATTACAAGGGTGTCAGGAGCTCTGTGTCAGGAAGTGGGGTCAAAGACCAAATTTTAAAACAAAAGATGCTCCTAGTACTCTCATTATTTAGGAAATTTTAAAGGTTTTAGGAGCTCTGTACCTAGAACCAGGGCAATTATATATATATATATTTACATATTTAATTATAAAAATATAATTAAAAAGTAATAAAATATTTTACTTTGCAGTGGCATAACTTCATGTATACTTTCCTGCCTCTAATCAAGATTGCTTTGGAATTCTGTTGGGTTGAATCTGGGTGCAGGGATCCTTGCTCTAATCTGTGGATTGCTGGTGCTGAAATCAACTCACTTTTATTTAGACTTAAGAGTCTATTTGCTTTATTTCATTTGTTCTTCAGACTACCCAGTGAGGTAAATGTTATAATTTTCATTCTGCTGATGGGAAACCTGAAGCTCAGAGAGGCCAGGTGAATTTAGCACAGTAGGTATAGATAATTCAGGGCATCAGCCCATGTCAGCTATTGTAGGTTCACCTGAGTGTGTAATTTATTTCTCAACAGTGACATTTTTGAGAATGAAATGGGATGCTATTAATAATTGTGCCAGGACATTATTTGTAAAATAGAGTGCTCCTGGGAAGACTGGAATGTGTCGGCAACTGGTCATTTCTCTATTCTTATTAACTTACCAAAAAAATTGTAGCTCTTTTTTGTGGCCCCTTGGAGATGGTTGGCTGCTTCAGGGTGGAGCAGAACATCTATCTCTTTGCCAGACACTGGCTGCCAGAAAGTCATTGACATGGACGATGAACACAAACTTCAGACCTTTTATAAGAAGCATACGGCCACAGATTTTGCTGCTGACGCTCTGGGTGAAGAATGGAAGAGTTATGGGGTTTGAATCAGTGGTGGGAACGGCAAACAAGACCCCATGAAGCAGGGTGTCTTGACCCACGGCCATGTGTGTCTTCCTGCTGCCGAGTAAGGGGCATTCTTGTTATAGACCAAGGAGGACTGGAGAGAGAAAGCACAAATCTGTTCAGGGTTGCGTTGTGGATGCTAATCTCAGTGTTCTCAACTTGGTCATTATAAAAAAGAAAAGGGGGGAGAGAAATATATTCTTGGACTCACTGATACGACTGTGTCTCATTGCTTGGGGCCCAAAAGAACTAGCAGAACCCACAAACTTTTCAATCCCTCTAAAGAAGATGATGCCCACCAATATGTTGTGAGAAAGCCCCTTAACAAAGAAGGTAAGAATCCTAGAACCAACTCTCCCGATAGTCAGCATCTTGTTACTCCATGCACCCTGCAACACAAACAGCAACTATAAGAATGCTAAGAAAAACAAGGAAGAGACTGCACATATGCTAAACTTTTGGCCAAGAGAATGAAGGAGGCCAAAGAAAAATGCCAGGAACAAATTGCCAAGAGAGGTAGGCTGTCTTTTCTCTCCAAGTCTGAGTCCAGTTAAAAAATACAAGAGCAAGTTGCAATTTTGTTAATCATTTTTACTTTTAAAAATTCTCTATTTTATTGACTTATAAACTTCGTTTTATTATTTCGTTTCTTTGAGAAAGATAAGAAAGATTGCCAACTCCTTGTATGAAGCTAATTTAACCCTAATATCAAAACTTGGTAAGAGCTGTACAATGAAAGTAGATTACAGTCCAGTTTCACTTGTGAACACAGATGCAAGGATCCTAGTATGTACTAGCTAACTGAATTCAGTAATGACTAAAAGAATACAATACATTATGATCAATGTGGTTGTCTTAGAAATGCAAGTTGAAATGTTTACGTTAAAAAATCTATTAATGTAATTTCCCATACTAACACACTAAAGAAGGAAATACTTAGGAACATTTCAACAGATACAGAAAAAGCATTCATTAAACTTCTGTACTTATTTATGACTTAAGTTAGTAGAAAACTAGAAATAGAAAGGAATTTCCTTAACATGATAGAAAGGTATTTATCTTTTTACCTGGACTAATTTGTAAAGCATTTGCTTTAAGATTAAGAGCAGTGCAAAAATATATACTATGATAATGTTCTACATAACCTTAGAGGTTCAGGCCAGTGTAATAAGATAAGAAAGAACACTAAGAAATATAAGAATTGGATGTGAAAAGATTAAATTGTCCTTTGTAAGTGTTATGATGCAGGGAGAATTCAGAAAGCTTTTCACTGTGGCAGCATTCATGGTAGCATCCTACTAGGGGCTACCTGCAATATAACCTTGCCCTTGGTTCTGCTGTTAGGCCCTCCTTGGTTCTTGCCCATTTCTTGAGCCTGTTTTTCTGGCATCTTCAAGAGAGCTCCTATGAATGCTCTGGTATCTTCTCCAATAAATTCACTTCTGTATTAAATTATAAAGAACCAGTTTCTGTTGCTTGCAATCAAGAACTTGGAACTGGGAACCTTGTCAAAATGACTCTCAAATTTATGTGGAAGAACATGTCTTTGAGGAATGAAAACCAGGAGTCAGCAAACTTTTTCTGTAAAAGGCCAGATACTAAACATTTTAGGCTTTGGTAGCTGGCTGCAACTACTAAACTCTGCTGTTGTATTGCTCAAAAGCAGCCATAGATAGTATATATGCAAATACGTGTGGTTGTGTTCCAATAAAACTTTATTTACAAAATTAGTTAGAAGGCATAGTTTGGCTCTTGGGCTGTAGTTCCCCGATTCCTGAGTAAGACAATTATGAAGGAAAAAAGTAAAGAGGACAGAGACTCACTCTATTAGATATTCAGACCTATCACTCAGGCATAGTAGGTGAAACAATGTGGTACTGGTATAGGAACATAAATAGACCATGAGACAGAATAGAACCCAGAAAAAGGCATCTGAGCATTTGGGTTATTGAAACACTTTGTAGGAAAAATTGGTTCACTATATGGAAACAAATAAATTAGATCCCTACCTCAGGCAACATATAAAAATAAGCTCCAAAATAGAAAAATAAGTAAAGAGCTAAATATTAAAGTTTAAAATTTCTGGAAGAAAATATGGAATATTCTTAGGACTTTGGGGTAAGGAAGAATTATTATTGTTAGGCCAATATTAAGCTATTTTAATATTGTCAGAGGACACACCAGCAGAGAAAGTGATTGTGTTATAAAAGCAAGTTAGCCTGGAACTGGCATCTGTGTGGTTACTTTAGGTGAGCCTAGATAATATCATTCAAAGAACCGCGGACAATCCATGCCCTGGTGGCCAAACAATGGTCAGGGCAGTGAAAAGAAAGGAAGGCCAAGCTGAGTAGGAAATGAGTGGTTTTTGTGTTGACAGCAATGATGGGAAACCCTGAAAGGGCAGAATTTGGAGCCAAAAAGTACTATGAGGTTCTGACAGATGATTCTATAAACAATATCATTCAGGGGCAAGAATGAAGCGAGGAACCAAGTCTAGACACAGGGTTAGCTGTTTAAGCAATTTTGTTTGTTTTTATTTTGTATCTATCCTTGATGTTATCTTATTGGCAATAACAAAAAAGACTGGAAATAAGAGCATGTCTTCAAATCCAAGTGCCCGCACATGCGACCTGTGAGGATTCCCCCTTTGATGAAACGGATGAAGTAATACGCACCTTTCGGGACTGTGCTAACTAATACGAGTGCAAGTCTATAGGGTGGACTGACAATGATTACCAATTCTTTGTCCTGTTCTCCCGTAGAGACAGTTTATTTTCCCTTCATTTTGAATCTGAGCTGACAGGTACTGTATCTGCTTTAATGAACAGAGCTTGGAAGAAGTGACACTTCTGCTTCTTCCTTCCTGCAAGCAGTAGGCCTGGGAGTTCAGCCACCGTGTAAAGAAGAGAACATGTGAAGAGAGAGAGAGTGGTCCCAGCTCTCTAGTCATCCATGCCAAGGCACCAGACATGTGAGTGAAGCCACCAGGGACATTCCAGCCCAGCCACATCTGCCTGGAGACTTATGAGGGGCCCTAAACAAGACCAGCAGAACCACCTGGTCAATCCACAGAACTGAGTGATAAGAAATGGTTGCAGTAGTTTCAAGACACTAAGTGTTGGGTTTATTTGCTGTGCAGCCATAAACAACCAAAGAATGTATTAAGCAACCATCAGAGTGCTTGGAATATAGAGTATTCCAAGCAATTATTCCAAGCACTTATGCCAGCAATTATTATCCCAGTGAGCCTGCATATGAAGAAATCGTTCAGGAAAAAGTCAATTTCTAGTCCATGCTTTTCCAGGCTATTAATTTATACATCAATTAATTCCTTCACTCAACACATATTAAATGGATGCCTACTCTACGTTACATGCTCTTCTAGGTGCATAACAGTGAAATTCCCTTCCCAGAAGTAATTAAGATTATACCTTTTAGTTTTTGTTAGTGTTAGGACAACTATTAAGATAACCAGAATATTAAGGTTTAACTGAAAAAGCCTGTTTGCTATGAACATGAAAGAAATGAAGTTCAAAGGAAATCTGTCCTCAGTAAGTTATAATTAACATCTTTCTAAGTATTAATCCTTAACACTCTGAACAGAAACCATTTAGCTATTTGAAATTTAAATTACCCTCTAGTTTACCTATCATGCTTGATTATATCATCTTCTTCTGGAAAATGTCTAAAATGAAAGTTTTACTTGAACAAGTGAATTCAAACCTTCATTCATTCAACAATTCAACAGATAGTTATTTTACAACTTTTATGTGCCAGTGATTGTGCTAATAATAATTATTTCTAACCCTGAACAATGCAGACAAAGACTTTGATTTTCTGTGAAGAATTTTACTTTTTATAACAATATCACAGTGGAGGAGAAGCTTTTCAATAAAAGCTTTTCAATCATGTTTTCTATACCAGAAGGATTTCTTAGATTAAGAGTTTGCAATCTACTTACTTTGAGGTAGATTCTTCCCTGAATGTGATTTAATTATAGATAACTGAAAAAGTGTAATTAGGTATTAAGTCTGAATAGAATTTAAATCCATTGTTTAAAGTCCCCAACTTTTCTATATAGTTGTTTGTTTTTATTCAGGGCTAGGTGAATTTACTAATTTGAGAGGCAAGAAAAGAAGACTCTCAAGTGCATTTGTATAACATTGAGGTGGCTCTTGAGGCCTCTTTTAGGTGAATGTTTAGCCTATATACATGCACACATAGAAAAAAACTTGACAATCACCATTATCAAAGTCTAGGAGAGTGAGTTCACCCTTACTTTGTAATCAAGGAGAATCACTGCTTCTTGGTCCTAAAGCCTGTAATCCTTAGGGAAATTCTCAGCAAAAGATAACAGGGATAGCCTGGCCTGTGCGGCTCAGTGGTTGAGCATCGCCCCAGGCACCGGTTTGATTCCTGGTCAGGGCACATGCCAGGGTGACAGGCTCCATCCCCAGCAGGGGGTGTGTGGGAGGCAGCCAATTGATATTGTTTCTCTCTCATTGATGTTTCTCTTTCTCTCTACCTCCCCCCCTCTCTAAAATCAATAAAAATACATTTTTGAAAAATGTATTTTCAACCCACTGCCCTTGGTAATCATAAAGCTGTGTTTCTTCCTCACCAATATAAGTTGCAACAGCAGCTCCCAGCTGTCCCTTAGCTGGCCGTCAGGCCAAAGTGCAATTTACCATCCTCTTCATGCTTGCTAGTAATCAGAGTTACTCTCTCACACTGGAATGACCAGTGAGGAAGGTGGTGGGGCTCATGCTCCATGACAGCTTTCCGTTCTTGTGGAAATTATGAAATTCACACCCAAAGAAACAGCTGTGGTCACCAGGGTCATGGTCTATAGATTCATCTGTCACCTGAACAGTAAAGCACTAACTCTGAATTCCTTTTTTGTTGGTTGGGGCATTGGCTTCTGGACTGTGATGGCAAAGAGGGTGCAAACTAGAACTTATTTTTGCTGATTCATACAGTATTTTCATTATAGCAACTATACTTTTCATTAGAATGAATATATACCTGGTTTAAATATAGATGGTTTTTTAAGAGAAAGGGTGACCCCCTGTGGCAGTTTTAAAACATGACTGAAAAAAATCTTCGACACTTCTTGCGTCCAGGTGGATGTCTATCCCCTTGTCTTTACTCTGTGTGGCTTGTGATGAATTAATTACTCTGACAGGAGAGTGTAGCATAAGGGGTGCTATGCGACTTCTGAGGCCAGACAGAAAAGGCTATGCAGCTTCTGCTTGCTTGTGATGACAGTTGGCCTGGAGCCCTGAGTCACCATGTATGAAGTCTGATAGCCTTAAGGTCTCCATGCAGGAGAGGTCATGTGTTGGCAATCTGGGTGACAGTCCCAGCTGAGCCTGGATTTCCAGCCATCTACACCAAGGTGGCAGACATGACTGAAGTTATCTTGGACCCTCCAAACCAGTCATCTGCCCCAAGAAACAAACAAAGAAATTATCCTATGGACCCTTGCCTGAATTCATGACTCACCAAATCATGATACCTAATAAAATGATGGTTATATGGTTATATTAAGCCACTATTTAGGATAGATAACTGCAACACGCCTTAAGTTAGTTCAGGTCCTCTAAAAAGCAGATGCCAAGATGAGATTAGGCGCCCAAGAGATTTATTCTTAGGTGTCCTTCACTGTACCCAGGAAAGATAAAAGGGGAAGGAGTGCAGCAGGTGGGGAGAGCCTTTAGAGCCTGGTGCAGATCTGGAGACTATGAAATCTTAGGGTACACCACAGTTCTAAGAAAGTTTGACCAGGCTGATGGGCATCTCAAGCCTGTTGGAGAGGCCTTACTTATGCAGAATACTTAACTATCACACTGGAGCTTTGGACTTGTGTGTTATATGTGGTATTCTAGAATTTGTAGAATGGAGCTCAAAAGCTCATTAAAATAATTTAGAATTCCAATCTCAGAGCTTTCTCCCTCTCACATTGCATATTTTTTATTATAACACTTAAAATGTTGCATTATAATAATTTCTTGAGTATATGCTTTATTCATGAGACTTTGAGATTCTTGAAGGAAGGCTCTCTGTATTTTTGAATTTCTTTACTCCCCAAGTTCCTGATCCAATGAATGTTTGTAGAATGGTTGACTGAGAAAAAAGGTCAAATTATGTTTTCTGTTCTCAGAATAAATTGTAATGCAGTCAGTTGCAAAATCTGGAAGAGGAGCCTTGCTTCTAAGCTATTTGTAGGACAGGACCCAGGGCAGCTTCAGAAATCTCCCTGGGTGCAGGATGAGTAAGTAGTGTCTCCAGAACCCACTGACAGGCTGGATTAGCCTCCGGTGTTTTCAGCGGAGTGTCTGATAGGCCAAACGTGGGTTCTCCGCGTTCCCCTAACAGGCCAGCAGTGTGTGGCATCTAAGTGATGACCCTGTATACTGTCCCTGTCCTGCAACACAGAGTGAAAGGATGCTGGGCAGGTAAAAACAATTGATATCTGTTTCAACTACAAGATGAATACTGCCTTCTGCTGCCCAAACCAAAATGCAAACAGGCAAACAAACAAGAATATTCTTTAATCACTTCTACATTTGCTTATGGAAACCTTATGGAAATTATTTAACATTTCTTCATCTGTTTTGTCATCTATAAAATGAGGAACTGGAATTCAATGACTTCTAACTTCCTTTCCATTCTGTCATTATAGACTTACTACCTTAGGTTTGCAAAGGGTCTTTGAATTCCTGTTTGTATATATCTCATATTTGGCCTAAATTATGGATTTGGCCCTTCATTGGATCTATCCTTAGAATGGCTTCCTAATGACTTTGGTGGTATTGTGGGCTGTGTATGTGCATGTAAGTGCCCGCGTGAGTGTAATTTTTATCAGTAAGAAAGTAAATTCCAATTCTTTATCCCTCTATTTGTAGAGAAAACCATGCATGGGTGTAGGACATGTAGAGGAGGAAGAAAGGCTGAAATGGGAAAGCCTTTGCCAGCTACGTGTCCTGCTAAAGGGCTTGCCAGCTAAAGCTTTCGCCAGCGATGTGCCCTGTGTGGAGAGTGATTCTTCCAGACAAACACATTAGTGAGTCTCTGTGTATGGGAAGGGGAGCTGGAGCTGTGTAGACCTTAGGAAAACGAGTCTGTGGAGGAAGTCAGAATGAATGGAGTCTTGAGGATTAGGGAGAGATGTGCTAAGATGTTGGAGCCTGCAGAGGTAAGTGGCCAGTGAGAAATATCTGATGCTGGGATAGGTAAGGGATTTGAAGGATGGGTTTAATATCTGGTTTTATTTTCATTCAACTCATTGTCCTTGTGCACTGTAAAACATCACAATTGATGCAAGTCTTCAACCATGTCAGTAATCTCACAAAACCTTGTGGGACTCATTTGGAGAAAGTTAAAGAAAGTTAAAGAGAAGGGGGTGAGACTGATATCTTGGTTGGCATGAGGTAGAGGAAAGGGAGCACAGAGCAGCTGTGGCAGGAGAGACACTGTGAAACCAGGAGGTCAGGGGTAAGAACATGGAACCAGAAGTGACTATGGGAATGTAAAACCTTGGGAATTCATATGCGTTTTGTGGGAAGAATTGGATTTTCCAGAATACTTAGAGTGAGAGCTTGGGCCCAAGGATAAGGGGTGCTGAGTGTACCTTTGGGCCACATTAATGAACAGTAAAGGGTAGGAGCTCTCTCCTTACCCACCTGGTGATCGAGTGAGGTGCAGATGAAGACCTAAAACAATGTGGTGGGATATATATATGTGTGTGTGTGTATGTATATATATATGTATATATGTATATAAATTTTTTAGTCTTAATCTTTGGTTTCATTGTATAGCATGTCTTCTCTTGACACAGAAATAGTGCACCCAAATAGAAATTATTTTATCATGAAATAAAAATTTTATTTATTTGTTTATTTAACATTCATTGACATCTTCTAAGTGTAATGCTCATTGACAGCTTCTAAATGTAAGTTGCTTGAGAAGGGACATAGATGAGAAAGACACAATTGTGCCATAAAAGAGCTTATCCCCAGAGGGAGCGAGACATACAAAAACCAACGACAGTACAAGGAAAGATGAAATGAATGCTAAATGCAGTGCAGGAGCAGTGTCCATTGATTCCGGTTGGGGAACGATGATATAGAATCCAATGCATGAATGTGTGTTTTCCCTGAAGTTTCTAATTCCTTTTTCAATTACTTCTCTTTCCTGTTAAGAGAGAAAATAAAAATATTTTTTCACATGGTATAAAATACATAAAAACCACCCTACTGTTATTAATTTATAATATTTTTAATATTATAAAAACTCAAGAAATGTCTTAATTGTGTATAATTTGTCATTCACTCAGCCCCTTAAAGTTCTGTACCTGGGACAAAGGTTTTGAAGAACAACCTCCAAAGGCTCAGAAAGCAGTTTTGTGTAGAATGTAGGCCTGGGGGTCAGGTATCTCTGCCATTTTACCAGCTGTATAATTTTGGGCAAATTACTTTTTAGCCTCTTTTAATGTTAGATTTCCAATCTGTAAAATGAGGATTATAACAACCCATTGGGTTGTTGGATTAAATGAGTTAATGCACGTGAAGTGCTTGGGACACTGTAAACACTCGGTGCATTTTAACTATTCTTTTTATTATTCTGAGAAAAGCATTGGGTAATTTTACATCCATGACTGAATCACATTCTTTTGAATTTATATTTTCTGTTTATATCACTTTTTGGATTAATTAACTCCCTTAATTTAAAACCTACATAATTAATTCTTACTTTCATTTGTCTAGAAGTTACCTCTTTTTGACTTTGACCGGGGCAGGCATCTCATTACCCAATACTTAAGGATTTAACGCACCAGCCTGTCTTCTTCTAATTAGCCTGCCTCAGAATTTTTTAAAGTCCCTTTCTAATTTTCTTAAGGTTCTAAGACAGTTCTGCATGCCACAGAGCATTCCACGAGTTCCATAATTTTATATAAGAGGAGGTATTTTATCTGTTTTGTTGACGATAACCTTATTAACCTTATCAACAATTGTGAGTGTTCTGTGAGCTTTTTAGACAGCTGCAGCTCCTTGAGTCAGAACCTTAAGGTACAATTATGTGGTATTTTCCAAAATGTGTTCTCTGAAATGCTGTTCTGTGAGGGCACAATAGGTGCTCCATGGAAAAAATTATAATTTAGGAAGCACTGAATTAAACAAGAGTTGTTAGGTACTCCTTAGGTAGTGTTTTTGAACTTATTTCTCCATAGTATTCGCTTTTTGGAAATTGTCTTGTAGGACTGGTGTTCTAGGAATGAAATTTGGGAAATGCTGATTGGTAGTAAATTCTAGGTTCACCTGACAGCTTAATCCATTATCTTATTGGAATAATTTTCCCCTAAGAACATTATTATGTGGAAACACATTCATTGCTCTTCTGATCAGAGACTCTTAGGTGAACTTTTTGCAGTGTGCTCTTATCAACCTGATATTTTGCTGGAAAGGTTAGATGATATCTGTGGACTTAAAGATATCATTCTGGCCCGGCCGGGCGTGGCTCAGCTGTTGAGCGTCAACCTAGGATCCAGGAGATCAGGGTTCGATTCCCGGTCAGGGCACATGCCCGGGTTGTGGGCTTGATCAATGACTCTCTCATCATTGATATTTCTGTCTCTCTCTCTCCCTCTCCTTTCCTCTCTCTGAAATCAATAAAGATATATTAAAAAAAAAAAAAAGATATCATTCTGTATTCTCCTTTCCAAATGCTTTTCCAGACTTACTAAGTAGCCCTGGCTGGGGAGCTCAGTTGGTTAGAGCATCATCCCAATATGCCAAGGCTGCAGGTTCAATCCCCCGTCAGGGCACATACAAAAAGCAACCAATGATGCATAAATAAGTGAACAACAAATTGATGTCTCTCTCTCTCTCTCTCCCCCTGTTTCTTCTCTCTCTGTCTCTCTCTCAATCAATCAATAAAAAAATACAACAATATTGTTTGTTGTTTAAAATAAAACTTACTAAGTAATGATAGACAGAGCTATGTAGTAGGAAGAGTGTGAAATCCCATAGCCCTGGCTTGGACTCATTGTTCAAGCACTCGGCAGCCATGTGACCTTGAAGAACAATTCATTTAGCCTTTTGAATCGCTCTCTTCTGGTCTTTTTCTAGAGACGTGGCCTTTTATCCCTGTCATTTCATTTCTTTCTCACTAACAAGTACAAATCAGTGTATTCTTTTAAATTTAATTGGGAACTTGACTAAAACAAAAAACTATAGATTGGGACATAGGATACTCACAAGCATCATGACCGGCTATTACAAGTAGTTCCTGTCAAGGACTAACCCCTTTCCTTACACATATGCACAAGCAGGAAAAATTAGGTCACTTTTATCACCTGGGACTGGATCCTGGGAGCAGGCAGTTAAAGAAGAAAGTGTTATGTTCTTCGGTCCATCCCCACAGGGGAGACTCTCCTAAAGTATTTGAACTGAGCAAGAAAGAACAGTGATGGCAGCTTGAAAAACCCCAAAATCTATAGTGTCAACTTCATAATTTCACCAAATAATACTACTCTATTACTGAAAACTTAAAAATCCATATCCTCATAGTATAAAATAGCCTGGTTAAATTTAGAGTATCTAAGGTCTCAAATTTCTTTCCTCGACAGGCTTTTAGTGTAAGTTCCAGTGTGTTTTTCCAAGTAAATACCCATTTCCCAGTCTTTCTCATTCAAGCCTACTCTAAGGAGACAATGTAAAATCCCTCTTATTTGAAATCATAAATATTACCATATAATTTCTGTATTCCTTTGATGTCATCCTGTGAAAGTTTGAAATCTTTGGAATCTTTATCTTCATAGGTTGGATACATCACGGCATTAGGATCAGACGAGTGACCCAGACCCAAAGAATGGCCAAGTTCATGAGTGACAGCGTACAGGAAGTTGATTCCTACAACCCAAGAGCGACATACAGTAATTATGAAAGTAACTATATATAAAATAAATATAATATAATAAACTATAAAAATATGAACCTTTTTATATCCTCCATAGTTCAAATGCTTTCATAAGTGGGGAGGAGTGTTTAGGAGAAAAGCAGTGTTTTAATCTCATCACTACCGCTTTTTTTAAAGTAAGGTTTTTCTGTCTATTTGCCTCTTATATAATTACTC
Organism: Miniopterus schreibersii; assembly: GCF_964146895.1. Lineage (NCBI taxonomy): Eukaryota > Metazoa > Chordata > Mammalia > Chiroptera > Miniopteridae > Miniopterus > Miniopterus schreibersii. Next base: position 15,979,420 of record NC_138112.1, on the reverse strand, counting down.
CAATAGCAGTATTCTGCAGAAGAAAGCAAAGGCTTTAGAAGCGTTAAGATCTGGGTTTGAAACCCAGCTCAGCTACTTGTTAGCTGGATGACTCTGGACACATGAATTGATGCTCCCAAGTCTCATTTCCTCATTTGTTCAACATAGATAATAATTCCTGCCTTGTAGATTTGTCAAAATAATTAGAGGTTCCTAATATCTGAAAAACCATGGCTACTCAGTAAATGAGAGTGACTTCGAATAGCAGGAGAAAGAAAGTTGGCTTTGCAAAGGCAAGTCTGAAAGGCAGAGTCTCTAGGAAATGCTTTTTATTTATTAAATTGTTTTACATACATGCTTTTCTTTCTCTAAGACTCCTCGAAAGGCTTTGCAAATGAGGGGAGGGTGTGAGCCTGCGAGTTTGAGTGGCCAGAGTTCCAGCTGTGGTGCTTTAGTTTGAAGGAAGCTGCCTTTAGCCTACAGTGAGTGGCAGGAAAAAGGAATGAAAGAGGCATGCAAGATGTGAGATGAAGACAGCGTCATAATTTTACATGGGTTAGATTTTCGCAGCAAAGCAGCCCTGTAGCGGTGAACTCTCACTGCCAAACACAAGTACTGATTTCCCTTTCAGAGCCAGTTATAGCCTTTTTTTTTCCCCCCAAGATTGTCTCCAATTAGACTTATTTATGACTGAACTTCTCTCCGTTAGTTTTGCGATGTGTCTATAGTTTCCTGCTTTGTAAGTCGATGAGTGTGATGGGCTGGGTTCTGGTGTGGATTCTTTCTGAATAACAGTAGTGAATACTCAGAAATGTATGTAATTCTTAAATATCATAGCTCTTTTTCCTTCAGTTAAAAAAACTTAAATTTGGGGGAAACATAAAGAAAGATATAACTTATTGAATTATTAATACTGTATATTCCAAGCACTGTGCTATGCATTGTATAAGCATTATTTCATTTCATTCAAACAACAATCCTGTGAGGTGGGAATTATTTATAGTCCCATTTCAGAGATGAGTAAACAGTCTCAGAGAAGTTGAGTAACTTGACCAAAGACCCCTAGAGAGTCATTGGTAGAGGCACAGCTAAGTGAGCCCAATGTTCTTGACTTCATAGCTTGAGCTTCCATCTTTTGCATGTGTAGCATTATGGGCATGTTAAATAAAATTATGCATTTAAAGCACGTACTACAGTGGTTGGCAGTTATGAGGGCTCAAGAATTATTACTAATCAAAGCAAATATTCAGTTGAAGCTAGTGTAGAGGTTTGGGATTTTTAAAAAGCATGTATAGGAGGAAAGAGGTGGGATGCCCACCTAGGCCGCTGCCATCGGTCCAGCGCTCATCCTCATCAAAGTGGGCATCGCCCCCCAGGCCGGGCCCTGGAGAGAAGGCATGAGCCAGCGTGTTTCCCGGCCCATCGAACGGGTAGAAGTCTCCATGAGCTGAAAGAAAACAGGGTGCTTGCCCTTAGTGATTGAATTTCTCCCCAGGCATTTTGTTTTTGATTGTATATGATTACTGAGGCTAGAAAGTCGAGCCCACCCCAAGCAGGTACCATGGCTATTATCAGCAGCCGGCTGCAGACACAAGGTGGTTTGGGTATTTACTTGTCATAGGCACTTTTTCTTTCACAGAGCCCACTGCCCATCACTGATAACCACCAAGTATCGAAAGCTTACTGGAGATGGGACTTTAAATCCTTCACATGCAATAATATATGGTTGCTTCTAAGTTTGATCACTTTGCTTGGCCAGATGGTGGCAGGATGGAGAGTGAGTGTGGGAACTGTATTCAGGATGGAGAGTGAGTGTGGGAACTGTATTCAACATATAACTTGTGCACCTTGTAGTATAAGTTTTCTTAAAAACCTGGCTTAGTCTTTTTGGGTACAGGAGACCGTTTCCTGGAGAACCGTGCTCAAGGTGTCTTAAATGGGTGTGAATGTGATGCGGAGCTGTTTATTTTCAAATTGGTCTCAGCCATGTCCAGTTCATCTATTCCTGAAAAACATGGAATGCCACGATCAGTGCTTTCCACAACATTTTCTTCAGGGTCATCAGTATTGTGGCTGAAGTTCAATGTCAGCTAAATTCACAGCAGGCAAGCATTTCAATATGACACCAGAATGAAAAGAGCTCTATTTTCCTCTAACTTTGCACCTTGAAACACTAATTAATATCAGTTCAGGTATATGGGTTATAGCTCCTTAAGCCGTTTACTATGAAAATTTTCTATTTTCTATTTTTTTTACTCCATGAAGCATGCCAACAACACTCCACAGGGGCTGTCCTGCTTCTTGGAGACCATTTAAGGTCTTTGGAAGCTGCAACCCCTTTTCTTGGTCTAACGTTGGTATAAACCAATGTTGGCATAATGTTGATAATGGAGATATAACCTATATACATGAACTGCTATTAATTACTAGCATTTCAAGGTGCAAATTTAGAGGAAAATATAGCTCTTTTCATTCTGGTGTCATATTGAAATGCCTGCCTGCTGTGAATGCAGCTAACGTTGAACTTCAGCCACAATATTGATGACCCTGAAGAAAACATTGTGGAAAGCACTGATCGTGGCATTCCATGTTTTTCAGGAATAGATGAACTGGACATGGCTGAGACCAATTTGAAAATAAACAGCTCCGCATCACATTCACACCCATTTAAGACACCTTGAGCACAGTTCTCCAGGAAACGGTCTCCTGTACCCAAAAAGACTAAGCCAGGTTTTTAAGAAAATGTGTACTACAAGGTACACTAGTTACATGTTGAATACAGTTCCCACACTCACTCTCCATCCTGCCACCATCTGGCCAAACAAAGTGATCAAACTTAGAAGCAACCATATATTGCATGTGAAGTATTTAAAGTCCCATGTCCAGTAAGCTTTAAATATATTTCAAACTGTTCCATGAATATGTGTGTGTGTGTTCATCATGTTAATGCTACAAAATGGGGGTTGGTAAACTTTTTTTATAAAGGGCTAGGCAATGAATAATTTAGGATTTGTGGGCTTGTTGGTCTCTGTCACGATTACTAAACTCTGCCATTGTAGCCCCAAAACAGTCATAGACAATAGGTAAATGAAGGATCATGGCTGAGTTGTAAGAAGTATTTGTTTATAAAAACAGGTGCTGGGCTGGACTTGGCTCATGGACCATTGTTTACCATCCTTTGCTATAAAAAGTGGCTCTAAATATACTAGAAAAAGTGTACTAACATCTCTCTCTATATATATAAATACATATACACACACACATATTCATATATATATAATTAATGATACATATCATTAAAGATTTTAAATTCTGAAGAGAGGAGGGACTGATATAAACAACAAGCAAAACAGCACCGGGGATTAGCCTATAGGAGTCTTCCTTACCTCCTCTTGCAAAGCCAATCATGATGTCAGCAATTCCCAATCTAATTTTCTTGAAGTGCAGTGGGATCTCTTTGCTCCACATTTTGAAGGCCTTTTCCACTAACTCATTCACTTTGAAATGAGATAAGTCTTGAGTATATGACACGATCCTGGTAGCAAACAAGAAAACAATGTTTGACCTCTTAGGAAAAAGGCTTTATTGCTTTTGCTTAAATGAGCCAAAGCACAACTAACCTGTAGGTGACTACTTTGGAAGTCCATTTTGGCCTCTCTGGGAATAGCGAGTATTCTGCAACATCTGGCACTCCACATCTGGGCTTCTGCATTATTTTTATGATGCCGGAGTTTAACATTCCAGTTATAGGCAGGCGAAAGAATTTTTGCATCTCCTTGAGTTTGGCTTCTAAACTATTGCCATCCCTTGTTTTTGGGTCATGTGGATAAAATCTCTTGAGATAGTTCTGTTGGAAAGAGAGTAATTGCCCTGTAATCCTTGTTTATTGTCTTTTATCTCGGAAGTCTGCGTATCTTTGCCTCAATACCTATGGACTCAACCAGTAGTTTGAAAACACAATAGTTACCGAGTCACTAAGTAAAATAACTTTGCATTAATAAAACGAAAATTTAATATTGATAATGAAGCATTGTCATTCCATTTCAAAAGGAAAAAGGCCCTTCATTCCTCTTTCATCCCATTAATTGTTCTAAAGACAAGCCCACCGTACACTTCATAGAACATAGACTCATCTGTAATAGCCACTTGAGAAGAGTGACCAGTGTGTCCTCAAGGAGGCCTTCCCTGGCATCAGAGACCAAGTCGCCCAGCCCCTTCTAAAATTCTCTGGAGATCTGATCCCAGCTAAGGTTAAAAGGTGTTAAAAATGTTTGTCCTGGGAAACGATACTATGAAATTATTATTTAGTTTAATGTACATATTCTCCAGGTGAAGAAATCAAAGCTCATAACAACTAAATGACTTGCTTGGGGTCACATATCAAATTAATAGCAGAATAAAAAAAACAATTAGTAGCAGAACCAGCCCTGAGTTTACTGACTGCCAGTCCTGTGCTCTTTCCACTGTTAAATCTCTAGTAAAACCCACGATGAGGCAGCCGGATAGAGCAGGTCTCCCAGGTGGATTCCATGCACAATTGGCCCCTGGGAATTTCTAAAAGGACCCTAGTGTCTGGATATGAGGATACCTGCTGGATTAAATAAGAAAAAATTAAAAAGTGCATGAAATAACAATAGCGGCAGCTGCACGCCTCAAGAACTTTCATTAAGCGCTTACTAGTGGCAGTGACTGCTCTAGGAGCTATACACACTTATCTCATTTAAACCTCATAACCACCCTATGACGTAGGTACAGCATTGTTATTCCTATTTTATGTAAAGAATCATGGCCAGAGAAGCATGTTCACCCACGAGTAACTGAAGGAGCCAGTATTTGAACTTGTGTTCCGATTCCAAAGATGCACAGGGCTATCTAATGCATGATAGCATTGCCGAAATGATTTAAACATTGGCTCACTCATTGGCAGTCTAATCTGGAGTAGATGAGATGGCTATTTGTCTCGGAACCTCTCAAGAGAATACACTTTATGTGAGTAACCGGAGTAATATTGTGCTCTCTCTTCCTGTCACCAGTGATTGCATGCTCATCCAGAAAAGTTAGGAATTAATCTCATTTAAAAACAACTCATTTTATCCATTCCAGAGCTACAGGCTTTCCCAAGACACCTTCTGGAGGAAATTTCTCTGCATCCTTGAAGTGAATTTTCCTGCCTTCTGCCAAACCTAGCTAATCTCACTCTAACTTCTTGGCAACCTGCACACTGGGTAAAGCTTAGGGGTTCGATACTCCTGCAAGTGTACTCCTTCTGGAGAATCCATTAGGTGAAACCAGATGAAATGGCTGTTTTGGAGGTAAAAAAATAACCAAGTACCGGTAATTTCATACGGCTCAATCTAGCATATTACTGGGACTTCTAAAAGCCAGAGTTAATGTGAAATGAAATCCAACTTTTCTTACGCTTCAAGCTTAAATTTATAAACAGTACTTCAGAGTGAACATCCTATTATTTTACCAAATAATAATTTACGCTTATTGGGCTGCTTATGAACTAGTGTATTGGAAAGAACACGATTTTGAACCAGAAAAACTTGTCCTTGCCTCCTGTCAAAACTCATCTTTGATTCTCCATCATGAACAAGAATGTGAATCAGCTTAACTTTGGTTTCCTTATTTTCCCCAGGATTGAGCTAAGCTGAAACGACATAATGTATACAAAGTACTTTATAGTTGTTACATGCATGATAGTTGGTATTATTATGACTTCATTTATTCACTAGAATAGCCCTCTGAGCTATAAAACACATAGTACGATTATTTCTATTGGACACATGAGAAAACAAAGTCAAAAGTTCATGCCTTGCCCATCTTCAAGCTTGAAAACGGAGAACTGTCACTTCTACCCCTGTTTTCTGATTTCAAGTATCTACATTACAAGTAGTCCTCACTGTAAGAGGCAGTGCTCTGCTCTTTATGAAAAAAATCCCAAGTTACAATAAATAACAACAACTTCAATGTATGGAGCAGGAGCAATATTTCAGGTACTGTGCTAAGTGCTTCACAACACCCCCATTTGGTCGATCCCATTGTGATACCCGATTTCCAAATTAGGAAACTGAAGCTCAGAGACATTCAATAATATTTCTATGCTAATAACATTCATCTACATAGTGAGTGGAGGTGGAACTTGAACCCAGTTTGGGGAGGCTCTTAATAGCTACTTGATTAAAACATATATTGCCTTCATAATAGAATAATTACCCAAATTGAAAAGCACACTTGGTTATGCTGATGGCAAGACCAGGGACCCCCAGGTGAGAGGGCCAGTGACCTACCTGAGCCTGCTCCCACTGTGGCTCGCCCATGCCTCCTGCCTCGGGGGGGAGCGGCAGAGCCAGGCTGCCGGGCAGCAGGCACACGGCGCACAGCACGACCAGCTGCATAGCTGGGGCCAGGATTGGTTTCAGACCTATGGCTGGTTTTCTTCCAGAGGCTGGAGAGATTTATATAGTTGCTCAGACCTGAATTTAAAAATAGGTGACTCATTTGAATGTTTTCTTTCTTTTCGGTGTCTACAGGACTTTGAAGTATGTGTTAGTTTTCATTAATGACAACGAGGAAGTATCGTGTTCTTATTGGCAGGAAGCATGCAATTTGCCCTTGGATTTTTTTTTTCCCTTTCTGCTGTATAAATTTAATCCATGAGAAAGCATGTCTTCTTTGCCAGAATCAAATTGCTACTCAGGCATATCTTCTTAATTTAAAATTTTGGGGAGCATCCCTTCAGGACATTACCATATATCTTAAAAGAATTTTAAAAACTGAAATGCATAGAACAGTACGTAAAACATGCAAATAATCAAATAATTATTAAGCGAACATTCTGTAACAGTCACCAAAGTCAAGAAATAGAACACTGCTAGCATCCTGGGAGTCTCTGCCTGGGGGTTAGTTGCAGGAGTGGCACATGGAGATGCTGGGCTGCGACCGGGCCAATGGCCACCATGAAGCCCGTGCTTCACTCCCTCACCTTCCAGGGACCTTAGTGGAGCACTAAGAAGTCCCTTCTTTAAGTCTCCTTTTAATCAGGTTATTTCTTTCCTTAGTGGTCAGCATTACTCAGAATTCTCTTGAATGACATGAAAAAATATCAAATAAACAAAAATCTTCAAGCACGGGCCTGACTGTTCATCTACTAATCATGCTCACAGTCTATAGAAACAGGTTTCTCCAACGCTAACCCTTCAACTTGGAGGTCACTTTCTACACTCTGTCTCTTCCAGTCACCCTGACTCCAGCTGCCACCCAGCCACTGGGAGGGCTGGTTTGGTTCTCAATACACATAATGGTTGTTCTACATACAGCAATAAGGATCCATGACCTAGAGAGTCTAGTCCAACTGCTTCGTTTTTACCAAAGATAAAACTGAAGCTAAGATGACAGGTAAATTTATTTCTCCAAAGTCACACAGCTAGTGAATATTGGTCCTAACTCCCATCCAGTGCTTTTTCTGTTATACCGCACTGCCTGTTCATCATATTATACATTTTTTGGGAAAGAGCACTGTGGCTTTTAACTATAATGCATCATGGAAAACACATCATATATTCTGGAGCTGCAAAATTTAATTATTCAGACATCTTTGAGACCATCAGGTGACTGAGTGCTGTGCTAGCAAAGGTAACATTTCCAGATCAATTCATTAAATTTGTTTTCTTTACATAGTTGCTTTAATTCTGCATAGTCACAGTTCAACTATACTTGAAGACCTGTTACCTTTAGTCAATGTCTGGTATGTAACAGGTGCACAATAAGAATTTATAGAATAAATGAATATTTATGAATTTGGATCAACTAATTTGGAAATTATATGAGGTTTTCCATGATCTTTGCAATTGAATTCAAGTTAGAAGACATTCCCAGATTTTTATTTTTTTGTGTGTGGTTAGTTTTTAGTAATTCAAAGAGCACTCAGCATTACAACTATTTTTCATGAGTTTTAGTAACTCCCTTGAATATTCACTTTTGGGTAGGGAGAAATAAGTTTTCTCTTGTTCATCTGAACTGTAATTAGCAAAAAAAACAAACCAGAGGATCAAGTCCTAATCCTGCCTTTAGAAACTTATCCTCTGGGTTGGGGATACAGGGATGTAAATGCTCTTAAAACAATGTGACAAATGCTTATAATACGCAACATTACCAAAGAGAAGGGAACAACCAGCCAATCCTTCCAATGTGAACTGAGGAATCATTTATATGGGAGGTGGCTTTTAGCTGGATTTTGGAGGGTAACTAGGAGTTCCCTCGGGATAAGCAATTATAGGAAGAGTGCCCTGGAAGAGCACGGCTGGAGAAGAGTGAGCAGTAGGTGTTGCTGTTGTGTGTGTGTGTGTGTGTGAATGACTGGAAAAGCAGGTGAGGTCCAGTTGTGAAGAGCCTACCTTGTCTGCTAATGCGTTTGGACTTTATCCTAAAGGGTGTTAAGGAATGAAAGACACAGCCTTATCAGATTTGAAATTTTATAAGGACATTTTGGTGGCCATTCCGAAGACGGATTGTGGAAGTGGAGATGACTGCCTCTCTGCAGGTGGGTACTGGAGAGGCAGACGGGTCAAGAAAAAGTTATTCCTGTAACCCAGGTGAGAGGGGGAGAATGAGGCCCTGAGCTAAACCTGGCTGGAGGGACAGAAACAAGGAAGGACATTCAAGATCTCTGTACATATATTCATGATGAATGTTTCAGGATCCTTAGGGTACATTCCTAGGAATGGAATCACTGGGTCAAAAGGCAGCTCTATTTCTAATTTTTTGAGGAACCTCCATACTGTTTTCCATAGCGGCTTCCCCAGTCTGCATTCCCACCAGCAGTGTACCAGGGCTCCCCTTTCTCCACACCCTCGCCAGCACATGTTGTTTGTTCATTTGTTGATGGTGCCATTCTGACAAGTGTGAAGTGATACCTCATTGTGGTTTTAATTTGCATCTCTCTGGTGATTAGCGACATTGAGCATTTTCTCATGTATATATGCACCCCGATGTTCATAGCAGCACAGTTTACAATAGCCAAGATCTGGAAACAGCCCAAGTGCCATCAGTAGATGAGTGGGTAAAAAAGCTGTGGCACATTTACACCATGGAATACTATGCAGCTGTGAAGAAGAAGGATCTTGCACCCTTTGGGACAGTATGGATGGACCTGGAGAATATTATGCTAAAAGAAATATGCCAGGCAGAGAAAGACAAACATCACAGGATCTCGCTTACACATGGAATCTAAAGAACTTAATAAACTGATGAACAGAATAGATTCAATGACATGGAAGCACAGATGAGACTGACGAATGTCAGAGGGATGGAGGAGGGCGGGTGGGTGGAGGGGGAGAGAGTAACCAAAGAATTTATATGCAAATATGTACAACCCAAGGACACAGACAATAGTGGGGAGAGGGACTGGGGAGGGGGATGGGATGGGGTGGAACGGGTCATTGGGGAGAAAAAGGGACATCTGTAATATTTAAAAAAAATTTTTTTATTGTGGTAAAATGTGCATAATATAAAATTTACCATTTTAATTCTTTTAAGTATACAATTCACTTGCATTAAGTACATTCACAGTGTTGTGCAACCATCACCAATATCTATTTCCAGAACTTTTTCATCATCCCAAACAAAAACTGTACCTGTTAAACAATAACTCTCTCCTCCCTCTTCCCCTCAGGCCCTGGTAATCTATTCTACATCCTGTCTCTATGAATTTGACTCTTCTAGGCACTTCATGTACGTGTATTCATACAATAGTCATCCTTTTGTGTGTGGATTATTTCACTAGCATAATGTTTTCAAGATTCACGTATGTTGTAGCATGCATCAGAGCCTCATTCCGTTTTATGGCTGAATAATATTCCACTGTGTAGAATATACCACATTTTATTTATCTGTTTATCAGTCAATGGACACTTGGGTTGTTTCCACTTTTTGGCTATTGTGATTAATAGTGCAATGATTATTGGTGTACAAATATCCATTTGAATCCCTGTTTTCAATGATTTGGGGTGTATGCCTATGGGTCGGATTGCTGGGTCATATTAACCCTAGGTTTAACGTCTTCAGGAACCACCAAACCGTCTTTACAAAGGCCACACCATTTTGCATTCCCACCAACAATATGTGGGGATTTAAATTTCCCCACATCCTTGTCAACATTTGTTATTTTCTGTGTTTAATTTTTTTAAAATAACCATCCTAGTCAGTGTGAAGTGGTATTTCGTAATGGTTTTGATTTGTATTTCTAATAACTAAATGATGTTGAGCATATTTTTATGTGCTTGTTGTCCATTAGTAAGTCTTCTTTGGAGAAATGTCCATTCAAGTCTTTAGCCTGTATATATATATATATTTTAATTGGGTTGTTTGTCTTTTTGTTGTTGAGTAGTAGGAGTTCCTTATATATTCTGGATGTTAAAGTGTTATCAGATATATGATTTGCACGTATATTCTCCCTTTCTTTGGGTTGTCTTTTCACTTTCTTGATAATGTCCTTTGATATACAGAAGTTTCTAATTTTGATGAAGTCCAATTTAGGTTTTGTTTTGGTTTGGTTGTTCATGCTTTTGGTGTCATATCTAAGAATTCACTGCCAAATCAAAGTCATGAAAATTTATGCCTGTTTTCTTCTAAGAGTGTTATATTTTTAGCTCCTATATTTAAGAGCTAAATATGCTTTATTTTTGACAGCTTTTCTTTTCTGCTTTTGATTTTCCCCTGCTCTAGTGCAGTTTTGTGCTTTGGTGTTCTGAACAGGCTCATTTCACTTATCATGTTAAAGGGGAGTCGTTCAGCCCTGGTCATAGTATAACATACTTAACATCTGTGTCTTAGTACAAAATACTTAACCTCTCTGTGCTTCAGATTCCTTATCTAAAAAGTGGAGATAGTATCTTTCTCTTTGGGTTGCAGTGAGAATTAGCTAAGAGGATTAGATGTACAAAAGACTTAGCAGTGTTTTTGGAGCATGGTAAGAGTTCTTCTATTAAATGCTTATTTTATCGTTGTCATTGTCATTATATGCTAGGAGTTTTCATGTATTATAATGCCTTTTTTTTTCATATGTATGAACCTAGCATGGTGATCAGATAATTAAGTACAAAAGAAAATAGGAGGTTTAAATCATTTTGTTCCAATGATTTCATTGATATTGATAATGCCAATGTTTTCTGAGAAACAAAGAAAGAGCTATTTTAAATATTACAGTGCAGTGTGCCATAATCTTTGGGTGGATAGTACGAACAACAGAACATACCTGCGGAAGAAAAGGCCATCAAAATTGAAATCAAGCAAATCAGATGTTAAGACAAGTAACACAACTTTACTTTTAAATACATGGAGCCATTGCACCTTCAGGAGATGGGTTTATACAGCGGAAAGAAAGGCAGTGAACGTAGCTGATGCTGGGAGCAGCCCTCCCACTACATCTGGGTGGGAGGCTCTCAGTCAAGGTGACACCTGGGTGAGAGGCTGTCTGTCAAGGTGACATCTGAGCTATTGCAGCAATGTCGCCTCCCAGTGCAGCTGCGGCTTTCCTGAGGCCTGTGCCTCAGCTACTGGAAGGAGAGCTGTAGAACTGGGAAACTGGAGCAAGAAGAAGGGCACAGGGGGAAGGTAAGTGAGAAGCGAATGAGAGAGAGGATGATCGGAGTGACTGCAGCCTCTGCTCGGGTCCCACTTTTCTTTAAGTTTCCTCCCTCCACCGCTAAAGGGAGAAAGCCAAAACAAAACCATTTACTCTTCCTTTTTTTTTGGTTAATCCTCAAGGAGGATATTTTTTCCATTGACTATTAGAGAGAGTGGAAGGGGGGGAGGGAGGGGGGAGAGAAAAGGGGGGAGAAGCATCGATGTGAGCAACCTGTAGATTGGTTGTCTCCTGCACACACCCCAGCTGGGGCCGGGGATCGAACCTGACTAGGAATTGAACCCACGACCCTTAGGTGCATGAGCCGAGGCTCTAACCATTGAGAACACCAGCCAGGGCTTTTAAATTTAACTTAATTTTTAAAATTGTTATTGTTTGGGTTGGTTTTCTGACTCTTTCAAGCAAATAATTCACGAAGGTATTATTATCTCTATTTTAGCTTCAGCATTATGTAGGTAATAAGTGGTAGAGCTGGGATTTGAATCCAAGCCTGCCTGCGTGTTAAGCCCATTGCCCTTTCAATAGTCCATGCTACCTCTCATTCATTCATTCAGACATTTAGTCATTCATTCTACAGACACTTACGGAGCATTTGTCTCATCCAGGCACTGTGCTCCGTGCCAGGGCTATAGAGACACATGACAGATTTCTAATACTAGGTTTTTGTGTCACTGTGATAAACAAGGTTATTAATGAATGGATAATAAAATGGTTTCACCAACTAAATTACTGTCTAGTCTGATTCTTCCTTTCCCCGGATCCCAGGATGGTTATAAAAGGCTACCTAATCGTGATGTGGTGACTGTGACAGGGGCAAGCACTGGGACACGAAGGACAGAGAGTCCAACCCACTGCCACTGTCCTAGGTATGGCTCTTAGTAGCCCTCACTTGGTTGTTGGCATAAGTTTTTTTGCTCTTCTACTTACTTACCAAATATTTATAAAACATATGGTGTGTGGTCTAGTCCTGTGATAGGGTTAGGAAACTCATGAAGATCAACACCTGGAATGTGCCCTCAAGAAGCTGGCAGCTTGGTTGAAACAAACACACAAGGTTAGAACGCAATGTGGTGTGTGCTGAGACACTGAGGAGTGCAGAGGAGGCCCATTTAGCACAGCCTAGAGGTGCAGGCTGAGGCACTGAGGGCACTGAAGGCAGGCATATCTGGAATGTCTGATTTAATCAACTTCTCATAAGTGACTAGTTGATCCCCTTGAGCGATGGGACCATATTGAGAGCTCAGATTCAGTCCTTAATACTGACCAGTCATACCTGCAGCAGCAGCAGCTAGCTCACCTGTAGCTGGGCTCATGAATAACCTCCATGGCCATTCCCATGTCATGTTGTTCATGGGCCCGTTATGTTCACGAAGGAGGTGAGGACAGAGGCTGCCTGACCTCCACTGCATGTATCCCCTCATCCATGCAGGTGGTCAGTGTCTTCCTCAGTGCCGCCTTTCTCTTTTGGGGATTGATGTGAGACACAAGATCCACACATTTTGTGCTTACTTGCATAGGTTTATTGGGTGCTACTTCCCCTGACCTCTTTGTCTCTGATCTTACCATCTTTCTATCCTGTTCCTCCTACGTCCTGATGAACCAGTCAAGCAACTTATGATTACCCAGGGATTCCTGCTTATTTTTACTTAAGGTCACTTCACCCTCCAGGCTGAGCTGAGGACTGTTTATCATCATCACCATCAACATGAAAGTACTACTCGATGTTTGCTGTTCTCCTTACTGGAAGCATTACCCTCTCTACTGTCTTTACTGGAAGCATTACCCTCTGTGAGGCTACCGTATAGCAGCAATGAGCTAGGCATGAATTTTTAGTGAGCTAGGAATGAATTTTTCCTCTTTATGAGTGGAAAGGAGCAGAATATGCCACCCCCAAATATGCCACTGTTTTATAGAGTATTTTGAGCTGAAGGCAACTGAGAAGAAACAGAGACAAGAAAAGCTCTCAGCCTTCCCTCTGTTTGCCCCAAAACAGGCCATGAATTTGCAAAGGTGTCTTTCCTCCCCTCTCTGCCCAGAAAGACAGAAGTTAATCACCAGAGAAACTCTAGGCCCTTATCAGCCCAGAGATGCCACCAATTTTACTAACTAGTCATTAACGTTCATCAGTTCACCAATATATTTACCTTCCTTAGAAACGTAAAGAGCTTTTCCTTTGTCTTTTCACTTGCCTAAGAATTTATTGTTCTTTGTTAAGATGCTATATAACTTGGGGGATAAAAAAATATTTAAAAAAAGATGCTATAGAAACCCTAGCCAGTTTGCTCAGTGGTTAGAGCGTAGACTGCAGACTGAAGGCTCCCGGTTCGATTCTGGCCAAGGGCACGTACCTCGGTTGCAGGCTCAATCCCCGGCCCCGGTTGGGGCCAGTGCAGGAGGCAGCCAATTAATGTACAGTGATGTTTCTCTCTGTCCCTCCCTTCCACTCACTCTGAAAAGCAATGGAACAAGTATCCTCAGGCGAGGGTAAAAAAAAAAAAGATGCTGTATAAGCCCAGCTTTAGCCATCCCTTTGAGGTACTCCTTGTTGAGTGCTTCCACACTGTGTGGAATATAGAGATACAGATTAACACGATGCACGTGTTAATAAACTTTGCTTTTCCTTTATTAATCTGTCCCTTGTCAGTCTAATTTATGGGCTCCAGCTAGTGAACCTAGGAGGAGAGAGGAAAAATGCCTCCCTTTTCCCTCTGCATCAGTCATAGAGACCATGACAGGGCTGTAAGGATCACCTGTCATAGAGAACATGACAGGCCTGTAAGGATCACTTGGGGGAGGGGCATCAGTGCAAAAGATGTAGGTGACATACGGGTTTTGGCCACCTACTCATGTAATGTGTACTCTGGACCAGCTGAGGTCTGATCCTGAATGTACCATTTGCATCATGTGTGTTTTTTATGCAGTGAATAGTTCTGTGCTACAGAACCTAGAGTCCTGGGGTCCTGTCTTGTGACTCTCTTTCTGGGGCTTGCTTACAGTTTGAACCTGCAATAAAATGATCTCTCGGACCCTATTTAAACTCGGCAGCCTCGTAATTCATTCATTAAGTGGGTCAGAACGATACCTGCCATCACAAAAGTCTAAAGATTGTTGTGCTTATTTCTTAGTGGTGGGAGGTAGGAGATGCAGTGGCTTGTCCTTCACCTGGGAGGGAACACTTTCTATGCCCCAGGCCATTGTAGCCAATACTTAGTGAACAGTGAACATGACCCTGTGGAAGCAGAGAGAACTGGTAGTACTAATTCCATTAATTAACTAATTCATCTTCCCCACTGAATTCAACCATCATCTTCACTCTAAATTAAATCTTTATGCACTGTCATGCAAATGTCTCCAAGTATCCAAAGACATATGGACAAGCTAAAAGAAAGTAACTGAATAATATCTTTAATATTATTATTCTATTTACAGAAATATATATTTAAATGTAAAATGCATGTGTAATAATGATTTCTTTTGGGGACTAGAGGGCAGTACTATACAGATAATGGGATATTTTCACTTTTTACTTTATAATAATGAATGAAAGGTAACATTTATTGCATGTTCCGGGCCCTGTTCTAAAGCTTTTCCTGTTTTATTTCACATACTCATCACAACTGCATGAGGAAGACACACTAGTGGTTAAGAGTGTGGGCTCTTCCTGCTTATAGATATTCCAGAGTTCAAACCATTTACCTTATCTTACAAACAGACTAGCTGTGTGTGACTGTCACTTTAAAATGAGTTACTTAAATCCTCTGTGCCTCAGTTTCCTCATCTGTAAAATGGAAATAAAGTAGACCTAAGTAATGCAAATGTTGTGAGGATTAATTGAGATATAAATATAAACTTTTTAGAACAGCTTTGACACATGGTAAGCACTCATTAAGTGGCTTTATTATCATCATCATCATCATCAGCTCCATTTTACAGATGAGGAAGGTGAGGCACAAATGTTGTAAGTAACTTGTTAGTCTGACACCAACGTATGCTCTTAATTATTTAATCAAACTGGCTTCTCAATTATCCTGCACTATGGACTTCTTTAATAACAATGCTTATAAATACACATGTTATTTATGTATCTTGGAGAAATTAAAACTGATAAAAATGTGAATGGGAAATCAGTAATTTTCTACAACTTGAAGAGAGAATTTTTAACTATCACCTATACAATTTTTAGGAGAGGCTTATAGGTTTTCGTCTTTTTTAAAAACAGCTTTATTGAGAGATAATTTACATACCATAAAATTCACCAGTTAGTGGTAGTTGTTTTTTTAAAAACAGAAAAATCTTAGGGTTTTGTTTTAGCTCATGGTAGAATTTTCAAACTCACTCTGGTATTTAGTTGAGTGTCCAATAATTTGGTTTAATTCGCCCCACAGACAATTATTAAGCACCTGCAGAGGAGTAGGCCTTGGGGCTACAGCAATGCATGTGAAAAAATCCCCTACCTTCCTTCAGTTTAATAGCTGGTGTTTTTTGATAATTTGCATTAGATTATTTTTGGCCCTTTTTTCTCTTGATGTAAATCATGATTAAATTAGACATCATGCCACTACTATTTTTGGGCGTGACATTTGGTAATAAATGCAGTATTTTAGCTATCAGGATTTCCTTTTACCTGCTTCCTTGTTTTCATGAAGCTGCTTTCATCTGTGGTGAAGGCAAGCCTTCTCTAATTTTATATCCATTGGAAGTAACTCGAACATCATGTCTTATCCTGGTCATTCTAGTCTGAGGGTTTCCCAAGGCCTTTTTTACAGTCACCAAGATTGCCCTCGGTTAATATGAGACCCCACCAGTTCTCTTTCCATTACTGAGTTTCTGACAAGCCATGTTTAGCCCTCATCACAGCCTGGCCTGAACTGACATCGCGCCTCCCACACTACAAGCAGAGTCATTTTGTGTAAGGGACAGTCTTTTTCCTTAGGGACCTGAGTTAGATCCAAATCAGCTTAATAATTATTTATGTCCCAGCAATTTGAAAAAAAGGATACACATGAATGGAAAGGAAAAGTGATATTTTTATTTCACTCTTAAATAACCACAGTTTCTTACTAGTGGAACGTGTGCACCTGTTGGAGACTGCACAACTTCTCCATTTTTGGAATACGGTCAGTCCACACTGGTCTTCATGCAGTACTTGCTTTTAAAAAATTTATTTTAATTTATCTTTACCGTTGAAAGTACTACAGATGTCCCCCTTTTATCCCCATTGACCCCCTCTCCACCCCAAGTACTTGCTTTTTATCACAGCAACCGTGGAAAACCCCGTTTTGCAAAGTTTGAAGAAGTCTAAAGAAGGCAGCGCGACCTCAGTGAAACTGAAAACTAGCCGGAGCGGCTACTCATTAACGTCCAAAAAATGTTAGGCGTCACCGAATTTCCCTTGAAAATTTAAACTGTCCCGGGAGTTCGCTTGTGCACCTTGAGGTATGTGGGCAGGCGGTTTGAGAACCATGGGTTGGGAGAATCTAAGGGCAGAAATGTCAGAGGGATGATGCGGTGGTGAGTGCGGTGCCTGGTACATCGCGGGCTCGCAGCGTGTGCCGCTATGGACACGCATGTGCTTGCTGAGGGAGGGGAGGGGACTGTGGCCCAGAACTCCATCCAGGAGTTAGTCTTCTCAGA
Source organism: Miniopterus schreibersii (assembly GCF_964146895.1). Classification (NCBI taxonomy): domain Eukaryota; kingdom Metazoa; phylum Chordata; class Mammalia; order Chiroptera; family Miniopteridae; genus Miniopterus; species Miniopterus schreibersii. Next base: position 15,962,160 of record NC_138112.1, on the reverse strand, counting down.
AACAGATTCCTCTCCCTGTGCTGAAACTGAGTCCTCTCTGGATCCCTCCTGCCCCCTTGCATTCTTGCATTGACACCTGCCATGCTGCATTCTCTCTCTTACACACACACACACGCACACACGCACACATGCACACACGCACACACACACGGCAGGTAGTACATTGCAGAAGGCCTGGGAATTCTAGACAGGAGACCAGGCATGCTGGCTCCATTATCCACAGGGCAATTACTCAGCCCCTCCGATCCTCAAGTTAAGGGGCAGCATATATTAAAAAATGATATTGTATGAGGACACTTTCAACTTATAGTGCATTGCCAGCCAGTGCTAATTGCCAAACGAAACAGCCTCAGGGTTAGGATGGTGAGAGGAGGAGCTGGTGACTGCGGTGGACTGGAGAGCCACGGCCAGGCTAGCTCATTGCCACCTGATTTTCTAACTTTTCCAGAGATGCTAGAACATTTTAAAGCTATGTGAAAATCCCAATTTTTAAAGTCTTAACTAATATAAATAAATAACAATACAGTGTGGGTGGACACCATGCAGTTTAACTAAAACACACCTTTAAGTTAGACTTCACCTGTGGACCACCGCTTTCCGAGTCTGAAACCGGCCCAACCTCTTTACCTCTGGTGTATATGGTGAGGGAGTGAGTAATTTTTTCATACCCTGTTTCTTTTTTCAGTCATAATCAGGAAATGAAATGAATAGTAATACTGACTGGAAAAGAAATGCAGAAAGCAAAATTTTTAGTTACTGAATATTTTATATATAATGATGCCAGGAAAACAAATACAAAAATAAAACAAATCTTTGAGTACATGACTTGCCCATAGTAACTTGCAAGGAAATAGCAGAACCAATGGTAAATCTTTAAAAAAAAAATTTTTTTATTGATTTTTAGAGGGAGAGGAAGGGAGAGGGAGAGAGAGAAACATTGATGTGAGAGATCGATTGGCTGTCTCCTGCACAGCCCCCTACCAAGGATTAAGCCCAAAACCTAGGCAGAATGAACCAGCAACCTTTTGGTGCACGGGAGGATGCCCAACCAACTGAGCCACACTGGCCAGGGCCCAAAGGTAAATATTGTTAGTCTACCCCAAGCCTACATCATAACCACTATACTAATCTTCCTTTCTTCTTTCAACTGAAAATAAGCTTGGGTTCTCACTTTTAAGAAGCCTGTACTCTAGTAGAGGAGCCAGCACACTGTTTTGGTAAAGGGCCAGAGAGAAAAATATTTTAGGCTTTGTGGCTATGTGGTGGTCTCTGTCGCAACTACACAGCTCTTCCATTGTTAAATAAAAGCATAGACAATACATACACAAATTACTGTGGCTGTGTTCCTATAAAACTATTTACAAAACCAGAAAAAAAGGGAATATTGCACTAATGTTGAAAAGAGAGAAAAACACCCTTAATCCTCCTAATAACCTAGCTTAATAGTGAATAATCTTACAGCTTTTGTTTTTGAGCCAGAGCTCCATCATAATTGATCTTTGCATACTCATGTTAAAGTTTGCCAATCTATCTTTACTCAATGTTAATTGAAGAATATTTCTGTTAATTTTCATTTTGAAAAGTTTTTTTCACATGGAGCAACCAAGATACAAATAAATAGTCAGAAAAGGTCTTACACTTAAGAATAAGCTTGGCCCAGCTGGCGTGGCTCAGTGGTTGAGCATCAGCCTAGGATACAGGAGATCAGGGTTGGATTCCCAGTAAGGGCACATGCCCAGGTTGTGGGCTCCATCCCTGGTATGGGTCGTGCAAAAGGCAGCCGATCAATGACTCTCTCTCATTATTGATGTTTCTACCTCTCTCTCCCTCTCCCTTTGTCTCTCTGAAATCAATACAAATATATTATTAAAAAAAAGAATAAGCTTGTCAGAATCATGAAAAACCTCATTTTATGTCAATTCCAGAAATCATAATGCTATCCATGTCTATTTCTTTGGGATTGAGTTTATTTAATATTGTTCACATGTCTTTACCAATGAAAAATTTAAAATACAAATTAAAACTGAATGTGGTCACAGGAAATGACAGAGTTGATGAAATTCAAATTGTTTTCTCATTTTTATAATCCTATGCTTATTTTTTTGAATATGTTTTTACTGATTTTAGAGAGAGAGGAGACAGAGGAAGAGAGAGGAAGAGAGAGATCGAAACATCACCGATGGGCTGCCTCCTACACACCTCCTACTGGCGATCAAGCTTACAACCTAGGCACCAGAATCTAACCTGTGACCTCTTGGTGCATGGGACGACACTCAGTCAGCTGAGCCACACAGACCAGAGCAGGTTTTCTCATTTTTATAATCCCATGTTTATTTTGAATCTACTGTTTAAATGCTGGAATGTGACATACTACAGAGATTGGAGAAAGAAATTGTGCCAGAGTGCGCATGAACCATTACTAAGTTACTTTCAAATGTATACATGTGGCTGAGTCGCTTGTCCAAAGTTAACTGTTTAGCTAAAAGTTCTCTGAATTAATTTCCATGTGGGCCACAATATCTATTAAAACAAATAATGAAAATGTACTAATTTGAAGTATACATACATATTATTAAAATTCAACAGTAACTAGCATTCGTTTGGAACATAGACTAATACAAGATTTTTGGAGGAAGAATATTTCATCGATGATATTATTTAGAGTTGCTGGCACGTGGTAATAAATAAAAAGCAGAATGAGATTTAGTCAGTCTGGAAAGATGAAACAAGTCACCAAAGAGCACAGAGCTCATTAGCCGGGGACCAGGACTGGAACTCAGATTTCTCGTTTCAAAGCGCTGGCTTCCGAGGGGCATCAGAACGAGCCACACCTAGATGTGCTTCTGCGGGACGCGGGTTGTTTTGAGCTACAGGCAATTTTAGCTTCAGCCTCAAGAGAAACTTCTGCCCCTCCCTTGACTACCTGGAAGAACATGCATCAGGGGCCTTGCCATAATAAGGGATTAGCAGAGATAACTTCATTTGGCCTATCTGTGGGGCAGGGCAGACTCCTTTTACTAGCCGTCTGTTCTTAACACCCTGCGTGACCCTTTGAGCCCCCAAAGTGCATTATCTCATCTTTAGCTCAGGATGTCTTATATACTTGAGTCCCCCTTTTTATCTCTGAACCTTTGGCGCATGTGGGGTCTCTAAACCTGTCCTGTATGCAGGGTTCCCATACATATGTATGTGTTAAATATGATTATTTCCTCTTGCTCATTTGTCTCGTGTCTATTTGATTATTAAACCAGCAAGACTCTAAAAGGGCACTAAAAATTATGATTAATTATTTTAATATTATATCAATTATTAGTTTATTTTTTATTATGAACTAAGCATTGTGTGAGTATTTTAGCTAGGTTTTGTCATTTAATTTTCACCACAATAAATTATATAAAGGGAATAATTATTATTCCCTTTATACAGATGGGAAAACAGATTTTCAAGATGTGTGTCATCAGAAAGGTAAAGGTGGGAGAAGGCTCACTGATAACAGGTCCGTCTAAAGCTGTTAACTCCTGCTGCACCACGGCCACGGTGCCTCTCACCTCCACCCACCTAGCAACCCGCCTCTCCACTTTAGGTTTCTAGGAATGTAGCCTGGGTCTGAGTTCTGATTTCCACTTTGACAACCTGTGAGTCTGCAGGCATATTATTTAAACTTTACTGCTTGGTGGATAATGAGAGAGGGTGGGACAGAATGTCACCTGGAGCCCCCCCAACAGTGAAGCACGAACCCCTTATAATGAGAGCATCTAGACAACAGTAGCATGTGGGCAGGTCTCTCAAGCTGCAAAATCCTGTTTGTGTTTGGGTCTTCCATGGATTGTTGGGGAGACTTCGGGGCTGCCTTACTGCGGGTCTCACTGTGGATCTGCCGTCTACCTGCCCTGCCTGACTCTTCTCATTTGTCATTTGGCACGCTCCTCACTCATGGCTATGACAGTTGGGTTAGAAATCCTGCCCCTCCTTCACAGGTTTCTTGAAGCTAGTAATTTTCAGTATTTTTTATTATCTTTAAAAATATCTGTTTTCCCTGCCCTGGAGAGGCAGAGCAGTGCAAATAGATTTTCTGCAAAGAAAAGTTAATAATTCAAGTACCTTTATGAATTAACAGGCTGAAAATATATTTAATAATCATAGGCTGACATGTTTACTGCTGTATTTGTTTTTCATCTCCTCTCCAGTCTTAGAAACCTATCTTCATATTTCGCTGTCCCATCGCCCCTAATGTCCCCTATTCTGATGTAGTTTTTGGAGGACTTGGGGCAAATGCAAAGAGGTGGATTACCACTGGGATGTTTGACTTACTATGTTCTATATTTTGGAGAAACACAATTCGCTAAGGACATGGAATTTGAAGAACAAAGTTTTAAGCATTCTTCTGGCACTTATTTGTATTAAATTAGGCAAAAATCTTAACCTTTGTGGGCCTCAGTTACACTGCTTGCTAGGTGAGAGTAATGACCCCACCTCCCAGGACCCTCTGAGAATTAAACTCTTGGCACAGAATAGGGGAACAAAAAATTCTTTCACAGGACCATGGAAATGAAACCCAAATACCTCATAAGGTAAATATGTATCTTGAAGTTAGAAAAGTGTTTCAGGCCTCTCTCTGGAATATTCTTTCATATGTGATGAGAGTTTCTTATTGTTTGACGCCATGTCTTTGCTGCTTCTCTGTGTTGACTCCATAATCCAGAGGTGCCTGATGTCCCCAGAGGGAAGACTTGCTGCATCCTTTGATACGGACAACCCCTAGGTTAAGCTTTGCCTGTCATTGGAGACCTGAGTCCTCTCTCTGAGCCATGTCCTTGAGAAGAATTTTTACCCAGAAAAGAGGTGGAAGAAAGCCCAGCTCTGACCTCTGAGCAGGTTAGGGGGGGAGATGACGTTGTTAGGTGCTCTCTCACCTACGAACTCCTGGGAGAGAAGAGCACAGGTGCCTTCACCATGAAACTAATAAAACCTGAACTGGCAACTTTGAAGTTAAAAATAAATGCAGAGATCTGGGCTGCTGCTGAAGCTGGAAGCCTAGAGTGCACAGTTTTGAGAATATCACTTGTGGCATTTTGATTACGAAAGTCCAGGCCCGGGAACTAGGAAATGGAAGTAAAGGAAACGAAATTGATCTGTGTGACAAAGTAATAGGAATCTCTTATTTTTCCCGATGCTCCCAGGGAAGTGTGCAAGGGTGTCTGAATTTGGGGAAGTGGGAAAGGAGAATACAGGCCAGAGGAGAGGAAGAGACTACGGCAGCTGCGAGATTGGAGAAGAGAAACAGTCTGGAGAGGATACGGGTTGAGGTTTGTCAGGAAATGTTACCAGAGAGCTCTGATATTCAGCTGTAAGTGGTTTCCTCCTCTGTGCTCTCAACTTCCCCTTAAACTGCACTGAATCTGCTACTCACATCAACATTGTGAATGTGATGACCTGGGGCCTGGGGAAGAGGGACAGGGCCCACGCTGAAGAGTACAAAAGCCCAGGAAGGGTGACAAGGTACAGATGGCCATGACAATGCTCAGACAAGGAGCTTGGAGAAAAGATGATGGGGACAAGTAAGAGCAGATAGGGAATGTAGGCCCCCCCCCCCATGAAAATTCTCAGAGGATCTGAGTGGTGGTGGTGTTTGGTGAGCGGCAGGGGCCTGGGGTGATGACTTGTGACCCTGAGCAAAACCGGGGCTCTCATTATTGTATTTGCATGTCAGAGAAAACTGTGACCTCAGAGGTGGAAATTTGGAGACATTTGAGCTAAAATGCAGTGCTCGAAGCTGGCTTAGGGAAGTCCCCGTGCAGAGAGTAAGGCCAGATGGACTTGGTTCTCAAAGAGGCAGACTGAGTTTCCCAGGATTTCCCTCCCTCAAGGGAGCCCAAGAGTTTGAAGAGGGAAAACCCAGTGATCGGTGCCCAGACGCCTGTGGGCTGTGGGAAGGTGGCCAGACTGCCAGAGGCTCAGGGGTTTACCTAAGGTCTGCCAGGCTCAGCTCATCAGAGGCCGGGGCATTCAGAGAGTGGTGCGAGCAGACCTGCACCGGGGAATGAGGAAGGGGAAGGAGGTCCCGCTCAGAGACGACAAAGGAGCCCAAGAACAAAGGGTGCGGTTCCAGGAAGGGAGGGCAGGAGTTTTCTCCCCTGGGAAAGGTGAAATGTGGGTGAAAATCATTCTTTGCTTTGGAGCCCTGGAGTCGGTTGTTTTGGAAAGAGCTCCAGGAAAATCAGACCACTCACTGCTGAGAACACGGCCTGCGCATGAGGCCGCAGACGCGGATGGCAGAGCGAGCCAAATGTCAGAGCTCTGAGCTCACTCGCTGCGGCCCGCGTCCCAGCCTCGCCTAAGCCGTCCTCCCCCTCCCAGTCTCGAATCTTCTTCCCATGCTAACTCCACCTGGAAGCCTCCTGTCTGCTCCGGCAGCCTCAGGTCTCTCCCTGTGCAGAGCTGACAGGTGATTTATGCCCAGGACTAAGTGCAGCTCTTCCTTTAGGGTATTCTGAGGAGTATTTTTCTTTTTTAAAAGTTTATTTTTCAATTACAGTTGACATTCTATATTATTTTATAATAGTTTCAGGTGTACAACCCAGGGGTTAGACATTTATGTAATTTATGAAGTTATCCCCCTAATAATCCTAGGACCCACCTGGCATCATCCATAGTTATTACAGTGTCACTGACTATATTCCCTATGCTTTACTTTACATCCCTGTGACTATTTTGTAACTACCAATGTGTATTTCTTAATCCCTTCACTCTTTTCACCCATCTGGCAACCCTATGTGGGTATTTTTCATATGTTTGTTCTGTGTACACTGAGATCTTTCTCAGGAAAGGCTTACTGGCTAAGAGCACCAGACATGGGTTCCAGTCCTGATTCTGCCTCTTTTCAGCTCTACGACAGAGGCAAGTTCACTTACCCTGAAAATGGAGAAAACAGTAATACCAGTCTCACTGAGTTGCAGTGAAGATTAAATGAAACAACACATGTAAAGCACTTACATAATGCCTGGCACATAACAAATGGGCAATAAAAATGATCATTCACTGGAACTCACACACTGCTGGGTGGAGTGTACATTAGGACAACCACTTTTGAACATGATTGGTGGTGTATATTAAAGCTGAGCATATGGATAGATTATGACCCAGCAATTCTCCTGGTAGGTAATACACCCCCCTCCCCCCCTTGTCTTTTGTTAGCTTATAAGATCATTATTATAAGAAATATGTTCTGAGTTCTAAAGAATTAACTAGCAAAGTTTTCAAATACAACCCAATTATAACTTGGAAACTGTCTGTACTACAGTTTGTTAATAGTGATGTGGTTTGGTGCTCTGTGATACTCAAATTCCTGAGCTCCACTGGCCTGAAGTTCTTGGCACATCATGATTAGTCACATGGTCATATTTGGGAATTTGGGGCTCTGTTACGAGAAGAATAATTAAATCTTGGGCAGGAATTGGCTGACTTCCCCAAATAGACAAGGGTAAGTCCCACGATGCCAGGCCACTAGGTAGGGTTTCTTGGTATGACAGGCATCACATTGAAAGGCTTGACAGTTTTCACTGTTGAGAACATTCTTACTCATTGAAGAATTAAAGTCTCGTTAAGTTTTTATTTGGTGAAATTTAACTCAATGTTCTTTTGCTCTCTCCTCAGGAGAATTTTTATACTTAATTGCAATGCTTTATGGTTAGGACTTACTGAAATAATTTTTGGTGAACTTTGAAATTGTCAGTCAATTCTACTTCTTCCCTCCTTCTCCCTGTCTTCATATCCCCTGTGTAACTTGTGTTTAGGTAATTCATAAATATGAATATATATGACATAGGCACCTGTTACAGATGACCCTTAGTGATGGCATCCTCAGTTTGCCTGTCTTTCTTGGGTACATGGGAAGCTCCATGAGGGCAAGGGCTTTTGTTTTGTTTGCTGATATAATCCAAGGGTCAAATAGTTGCTCAATAAATATTTTTGGCTAAATTAATGTGGAATTGATGCTGGATGCTCACAAGATAGGAAGTCAATAATAGATACGTAGTCAGCTTGACCAGCTCCTGAAAGATCCTTTCTCTCACTCCTCCTCACACTAGACACTAGAAAATTATAGACTAGCAGCAGCCCCCTGAAGTGCTCAGAGCCTGATGTTGAAACTCCAAGGGGTCCCAGAGAGGAGCCACAGCTGAGAATGAAAAACGATAGTGGTTGAGTCCAGACTTCATTATCAAGCCTCCTGCCCTAAGGTGCTTCACTTCTTTCCAACTCCCTAAACTCGGCCAGATGGCACAAACTAAGCTGTGGGCCTTCATTCTTCCCCGAGCCAGGGACACTGATGATGTGAGCTCAGAGGAAATTAGTGAGACATCTGGGGACAGCAAGACGTCCAAAAGAAGGTCCACGTACTAAAAACCTACATCTGAAAACACAGAGAGCACCTACCCAAAATTGGATCATGTATTAAGTCCAAAGACAAGTTAAAAAGTAAGTTTTGGCAAAATTTTAAAAACATTTATCATTAAGACTGCATTCTCAGACTACAACGCAATTAAATTAGAAGTCAGTACAAAAACATTCATTGAAAATCTTGCCAGACATTTGGACACTTTACTACTACTCATGGGTCAAAGAAAAAAAAAAAAGTTCATTTTAAAATACTCTGATCTTGACAATAATGAAAATACTGCAGCTTAAAACTTACAGATTGAATAAAAACAGGAACATTTATAGCCTTAAGTGCTTATATTAGAAAACAAGGATGTCTCAAAGTTAATGTGTCCACTTTAAGAAGTAAAAAAACCTAAAAAAAAACCAAACCCCCCAAAACCAACAAAATAAACCCAAAGAACAAAGAAGAGGGAAGATACTAGAGATCAAGCAGAAATCAAAGAAATAGGGGAAAAAACTTATAAAGAAATAAATATCTTGTTGCTTCCAAAGAAACAAATATCTAGAGAGATTGATCAAGAGAAAAATAGAGAAGGGATGAGAGAAGCAATATGAAGGTGTGAAAAGGGGCCTGATTCAGATAAAACAGAAAAGCAAATTAAACTCAAAGTAAGTAGAAGTACGAAAATAGCCCAGGTAAGAGCGGAAGATCAATAAAAGAGAAAATGGACATGCCGTTGAGAAAAATCAATGAAAATAAAATTTGTTTGAAAATAAAAATAACAAATAATTAGCAATTGATTAAGAAAAAAGGAATAAAATACAACTCAGCAATTTCTGGAACAAAAGAAGGGACCATATATATTTATTATATACATTAAATGGATCATAAGGAAATGTTATTTAAAAACTTTATGCCAATGGATTCAACAACTTCTTGGAAATGGACAGTATCTTTGGAAGATATACTTTCTAAAACAGACACAGGGAAAATAGAAATCTGAACAGCATTATGTGAATTAATTGAATTTATACTTAAAACCTTTCCACAAAGAAATGCCAGGCCGAGGTTGCTTCACTGGTAAATTCTATTAAACATTTAAAGAAAAATAATACCAACCATTGAGGACAAACTCTTTTATGTAACAGAAGAGAAGGAAATGCTTCCCAACTCATTTTACGAGACCAGCGTTAACCTGATATCAAAACCAGACAAACACAAGAAAAGAAAATCTCAGGCTAATATCCCTTATGTACATAGACGCAAGTATATGAAGCAAAATAGCAAAATAAACCCTTCAAAAAAATAAAAAAGAGGAAGTTAATACATCAGGAATTAGTGGGGTTTATTCCAGGAATGAGTGAAAGGTCAGTTTCATATTTGAAAATTATTTTATTTAATTTATGATAAAAATAAATAGAAGAATTTTAAAAGCCTATGTAGTCATTTCTTTTTTTTTTTTTTAAATATATACGTATCTTTATTAATTTCAGAGAGAGGAAAGGAGGGGGAGAGAGAGAGAGATAGAAACATCAATGATGAGAGAGTCATTGATCAGCTGTCTAGCCCGCAACCCGGGCATGTGCCCTGACCGGGAATCAAAACCGGATCGGCTGGATCCTAGGTCAATGCTCAGCCGCTGAGCCACGCCTGGCCAGGCTATTTAGTCATTTCAATATGCAGACAATCATTTGACAGAATTCGATACCCATTCATGATAATAGAAGACAAATTCCTTGATTTGACAAAGAGCCTCTACAATTAATGTACAGTTAACATCACGCTCAATGGTGAAAGACTGGCTGCCTGCCTGTAAGAATGGGCACAAGGCAAGAATAGGCACAAGGCTCTCCTCACTTTTAGTCAGCATTGTAGTGGAGGTCCAAGGCATCAAGACCAGGAAAAAAATAGTAAAATTATCTCTACATAAACATAACTGTCTATGTAGAAAATCTTAAGAAATTTATAAAAAAGCTGCCATAAGTAATAAGTAAATTTAACAATGTCACAGAATCCAAGCCCAATATACAAAAATCAGTTGTATATCTATATACTAAAAATGAATAATTGGACATTAGAATACAAAAAAAATACCATTTGCAGCAGGGTCATATGTATGAAACAGTGATAAATGTGTTCAAGACCTGAACACTGGCAACTGCAAACATTGGGAGAAATTCAGGAAGCTGGGCTAGTGTTCCCCGTCGGGAGCCCAGTTGCAGTGTGGAATGGGATCAAGGCGTGAGCAGTCTAGGGGATCTGGAATGGGGAATAGGGACACACTGCAGTGGCTTGCCATCAGTGTTGACAGCAACAGGGGACATCTCCAGAAATTGTCTGATGAGATAATAGGAGAGCAATAATTTATGATCATGCACTGGAGACCCTCTGAGGACTCCCAGAACTAGTTATGAGGCGTTTGAGTTAGGCTTAGGCTGCATTTCCCTGAGATCAGAGGGGCAGCTCATCCCCACAGTAGTGGGACTAGGAAAGAATTTATGTAAACAAAGGCCATAGACCTAGACCGACTTCCCCAGAATGTAAAAGCATCCTACAGCCAGTATCTTTGGTTTCTGGAAAGGCTTTAGTTATGGGTGTTATTTTTTCTTGTAAATAAATAAGTGAATGAAGAAAGAAAATAAATCATTCCCCTCCCCCCTTCCCCATGCTGATAAAGAGGGAGCATTGGGGATGTTTTGAGGACATACAGAAACATTGAATGATCCAGAAACAGGTTGTTAGAGTTTTTCATGTGATTTACCTTTCAGAACAGTCTTTACTTTCTGCAGTAGTCTGAAGCCTGCTTCCAATGTAGTAGATCTTCCTTTCATATGTATGTAACCTATTTAGGTTTCAGGCTTTCAAACTAAATTTGAGCTGGCTGAACCTTATGGAAATATTTTTGTGATCAACTTGTAATTAGCAAAAAGAGAAAGAGAAGGAGAGAGGGAGGGAAGGAAAGAGGAAAGGGGAGAGAGAGAGAGAGAGAGAGAGAGGGAGGGAGACAATCTGATTTTGTTTATGGAAAGGTTTAAGTCCTGGGAGTTCAACCTAACCACTTAGAGTATTAATGTTATGAAAATAACAGAATTCAACTTCAAGTTCATTTGTAGGAAGGAAAATCCAATATTCCTTTCCTCTTCTCTCTTCCCACATTTCCCCTTATTTGGGCTCCTGTAAGATGTGTGGTCGATGCCACTCACTTGGCAATTCATTAGCATTTATTTTCTTCTCCGTACATGTTCATGTGGATGTCTAGTCTTATCTGTGTAACTGTGGAAGCAATAGTAATACCTCTCAGGGTTATTATGGGTCTCAAAGCAGATTAGTATGCAATGTTTATTAAAATTGTATGGTGCTGAATATAATTCTGGGACACCAGGCAAGTGGTCTAGGGCTCATAGCAGGGTGAGAAATTTGTCTACTAGAAAAGGAAACTGAGGCAGAGGCCTGGTTGCACACATTGGGTCAGGCAGGAAAGGGAATACCTATCTGAAATTCACCCTTGCTCTTGGTATACTGGCCCACTGGAGAGCAAGACTGGCCCTTTTGATGCAAGCTCCACCGAGTGGCCGGACTGAGGTTCCAGGCATAACTGTCGTCTTAAACATAGATTTGGGTACTGGGAAAGGCCTTGACCCTCAGGTACAGGCACAGAGACTCCAGTTTTCAGGCAAACAGATGAACATGGTAGAGACCTTGCTAGTCACTTTCTCTGAAAGGCTTGGTGAGCTTACACAGGCGTTTTCACTGTAAGATCAAAATGGGTTTTAAAAAAAAAATCTTGGAAGTTCTTTTACTCTATTTAATAAGTTCCCAGCCTACCAACAACTTTTTTTCTAGATGAGCAATCCTTAAGATTTCATATTTTCGTTTGTGATATGTTTTTTAATTTTTGTACTAAGAAATGAAAAACCAAGAAAAAAATCCTTCAAAACTTCAAAAACTCTTGTTGAAAATTAAACCGTGTTCTTGGAGAGGAAAGGAATGGATTAGTAGATTGAATGCTGAATAGTGATTAAAAACTTGAGATTATTTTTATCTGCTTTCTAATTCTTTTATAACCCATTTTTGCCCCAATTTCCATGTAGTCTACGGGGGGTAGGGCTCAAAAGGTTGCAAATAACAATATAAGGACTATGACTCTAGCGTTTCTATCTCTAGCTCCGAATTCTTCCTTGAACTCAAGTTTATATATTTGCCTACCTAATTGAACATCTCCCCTTGGATGTCTAATAGGCAACTCAAACCCAACAAATTCATGATTGCACCCTTGGTTTCCAGCTCTCGCGCACCTGCTCCCCCTCTAGTCCTCACGTCACCTCCATTCTCTCACTTGTTTAGGCCAAAGACCTTGGAGTCATTCTTGACTCCCCTGTTTTTCTTAAATCCCATGTGCATTTTAGGAGCTAATCTTGTTGGCTTTTCCTGGAGAATTTTCCTCAGACTGACCACTCTTAGCATTTTCCTGGATGGTTCCTTGGTCCGTGCCATCATCTCTACCCTGAAAATGCCACTGCCTGGTCTTTGCACCCATCACTGCGGTTTTACAAGCTGCACGCCAGCCAGCAGCCAGGGTGACCCTTTAAAACCTAAGGGGGATCATGGTACCCACCTGCTCAAAACCCCTTCTTATCTCATTAGCATGAGATCTGATCCCCTTCGGTGGCCACAGGCTCGCTGTGGTTTGGCGGCTTCCTCTCTGACCTCACCTCTTTCCACCCTCTCTTCCCTCACTGCCTCCAGCCATACTGACCTCCCTGCTGCGTCTCAGATATGCCCAAGTCCTTCCTACCTTGAGGTCTCACACTTACTGCCGCCTCTTCACGAAACCCAGAGACACCTTCCTTCCCTTTACCCACATAAGCATCCCCGACTCAGTATATTCTTCCCTATGTCTTTCCTTGTATCTAGATCTATTTATTCACATCGAATGTCTCTTCCTTAGAATGTAAGCTCCTTGAGGGTAGAAATTCACGCCAGAGAGCTGCTGAGCCTAGGTTGGTGCTGACATAAAGTCAATGCTTAATAAATTTTTTTAATAAATTAAAAATGCATGCCGAGGGTAGATCTGATTGGGTACATAGATTCCTCAAAAAAGTTGAATTATTTGTGGAGATAAAACTATTTTAGGGAAGAGGTGAAGTCTTTCAAAAGAAACAGTTGATAATATCAACTTCCAGAAATTGCCAATTCATTAATGGAAATATGTCTAAAATTTAGCAGTGACACTACAATCATTGGGCATTCTTCAATTCACGTGGAATGTGCTCTAATAGGACTTTTGATACCCCATCCTTTATAAAGGCAGCTGTAAACACATTTACTATCCAGCCTCAAAAGCTTACATTATTTATCATTGCATTAAAGGCCTGGGATTTTCCAAGAATAAACAAATTGCTATTTATATAGACATTTTTGGGAGCTTTTCCCCCACTGAAGATGATCTAAAATGGATTTAAATGTTACATTTCTTTTTTTTTTTTCATATAACTTCATTGATTTCAGAGAGAGGAAGGGAGAGGGAGAGAGAGATAGAAACATCAATGATGACTCAGTGATTGGCTGCCTCCTGCATGCTCCCAACTGGGGATTGAACCTGAAACCCCGGCATGTGCCCTGACTGGGAATCAAACCTTGATCTCCTGGATCCTAGGTCAATGCTCAACCACTGAGCCCGGCCTGGCAGGGGTTAATTTTCCATTTCTTAAGTGGCCTTTTGCAACCGTTTTCTTCTTGACTTCCTCCAGTCCTTTTCTATTCTGATCACTCCTATCTTCTCTGAACAACGTGGTGCATTGTGCAACAAAAGGTGCATTTCATCCCTGACCATTTAAAATGATATGCTGAATTCAGGGAAAGAATGTTGGATAAGATAAATGGAGAAGAGATTAAAATGAGGATATGTGCGTTAAAGAGGGGTCCTCTTTTGGACCCCAAATTCATTCACTAGGTTCCTACTACAATTTATTTACCAATAAGTTTTCCAATTCTGCTTCTATTGAAGTTTCAAGTCCAGGTGGTGGGAGCAAGACAGGGATTAGGGATCATGGCATTTTAAGTGTAATAGGATGCACTTTAGTCTGGTCATGTTGATAAGCCACTTGGGGACGGTAATGGGGCTAAAGACAGACTCAGGAGATGAAAGGTGATCAGAAGATGCTGTTTCTTCCTTTTACTCAGGCCTATATGGGAGAAATGCAGAAAATCTTTGGCCTAGGCCTTCCTATACTTCATAGGGAGTCTAAAACCACAACCTGTTGGTCAGCATTATGTATTTCTTCTCAAATGGCACTTCATTGGGTAATTTTACCATAAATATTCACAAAGAACCTTCAGTATCATTGCCTGTAGAAGAAAATGACTACAAACAGGAATAAAGAGAAAACACCTGGATAACATATAAATGAGAGCACTTGAAGATCATGTGATAATTTAAAAATATATCACACAGAATTCCAAATAAAAGACTGCATAGTTCGTTTGCCATCTGCTATGTGAAACAGAAGTCTAAGGGGCTTCAAAATAAACACCTGAGAACACAACAGGGGACCTGGCAGACAAAGTTGGCTCTGCCATTTGACACCAGGCTAAATGGAAGTGAGCTTGGTTCCAGCACAGAAAATTTAACGTTGAGTTGTTAAGGAAGCTCCCCACCCAGGTGAATACATTCCTCCATTAACCTCTCTGGTGTTTTCCAAGTGCTTCTGGGCCACCTATAAATAGTCATCACTGAGGTTAATAGGACAATATATAGAGGTCATCAGAATGCAAACCTTGATCCCCAAAGGAGCAGTTCAACCACTCTGTGCCCAAAACTGTTATTTCACAAAACATTTTTGCACTCAGTTACTCTGAAGCCAAGTGAGGAATCTGTGTTGTAAATTATTTCTGCACAAAATAGTTTCAAATGAGCGTATAAATGTTCTGATTGAGTTTTGTCACAAACATAATCACTATTTTTTTATTCATTAAGAGGACTACATCTTTCCAAAATATATGCAACTATATCTGGGAGCCAAAAAAGAAATGATGATTTGTAAGAATGATTTTGGGGGGATTAACCACAGTCAGTATATTATTTGATTATTAACTTAATTTGGAATTTGGGGGGGGGGGAATTTAGGTCACTGATTATCAATCCTTGTGGTGCTACAGCTCATCACGTCTTTGGCTGTCTCAAGGGATATATACAAATCCTCTAAAATATCTTAAAACAAAATTAATTCTAATTGCTTTGAAAACAATTACAGAACCCCTTGTAGGGACTATCTAAGAGCTTTGCATGTTTTGACTCATACAGGGTGGGGCAAAAGTAGGTTTAGAGTTGTGAGTGCATGAAACACAGAGTTTATTCTTTTATTATTTGTTAATCAATGTATTATTTTCCATATGAACAACTGTAAACCTACTTTTGCCCATCACTGTATTTAAGTCTAACTATCCCTAGGAGATAAGAACTATTCTTATTCTAATATTACAAAGGGGAAGATTGAGCCAGGGATTAGGGAATTGACCAATATCACACAGTTAAAAATAGGAGATCTGGGATTTGAATTCAACTCAGCCAGGCCTCAGAGCACATGCTTTTTTGTTTTCAGTAACATTTTATTTAGTGAGGTGTCTAAAATGTGCATGTTCCTGGGCTGGCACTGGACACAAGGAAGACAACAGGTTTATTGAGATTAATTCACATACCATACAGTGCATCCATTTAAAATGTACAATTTAATGGCTTTTAATGTATTCACAGAGTTGTGCAACCATCACCATCACTCCTAGAACATTTTCACTCCCCCCACAAAGAACCCATTCTCATTAGCCGTCACCTCCCATTCCCTCTCCCCCAGCTCCTGACATGCACTAGTCAGCTTTCTGTTTCCATAGATTTTCCTATTCTGAACATTTCATATAAATAGAATCATACAATATATGGCCTTTGTGTCTGGCTTCTTTCACTTAGTGTAATGTTTTCAGGATTTATCCATGTTGTAATATGTATTAATTCTTTTTTATTGTTGCATAATATTCTATTTTATGAATTTACCACATTAAAAAGTCCATTCATCATTTGATGGACATATTTCCACGTGTTGGCTATTATGGCTAATGCTGCTATGAACGTTTGTGTGCACATTTTTGTGTGGACATGTTTTCATTTCTCATAGGTATGCATTTAGGACTGGGATTGCCGGGCTATGTATATGTGGTAACTCTAGTTTAGCCTTTGAGGACGTGCCAGGCCATATTCCCTCCTTGTTTATTGATATTAAGAAGTTCTTTTCAGCTGATGGTTTTGCAAAAGTGACTTTTCTGACTCTATAAAGGCAGTGGATGCTGGAAAACAAGCACACTAGACTTTTCTTCAACAAAGATTCAACATGTAGGCTGTAAATAACCACTTTCAATAAAGGAAACCCAATGGAAAACTGAGAGTAACCTTGAATAACTGCCCCATACCTTCCTGATACTAAGTGTTTTAGTGAGTGTATGAAACAAATGAATGAGTGATGGTAACAATAACAGCTAACATCTGTTGAACACTGCAGAGGTTCCAGGCAGTCTCTGAAGTATATTAAATGCATTTTATCATCTAATTTCAGAACCACTAACATGCTTTAGAATCCTTACATTCTAGAGGGTAAGATTTTTTCAAAAAATAGCATAAGAAAGAGGCAGCTGTATTTTATCTGTATTAATGACTAGGTAGGGGAAAAAAAGGTTTAGCTTGAAGTAAGAAAAACTGAAACATAAGATGAACTCCCTTAAATGAAAAACTGTTCATAAGAGCCTCACTTAGTGGGTTTCACTGAGGGTATTTTATTGTCAGGAAGCAGGAAATAGAGTGAACCACTATTACTTATTCCGGGTCTGTATACTCACAACACTATCTCAAGGTTTGAGTTTTTTATAGGTATACAGAATTCGTGGCCAAGTAAAATGTGATAGAAGCTAGTAAATATTAAGTGAAAAGAGAAATTGTTCTTATACAACATTTAAATTGGCTTTTGTTAAAAGTTTTCCTGTTGCAAAATACATATCCCTTGCCTCATATGAAAATCCACTTGAATAGGTTCTCCTGCCTAACCTACTTCAAAGACCAGTGAGTACCCATAGTTAAACAAATAAACAAACAAGCAATGAGAAACAGAACTTACACAGTATTTTGTTTGTGATATGTTTAAAGTACAGAAGGACAAATTTATATTCATCATAACAAATGCTAAGGCCGCAAAAGCCACTACTTGTGAAGAATTATTATAATTTGCATGGTCAGGACATTTCCTATCAAAAAAATTATAACACATGCCAGGGAATCCACAAGTAGGCTCTTCTTGGAAATAAAATCCAAAGTTATCGATGTGCTTCAGCATATTACGTAAGAAAAAAAATTAGTGGGTGTCTAACTGAAGAGTACACTGTGCTGATTCTGATTTTGTGTGAAGTTGGCCACATAGGAATTTCTCATTTGGATTAAAATTATGAATCCACAACTATGAAAAAAATTTGGAAGCATATGATTTTCAATGAGCTCTAAGTTGCCCTTAGAATCGAAGGCCATGGGAAGAACCTCTACCCTAACTTCCACTTTAGTCCTCAGACCAGTTACCAGCTGCTTGCCGTCTTCTCCATGTCTTAGGAAAGACTAACCTTCCTATTAGCAACCAACCCAGGAACTAGACTTCAGCACACTAACCACATCTTCTTTCTCTATGTCATACTTGTATGCTTTGGGTCCCGAAAAGAAGTAAATGTTGCCTAAAAGAGACAAAGTTGAAATCGCGGTTACTGAAAAGGACTTGCAGATTTATAAATGGGAGGATTCGTAACTGTTGTTTTCTTGAGGTGGCACCAGAGGGGAATGAGGAATGTGCCAGGTGGCAGTTAGCCAGTCCTCTGCCCAGTTCTCACTGAGCCCTAGAACCTGATACCTCCAACTTCTCAATCATCTCCCATCTTTTTCTCTCTTTCAGCCGGGGTCCAGCCTTCTCCTTGGGGTCATCAGTGGGTCAAGTTCAATGATGCTTAGTGCTTCTGCTCAGGCTCTTCCCCTCCAGGAAGTCCCTCCCCTTTCCTTTCCCTAGCCTAACCTCTAGCCATTCTTTAAACCGGGCGGAAGTACTACCATGAAATCTCCAACTACAAAGGCCGGCTCTGATCTTTTCTTTCTCAGATCACCTCTTGCCATTATTTTGAAGACTACCACACAATTCAATATCAAATTATAGGTTGTCTTGTTTTCTAGTAATTTCACTTGTGTTGGATGAAGGAGCATTACCCAAATATGTTAACCATTCTGCCGGAGCAGAGACTATTTCTGGGACTGTCTTTACATTTCTGAGGTGTCTAGCTCTGTGCTATATTCTTAAAAAGAATGCGTTGACTGACCGGTTCAAAATATTCAATTAAATTTATTCAACCCAATTCAATTCAATTCAACTTTCCAAACTATGTGTTGAATTTCAGGAGTTGAGTGATGGAGTGGGGAAAGACATTGGGAAAGTTGAGAATATCTACATTTTAAAGATAAAAATGGTAACTTTGACCAGGTAAACTTTATAACACAGCTAACAGATTGAAGCTATACTTTTAAAACTTTTCTTTCTCAGAGAGAGAATCACAATGGCAAACCTTTTATCATTATTCTTTCTAGTGGTTAATCTGGTGACTAAATTTATAAGGGACTCAGGACCGAAGATAAGATTCAAGGACTCCCATTAGGAAACCCATTTTCAGGTATATTGAAGCAGAGCCCAGATTGCTTGTTACAATTCCACAAAGAAAGTTTTTGGTGAAAACACTCACCATTTAATTCCACAGCAGCATCTATTTGTCCATTAACTCCTGAAAATTCCTCTTCAGTGTTCTTTGGATAATCTTTTTCCATTTTCCTTTTTCGTTCATCATAGCTGGAAGAAGTGTCATTTCGTAAAAGAGGTTTTTATTGACTGTAGATGACATCATGCTGGTCAGGCATATTTAGCCAGGTCTGTCCTGTGACTTACTTTAAATCTCTCTCTCTCTCCCTCTCTGTCTCTCTCAGTCTCTCTCTCTCCCTCTTTCTCACTGTCACTCTCCCTCTCCCTCACTACTCTCCCAGGTTCCTGAGATTCTGGGACCACTAGCTTTCTCTAAAGAATTTCTTTAAAAAAAACTGTCTGATATATTGCTTAGAACTAGTTGTTCTATGTATTATAGCAACATGGTTCCCCATAATTTAAAAAATATCGCCTTTCGAAAGGAACTCTAGATATATTTTTCATGCTTTATTGACTGTCGTAATTTTTCTTTCTCTCTCTTTCTCCACCGCCATTCCATGTATGAATTTCTCGGTTCACCAAACAGGTGAAAAATCCTTCGTAGGGGTTTTATTCATGGGCTTCCTCTTATGCACCCATAGAGGTGGGACTGAGCAAATAATGCACAGCCATGTGAAAGATCAATAGGCCAAGATAAGAAACAAGAAAACCTGGAATAACTGAGCTCCGCCTTTTAGATCAATTTACTTGAACTAAACTGCTTTTGTCTTCTGGAAAGATTATATGACTGACCCAGTAGATTAGGTTTCTTTTTCTGGATCAGCAACCACCGTTCAGTGATAACTCTCAAGATTGGTTAATCCATCTTCTTGGGATCAAAATTAGCCGCCTTGTAAAAAAGACGGTGACTTGTATGAATCAGCGTATGAATCACTGTATGAGCTCAGCACATGGGCAGAGCAGACTGGCACCTCTTTCAGAAGACTTCATTTAAAGTGTAAGAAAGCGCCTTCTTCACCAGCACAGAGCCCCCAGCGATGACATTCCCAGGGTGGACAAGTCCTCTCCCACCAAAATGTTAGGCAGTTTTTCCTAGTGTCTGAGCCACTGGGCGGTTTCCTGTGGCAACAGATCACACTCACTTTCTCCTGAAATGTGCTTGTCCTGTGGCCATGAATTCTCAGGCCGGGGACAGATCTCTTAGGACAGCAGCCGAAGTTGAACACTGGGGAAGAAGCCAAGGCCAACCGAGGCAGACTGAACCTGACTCCACGACTGAGCTGCTTTAGGGAGCTCTGAGGACGGAGTGACAGCTAACTTACCCACCTCCCTTCCCAGGAGAGCCTTTAGGACCTCTGCTGCAGCACAAATAAAAGTGGGACCCATTTACTGGATTGCACCATCTTCAGCTGCGCCAACACCATGTGTGGGGACGGGGCACCTGTGCATTATTAGAAGGAATGGCTGCAAGGTATCGGGAGTGGAGTTAGGGGGAAAATGGAGAGAAAAAGGAACAGTCCAGGCACATTGGCTTCCTCAGGAGCCAGATTTCTTTTGTTCACTTATTCCAGAATCTGAAATGTGAAATCTGAGTCCTTTATTAAAGGGGCAGTCCAGCCCCGGCCTGCGTGGCTCGGTGGTTAGAGCGCCGGCCTGTGCACGGAAGGGTTGCAAGTTTGATTCCAGGCCAAGGGCATGGACCTGGGTTGCAGGTTCGACGCCAGGGGCCCTGGTCTGGGTGCGTGTGGGAGGCGACTGATCCATGTGTCTCTCTCACGTGGATGTTTCTTGTTTCTCTCTCTCCCTTCCACTCTTTCTAAAAGTCAATGGAAAAAATATCCCCCCCCCGTGAGGATGAACAACTACAACAACAAATGGAAGTAGGGGCTGTTCACATGTTAATCTTTGCTCATTGGGATGTTGCTCTGCTTTGTCCCGCTTCCCTGAGACGGGTGTACTGAGGAAATGGAAACTTTAATTGTAGGGAATGAAGAAGATCATTGCAAAGCTGAAAACGCCGGGGGCGTGGGATGCAAAAGAAAACCAGGCCGCTGAGAGGCATTTGGCCCAGAGGGATCCACAGCGGGAGGGCAACAGAGAGCAGCCTGCGTGGGACTCTGCCTCCTGGAGCCCTGGGCTCAGGAAAAAGAGTGGCAGGCCCTGCACACCCTGACCCTCTCGCCTGCTCTGGTAGAGGGCCTGAAGCTGAACTGTTATAATCATAGCTCCTTACCTTTGTGTGCGTTTATGAGCGATTCTGAGAACTTAATCACCGTTTATATTGTTTAATGGCAAAATGCGTCTCAGTTCCAGACAAGTGGCTACTAAAGAATATTTGTAGGGAAACCTATTACAAGTTGGGATCTGCTTGTATGATATTTACATTGGATGGAGAAGTCTGGGAAGTAAGAAAGGACAGAGCCAACATCTTCCTTGAGAATAGGGACATGGTTGAAATAATACAGAAATAAGTTTTAAAGAGAAAATAATGACAATTCCATAGAAAGATCTCAAAAAGAAATTTTTCTCTTTTTATCTGTCTGCTTAGTTCACTGAGGTGGGTGGTGGTAACATCTAAAATCTTACTTATATCTATTCAGAGGTTAACAGTGATAATAATATTATATGCAAATAAAATTTCAGAAGAAAACTTAGAGAAGCAATTTGCAGTTGCAAATCTTAATTCTCAATTATATTTTTAAAAATCTAGGCAAAGGCCTTGGCAAAACTGTGAAATTATTGTTTCTTTCCTCCATCTCTTCTACCACTTATATATTGAACAGTCCCTCTCCCTCTCTGCCCTCTTGCCTCCTATCCTATAACTGCTTTCCAAAGAGTATTACTCTCAACAGACTCCATTTCCAAGTATCAGCCTGACACAGAAATCACCATTTTGAGATTAGCTGATAATATATAAATATTTCATTGGAACCTTTTATGTAGATATTACGTAAACAGGGCCTATATAACTAACATGGGGTACCCACTTTTTATTTTACCAAGTAAAAACATTACCATCAAACCATCAAAAAAATTACCACCTGTTTTCATTATACAGGAAAGAAACTTTAATACCAAAAAGATAGGAAGGACTTAATCTCAGGATAAAAGATGGTTCTTGCCAATAATGTGTCTTTATACTGACACAGATCCCACTCCCGACATGTATGATATTGGGCTGTTGTTCTTGTTTTGCTGTGGACTTATAGAAACTTTGTGGTGAGCTAGCCCTTGGTTTGTGGATGAACATTTGAGATTCTGTTACAGAGCAAAGAGCACAACATGTACAGGCAGATGGCTCTGGGTTTGAATTCTGACTTTGTTCTTTGTTGGCTCTGTGATCAGGGGAAATTGCTCAGAGCTGTGAGCCCTGGCTTCCTCATCTGGATGAGAGACAATTTAGACACACACACACACACACACACACACACACACACCCCACACACACACATACACATACCCACACACACACACACACACACACATGCACGAGCCTGGCACACGTAGGTACTCAGGGCAGGTCCAAGCCATAAGATTTTGTAGTTTATTTTGGCACCAAAAACCATTAATTCTGACCAGCTAGTATGAGGTTAAGTGAATTTTGTGATTCGATCTGGGAGTCTAAGAAATCTTTTTGTAGTCTTTAAGCACACTTCATCAGGACAACATTTTGCAGTGGCAGACAAAGTTGAAAAGAGGTGGAGAAAGGAGGGCTGGAGAATGCTGAGGTAGTCCAGAGAATTCAGCAAGAAAGGGATTAAGATTTAAAAGGTCTACTGGTATGTTGAGGATTTTGCTGAGGGTAAAAGAAAAGAAAATTATATAATGAGGTAAGAACCATGGGCATGGGTATTCTAATACACAGTAAATAAATAAATGGTGAAACGAATGAAGAATGACTATATGTGGTGAATGGGAAGAACCTCTGAATTTGGATTCAGAGGACATGAAATAGAGCCGCAGATGGACCATATTTGGCTGTGCGACCTTGATCTAATCACTTAACCTCTCTGATTTAATGTTGTTAACTGTTAAATGGAGATCTCAGTACCTATTTCTCAAGATCGTTTAGAAAGCAGATGGGAAAATGAAAGAATATGAGAAAATATACTCAGCCTTGTTTATGTGTTAGGAATCTGTGTTAGATAAAATTGATTCCTAACACATAATAAATAATCAATACATATTAGCTGAATTTAAATATTAAAAAAGAACAGGATTTTTTATTGTGATTCTCCTGTATACTAGCTACCTGCTGAAATCAATTGCATGTATTTTCTCATCACTGAGGTCCTATCTGTTAAACAAGAAGTACCAACCTAATTACATAAATACCAACTAAAATTAATTGACCTATAACTAAGTGTATTTCCTTTATGGGCATTTGTTTCATCATTTAATATTGATTAATGTGTACAGATAGTAAATAGATCATTACTGACAGTTAAACTTCACCAGCAAGGTCATGGTGCCATAGGTATCTGACGTGGTGTTTTGAGATATGTGATCCTGCTCTCCACCTTCATAATACAAGGACTTGGGGACTATTTTGGTAAAGTGCCTGTGTGTTGTTTAATTTTATGCTCAGAACTCTGATTGGTTAGGATTTTGATTGTGATGATGTCTATCATATGTCAGTGGCAAGACTGACTCCATTCTGCCTCCTTCAAAGTACTGACTGAGGCGCTGTGTCTGCTAACGGATGCTTTAAAAAAAAGTGAGGCCCGGCCGGGCGTGGCTCAGTGGTTGAGCACCGACCTGGGATCCAGGAGATCGGGGTTCGATTCCCGGTCAGGGCACATGCCCGGGTTGCGGGCTCGATCAATGACTCTCTCATCATTGATGTTTCTCTCTCTCTCTCCCTCTCCTTTCCTCTCTCTGAAATCAATAAAGATATATTTAAAAATAGATAAAAATTAAAGTGAGGAAGTATTGTAACAAGGGGAGTTTGTTGATAGGTATCTAAAATATATGTTTTCAGGAAATTTCTCCAGGGAAACTTCTCTAGCGAAATGGAAAACTGTAGCTTCCTTTGAAGTTAATTTACTTCTAACCAGGAACCCCGTGGCTTTCATGGAGGAAGGGGCTTTGTAATCTACACCAGAGAGGGCAGAGGGGAGAGGGGTCTGAATGGAGGGAAG
This sequence comes from Miniopterus schreibersii, assembly GCF_964146895.1. Taxonomy (NCBI): domain Eukaryota; kingdom Metazoa; phylum Chordata; class Mammalia; order Chiroptera; family Miniopteridae; genus Miniopterus; species Miniopterus schreibersii. Next base: position 15,937,879 of record NC_138112.1, on the reverse strand, counting down.
GGAGAAGAGGGAGAAGCTGCCATGTGCCATCCTAGATGAAAGTTCAGAAACCAGAACCCCATGAAGGAAGAAGATTTGGAACAAAGAATTTGTAACAACATGAAAAAAATATCGATGGCCTCAATTACCACCTGATTATATGATGAATCCAGGTTTATCTCTCCAGCCTGAGTTCTCTGAGTTTAAGACCTGTGTGTCCCTTCTCTTCTGGACATTCGTATTCTTGGGTCCTACCAGCACATTCTTTACCCCTTTGAATGGCCATAGCCTCCTTGTCAAAAATCAACTGCCCATAGATATGACCATAGATGTGAGTTTATTTCTGGGCTGTCTGTCAATTTTATTCCATTGATCTGTAAGTCTGTCCTTATGTTAGTATCACATTGTCTTGATTACTGTTGCTTTGGAGTAAGTTTTGAAATTGGGAAGCTTGAGTTCTCCAACTTTGTTCTTTTTCAAGATAATTTGGCGATTCTGGGTCTTATGAGTTTCCAGATGAATTTTAAGGTCAGCTTGACAGTTTTTACAAAGAAGTCAGTGGTATTTTGATAGGGACTGTGCTGAGCCTGTAAAAACAATTGGGAGAGTATCTCCGTCTTAAAAATATGAAGGTTTCCAATCCATGAACATGAGATATTTTTCCATTTAGACCTTGCTTAATTTCTTTAAGCCATGTTTTATAATGCTCAGATTATAAGTTTTCAACTTCTTTTGTTAAATTTATATCTAAGCATTTTTCTTTTTGATGCTGTTGTAAGTGAAATTGTTTCTTCAGTTTCATTTCTTCATTGAGGTGGATGGAAACACAATTGATTTTTGCATATTGAACTCATACTCTGCATATTTGCTGAACTCATTAATTAGTTCTGAAAGTTTTTTTAAAAGGATTATTTAGGCTTTTCTACATAAAAAATTATGTGACATGAGAATAAATATAGTTTTACTTTCTTTCCAATCTGGATGTCTTTTATTCCATTAATTTTCTCTTAATTGCCCTAGCTACAATCTCCAGTACAATGTTGAATGCAAGTGGTGAGAGTGGAAATTTTTGTCTTTGTCTTGATTTTAGAAGGAAAGCATCCAGTCTTTCACCACTGAGTATGGTATCAGCTGTGGGCTTTCCATCAATGCCCTTTATTAGGTTGAGAAAGTTTTCTGCTATTACTACTTTCCTGAGTGTTTTATCACGTGATAGTTTTAGATTTTTTCCAAATGCTTTTTCTGCATCTATTGAGATAATTATATATTTAAAATTCTATTGATATGATATAGCATATTAATTTATTTTCAGATTTTAAACCCACCTTGCATCTCTGGGGAAAATCCCACTTGCACATGGTAAGTATTTCATATATGTTGCTGGATTTGGTTTGATAGTATTTTGGGAAGATTTTTGCACCTATATTCATGATAGATTTTGGTCTGAAGTTTTATTTTCTTGTGATGTCTCCATCTGGCTTTGGTATCAGGGTAATTCTGGCCCTTATGCAATGAGTTGGGAAGTGTTCCATTCTTTTCTGCATTGTGGAGGAGTTTGCAAAAAATTGGTATTAATTCTTCTTTAAATGTTTTGATGGAATGCACCAGTTAAGCCATCTGGGCCTGGGCTTTTCTTTGTGGATAGTTTTTAATTTTGAATTCAATCTCTTCACTTGTCAAAGGTCTATTCAGACTGTCTATTTCTTCTTGACTCAATTTCATCATTTTGTATCTTTCTAGAAATTTGTCCATTTCATGTTATCCAATTTATTGCCATGTAATTGTTTATAGTAGTCCTTCATAGGATTGATAGGGATGTCCCCTCTTTCATTTCTGATTTAGTAATTTGAGTTTCCACTGTTTCAAAATGTTAATTTACTGAGAAGTTTGTCAATTTTGTTGATCTTCTAAAAAAAACAGCTTTTTTTGTTTGGTTGATTTTCTCAAATTGCTTATATATTACTTATTTCAGTTACTTCCACTGCAATTTTTATTGTTTCCTTCTTTCTGCTTGCTTTATGTTTAATTTGCTCTTTTCTCTTCTGGTATCTTAAGGTGAAGGTTAGGTTATTGATTTGAGATCCTTTATCTTGTTTAATATAGACATTTTTATAGCTATAAATTTCCCTTTGAACACGGCCTGCGCTGCATCTATAAATTCTTGTATGCTTTGTTTCCATTTTCACTCATTTGTATTTTCTGATTTCCCTTGTGATTTCCTCTTTGATCCTCTGGTTGTTTAAGAGTACGGTATTTAATCTCCACATTTTTGTAAAATTTCCTTCTGGTATTGATTTCTAACTTTATTTCTCTGTTATCAGAGAAGATATTTTGTATGATTTTAATTGTTTTAAATTATTGAGACTTGTGCTCTGGCCTAACATATCATCCATCCTGGACAATGGTCCATATGCGCCTGGGAAGAATATGTATTCTGCTGCTGTTGAGCAGAGTGTTATTAATTCTTCTTTGAATGTTTTATATATTAGGTCTAGGTAGTTCACGGTGCTGTCCAAGTCTTCTTTTCTTTATTGATACTGACGTCTAGTTGTTCTACTTATTACTGAATGTGAGGTATTGAAACTTCCAACTATTATTATTCAGTTGCTCTTTCCTCCCTTTATTTTTGTCAGTTTTTGCTTTGTGCATTTTGGGGCCAGTTGTCAGGTTCATAATTGTTATATTTTTCTGGTAGATTGACCCTTTTATCACTATAAAATGTCCCTCTTTATCCCTAGAAACATTTTTTTATGGTAAAGTCTGTTTTCCCAGATATTAACATAGTCACTCTTCGGCTTTCTTATAGTTGCTGTTGGCAACCATATATATATATATGATATATGTATGATATAGATATTCTATCTTTTTACTTGCAATCTATTTGCATCTTTAAATCTAAAGTGTGTCTCTTATAGAGAGCATATAGTTGGATCTTATTTCTTTATCTGGTGTGATAAACTCCGCCATTTGATTAGATCGTTTGAGCCATTCACATTTAATATTAGTAGTGTAATTGAACTTACAGTTGCCATTTTACTTTTTGTTTTCTACATGCCTCATGTCTTTTTGGTTCCTCTAATGCTCCTCAGTGCCTTTTTTTTTTTTTTTTTTTTTTGCATTAGTGAAAAAATTTTAATGTACCATTTTGATTTCTTTCATAATTTTTTACTACTTTTAAAAGATTATTTCCCTAGTGGTTGCTGTAGGACATATCATATACTAAATTTACCATAATCTGCTTCTACTAACTTAGTTCCAGTGAGACAGTAAAACATACTCTTACATAACTCTATTCCCTGCCCCTGTCTTTGTGGTATTATTGCTATACATATTACATCTGTATGGGTTACCAACCCCAAAACATACTGTTGTAATTACTATTTTATATAATTTAGTGTCTCCTAAAGAAGCTGAGAGAAGAAAACAGAGCAAATACATTTGTAGTATTTGTTATTGTAACCTCTCATTTGTCATTTCTGCTTCTCTCCTTTCATTGGTGTGAATTGGAGGTACTACCTGGTGTCATTTCCTTAGCCTAATACAGCTTTTCTCCCACCCAACTGCTGTTATTGACAAATATATTTCTATATCTTATAGGTCTAACAATATAACTATATACATATTGTTTTATACAGTTACCTTTAAATCAGTTAAGAGAATAAATATAATTACATAATTACATTTACTGGTACTCTTTTTTTTTTTTGTATTGTTGATTTAAACAACTGCCTGGTGCCATTTATGTTCAGCCTGAAAAACTTCCTTTAGTATTTCTTGTAAGGCACATATATAGCAATAAATTCTTTCAGTTTTTGTATATCTGGGAATGTCTTTATTTTGCCTTCATTTTTGAAAAATAGTTTTTCTTTGAACACTTTCAATATATTTCCTGCTACTTTCTGGCTTACCTGGTTGAGTTGACTTTCACTCTTATGCCCCTCAGATGTAGTCACAGTGCTGACAGAGTGATATTTTTATAACACAAATCTTATTGGGTCCTTTAAGACATTTAATGATATCCCTCATCTCTAGAGAATAAGACCTATGATCTTCCTATCAAAACAAAGATCCTCCATGATCTCCACCCTGCTTGACCTTGGGCCACATCTCCCATCCCAGCGCATGTTCTAGGCTTAGTGAACCTCTTCAGGTTTTCCCCCTGCACACATGCCCTTTCATACATCAGTGCTTTTGCTTCACCTGCTCTCTCTGCCTGGAAACCACCCCCGCCTCTCCCGCCTCCTGACCGGGAAACTCCTACTCAACTATCGAGATGAAGCTCAGGCGTTGCTTCCCCTAAGAATTCTTTCTTGGCTATTTCCTCTTCGCTTTGCCCCACTGATCCTTGTGCATTCTTCTACCAGGGCACTTTAATTGCTGTTAATTATTTATCGGTATATTTACTGTCAACTGTAAGGCTTGCTGAGGGCATTAATAGCACCTAACATGAAATGAGAAGTTATATGACAGGCATTTCACATGTTTTTCATTTATCCCCACAACTCTATGAGATAGGTATTATTTCTACCTTCATGTTGAAGATGATGAAACAGAGACAGAAAGGTGATCCAGGGTTCCAGGTGATTGCTTGCTCTTAGAGTTGAGATTAACACTCTCTTATTCCCTCCCACTCTCTTAAACAGCAAACTCTATGCCTCCCTTGGTGTCAGTTCCTAGTACAGTGCCCAATATATGTAGGTTAAACGTGGTTGCTTGGCAATGCATTTTTTAAAATTTAAGATCAAAAGACAAGATTTTGACCTCTATTCATCTTTCTTATTTTTATAATTTCTCTGTCGTGACTAACTATAAAATCCTTAAATAAAAAGATCCATTTCCAGTATTCCTGGAGCACTCAGGAAGGAGAGAATGTGGAAAACTGTGTTCTACTTTGCATCAATTATGCCTTCAGCCTGTCTGTATAGAAACAGTGGTTTAGAGCTGGGAAAGGGAGAAGTGCAGATTTGCAAATCGCTTTACACAAAATTTAGAAAACAGACCATCTCAAAGAATGATGGAGTTGATGCACCCCTAGAAACTCTTCGGGTGGCCTCGGCTCTGCTACTGGTAGGCGAGGGAGAACATCTACAGGAGAAATTAGCCGTAGGTGGTGGAAGTAATGTAAAGAAAAACAACAAACAAAAAAAACTGGCTGGATCATTGGGGCCTGCTAGAAAGTGGAAAAGAAGGAATAAAAGTAAATGAACATGTGGGGAAGGAGCCTTGTTGGTAAATAAAAACCCTTGGACCAAAGTGTGCCCTCCTGCTTCCAACCGAACCCTAAGCATAGCCACCTGCTTAGAATGTACGTTTGCTTCTCTCTTTTGAAGCTGAGAGGGGAAAAGCAATGCCAAAGTGAGAACTGGGAATAGAGGGGAGGTGTGCAGAAGCAGCGCTTGGTGAAAAGCTGTATTCATCATTCAACAGGAATCAATTACGGATAGAAACTCAGTAGGTGAAAGCAGGTGTGACCCTGCGTGTGCAGTGACTGGCTGACATATGACACCTTATTAAGCTCTGCTTATAATAACCTCCTGCAAGACAGGCATGGGAATGAGTAATAATTCATTCTGGATAAAAAGAATCTTCGTGTTCTAGGTTGGCTAAAAAACTTAGGAAGAGGACCTTTTCCTTTTAGCAGAACTTTCCTTCAAAGAGCCCCACAGCCATGCCCATTTTGTACAAAATCGCAGAGTATTCTGAAATGCATTGGTACTCACACAACAGGGAGCCAGTTCTCCCCTCAGGCATTCCCAGTGGGTAGTTACATATTTGGGGATGCTGCATCCACTCTTTTAGGTCACTGGGGGTCCAGTTAATGAGTGCATTGGAAGATCAGGATGTTTGGTGTCCTAGAGACCAAAGAATGGTATCATCGAATTAATGTTTCACTTATCATTTGGATGGCTCCATATCTTGAAGACAGTGTCAACCATCAGTAAATGGCACCCCGGTGACCAAGAAGAGTCAATGGGCCTATTGCAAACTTGCCTTGCATCTATGTCTGCAAAATACTTTTTTCCTTCCCATTGAATACATCTGGACAGTCAAAAGGAGAAGAGCCATACCTGTAGTATTCATCTCCCACAAAGAAAAGGGTCTTCTGCGCATCCTTGAGATAGACGGCAGCATCTATTCGCTGCACATACCTTGGAAACCCAAAGTCATAAATAGTCCGAGGAGGACCTTGTATTTGGAATCCTCTTGTTATCCAGTAGTGGGGACCTGAAAACAGAAATTAAGGTTTACAAAAACTCTGTACCACTTAGTGCTGCACTTCATTCACGAGGATTTCTATGCCGGATCCTAAATGGGACTAGTTTCTGGGATACTGGCCATGGCTGTAATCCAATGGGAGATAAAGCCTCTAATAGTCAATTCAATAAAAGGCTTAAAATTTGCCCTGGAGGCATCTCCCAACCACAAATAAAACAAAGGTAAAATAAAATACCCTGGCATAGCAACAAAGGTACTGTTCTCCTCACCTTGGTTTCCATGTTGTCTTTTGCTAATTGGAGGCTCTCAGGAAGGTATGCCATGCCTCTCTGAGTGGAGGTGCTAGGGGACAGGATCCAAGTTTCTAGCTCCATAACACTGTCCCCTAGCATGAAGCCTCAGTAAAGGGTCAGAATCTGAATACAGTTTGATAGTCATTATCAATTTTGTCATTGGTACAATAAAATGGGGCCGAATTTCATACCCCACCTGAGGAGAAGGAATGACCAAAACATGCTCCATGATCACTGAACAGACACTGACAGTGCCACATGTTCCAAACACGCCGGGCACTGCGGCCTGCTATTTCTCCCTTCGGGGAATCTGTAGGTACCTTTGAAGAAGTACGCGGTGCCCCTCTCAGCCACTTCGTAAGCCGCATCCACGTTGGACATAAGCTGGGGGAAGGAGCTGGTGATGGTGCTGGGCCTGATCCCTGCCATCAAGTGGACCTGCCGACGCCAGAAAATCCTATTGGGCAATCCAGAAGAAACCAAGGTCAAGGGTTAATTTCATCCTAAATTGAATGGAAATGTACTGCAAGCCACACTTCAGAGGCCATGCTAATAGCCTCTTGGCCTTGCCTTGTTTTTAAGGGAAATATACATTTTTTTACCTTGGTAAACAGTTTCTTCTCCCTTTCCATTCTCTTAGCATCTCTACAACCCCCTTTCTTTCATTTATTTAAGGATGGTCAAAATACTGAAGGACATAGCAAGGAAATGACATCAAATATTTACACATTTAAGCTATGCACCTTCCTATTTGAAACACCATTTGATACAAATTTCCTTTTCCCACTCTGATCTTTTAAAAATTAAAGTTTCACAAAGATAAATATGATCCAGGTGAGTACTATGAACATTATATAAATGAACCCAAACTTTGTGGTTGGAAGATGCTAATTATTCCCAGTAAAAACAGCAAAAATGTTAATTATAAATGATCATGTTGTTTATATATTTATCTATTGAAAGCATTTGTATTTTTTACCTTGATGGCTAATTAACAGAAAATCTGGCAACACACAAATTAACTTAAAGTTTAGCAACTCATGCATCCACTTACCCAATATTATTTCCATAAAATTATGGCAGTATACATGAGGCTTGTGGGTTCAAACTTTCATTGTAAATGTGGTCCATTTTGATCTTTCAGATAAAATTACTTTTATAAAATATGAATAGTTGACTTCATAGAAGCTAGAGTCAATACAGAAAATCATTTGTGGACAGGGAAACTATAATAAAGTTTTGACATTAAACTTTCCATGTAGTGACTTAAAGAACTCAAATCTTATCTTGGGTTTTCCTACTCAATTTAACAGATATTTATGGAACGTCAAAGATGAGACATTGAATGAGACACAGGCCCTGCCCTCAAAGAGCTTGCAGTCTAGTAGTAGACAGATAAGTAATTAGGACATTCTAATTCAGAGTAATCAGTTCTACAAAGCATTAGGTTCAGGATGCTCTAGGAACACACAGAAGGGATACCCTATTGCATGTAGGGGTTTGGTGAAGTCATCCCAGATGAGGCAATTTACGCTGTTGATGAAATCTAAAAGAGAGCTATTCTGGGGAGAGAGAAAATTTCTTTGTGTTTCCTAAGTGGCATCATGATGCAGAAGGAAAAGCACGTTGTGTTTCAGAAGGTGTAGGCTAGAGTTCCAACTGACCGATGTCTCCAAGCCTCAGTTTCATCATCTCTTAAATGCAAGTAGTACCTGGCCTAACCCATGAGATTACTGAGGATCAAATGAGATAATGCATGGGAAAGTGCATTAGAAACATATTATATTTTATAATTATAAAAGTTATTATTTGCGTAGGCCTTAACTACCCACTAACTGGGCACCCACCGTAGGCCATACACAGGTGGCAGGAGTCCAGTTAGGGTGTCCTACCTCTCCTCGGGCCCTACACATCACAGCCTTATCTAGAACATATGCCTTACCCCATGAAAAACAGACTCAGAGGGCTGCTGGGCCCAGAGTTCAGCTGGCGGTTACAGGGAGACAGGCCGAATTAGGCTCCAGCCGTCCTGATTTTTACCACATACCGTCTCTCACCTACTTGTTCATTGTCAGCCTGCGATCTTTGTTTTTATTTTGTTTATATCCTGACCCCTTGTCCAGTCAGGCCCAGCTTTCTCTGAAGGCAAGAGGGACTGCTTTCTCTTCTCCTTTTTCTCCACCACCACTAAATGAGCCCAGGTTTGGGTATCCAGAAGAAATGTCTGGTGACAATTTTGGTGTTTCAACCGGAGCCGGGCAGTGCTATTGAATCTAATGGAAGCCAGGGATGCCCCTAAACCTCCTACAATGCACAGGAAAGCCCAACGCAACAAAATATCAGTAGTACCGAAGTTGAGAAGCCCTGGTTTAAACACTGTGATGACATATTATAATGTATATACACTGTATGCATAAGATAGAAATAAACTACCCATCACTTATTATAAAGTATCACAAATCCCGAAGGAATTCATAGTCATGAAAATTTTTAGTACACTGTGAGGAAACAATATGTCCAGTAGTTAATAAAGCAACAGAACACATACTCGGAGGATTTACAACCTTAGAACTACAGATTACAATAATAAATTAATTAAAATTGACAAAAAACTGTTAGGTAAGTAACCTTCTAGTAACACATTTAAATGGATTTAAAATATAAGCTGCCCTGCAAAAATCTGTGAGCCTGTTGGAAAAGAACAGCTGCAGGATGTGTGGAAACTGCTAATGAAAACAGATAAACAGATCATATCAATAGCCTGTAATCTGGTCTTTGATAAAGAAGACAAAACAATGGAATTTATTGATATTGTGGACCTGCAGATTAGATATTTAGCTGCACCCTTTATCTTTGTGTTCTCAGGAGCCGACACTGTACCTGGCACATAGTCAGGGCTCAATAAATATTTGCTGGCAAAATAAATGAGTGCCAGAGGGTTGAGCGGGATTTATTTGTTCATTGATTTTCAGAGTCTCTGAAATTTTCATTCCCTTTTACTAAAGAATAGCAACTAATTCATCAAGTTTGAGCTTCGATCACTGGTAACCTTCACCTGGGCCTCTCAGCTCTCTGCCAGTCCCGTGAGCTCCTCAGGGGCAGGGCCATGCATTAGTCACCTTTGAAAGCTCAGTCTAGCAGAGTGCCTGGCACATCTCGGGACTTGATCCATGTTTGTCAAACCTCTGTTCTTTTTGTTGTTGATGTTATACCCAACCGTCTTTACCCCCACCTCCCTCAGCCGATGCCATCAGTCCTTCATTTTCAGAAGAGGCCTTCGTCTCTGATTTGCTGGACTGTCAAGGTAGTTCAACAGGAGCTGAATGGGCACCCTGATTTGTCCATCTTCTTCAACCCTTTGATCCCCTTTACTCTGTTCTTCCCTGTCATCCCGCTCCCCAGTTTCAGGGGGAAGAGGTGTCCTTTTTCTATCTTTTTGATGCTCACAACTGAACTGCTGCTTCCCTGCCCCGAGGTTGGGCAACGTGGTGCAGTGACGGGAGCAAGGGATGCTTGAAACCTTCTTTTGTCAAAGGATATGTGACCTCATGTGAGTCACTTAATTTTTCAGAGGCTCAAGTACCTTCTGTCAAATAAGAGCGAGAACAATAATAATATCTGTGCTAATACTGGAAAGGATCAACTGAGTTAATGCATCTGAAGCATTTGATAAACTCTGGACTAGTCTTACAATTAAATTGTAGATACTTTAAAAAGATATGTTTTCACTCTATAACTTTATCAATTGATGACATATAAAAGTTAAACTTAGATTTATCAATAGAGCCAAGTTTCTTTCTAAGTTTACTCCCTGATATAAAATATTTCTGTCACATCGTTGGCTGAGCAGCCGTTCATTTTGAGGGGTTCACTAACCAGGTATGCTTTTATCAGAATGCTTTAGAGGCCAGGAAATCAACCATGCACCATCTCACAAGCCCAAGCAAAATACAGCTCATAAAACTGAAAACTCATGTTGAGACGGTGCTGTGGGTTAAAAATAGTAGAAGCTGTGCAGAGTGCACTTAAATTACCTGTCTATAACCATCTGAGGAAACGATGGGGAACCATACTTATAAGTCACAACCTGTGAAGATGGAAAGCACCCCCTTCCCGGCCAGAAGGAGGGAGCTCAGAAGATATAATGAGTCAGGAATCTAAGTATATCTTCTGCCTCTTTGCCTGAATTCTTAATACATAACAGAATAGGACTAAGTCATTACAGTGCTGTCTGTTGACTTTCAATGATGCAACATTATAGAAAAGGCACATCTCCAGGGAGACTGTGAAGGAGGGTGACTTCCTCTCCAGTTGTGCAGGTTTCCCTCGAGCCCGTGGAAACTCCGGGAAATGTTAGATTCCAAACATACTATCTAACAGGAGTGATTTCTGAGTTTATTGTCCCTCCTCCCCACAGTGCGTTGCGTTTCTTTTTCTCTACTGGCTCTTTTTCATGTCCCCAAATATGTCCAGGTATTTTCCATCTTGATAAATCATTATTTGACCCTCCTGCTTCTTCCAGCTATTGATTTACCTCCCTTTGTTATCACAAGATTCTCACATTAGCTCCCACCAGTGTTCTTTCATGCCACATAATCTGGTTTCCTTCCTCACTACTCCATAGGAACGACATTCCTTAATTATCCTGGCCAGTCAGTCCCTCTTCTTCGGTTCTCAATCTGGTCACCTCGGGCAGCATTTCCACTGTTATTCACTTAAAAAAAAAAAAAAAAAAAAGCCTCTTTTCTCTGATTTATTTGGGACTCCACTATAGGGCTTCTGCCTCTGATGTCAAGTAGACCTAGGTTAAAATTCCAGCCAGAGATAATAACAGTGTGGATTAAATGAGTAGGCATCTGTAAAATGCTTAGCATAACACACAGCACACTGTGAATGATCATAAAATGTCAGTTATTATTATTATTAGTGGGGTTTATTTTCACATCGTGAACTGTCGTCTCCATGTGGGAGATTCTACAATCCGTGAAACCTTCAACTCTCCTCTGAGCACTAGCTTATTTCTATAAAATGCCACTAGAATTGTTATTCCTTGAAATTCAACACATCCAACACTGAGTTTTTCTTCATGTACGCAACAAATCTTGATTTTCCTAGTTATGTGAATTACGCTGCTACTTTTGACTTTTTCCCCTCATTGTTCTCACTGAATTACTGCCCAAGGCCTGGGGGTGCCTCCCTCAGACAGCCTGTTTCATTCACCCTTCTCTTCAGTTCCCTTGGGGTCTTGCCTACCCTTAAAAATGTCTTTCTGTGCATTCTAATCTAAGACACATAACATCTTTCAAAGTGTGACAGGAGTGACTGACATGTTTTTGTAATAAATAATGCTATTTTGAGAATAAGACAGAACGTGGAGAAGCCTATCAAACACTTTTGGGAAACTTAGTCTAAGAACATTGTCCTTCTGTGGCTGTTTAGCCCACCGTCCGGCAAGGGCCCAGGAGCCCAGGAGCAGCCCTGAGTGCTTTCCTACTAACTCAAGGGCATGCGGGCAAAAGGCCTAAATTCATCCAAGTCATTAAGTGCTTCTGTCGGTAGTTCCCTTGCATAATCAGAAGCTTTTCTATATGAGCCAGTGACAGGATTGACTCAGGACAGGGAGTCAAAAGACCATAGTTACTGTGGAGGGTCTGCTAGGGTGGGAGACCTGGATCTAGCTTTCTTACCTTTAAAACAAAGAGTTTGGACAGGATCAACCCTTATACTTATTCCATATGTAAAATGCTATCATTCTTCTAAGGTCTCTAGCTGATTGTGAAATTCTTGATTTTGACCCTTAAAACGGTAATGTGTAAAACTCAGAATAACCTGAAAGATGCAAATATCATTTTGGTATGGCTGTAATTCATTTACCTCTCCTCTTTCCTAAGTGCCTGAGGCAATCTGGGATAGTCTCAATATTTTGCCATCTATTATAAAGAATAAACATATAGGGTGTCCCCAAAAAGGTATGCACACACTTTGAATAATTATAAAGGCAGCATTTATTAAAATACATTCCATTTTCAAAACTGAGCTGTCAGCTGTTAAAGTGTGTATACATTTCCGGGGGGAGGACACCCTGTATATAAATTGAATATATATGACTTTCAACTAATTACACCTGAAGTTTCTTTCTTTCCAAACAGAACATCTGAATGTACGGATGTACTTTTAGATACAGTGGAGACTATGTAGCAATCTCACAGGGACTTTAAAAGGTGCTGCATTCCATCTTGCTTGGGAAACAAACAATGTGGTTATTACATCCACAGTCTGAAATGTCTCATCAACAGGCGATTGCCCGCGACGGGGAATTCCAGGCCTGTGGGTGGGAGGCGACAGACTGGGAGCTCTTTCATAACGGCCCCCAGGTTGCCATTGTTCCTGGGACTTGAAAGAATTCTTTGTTCTTTGTCCAGGCTTAGCAAGCACTTTGGGACATTTGGTGACAGCCGGTAGGGGATCAGAGCTATAGAGTCATGGGATTCTTTCTCTGGGACCTGCCCTGGGACAGTGTGGGTGTGGGTCCTGGTCCTACCCCTCACTAGCAACGTGTTCTCCAGCAAGTTGCTTATCCTTTCTGTGTCTTACAGGAAGAAAATAGCTCAGACCTCACAGGGCCATTGCAAGGGTTTGGTAACAAAGTGTTTAGATAGCAAGGACTGAATACACTGAAGTCGCGATTCATATCAGACGGCACCTCGCTGTAAAATGGGAGAGGACAGGTTCAAGGTCTATGGCGAGTTTGTGGCGAATCCAGTGCTAGAAGGGGACCACTCACAATCCCTCCTGGCCACTCGTTTCTAGATGTCTCTTGCATCTGTGCCTCCCTTTCTATTCTGATACTACCCTCAGTATTCATAGTCAAGAACTTTGTTGAAAGATAAGTCTACTTCAAGTAGTCAGTAGTAATTGCTAAAAGCTCATAGCTTGATAAAGGGTTTAAAATATATATGTGTATATATATTTTAATATATATATAGCTTTTTTAAGAAAACAATTATAGTTGCATGGAAAGGTATAAGACCTTTAATTTCACTGTCTCCTTTGTCCCTACCACAGCCACTGATATTTGCCAAAAGAACACGCTTCATGCTATACCATCGCTAGCATCTCATTTCTTTGTCACTGGACGGTTACCACATGCACCCGCCTGAGCAACGTGAAATCTGACGTCATCGCTTAGCCTAAGCCCACGTTACTCGGCACGGTGTTCCAGGCTCCTCCTGCTCTGCCTCTTGCCAGTCACTCCTGAACCAATGCCTACCAATTCTGTTTCCCTTTACTTTGGGTAATAGTCAATAAAAAAGTCAGTAGTCAATGTCTTAATAAAAAAGAATCAATAAAAAGAAATAATAAAAAATACCTCATGTTTCTAAGCCTCAATCCATTGTACATAATTTTTGATTCCCATTCGTAAATATTTACTGTGATCACTATGTGTTCGGTGCATTACTTTCCAAGGGTCACCTGATCAGTAAGAAGCACGGTCAGAATTTAAACCAACTTAGCCTGATGTGAAAGCCTGGGTTCCGGGGCTCTGCTCTAAATTGCCTTTGAAAAGTGGATTCGTATCCATTGTTAAAGATTTAATTTAAACTGTTCCTAATTTTTAAAAGTTAGAAATAATCTAGATGTTCATAAGTATAGACTTGGTTAAATAACTAATGATATATCTATTCATTGGAATAGGAAACAGGGTGGGGCAAAAGTAGGTTTACAGTTGTTCCTATGAAAAATAATACAATGACTAGTAAATAATAATACAGGAATAAACAATGTTTTGCCTATTCACAACTGTGAACCTACTTTTCCCCCATCCTGTATACATGTATAGAATAAAGATAAAAATTAAAATTCATTGATATGAGAAAATAAGATGTTGTTGAGTGAAAAAAGTTTATAAACCATTTTCTTCATGCTTTCTGAACAAGCGCATTGTCTTAGGCACGTTCTGGGCTTACCTGTCCTTGAAGAATAGGAGCTCCTTGCCCAGCATTGTCACCGCATCAAACGATGAGCTGAAGTCACAGAGGTCAGGGTTGGATGGATTATGAGGGGGGGCATTTGGCACAGTGGGCTTTCCTGGGAATGTTTTCCGAGGTCCTAGGATTCAAAGCGAGTTGGTCAAACGGCACTGGAACTGAGAGTCGGTACACTTCTGCTCCAGGGGCCCACTTTCACTGTATTTGACAAGGTGACAAAGAGCCTGGCTGTCGATGGCAGGCAGACCTGGGTTTGAAGCCAGTTTCACTAGTCACCAAGTTGTGTGATAAATGGAGAAATAATTTAACCTCTCAAAGCCTCAGTGTCCTCGTTAGTAAAATGGGTGGTGCAGTGATGATACCTACCTCAGGTTTCTGTGAGAATTCGATAATGCCTGCAAGGACTTAGAGTGCTCGGCACATAGTAAATGTTCAAAGCATGGTAGCTATTATTTTATTATTAGACAACTTCTTTGAAAATTACAGGTGTTCCAAATTCAAAATGTATTTTAGAAGTTGCCACCGATTATTTCTTTGTAATGAAATACTTTGTTCTCAATAAGATTATAACTTTCTTACATGTTTTCATATTATTTTCAGCCACTGCTGGGTGTCCTACACTGTGCATAGTGTTTTATCAGGAGCCTCAGGGAAGACCAAGAATTCTTATGGCACTAAAGTGCTCTGAAGGTGTTTGCTGTTTACAGGCATCATCTCTGATATGAGTGACTCGAAGGCCAAGAAACTCCCTTGTAGAGGATGATTTCCCGCTCGTTTGAACCATCATGGAGAGAAGTGAAACACCATGAGATAAAGGTTATAGAAACGAGATGAGGCCTGTACATTTGTGTCACTACCTGGATAAGGGGTACCCAACAGTCATACTATCTGAACTGGTCTTTGCATGAGCAAGAAACACATTTTATTGTGCATTGCGCTAAGCCACTAAGATCCAAGGTTTATCATTCTCACCAACACACCCCCTACATCCCCTGCCATATACGTAAGATAATAAATGGGGAGAGAGAAGCGTCTTCTGGTGGATCTTCTTGTCAAACAAGGACCCATTCGTTGGGAGAACTGCTGGTGGGATTTTTATCTCCCACTCTGTGTTCCTGAGGGACTAGCTGCCAGTGACAGAGGAATGAGCGGGGGCTGCCTGAGCCATCGCTTCTGGGGACAAGTAAAGACTGAAAACCCAGCTCCAAGGCTTAAGGGAAAATCAGTTTCTAGAATTTCCTGCCTTTTATCCATTAAAGAAAAAGTATCAAGGTCTAACAGTGTATCAAGATTCCTTCTGATGAATTAATGGATTTGTCTTTCTGTTAAGGAGGTTGGATATAGAGTTTCTAGTAATCCTTTATTAAGTCTGAAGGAATGTTAACCCTTGAGATAATTCTGAGTATCTTGGGATACTTACTGTCTTTGAGCCTCTGCTTTCTCAGCTATCAAATGCAAAAAACCCTTCATACCCTCAGGCTGGTCATGAGGATGGTGTAAAATGACTCATGACACATTTTTGTAAACTGCAGACTATCTGTGCAACTGAGTGATGTAGGTGTTATCATCACAGTTGCTGTTTTTAGAAAAATAAGGTTACTTGTCTGAAAATGGGTAAAAACACCATAGATATAAACTATAAAATACATTCATCTTCTCCCTAGGTATAAATCCTGACCTACACTCAAAAAACAAATGATTGTATTTTCTGTGGTCATTGTGGGAACAATATGCTCTGGAGGAAAGATGTAAAATTTAATTGTACATATTAGAAGAAAGCAATATTCATCTCCGGTAAAGAAGCTCTTCATAAGAGGGCATAGCTTAATCTTTACCTCTGCAGGTAACTCCTGGCAAAGTATATTTTCTCTAAGTTGGAGTCTAAGTGTTTGTTACTTTCAGAGTTAGTCGTCAAAGAAGTGTAGTGATTGTACCGTACAATGCCTGGATCCCTTTCACGTCATCTTTGGGAAGGTGAAATCCATAGGGATGCTGGTACTTATAAGTCGGGTACATCAGTGCCGAAGGGTCTGTGGAATGGGCCAGGCCCAGTGCATGACCAAACTCATGAGCAGCAACGGTGAATAAATTGAAACCTAGACAATGTGAGAGAGAGAAAAAAACAGCATCAACACAGGGTTTTAGTTTCAGTATCTTCTCTCTACAGGAGAATTGACACCCACCTCACAGTTAACTCATTTCTCTTTTCATAACTGGGTTATTCAGAAGTTGGTAGGTTATTCTGGCACTTAGCTTTGCTTACTTTAGTCTCCCCCTTGGCTCGGAAGGGCGTGGGGGTGGGGAAAGATGAAAATGTAATCAGTCCATTTTGTTCATTGTTAGTGAGGCTCAGTAGGTTGATAAAAAAGTCAATAGTGGCAAAATGATAATAGTGGCAGTAATATCTAGATTTAGGTCACAAGTGCTTTACTAGTTCTTTGCTATTACAACCTATTCCTTTTTATCCACACGTCTCGCACTGAAGAATTCCAGATGACACGCGCGATGTTCTGGAAATTTATACCCATCCCCATCACTTCTCACGAGAGTACTGACTCCCTCAGGTCATTCCTGGATGTAGCCTGTTTCCAAGTACAAGTAAGAAACAACAAATGCTATGGAGGGGAAGAGACAGAGCCGTGTGTTGAGGAGGGGATTGCTGCTGCTTGAGATGATACGCTATGAACCAGAGGCCAGACAAGTCTACAGCACGACTGAGGGAGGGTCTTGCCCTTACAGTGTTCCTTTTGGATTTTTGGCTTACTTGTTTTTCCTAGCCAGCCCCCCTAGTTAAAGGGTGGCCTGGGACGTTGAACCTCAGGGTTTCATGATGGAGGCCCAGAAGAAGGTACAATATTTTCCAGGTTATGGTGAATTGTGCATATATACCATTCATTCCCATAGTCCACTTCTCGGCATTGTCGAAATGTGTATCTCCTCCCAGGCCTTCTCCAGGTGCAAAAGCATGGGCTAGCGTCCCGCGAGGCCCATCGAATGGGTAGGAATCCCCATGATCTGAACAAGTGGGGAGAAACGCCAACAACTTTTAGTCCTTCTAGCACTTTGGAGGAGTACATAACATTACAGGGAATGGACAACTTTTTGAATAGCACTGACCCTTCTCATACAAATAGATTTTCAATATTTATTTTTTTATGACAAGAAGCTCAATGTCAATGAGTAATCTGTCAATTGGGAAATTAAAAGGGCTATGTTATATTTCAAAGGTAGTAAGTTTTAAAAATAAAAAATATTCTTCGGTTACTGTTTTTATTGTGAATCTGTTCATTGATATGTGGCATACTGTGAATTGTGCCCATGTCTCCCACCAATAGAAATGTGAACACATTGGTAGAGAGGAGCTTTTAACATTTGATTTAGCTAAGACAGCAAGTTGAACATGTGTGTGCTTTCTGTTTGTACAGCACAACAATATAATATAATATAATATAATATAATATAATATAATATAATATAATATAATATAATATAATATAATATAATATAATATAATATAATAATATATAACATAATAAATATAATAAATATAATAAATATAATAAATATAATAAATATAATATAATATAATATAATATAATATAATATAATATAATACAATGCAATACAGTACAATACAATGTAAGGAAGTGCCAAAAATTGCTCTGTAATTTTGATAGACTTTCACGTGTAAAACTCATGAAAGTAATAAAGGTGTTTATAAAATCCTAACTTTTAAAACTTCACATATTTTTGTTTTATTATCTGTATAACAGTTCATTACAGACTTAATAGAAAAGGCAGAAGAATAAAGTGAACGATGGTGCAGAAGCTATGTTTCGCAGTTTTTCAGGGTTTTAGTGAGGATACGCTTCTCTATTAAAAAGCAATAAATATGCATAACCCACTGACAGTGTGGTGATGGCCAGAGGGAAGGTGAGGACAGGGGGTGGGTGGAGGTGGGCAAAGGGGGGAAAATGGGGACAGCTGTAATAGTGTCAACAATAAAAATAAAGTAAAACCTCAGAAAACCCCCACACAACACCCCACTCCCACCCCAAGTTCTGGTGTGTCATTTCCCAGGCTTCGGTGCAGTTTAATCAGGTTGTGTGACCTGAGGCACCTAGTGAAATGGCAGTGCGGTTCCTAGTTAGCCTGTGTTTTAGGGGACAGGTCGCAAGCGTGAAAGATGTTAACTCCATGGCCCCCAAAGCTGTTCTGGGCCACATTGTCTTGCTACTTTATTTACTGGGGTGGCCTTGGTCCTCTAGGAGGAACAGGACCCACCATGAGCTATCTCTAAAGGGTGTATACCCAGGACTTGCTTGACTGTCTCTCTCCCAGCTTCTAAGAATGGTTTTTCCCAGTGACATCATATCAAAATTAACTTGAAATATGTTATCCTTGGAGGATAAGAGGAAGTGGCACTCGCTTTCCTTGCCTATTAGGAAGCTAAGAAGAGAAAGTAATTTCATGGCTTTCCTTTGTCTACTAACTAGAGAAGATTTCTCTGGAAAGTACTCAGAGCGCTTCACCAATCTCTGTGCAAAGTCACGCCTCTACAACAGGCCTTGCCAGGGTGGGTGGCGGACAGAGAAGTGGGCAAATTAGAGGCGGGCCTAGAGATTCCCAAAGCCGTTGCCAGTGTGGGCAAGACCAACCCCACTCTCCTACTGTCAGGGCCACTGTAAAATTTATTTCCTTCAGTGAGGATTCAAGGTGGGAAATTCTTGGCTACTATGGAAGGAGATATGAAACAATGAACATCATTATGGGAATGCACGAGATCATATGGCCCCCCCAACCAAAGGGAAAGCTAAATCTGACAGAATCTGTCCCTCATGGGGCAAAATCACAATAAAAACTGGTTACACTGAGTCCATTCTGCAGCTCAGTCTACTAATGACAAGAAATGCTGAGAGCGCCTCTGGTTCTATTTTCTGGCCAGATGAAGATCATGACTTGGCCGTGATCTTGGCCTCTGCCCGTCACCCTACTGTGCTGATCAGTCTGATTAAATATTGTCGAAGGAAAAGTATTGGAACGTTTCTCCTCTGGATTAGCAGACAAAAATCCAAGAAGCACCACAGTACCTCCTGTTTCAAAAGATATCATGATATCCGCTTCTCCTGAATTTATTCTCACAAAGTTCAGAGGAACGGCGCTACTCCAGGCCTGCAAGGCCATCTCTACTGCCTTGTCTACATCAGTGGAAGTCATGGAAGATGTGTATTTGGATACTCTGTGAAAATAAAAGGAACAAGTTTTTCTTTTAGTAAATGCTCCTAAGTGACAAGGCCAAGAATTATATTGTTTGTTATTAAAAATTTTGAATAATGAACATGAATTTACAATGTAGATTTTCCCCTTCAATCAATAATTCTTATTTTGCTTTCATATTTGTTAAATTACTGACACACATTAAACAATGAGAAAGAGAAATGAAGTGAAAGGGCTGACATAACCTGGTGCTGAAAGAGCTGGCGTTCACTATTCTGATGTCATCGCTAATTTTGGAGAGTGCCTTGTGTAACTTTACAAGTACCAAGAAGTCTGTCTTCCCTAATGGGCTTTTAGATGAGAAGAGATTTCTTTTCCCCATAAGGGGTTGAACATTTTTCAATTGTAAGAAATCAAAATGTGGAATTTAGAAGTTATGCAAACTCTTATTCAAAAGCCATCAGGATTTCCCCAGGGCCATGGGGGTAATATTTTTTTCTTAAAATAATGCATTTTAAAAGAGGAAGTGCTCACTGGAACTGAAAAAGCTTGTCTTTCATCAAGTCCTGGTGTGATAGTGACATCTGCAGGCAGAAAAGTGTGGGGTTTTTTTGGGGGGTGGGGCAAACAGTTGTAGAGAGAGAGTTGCTGGTTCACTAACACACGCTGTCCTGTAGCCTGGGGGGTGGCGTCCTGGCAGCATGCGAAGGAAGGGCTGGAGAGAGGGCCTTCCACTTGGGGCCTTCGGTTGGGATGGAATAACGGATGCAGAGTGAGAAGCTGGGTCTGTAGGAGCCAACCTTGAGAGCAGGGCTGAGCTTTCTCTCTTTCTCCAGCTCCTAGTCCAGTGCCTGCCACATAGTAAGCATCTAGCAAATATACTTGATAAACAGATGAATTAATGAATAAAAGCTAGTAGTTTTTAGGGCCTACTCATAGTTCTCAAATTTTAGGACCCATGGTAACTACCTAGGGAGATTTTTAAATATACAGGTGTGATCCAGAAATCTGAATTTTTGCAAGTGTTCTAGGTTATTCTGATGCAAGTGGTACAATATCAGCGAGAAACCAATGGAGGTAATCCTGGGGGCCCAAAGGAAGGGATCGTGTCTCACAGAGGGGAATGGTAAGTAGCTCAACTCAGCAGTGGAAAGGAAAGGAAAGGAAAAGATCTTTGACTCCAGGGGTTGGGGCCAAGAACTGCATGTTGAAGGGGGAAACCAGAAGGACCCTTAAAGAGACAATTTAGTGCTTTCAAAATATGCCAAGCCCACTGCATAACAAGAATCTGTGATTTTTCACTTTCTGTGTAGTTGGTACCTTGAAATTCCCTCACTTCATAGACAAATCAGCCAAGGGCACCAGAAGAGACAAGAAAAGTCCTGACCCAAGGTCTAGAGATTAATAAGCAACAGTGATAGTAGCTAATATTCTTTGAACAAGTACTAAGGGCTAGATGCTGTTCTAAGCCCTTTTAACGTGTTATGCCATCCAATCCTCACAACACCGTAAGAGTTAATAATAATAATCTACATTTTATGATGTCAGGATTTAGCCCAGTTCTATCTGACTTCAAAGCTTGTACCCATAAGCACTATGATATATTTTGCCTTTTTAAATCAACTCTGTTATAAAAAGTTATTCTGGAATCCAGCAACTATATAGACAGAGTACTGGGCCTCTCATGAGGGGGCAGGGGAGTTGTTCAGGAGCAAGAGTGGATGGGCAGTGAGAGTGCATGAGGCCATTTGGGGGCTGCCCAACTTATCACAAGAATATTACTTTTCTCCAAGTTTCAAATCATCCTGATCTATGCCCCTTGTTTTTGCTGTGCACATCCACAGACTAAAATTCTATGATACAGTTTATTTTAAGAAAATGATGGAAGAGATTGCACGGGTTTATATAAACGTTTCCTAGCTTACTCTTAATCATCTCGTAATCACTGTGTGTTCACCTTCTTTTGGATTGTTTTCCAAACAGAGACAAATGGTTTGATTTTTGCATGATTCTTAAGCTGAAACCAACTAATAATTGTGTTCAGAGCTCCACCTTATGGACTCATAAGCTCATAGCAGCTAACAAGTGGCCTCTTTTGGGCCCTCATTTGTCCACAGAGACTAACCTGGGTGCTGGTACAGTTTAACAACTGGCTCTGTGACAAGAATTCTTGATTTGTAGGGTTTGCAGATTTTCATATTGTAAACACTCTCATTATGGCTAATTTCAAGCTACCAACTAGCCGCCGTAGAACCAAAGTTGGGCAGAACTGAGCAAGGGCACATCATTTTCACCATACAAATGAATAGATGTCAATGACTTCGTCAACATAAATGTAGTATAATAATTAAAAAGCAATGCTTTGATTACCTTTGTTTTTAATATAATTTATTTAATTGTAAGCTCATGCAATTTAATTTTTAATAATGGTTTTGTTTAGCAACCAGATCACAAAATTCTTGGAAACTTAACAACTGGCTGCAAAATTGCAGGAAACGTAAGGATTGGCTCTTGCGAGCTGCTAGTAGCCGGGTCCAGCTCAGCACTGCTGGGACTATATTAACAGTCCAGCCTTTCTCCACGCCCAGATATAGACCAGGTGTGCTCATCCAAACAGTGAAATCTGATCTTGACCCCCATCTGGCTCTCGGATGCCCTGGGATTAAAGTCCAAACTGCTCAGCCTCATGTTCTAGCTGCTCCCCAGGCTGCTCACTTCCCACCATTGCCCTTCCTGCCCCCTTCACTCCACCGCCTGCACCGCCCATGGCCCTGCCACCCCGCACACCAGGCCAGTCCACTCCCTGCGGCTATTTGCTGGGTCTGCTTTTCTACCTGGAAAACCCCTACTTTTGCAGGCCTGGGGCAAAAAACCACAAAAAACAAATGAGGGCTGCACTTCTTTTCCAAGGCCGCCTCTGTGTGGAAGGCAGGAGGCCCCCGGGACTGCCTGCTTCCAACCCCACCCTCAGGCGGACGATCCCTCCCAGTGGCAAGGGAGGCCTCCGCTGGCCCCCAGGGGGACCAGGCTGCTGGGAAGGGCCTCCTATGGGATGGCCTAGAGCACCCAGAGGAAGTAGGTTCTGGTTGGGCACGTCACCTCCGACTACACAGGGTCCTTGCTCCTGGTAGGAGGAGGCCAGAGGTTGACCAGTGAGTGTGGAGGTGGAGGGGGGACCGCAGGTGGGAGGAGGGGGAGCCTGGGGCTAAGGGCCGGTGGGTAAAGTATACATTCATTATCTCCAAAACTGAATGCCTATAGTAGGTACTTAATACATCATCAATAAATGACTTTTTAAATCCATGAAAACAATCATTTTCTTGATAGGTAAGTTTTATCATACTCTTCGGATTGAACAGGTTGTCTTAAGAATACTGGTTGATGCTGTCAGTTTATTAACACTATTTTATTTTTCTTTAAAGATACATGTGTTGTCTCTTACTGGTAAAATTGTAATACCTAAGGCGGTCATTGCAATAATCCTGAGATCATATTTTCTAGTGAATTCTCCATTGTCATTACCTGAAAATTGGCCTTGAAAGTTCTTATTCTTTCTCGTGGCTGCGATGAGTCATGATATTTATACAGATCAGAAGGAAGATTTTTTTTTTAAAAGAAAAGGAAAGAGAGAGGGGGGGTGTTTCTCTCTGAATCTGGAAAGACTCAGATCTCATTACCTGTATGTCAAAGTATTTTTTTTCCATTTGGGTTCACCTGGGAAGAGGCGGTAGTTTGCCACGTCAGGAACCCCGCAGCGAGGCCTCTTGATCACCTCCATTGTGGACCGGTCCAGCTTCCCCGTGACTTGGAGGCCAAAGAAGGCTTGCAGCTCCTTAATCTTCTTCACCATGGAATTGCTTCCTCGAGCAACCATGTCACCAAGCTGGGGCCCTCCTTTCTTGGTGTAATACTTGTCAAGGTAAGCCTGAAATGGAGAGGCAGGCTGACTCATCTGCAGCGCAGTCTCTGGGGAGCACTCACGCTCAGGTCATATTTTCTGGACACGAAAAATAGTGTGTAGAGCATACTTCTATTATGGAAAAAATTAGGTATATTTGCATAGATAAAGCTTAGAAAGATATACAGTGTGCCAAATTATTAATGATGATTATCTTTTGGCAGTGACAATTCTAGTTTATTTATTTATTCATTGTGCCCACCTGCATTTTATAGTTTTCCTGTAATGAATAGATATTGTAAGAGAGAAAAAGAATGGAAGGAAAATGAACATTTCCCCCCATGAATCATTTATTTGTCTTTGACGTGGGTACCCAGTGTGCAAAACAGACTATCCTATTTCTCTGGTAAGCAGTTATTGGTATATTTTCCTTATACATCAGTGTTTTGAACTCTCAGAGGCTTTATATTCCAACCTCTCATCTTATACAAAGGCCCTCAATCTGTTTCTCTGCTAAGGCTTTAAGTCAGTTTAGTTGTGTTTAGTATGTGGGGTTGAACTTGTTTCCATGGGCAAGTTTCCTGGGACAGGCTTTTGTCCCTTGAGACAAGTAAAGTTAACCATACATTATAAAGTTTTCATTTGCACATAAAGGCTTAAACCTCTCATATAGCATTCAAAACACCTTTCTATGGCTGCTTAGGTGAAGTGAGTGAGGCGGTGTCATGTAATTGCAAGATCAGAGCCTACTGTTAACCCAGATTACTTCAGGAAAATAAACAAAGAGCAGCTAAAGATTTATATATACATTTTTATTACCTATAAAACTTTATATTTATACATTATATATAAAGTATTTTTATTATATATAAATAGTATTTATTTATATATCCTATTAACTATATATTTATTTATGTTCTACATAAATTATGTATATTTTTATTTTTATGTTATATATACATATTTATATATGTAAATAATAAGACATTGGCTGCAATCTCAATGTCTAACAATAGGGGATTTGTTAGACATGGTATTACATATTCAGGTGAAGTAATACTAGACCTCGGGTAATGTACTACCAGGGCAATGCTGTCTTCATAGAATGAGTTTGGAAGCATTCTTTCCTCTTCGATGTTTTGAAGTAGTTTAAGAAGGATAGGCATGAGTTAATTCTTCTTTAAATGTTTGGTGGCATTCACCTTTGAATCCGTCTGGGCCTGGACTTTTATTTGTTGGGAGTTTGATTACTGCTACAATTTCTTTGCTAGAAATTGGTCTGTTTAGTTATTCTGTTTTCCTGGTTCAGTCTTGGAAGGTTATATGCTTCTAGAAATGTATCTTTTTTTTTAGATTGTCGAATTTGTTGCCTATAATTGTTTGTAATGTTCTTTAATGATTCTTTGTCTTTCTGTGGTATCAGTTGTTCTTTCATTTATGATTTTATTTATTTGGGCTCTTTCTCTTTTTTTTCTTGATAAGTTTGGCTAACGGGTTTGTCAATTTGGTTTATCTTTTCAAAGAACCAGCTCTTGGTTTCATCGATCTTTTCTATTGTTCCTTTTTTTAAAATTTTCATTTCTGCTCTGACCTTAATTTTTTTCTTCCCTCTGTTCACTTTGGGTTTTGTTTGTTCTTCTTTTTCTAATTCCTTTAGGTGTAAGGTTAGATTGTTTATTTGGAATTTTTCTTGTTCCTTGAGGTAGGCCTGTACCGCTATGTGTTTTCCTTTGAAGAATCACCAGCTGTCCTGAGAGCCTAAATCTTTCTGGGAACTTTCTGGCCAAGGTTATTGACAAGGTGCTGGCATATTTTTCAGGGCCAAATGTTCAATTAGGCTAAGCGATGTGCACTGAGAATTGCGGGTGTGTTAATTCTAACACTCCGCGTGCTGTTGACTCAGCATCTGATTGTGACACTGGGTCGAAGATTTCAGCACTCATCAGAATTGTCCCATTTGCCCCCCTCCCTTCCCACTCCCTCATTGTTAAAATCACAGGGTTTTAGGGTTCAGGTGGTCCTCTCTCCACTTCTCTTTCAACATCTGATAGATAAAAACAATGGAGTCCTGGAGGGTCTGTCCCGGCCAGCCAAGGGCCCACGCCTCCTCCTAAGTCCCCATTTACTGCACTTTCCTAGTGCCCTTCCTGAGAATTAAGAGTTTAAAGCTCAGAGCTAAGTATACTTCAACACAAGGCGGAGTTTAACATACAGTTTCTTCAACATCTCTTTCTACTTTGGCCAAGTCACAGAAAGGATGTTTGAGAACTTTGGATGCTGTGTGATAAACCTTAGGTTTTAAGAGGTGTGGGGAAATCCCTTTAAACTCTTTTGATTTCAGCTTTTCCATCTATAAAATGGGGTTGGTATCTGCCCTAAGGACCACAGCAGTGTGAGGATCTAATGAGATCCTCACTGTGAAAAATGCTTTTATATGTACCAAAAGACTTTAAAATGGATACTCTTTTAGTCATTAATTCCACTTCTGGAAATCTATACTGAAAAAGGAATCCTTTAGCTTAGTCTGATGCACAGAGATGTTCACAGAAACATCATTCATGCAGAAATAATTTATGTGTCCAACAAAAGAAATCATTAAATTAAAGCTCACTTATACAGGGGGTGAGCAAAAGTAGGTTTAAGTTGTTCATATGGAAAAAGACATGCAGGTTATGATTATTACAATAGCTTTATTAACTCTGTGTTTTGCGTACTCACAACTGTAAACCTACTTTTGCCCACCCCCGTATTCTGGAATATTTGTAACTCTTCAAAATGACGCTCATGAAAATAGTATAAAAGTAAAAATTTTTTGTGAGATAATAATCACTGAGAAAGGTAGGAACCAAATATAATAACGATTAAAAATATCTTTATGCACAGAAAGTAAAATGGTAGGAAAGACACCCGAATTTAACAATTCCTTTTTGGAAGGTTTTTATTTTTTATTTTCTTTAATTATGAATTCATAATAATGTGATCATAAAATTTTATATTATTTTAAGGACAATTTAACAACCTGCTGTAACTGTTGTATTGATATCAGTAGTCTTTAAAAAAAAACATAAAATAGAATGAAAGCCTGGATTAAGACTAAGTAGGCATTTCGTTTTCCATCATTTTTGAAGCCTTTACGCTCATCAGCAAGTCAGAATTTAAAGCGTATGAGTGGACACTAAATAAATCAACTGAAAAGCTGCTCGTCTTTTCAAGTGCAGGTTGTTGTTTGTGGGCTTGAGAAGAAGCGCATGGGGTTTGGAAGTGTTGCCTGGGCCGTGTTTCCAGGCACAAGAAACCATTTGTTCTCTCTTAGTGAGGGATCAAATGGGAGGAAGAGAGCGGGGAAGCTGCTTATCCTGACTGGGGCGCCAGGCCCCAGGTGACCTGCTGGCCTTGCGTGTCTCGGGGACTCGGCCACCCTCTTCCTGTGGGCTCTCCGCTCCTGTCGCCCTAGCCTGACGCTCCTTCGCCCCGCAGGCTGCTGCATGTGCTGTTTGCTCCGCCTGGACAGCTCTGTCTCTAGACCTTCATGTGACTGGCTCTTTCATGTAGTTCAGGTTCATCTCAAAAGTCACTTCCTCAGGGAAGCCTTCCTGGACTACCCGGGTGAAAATGCCTCCCACTGTCCCAGTCACTCCCGGACATCTGGTTAAATTTTTTCCCCTCCCAATATCACTTATCACTTTCTGAAATAATCTAGGACATTTGTCGATTGACTTGTTGTTTATCTCCTTCCAGCACCTTCCCACCCCCTCTGGCACATAGCACACAGCACACAGTAAGCAGTTAATAAATAATTGTTGAATAAATGAACTTACACTGCCTGTTTTCATGCTGTTTTATGTGTTGTATTTTAAGGCTGCCAAAATTGTTATATGATTCTATACACTAGAAGGTGGGACATTAATTTTCTTAGTCACTGGGACCCACGTTAGAGGTTTGCCCAGATCATTCTAGTCTACTAAAGTGATACCTGTTTTTGCCCAGAGCTGATGACTGGGGCTGTGGCAGGGAGAAGGTGCCGTTTGCCAAGTGGCAAGGTGTTGACAGGTTTTCTTGGTCCTTGGTCGAAGGTCTTTCTGAGGGTGTGTGGTAAGGAAAACTGGCGAGAGCTGACTTATTTTGGAGAAAAGAAAGAAGTAAGGGATCACTAGAGATCCCCAACACTCCAAGGCCACTGAATTCTTTCCAAATGCTCCCGAAAGGATAGCTTTCCCCAAAACTTTCTAGCCTTCTTCCTGTGCAGCCTGCTCAGGGGTCAGTTAATTTTTTCTGGAAAGGGCTGAAAGTTAATATTTTTGGTTTTGCCATACTTCACTGTGGTACAAAAGAGTAATATATGATATGTAAGCGAATAGGCGTGGCTGGTATTTCCGACGACCACAGTTTGTCTGAACCTGCTCTAGAGTCATGGTCTTCCTCCACTCAGGTCAGCTCTGGCCACAGCACGACGCTCCTCCTGGAGGTCACAAAGCCTCCGTAGTTTCTGAACCAGAGCAGCATGAGGCTGGGTGGGGCAAAACTGGTGGCACCAGTGAAATACAATGTAAAATAGACCCCAGGATTTGAGATATGTTATTTTGAATTTAATTCATCTAAAAGTGGGCTCAAGTCAAAGGAAGTTTAATTCAACAGGCCTGTACTTGGAGTTCACTCTACATTTTAAGTGAGGGGCTCATTGATATTCAAAATGTTTCATGACGGGTGTGGCAGGGGACTGACCAACTGGAATGGACGAGCGGTGTAAATAGTTGGTAGGGACAAGCTGAGGTCTATGGAAGTGAAAATCAGCTCTTCAGCACAGCTTCGGAAGCTGACACAGGCATAGCCTGGAGGGTTGGAAAGCGCCCGAGGCACGGATGCTAGTCACAGATGTGCTACCACTTTGCCAGACTCTTAAAAGAGAGGCCCTGGTGCAAAAACATCTCATCCACACACCTTTCATTAACGATGGAAGTTCCATCATTGGAGACTTGCTCTTTCAGGTTAAAGATTGCCACCTTCCTATTAAATGCAAAAAACACTTAGAAGCCAAAATACGGGGGTGGGCAAAAGTAGGTTTACAGTTGCATTGTAACATTCTTTTGAGTTAAAAAGCTATTATAATAACCATAACCTGGATGCCTTTTTCTATACGAACAACTGTAAACCTACTTTAGTCCACCCTGTACATTGAATCACTTTGAATCACTTTGAGTAGCCTTTGCAAAAATCCTAATATGAATAATTGTATCAGTTCCCTTCTAACAGTCATTTGGGAGAGATTTTAAAAAGGGAATTACAGAAAATGAAAGTAAATAAGTTGCTTGGGGAATACACTTTAGAGAGGGAAGGCTCTCAAATGAGAAGCAGGTAGGCACCCAGGAAAAACTTGGCTCACTTTAGATTTTGAGCAAGTTTTCCCTGAATACAAGCGGGCTGCCAGGAAGCTTAGCACTAAGGGCCAATCTTACACCTCAATTTTCATTTTTCTGCCTTTATTTTCCTCTACATTATTCCTCAAATACTTCTTTGGTCTATTTGTATTGCGTATATTTCTGCAAGCCACCTCAAATTCTCTAAGAAGCAAGATCCCTAGGTAAATAATTACTCATTTATTCATTTAGTCATGCACCATGTACACCTGTGTGCACAGATGTCAGTCTTAGTTGCCCAGGAGATAGTACCTATTAGATGTCAATGGACTTATAAGATGATTTTAAAACAATAACAGATTTTTTTTCTTATTTTCTTATTATACCCTTTTAGTTTTCCGGGGGAAGAGAAGGAAGAGGGAATTCTGCAAAGATTCACAAACCTGGGCGAGGTGGTAGTTGTTCCTCGAGGTCCTGGGGGTGGCTGCAAATAGGGAGGGGGCAGCGGTGGAGAAGTTCAAAGCCGTGAGGAGGAGAGCGAGGCCGGAGGCAGGGAGCACCTTCATCTCCTCAGGGTGGCCGGGTAATTACACCAGCCTCGGGACGGCAGACAGTGCACGTTTGCACTTCCACCTTGAGCTGCTTTTATAGAGTCAAACAGGTCTGGACCCTCAGAGCAGGGATGATTCATGTCTCAAAAGCTAATTATACAGCCCATTCCTCTCCCTGATGACGGGTCAGCACCACAGCACACAGGAGTCAGGGAAAGCTTTATTCGTTGCAATTTACCAAGTCACAAAAGGAGATAAGCAGTCACTTTTCACGAATTTTGTCAGCTACTGAAACAAAAATTGGGGTAAACTTGATTAATTAGAACCCAGCTAAACCGAATCATTTGATTAGCCTCAGTTTGGGGGCCTTTTCCCATTCTGATGCTAGAAAAAGTAAGTGATTAGAATAGAATTGAATTTGTCCGCAGTAATTCTGGGCTCCCTACACATTCAGTCCAATCGTCTGCACCCACTTTCGTGTTTCTCAGTAACGAATGCTGGTCATAATGATGGTTGTGGGTATGATGATCCTGAATCATCTGGGAAACATTACTTTACACTGTGCGGACAGGGTGGAAAGTGAACTGATAACTGTTAGAAAGCTAACACAAGAGATCTCTCAGTTAACCAAGACATTAGACAGGACTGCCTATTCTCTGCTCACTTTGGTTAACTGGGGATCATATTATTTTCCTGGCTCTGGTTAAGACTGATCTTGATCTAGAGACAGATCAAGGAGAAATGGTGTTTATGGTGGAAAAAGCACTTTGGCACCAGACAAACTGACATTATATTTTGTTTCAGATACTTCCTAACTATGTAACTTTGGGCAAGTAATTTAACCTCTCTGAACATCAGTTTTTTTGTTTTAAATCTGCAAAACACTGACAATAATACTGTGTTTAAGCCCCTCAGTGTTACAGGGATAGCATAGCATATAGCATGCTGTCTTCTGGTACCACTTGGCATCCAATAGACATGTGTTCAAATTCTAGTTCAGAAAGCTGCCCATATGACTTTGAGCAGGTTACTTAATCTCTTATAGTTGCGATATTTTCTTCTGTAAAATGGGAGGAAAGATACCTACTTTCTAGAATTGTCATGAAGGAGTAAATCAGGTCATAGCAAAGCCCTTAGCAGAATGCTCAGTAGACATTAGCTTTTATATTAGAATGTTTAATTTATCTTTTTACTTTAGTGTCAGGCACCTGGTAGGCTTTTAAAAAATATTTTTTGAATGGATGACTCCATCAACAATTCTCAAAGTGTGGTTCCTGGGAACTTGTTGGAAATAGAAATTCTCAGTCCCCACCCAGACTTACTGAATCAGAAACTCTGGGAATTGGGCCCAGTAAGCTATGTTTTAACAAGTCCTCCAGGTAATTCTGATGCATGCTAAAGTTGGAAAACCATTGGGTTAGTTCAGTAAATAAAACTGTGGGATCTGGGATGAAGTGAAAAAATGTATAAAAAGTGCCAAGAACATTCCAGTCACAGAAAGCATTCAACACTGCCCTTATCATCCAGAGCAGTATTTTTTAGTGGTGACACACCTGGTTTTGGAAGTCATTTGTGAAGTTTGTTGCAAATAATTTATTACTAATACTTGTTAAGCTGGGAAAGTGTAGTAGGCAGTTAGAAAGGCAGAAGCAGAGCAGGAACGATGGGCCATATGCAAAGGGTCACCAGGGTGGAGAGCCTGGGTGCCCAGCAAAGGCCAAAACTATAAACCCTTGCACAACCACTCCCTTAAGCATTAACCCCTGGAGATGGCATCTAGGCTTCAGATGTGTTTTAGCTCCAGGCTCAGAGAAGCAGCAAAACCAGGCAGAAACCATGGCTGACATCAGGACCAGCTGCATTGATTAATGACACCCTGGTGCTGACCAATCAATGGATACCACGAGGGGGCACAGCTGGAAAACCGATGAATGTTCTATTAGGACTGTGCCCTAAGGCCTCCAGATAAAAGCCCTCAGTGTGAGTCTCTCTCTATGGATCACAGCCTGAGCCTTCCCCAACCCGAGCACACGCTCCCTCCCTCCCTCCCTCCCTCCCTCCCTCCCTCCCTCCCTCCCTCCCTCCCTCCCTCCCTCCCTCCCTCCTTCCCTTTCTCCCCTAAGCTCCAAGGGCCCCTCTTTTGCTGTAATTTATTTCCAGAGCCCATTTCTTCTACAGCTCACTTCTTCTACCTCTGTGACTTTCTAAATAAACTTTCTCTTATAGTTTGCGTCTTGACTCTGAATTCTTAGCCAGAACTCAAGAACTAAGATTGTTGAACCAAGGTTAATACCTAGTGCCATTTTCCCACCACTAACAAAAGTATGTGAATGACCTTCATACTTAGACCAGATTCAAGGTTATTCCCCTAATGATCTCTTTCTCTCTCCCTCTGTCTCTCTCTTGCTCTTGCTGTTGCATTCTGATACACTTTCCTGTGTGAAAGAGAAAATGGTGGAGTTATAGCTGATGTATGGGGTCTAGTGAATACCCCAGGTTCTCAACAAGAGTTTGCTGTACATGTGAACATCATTGCCGTCATGTACTCTGAGATACAAAACACATGATTTTCAGAAGAAAAAAAGAAAGAAAACCAGAGATCTACTCACTAAATTGTAAGCTTCTTGAAAACAAAGTGATACAAAAGTCACAATTGAGTTTGTTTTAGAAATGAATGAGTGATGTATAAACACATACTCATGGTCACCTTTCGGTCTGAGGAAAGTAACATAATATTAAAATAATCTTTCAAAATTTGCATTTATATGCTTTCCTGTCTTCTGCAGTGTTAAATATACCTTGATAGCAGCTGCCAAAATCGAAGAGCAAGGACTGAATCTTTCAAACTTTTCTCCACTTGGTCATCTTGTTCCCTTGTTTCCTCCCCAAACCATTGTTTCAACTCATGGTAATGACCCCAGTGCAAAAGCAGACAGGGAGAGGAGCGTTTGAGTGGAAGAAATGACTGTAAGAAACTCTGGGGCCAATAGAGAAAAGATAGCCTCATATCCAGAACTCTGAAGAGTATGCTAAATTCCACTTTTGAAAGCAGATTGAGGTAAATAACTGTCTATAAGGTATGGTATAGCTATTTCTAATAGGTTTCAGTATCCACTCTTCTAATGCATGAATGTAGTCGATCCAAATATTCCCACGTATGACACTTCAATTATTAAATGCAAAACTGAAGAGAATAGCTATTTATGTTCATAAGTCACTTAAATATTAGTGCGAATAAATTTTAGCTCAAGGCCAGTACTAGGCAACATCCTTAAGCTTTTCCAAAAAGAAGGAACAAACTCAAACCGGAAATTTCTCACTAAGTGTTTCTTTTCTTGGTATTTTTCTCTTCACAGAAAAGCAAAGTCCGCTTCCTTTCTATTATTTTCGCATAAAATTTAAATCTAAATCATTCCAACCTAAAAAGATCCTATCAAAGCAAGTCAGTGACTACAGGACATAAAATGAGAGACCATGTCACAGAAAACTTTAGGAAGCATATTATCTGTAAAAAATTGGATAATAAAAAAATACACATGAAACAGGAAATTGGTAGCCTCTGAGCCAGGATGACATTTTGGGGATCCTGCAGACTTCTTTAGAATCAAGTTCACTGCAGAGAACTTCTTGCTAGATCCTAGATGAATTCAGTTCCATAGCAGCTAAATCTTTAACATTTAGATTTCTGAGATGATACCTGCTAAGCATGTGATGGATTGAGGAATACTTGTTAAATAAATAATTGACTGCTTTGTTTTCTTACTAACAAAGGGCCTAGACTTTGTATTTAGACAGACCTAGAATCAAATAATGAGTTGGCGACTTTCTAGATGTGTTATCAGTCAGTGTTCTTAAGTTTCAAGCTATAAAATTAAGTTCTGGCTAATTTAAGAGAAAACACTTTTTTAAAACAGATTAGAGAGCTCAGAGAATTGACAAGAAGGCTGGGAAAAGCAGCAGGACCAAGGGCAGTAGAAACCAAAGCCAAGGAGTGATTTATTGCTAGAGCTCTTGCCTCTGACCACTGGATAACATTGCAGCTGGACAGTCCAGGCCATTGCCACTAAGCTATTGTTTCTAATTGTCTTTGTTTCACTCCCTCAGCATTCAGAATCTTCAGTGGGAGAGTCTGTTGGTTGGGTCTGGGTCATGCGCCCTCACCCGGATATCCAGGGGCAAGAAGCAGAAGGACCTCCAAACCTGGCCTCCATACTAGGAGGTAGGATGCATGCTGTAGAGACCACCAGTTTTCTCTCTGGGAGACATTCCCATTGAGAGGAAATTGGTGCTGGGCAACCAAAGAACAAATTAAAACCAAACCCAGAAATGTCCACCACAATTTGTGAAACCTTAACCATCTCCTGCTTTGTACATGGAGTATTAGCTCATGATATCTTATGTGATTATCTCAGAAGGCCGTTGAGAGGATTAAAATGGCTAATGATTCCTTAATGCTCAGTTCAGTTCATAAATGAGAGGCTTCATAATGGTTTTTCACCATAATTTGTTCCTAGAAATATTGTGATGGATTAATGAAAGTGAGTATATGACATTTTCTTCTAAGATATCATTGCTTATTGACTTGACCATTGATTAAAATAACAGTTGTGGAAAAAATAAAGCATTACATCATTAAATGTACACATCGACATACTATATGTTATTTATGTGTTTGTTGCCTGTCTTTCACTGCTAGGCTTTATAATGATAAGGACTCTATTCTGTTCACAGCAGTATCTTTAGCACACAGGACAGTGTCTGGCTCAAAATAAGTTTTCAATAAAGAGTTGTTGAATATATGAATGCATGAATAAGTTAGTGATTGAATAATTAAAGCTAAGAATAAGGAAAACAAGATTGTCCTCAGAGGGATAAATTTTAAATCAACCCATGTAATGAATCAAAGGTGTGTAGCATTACCCTAAGGTGTCAAACTTTTATTAAGCCCTTATTATCTACCAGCAAGTCAGCCAAGCACCTTAGGTGCATTTTCCACACAACTTTAAGACATCTCATTTTTCAAGTGAAGAAACTTGGGCTTAGGGAAGGTAAAGATTTGTTGATGTACACACAGATATTAAGTGGTGGCTCCAAGATTTAAACCCAGATCTGTTAGAATTCAAAGTCTGTGTTCTTGACAGTCACAGGAAGCGTACATACTTTGGTGCTTATGCAGAGCAGTGCCATAGGGGACACTGGACCTCTAGCTGGCTGGCTGGCAGACAGACCACTTGGCTGACTTCACGTGCCAGGCAGCTCCCTAACATGCCTGTGAGTCTTGCCTCCAATGAAGATGAGCCAACCAGACTGCCCAAGTTGCCTGACCGGAGATGATATTTCTTATTGCCAATGGTGCAGTTGTTATTCTGCTTCTATATTTCAATCTCAATTTCAAAGCTAAATTTCAATTTAGTTTTCATAAATGATTGCATTTCTGGATTCCCAAGGAGTTTACTCACAATCTGGAAGGATGCCTCCCAGTAAGGCAGGCCTCTAGCATCAGCCACCAGCTGGCTTTCTAGCCCAAACCCTCCCTTACTATGTTCTTTCTTTCAAACGTCTCCAGAAGATATACCCCACTTTGAATGCCTGACTTTTAAAAAAGTGTTCATTTATTTAACTTGTAAATCATATCGTACTCTATTTTGTAATGATATTTTTTAAAGTTTAGACATTTTTATTAAGACTAGAGAATAACATTAATTGATATTCTGAATGTCTAGCTGTGGGGAGCCGGCTGGCTGCCCCTCATGAATAGTCTCCCTGGTAGGGTGCTGCCCTGGAGTCTCTCCAGGGGCTCGCCGACCCTAGCGCCACCTTAGAGAGAAATCTCTGGCACGTTGACCCGCAGGGTGGGTCGGTTGAGCTAGCACCTCTACCCCCTGTAGCGTAGTTTAAAGATTGACCATTGCTTTCGGGAAATGGAAGCCTTGCATAAGAGATTTATGGTTGCACCTGGAGACATCCAGTTTCGGTAAACGGGTGTGGACGTGCAGGAATGGAATATGTAAAGGTCACTGCTTTGGGGCATTGTTTCACTGCTTGGGGTATTGTTTGGTTGCACTATAAAAGGCTTGTAATCAATAAACTCGGGGCCTCAGCCTGACTCAGCTTAACTTAGCTCTGCCTTGGTTGTGGCCCTCCCGATCCCATCCTTTTGTCTTTTTCTTTCTTTTCTAATCCTCACCCCCTCAATCAGGTCCTCGTTCGCCTGCCGGCTGGCTCCGGCATCTAGCAGAACAAATATGCTAGAATCAGATGGAATAAAAATGGGATAGTATATTTGAAACCAAAGACTACCCTCAGAATCTCATACAGAAAATAAGAGTTAGAAGCTTGGAGAGGGCCTGGCAAACTCTTATTCAGAAGTTAACTTATTTGTTATCTTCACCAAGCACACAGAAAAAGAAAGAGTGGAGAGAAGAGGAGGAGAGGAGAGGGGAGGGGAGGGGAGGGGAGGGGAGGGGAGGGGAGGGGAGGGGAGGGGAGGGGAGGGGAGGGGAGGGGAGGGGAGGGGAGGGGAGGGGAGGGGAGGGGAGGGGAGGGGAGGGAACAGATTTACCCTGAATCCTGGATGATTTTGGTTAGACAGAAGGAAAGAAATAACCACTTGTATTAGCAATTTTTAGCATTAAAACAAGCTATTAAAGAAGTTTGTCAAGTTGCCTTTGGAAGTCTTTGACCACAGGCTAGAGGACCATGCGTTTAGAAGGGATTGAGTTGTATGGGGCTCTGCCAGTCTGCTTGGGTTCACGGCATACGTGGAGAAGTTAGATTAGATGATTTTTAAAAATTTTATATGTCTCTATCTATATAGTCTCTCTCTGTATATATGAAAATACCTATATACATTAACATATTCAATAAGTATTTATTGAGCATCAATTATTTTTTAGACTACAAATGTACGAGACGCTGTTCTTACACTCCATGAGCTCAAAATTTACTACTGCAATAAGATTGAGAACTTGGAGTAAGATCTTCTATAAAAATAACTGACTCCTTGAGACAAAAAATATGCCTTTACATTGCAAATTGGTAGAAACTTTCTAAAAACAAATTATATAATACATACCAAGAACCATATTGAGAATTACATTTTGGGCCACATTTTATTCCTAAGAACTTTAAAAGAATGATTTAAAAGAAAACACTTAAAAGAATAAAAGCAAAAATGTTTATTTTATGCTTAGTTATAACAGCAAAAATCTTGGAAACAACCTAAATGTCTAAAGATAAGGAAGTGGTTACCTAAGTTATGACAACTCTATGTTACATAATTTAGTCACGAGAAATAAAATAGCAATGCATAAAATATTAAGGGAACCATTTTAACCCCTCCAAAAATCAAAATACAAATTTGGACCATTTTGGTTCTATGTCTGCTAAAGAAAAATATGTACATACAGGCAAAAGAGTTGGAAGGAAATCTAAAGAACGGAAAACAGTAGTGTTAAGGTGGTAAGACCTTATACCTAACCATTCTTGCAAGTTTTCCTTTAATGCTAACATACGCTTTAAAAAACATTAAGTGAAATCTTGAAAGACTATTTCAGTGTATCCTTTAAGTTGTATGAGAAAACAGAAGACCTACATGACGGACCCAGTGACCTATTTCACTTCTGCCTCTGTTTGCCCGGCTGCACCCATGTACTCAGTCCAAAGCTCTTGCATTTATTCTCTATGCTGGTCCTAGGCTTAGTGTTCTAGCTACAAAGGCAAATAAAAACCTGTCCCTGCCTACCACGGTCTTACAGTCTCCAGTAAACTGAATATATCTTACAGTGTAATTGGTACAATAATAAAAGTACTTAAGGGTCCAAATGAGGGCAGAAGAGGGAAAGCCAGTTTCTGCCGGGCTGTTGAGAATGAGTGGGAAGGGGGGTGCTTTCCACAGGCTGGGGCTGTAGTGGAGTGTTGGTTGCCCAAGGAGTTAGAGCCAGTTCACCAGCAAGATGGGTGAGGTGAGGAGGGATGGTGAAGGGAAAGGGGGAGGAGGAATCCCAAGCCGAGGAGATTATGCAGTAGAAAAATGTTAAAACGCATCTGTTCTTAGGAAATTGAAGGTATTTTTACGCACAGGGTGAGTTGGCAGCACGAGGAGATGGGGCAGAAAGGTGGGCAGAGACCTGCCTGTTGGAGGGCACCTCTCACCCACAGTTCCGATGACTGCACAGGAAGGCAGAGGCCGGGAGCCATTCGCTGGGTGAAAGGGCCCACGGTGACAGCTGGGAGAGGAGAGCGCTCTAACCCAAGCTGCAGATCCAAGGGGCAGGCCTGAACCGAGGTCCGGGGGCACAGCGCTGGAATGCGGCTGGCAACGCAAAGGAGGCAGAGGCGAGCAGAGTGGCACAGGGCGAGCCTGGAGCAGCCACAGCAGCAACAAGGGCTACTGAGGGCTTGCGGAGTTCATTTAAAGGGCCCAGAGAGGGGTGGACTAGGCAACGTCACGGGAACCTTTTGTGCCAGGCAGCTAGACATTAACGGTTTGTGACGGGAAACCACTGGAGGGTTTCTTCCCCGGGATGACACGACTGGGTTTGCATTTAGGCGTAGCTTGGAGGGGCGTGAGGATGGAGGTGGGGGGGGTCACCGAGGGATGGGGTGCAGGAAGTCCGGGCCGAGGGCTAACGACTGTGTTTATCTTAGATCATGGACTGTGAAAGACAAGTGTGGTGTCAACATAGTTAGCATTTTGTTTATTCTTGTAAAATCTCAGGCCTATAATGCAATGATGGCCAATGTGGGCTTTTGAGGTTGGGCAGTATATGTGTTAACAGCTGCGTGTGTAAGGTTGGGATGTCAAAGGTCTCATTAGATTACATTCCACTTGCCTAATCGTTTTAGTGAGTCAATTCACTAAATTATAGACCTATTCCGGTGTAGGAATCAGCAATTTCTGGAAGTTGATAGTTTGCCCAGCAGTTTCTTTTGAAGTCTCCATTTTTTCCTCTAGAGTTTTCTCTCTTCCCCCCTCCTCTCCTTCCCTCTCTCTCTCCCTCCATTCCTCCTCTCAAAAGGCCCTTAAGCAGGGCCAAACGGGGATGGTAACCTGGGGAAGGCAGCCCCTAGCAGGGGTCAGGACATAGGTATGACATGCAGTGAGAGGCACCAGCCTGGCAGGATCAAGAGACTGGCCACATAGAGAGGACTGAGGTTACAGGAGCCAGGTTCCTCACCTTCAGGAAACAGAGGGACAGGCTGGGACAGGAGGCAAACTACAATGACCCTTGAGAGAATGGGAATGAGGGTATTGGTGTAAACTCATATATACAGAAATAAATATGGAGCCAAATGGGCATGTGTGCATGGGCTTGTATATATACATATTTCCTGTGAGTGCCCAATGAAAGGGCGAAAGGGCCTGGGAACAGAGGCCCAACACGCACACCCTGCACCCAGGTTTTGGCGGCCACCACCACTCAAAGGAGCCAGGCTCCTTGGAAAAGGCAGTTTGTAGAGCTGCAGGAGGGAAATTGAAAGGCGAACCTGGAATACCTCGTGGTGCCAGGTAGTGAGGAAGTCACCGAATAATGATGGAGGCAGGTCAAAAGGACACAAGCCTGCTGTTGGAGCCTTCTCCGGGCTAACCCGGGACATTCGGCGCATCAGAATACATACTGATAGTAATGGGTTATAGTCTTCTGAAGAAAAGAGGAGCCCATGAGTCCATATTGATATAAATGAACAAATAAACAAACACCGGGAGAAGAGAAAGCTCTTCCTTTTACTAGAAAGCCAACTAATAAATAAATGCAAAAAGAGCGATGGCTTTAGAAACTAACCATTTTTGTGATCATTGATCCAGGCAAGAAACATCAAGGGCTTCTAAAACTCGTGTGTGAAAGTGGGTGGAGAAAGGGATTTTTACATAGTTACAAAGTATAATCCCACAAAATACGTATTATTAACAAGGACAAAAGTTACCACCGTCCTGGCTGGGTGGCTCCTCCCGTACACCAAAAGGTTGCGGGTTTGATTCCTGGCCAGGCTCCTACCTAGGTTACGGGTCGGGTCCCATCAGGGCACATGGGAGACAACTGGTCAATGTTTCTCTCTCACGCCTCTCTCTCCTTCCTCTTTCTCTAGAAGTAATAAAATATATAACCTTGAGTGAAGATAAAACAAAAAGTTACCACCCCATGTAACGGAATAAGTAAGTTTCCTGTGCCACCCAACAGGTTGCCAAGAAAAGAACAAAATTTCTGTAATATTCTGGCCAAAAAGTACGTAATCTGAGCCTGTTTATTTTTTTATTTTTATTTTTTTAAATCTTTTATTGATTTCAGAGAGAGGAAAGGAGAGGGAGAGAAAGAGATAGAAACATCAATGATGAGAGAGTCATTGATAGGGCCCACAACCCGGGCATGTATCCTGACCCGGAATCGAACCCCGATCGCCTGGGTCCTAGGTCGATGCTCAACAGCTGAGCCACGCCCGGCCGGGCCTGAGCCTGTTTATGAGGCCACATCAGACAAACCCAAATCAAGAGAAGTTCTGTAAAAGAGCCACTTATAATGTTAAAAAATGTTAAGGTCGTGAAAGTGAAGGAAAGACTGATGAGCTCACCCAGGTTGACAAAAACTAAAGGGTTGTGGCAATCAGGTGCCACACGGGATTTTTGAAGGACCATTACTAGCACATTTGGCAAAACCTGAATGAGGTCTCTGGGTGAGTTCTTTTTAGTATTCTTGCAACCTCTCTGTAAGTTTAAAACTGCTTCAAAATGAAATATTTTTTAAAAATAAGCATTTAAAAAATGGTCACCTAAAATAATTCAGGATCCCTTTGCTATGCTGGAAGACAGGACTCAGACTCGCACAATAGGACCTACTTCCCAGTGTTGCTCTGGGGAATTAGTGAAAGAATGTAAAAGTTAGTTGTAAATTAAGTTGTTGTTTCAACCAAGGAGAATAAAAACACTCTAGAAAAACAGAAACTATTTTGACAGTACTCAAGCCAGAAAAAATAAAAATAAAAAAAATATTACAAACAATCTGTAAAACCATATCCACGCAAATTAACTCTAGCTTTCCTTAATTATGTAGGGGAAAACTGAAATAAAAGATGAGTCCAAATAAGTAAGTTCTGTGATTAAGTGCTGTGATGAATCTCATTTTATACATAAAAGAGATGATATTTATTCATAGAAAACATGGGTGTGTTTTTTTCTTATCTCCTTTAAATAAGTATTGAAGAAATATTGAAAGATTATAAATTTGAAAGGGTGCCAAATTTTCAGGCTAAATATTAGGTTAGCCTTGGTCTAGCCCCAATTGAGAAAGGATGACCTCTAAAATTCCCAATAAAAATGACAACTGTCAGAACTGTGATCTAATTTTAAATGTACCTAGAAGAAGTCATTCCAAATTGAGAAAATTTAATAATGAATTTATTTGTTCTCTGAGTTTATAAGTATCTCAGAAATTTTATTAGGTTAGATAATAAAAACAAGAAAATGATGACTACATTTTATACGGAGATCTACCATTATCATGCTCAGTTAACGCGGTCTCACCCCAACATTTTAGTTTATTACACCCCATTGCCCATGTTCCTGTGCTCCTCAGGCTCCTTCCTTTTCCTTACCCAGGCCTTTGAATGTTGGTTCTCTTCAGGGTTCATCTTTAATCATCTTATTTGCGTATTGTCTATGTATTCTCATCTTCTATGCATTCTCTTTGGAAACAACTTCATCAATTACTGTTGTTCAGGATCCGCATATTGTGTATGCTGATGAAACCTAAATGTTTATCTTTAACCAAGATTTTTCTTTTAAGATATATCCAATGGTCTCCTGGAATCTCCACTTGACTCTGTCTCCATAGGCTCTACAGAGTGGGCACCTACTGCATTGTGTGCTTAGAGCAGCCATGCAGCTACTGGGAGGCTATCCTTCCAAATACGTATTTTGAGTGAAACTTCTTCCAGGCCATGTCTCCCCAGAGAGGAGAAAGTGCTGGATAATGTTTATTATTATCATATACCATTACATATTATATATTATATAGCATTATATATTATGTACCTGTATGTAACATAGAATTATAACATCACACATAGTAATTATTATAACCATAAGCTACAATTTATCTGCGAAGCCTCTCCACATCACTCCCTTTTGACTTGAATGCCTTCAAACACGCTTAGAACTACTAAGCAAATGTGAACAGCTTAATGAGTAGTTGTAAGAGTACGCTCTGTTTTTCTTCTTTCATACTTTTCTCCTTCTCAATCTTTTAAACATATCCTAAATTTATCTCCCCTACTCCCACCCAACCACTCCGCAATTAAAAAGCATTCTCTTTGAGAACAGAGGGCTCGCTGTGGATTTCCTTTTTTTCTCCCCCAGGTTAGCCCCACCATCTCTAAACATTGCTTAGGAAATTTTTGCCAGTAAAAGTTGAAAGAATAGCTGATTAAAGTTTACAAATATCCTTTTACTCGTTCACTTAACAAAGGGCTACGTGCCTGGCACCAGTGATATCTTAGCAAACATGACTCAGCTCTGTCCTTTAGGACAGTCACACAAAAGAGCAATTAGAACCAGGGGTCAAGAGCGGAGATAGGGTGTCATAGGTTATTGTAGAGGTCAGAGGCTTCCTGAGTGTGATGGGATGAGCAGCAGTGAACCAGACAAAAGAAAAGTAGCAGCACTTTAGGAAGCGGGACAGTATGAGATGGCCTGGTTTGGGAAGAACATAACAACATTACAACCCAGTGTTCCTACAGCCTAAATGGTGAGCTGAGTGGCAAGCCCTGAGGCAGATGAAGACAGGCGGGTCTTCTGTGCCCAGAAGTGCCTGGGAGTGAGGGGTAAACACTGAAGGTTGTGACCCTGCCAGCGCTTTCAGTGTTAACTGCTTGACTTTTCCTGTTTATGTTTACCTTCTTCTGTTGACTCTAGTATGAAGAATAGGATCTTGGCTCTGCTGAAAATGTGCATTCCTGGGAACCTGGAGCCCCTGGCAAGCAAAAAGAAGCTGCTTGCAGGTTCTCATCACCTTCTGCCTCTAGTCTGACTTTACAGAGCGCTGCTGGGTTCTCCCTGGGCAGGTGCTGGCTTCTTTGGGGGCATCAGGGCCTTTTTTTCACTTTTTTTTAGTCATCTGTCATCTTTTTCTTGCTCTGATCATGTGAGAAGTTTTTGGAATTTATCATGTCTCATTTCCCTTATTGCTGTTTTAAAACAAAATTTCTGGCCTTAGGCATGATTATTCTATTACTAAGGAGAAAATCAATCACTCAGAACACATTAACTTATTGTAAGATAGGTCTTTTCTTCAAGTCACTGTAGAGACAATGGCTACTTGGACTTTAGCTAAAGTTATACGCACTCACTCAATGAATTGTTTTGTCTTTCTTCTGGAGATTAAATTCAAGGGAAATTTTTGTTAATATTATCTTTCATGTTGTCATGGCAGTTGGCTTTGTTTCCCTCAGAACTGGTTGACCTGTTATCATAGAGTTGTATGTTACAGCCTTTGTGATTTCTTATTTCATGGTTTTGATTCTTTTATTTCTTAAAGTAGTTGTTCCTGTTTCCTTGGAACAATGAATTTTTTAAAAGTCTAGCATGTGTCATTTAAAATTCACAGTCCTTCCCCAACCCCCTAACTTTTATTTAAAAGAGTGAGTAAAAAGTGAAATGAGAAAGAAAGGGTTCCAGGAGTGATTTCTGTGTAGGGTTGTCACACTAATTATAACGCATACTTTTAATTAGGAAAGCAAGCTCAGCTGTGTTTTCAGATTGTTAATATTTTTATTTTTCTCCAGAAAGTCTTTCAGATATCAATCATTAATTATGAATGAAGGTATATAGCTTCTTTCTATTTTTTTTACAGTTTAATTGGTCTATGCATTTATTAGGAATATTAGTGAAGCAAAGAGGGGACAAAACTTGCAAACACTCTACATAGTTTCAGAAGGCACATTGCAGGAAAAAAGTGACTAAGGATCACTAATCACTAAGGATCAGTAGACTCTAGGATTAGAGTCTTGGTAGATTCATTCTTGGGTGAACTTCTAATTCCTAGTGGAGGAACTCTCATTCCTGGGGGGCACATGCCTGTTGGTGTCCCTTGAGCATGGGGAAACCCAGTGGGTGGAGGAGTCAAAATGCCTGGAGGTGGGGTTGCTCAACCCACAGGTGGGGAGAGTCCCCTAACCTGGTAGGTACTGAATTGGGGGCCAGTGGCTGCAATTGCAGCAGCTGCTACAGTGCCTCTTCCTTGTGGAGTCATTACCTGCTGGGATGGTTCCCCCAACCCCTCAAACACGACTTGCTAATCCAGAGGGAACCTGGGGAATTGGAACACCAAGTGGTACTCTTCTGCCAGGGGCCTTGTCAACCCTAGAGCCTTCTGCAGCTCCAGCAAGTGGTACACGAGCAATGCCAGTATCTCTGGGGGGAGATACCTCCACAGTCATGGACACCAAGTTCTCCCCACACGCGGAGCAGTCAGAGTGTGAAGAAAACCTGCTTTTCTTCACACTCTGGCTGCTCCACAATCTTTGGCTTAATCTTCCTGAACTCATCACAGTCACAGAGGATCAAGTTCATATGATTGTCAAAAGCCTTAAGGGTGCCCATGAAGATTCAGCCGTCTTACAAGATACATCTCATTCTATTGTCCATGTGTTGCAGCGTCTTGCTGCTCTTTCCCACAGTCATAACTGCTGTTCCACCAAACCCAGCGTCCACAACAAAGTTTCAGAATCCTTAAGACCTAAGGGAAGGCTACAGATAAAAGGTATGACATAGGTTCTGCTACAAACAATGCAAACTCGGGTAGAAGCTCCAAACAGCCTGGTTCTTCACTTGGAATCAGCTTTAACCACCTCTTGGTGTCTCGGTAAGGGTGCCTGCCTCCGTTC
Source organism: Miniopterus schreibersii (assembly GCF_964146895.1). Lineage (NCBI taxonomy): Eukaryota > Metazoa > Chordata > Mammalia > Chiroptera > Miniopteridae > Miniopterus > Miniopterus schreibersii. Next base: position 15,893,506 of record NC_138112.1, on the reverse strand, counting down.
CTCCTGGAAGTCCACCACAGGTACAGCTGATGGTCAAGCTGACAGTGCTGGGTATGACACCATGACTTAGCTGGTGGGGCTAAAATGATCCAAAGCAATCACATTTGTTGCTCCCCAAGACCATACTCACACCAGAGTCATTCTCTGCTCCCACACACCAGCCTGAGAAAGTGGCAAATTGCCCTTTCATGATTTCTTTTCCTCTCCTTGATGTTCATCGTAGCCTGACTTCACCTGAATGAAATAGTTGATGTGAGCTCCTCCTGCGGGTTGGCTCTTTCTGGAGTATTTTGTCTCTTCTAACCCTATTTGACCCCTTGACCGGTGGAGCCACACTTTGGCTTACTGCAAAATACCCTGCCCACCCGGCTGGTAGTCCTTATGGAGTCGTACCCCAACTTCCAGTCCAGGGCTTTATTCTTTGTCTCATTTGGCATTATCATCTACTGTCATAGTTTTGTTGTTTGTCTCCACAAGGCTAAGTTGACACAGTTGATATGTTTTGGTAAGAAGGAAACCAGGATATAATAGTACCACAAAGCACAGGGTTTAAGATGTGCAGTGGATGCATTTTTCCATGTCTTAAATAATCATTTCTTATTAGGTAATATTTTCATATAACTCCACTTTTGTACTTATCTCCTCTTATTTGGGTTATTTATTGTATTTGTGTCCCTCAAACTAGACTGAGTTCCTTAAAGCAATCACATTTGATGCATCTTTGATGCCCCATCCCCATAAGATTGAATGCAAACTGCAGAGAGCAGTTTTAGCAAATATTCATTGTATTGAATAAATTATAGCAGCAGTAAAAATATTGACTTAGAACCAGAATCATGTTATAAATTCAGAAGTATTTACTTTTTTTTTCCTTTGAGAACTCAGTTTCTTTTTTAAAGTGCTAATTTGCAGTTTGAAGCTGTTTAGGTGAAAAACACAAGAAGCAGCAACAAAAGAGACGAAGCAGGCACTTTTGGGTATTATAATTACACCTAAAGTTTGTTTTTATTATAGCTCTTCAGTTTTAATCATGCTCTTGATTCCATGAAATGTCATAGAATCACAGGACTGAGAAGGTCTCAAAAGGTCTTTTAGTCTCTGTCTTTAAGGAAACATGAGTTTAAACTTCTGCACACATTTGCTTACCCTATAGTTTTCTTTAAAATAACCAGAAGAGAAGGAAACATAGAGGTCCAAGCATTTTTTTTAAATAAATAATATTTTTTAAAAGTCTCTTTGGGTTATGATTTAACCACCTGATATATCTGTTCTCCCCAGCTCTTCCTTTTCTTGCTGCTTCTGGGAGTTTTCAGTCTCTGATCTCTTTCTCTTTTCAAACAGAACTTTAAATTCATCACTTCTCCCCTCTACACAACAGCTTAGCAACCAATTCTTGTTTCTAGAGCGTGAACCTATGGGATGCAGGTGATTCTCACCTTTGACCAGGAGTGGTTAATTAAGGCATTTATTTCAAGACAGATATAGTGCTTTCCCAAGCAGGGATTTTGGTGACTGATTTTTCTTCAGCTCATGTACTTTTCTTCTATAGAAATGACTCCATCCCTTCATTTTTTCACCATAGCGCTTCCTTTCCAAAAAGACGTAATATAACCTTGTTTCTTTCCTCTTTTTTTGATTCTCTGCTCAGGTCAACACCCATCATCTAGTTTTAGACTCAGAGCTGATTACGGGCTTCTAAAAAAGGCCAGCCCACTCCAGATTGCAGCATTCACGGACCGGTGAGAGCTGGTGATTCAGTTCCTGGGATTTGCCAAATACCACCATTTTCAATGCAAACTATGTTTTGTCATTATTTTTAAATCTTTGTCTGTTTCCATCAGATTTCCAGGTTTTCCACCATACCTATTTTGTTCTACTCTCAGTCTTATAGAGCAGGGCTGTTCCTTTTTCTCTACTCTTCAAAGCCGAAGGATTCTTAGGGTTAAAATAGTGTATGTGCTGGTTGTCTGACTGATTTTCTTTGGTCCATTCAAGGCATGTAGATTGTACCAACTTTCGATCATTTGGCTGAGGACTTCCTGGCCTGCTGTCTTGAGAAAGACTTTTGATAAATGTGATGATAGGAGTACCATGCAGTATGCCAAGGGAGCAGCATGGGAGGGGAACCTTTAGAGGTGGGGAGTCAGGAAGGCTTCCCAGAGGAGGGGAGCTAGCTGGTGTCCTAAAGTTTGAGAAGGACAGGTCAAGAGGACAGAATGGCAGAGGGAGAGAGCTCCGGGAAAAGAGAACAGCAAGTGCAAAGGCCCAAAGGTGAGGAGGACATGGTCATGCTGAGGCAACCTGTGGAGTTCAGCATGTCTTAGGCATTAGGCACAAGGCTTGGGGGGTAAAGGGCGAAGGTGAAGCAGGGTATAGGTTTTTGTCATGTTGGGCCTTGTAAGTCATGTTAAGGAGATTTAGAGTGATGGAGAACCACTAACGGTCTTAAGAAAGGGAATAACATTGCTAATTATATTTTAGAGGGCTTACTATGGCCTCTTCCTTCATGTGAAAAACTCAGGCATTGGGATGCCAGCAACTGGATGTAGCACTAACCCAATAGAGAGATGGTGGCGTTCTGAACTGAGGAGGGAAAAAATTAGATGAATTTGAAAAATATAAATAAGGTAAAATGGACAAATGAGATGGAATGCCATGCCACTTCCATCATATTTGCAGTTAATATTATACAAGATTTAATCCTAATCAGTGAAATTGGGGGCTGTAGCAAGATCTTGAGTGAGGAGCATGAGGAGCAGGAGTTCCTTGGTTTCTTTGAGAACTTCCTTCCAAATAAGCACTGTCTAGAGCTAGAGTGATCAGCCTTATGGGACAAGAGATTCCTGCCTTGCATGTGTTCTGGGATTGAACAACCATCCCGCAGGAGATGAAGTGTCAGCCCAGATGAATCATTGATCTCAGCACTGATCAGAACACACCTGAACCATTGTGACCAGTTTTAGAGCCCACATGTCAAAATGGTCATAACTAGAACCTCTACAGAGAGGCAACCAAAGGTGAGAGGCACTCAAAACATATTATATATGGAACGTAAACTTATTTAAAAAGAAGACTCAAGTGGAGGCGCATAATAGCTCTGTTTGAATAACTGCAGGGTTCTTAAAGTTGTTCTGTGTGACCTCAGAGGGCTGGAATGGAATTAGTGGAGGGAAAGAGTTCTGAAGGGGTAGATAACAGCTCACTGTAAGATCTAAGTTGTGGAGCTGGCTGAAGAGTGGAGGCAATGTGTACCCTGCCAATGTAAATATTCAGCAGACCAGGCTGGACCTTAAAAGTACCTTCTAGCCCAGGCTGGGTAGCTCAGTTGGTTAGAGTTGTCCCGATATGCCAAGGTTGTGGGTTTGATCCTCAGTCAGGGCAAATACAAGAATCAACCAATAAATGCATAAATAAGTGGAACAACAACATCCATGATTCTCTCTCTCTTTCTCTGTCCCACTTCCTCTCTCTCTCAAAATCAACCCATAAAAAAAATATAAAAGTACCTTCCAACTCCGAGTCAGTTCAGTTTTGTTTTGTTTTTTAATCTTCACCCCAGGATATTTTTCCATTGCTTTTTGATAGAGTGGAAGGGAGGTAGAGAGGGGTGAGGGAGGGAGAGAGAGAGAAACGTCATTGTGAGAGAGACACATCGATGGGTTGCCTCCTGCGTGCACCCTGACAGGGGCTGGGGAACGAGCCTGCAACCCAGCTATGTGCCCTTGACCAGGAATCAAACCTGTGACTCTTCGGTGCACCGGCTGAAGCTCTAACCACTGAGCCACACCAGCCAAGGCTGAGGCAGTTCAGTTTTTTAAAACTTCTATTTTTCTTTTATTCATTCCCCCATTGATGGGCCTTGCACAGAGTGGAATAGTAGATTTCTTGCCCCGTGCATTATGCATAGTAAATGCATTGTGCATAGTAAATGTTGGGTACTGCAAACACTTCCCATATTATTGTCTCTGAGTTGTCATCATATTTTCTTTTTGTCTGGATCTTTATAAGCTTATCATAGATGGAGGTTTCCCGATTATGTATCAGGATTCACTGAAAATCAGTAATAATCTTTGTCTATACCGATGTCCCTACTTATGAGGTTGAATCAGCCTCTAATATCGAAACTGAAAATGTCAAGCATTTGTTTACAACTAGGGCATGGTCAGCTTCTCCATACCTGGAATTAGCATCTAGTGACAGGAAGGCTCAGATACCACACAGATCCATTCTGCCGAGTCTGGAAGTTGTGGTGGCAGCTACATCCAGCTTCCAGGGGTAAATTGGAAAATATTCTAGTGACAGCATTCAGCATCCGGTGTTGGTGGCATTGGTAGTGCAAGCTGTGGTGACAATGCCTGGCAGTGGTGAAGTAGTCTCTCTACTGAATAAGTTCTTATAAAGTAATTGGGTTTCCTGGTTGTTGTAGCCTCTAAATCTGCTCTTTAGTCTCACATATATTCTATAAGCTACCCAAATGTTTTATGTATATTACCTTTCTATTTAATTAGTCAGAGTTGGCTTCTCATGCTTCCTACTAAGTACCCTGACTGATAAAACAAATTAGTCCATTTTATTAAAAATACAGTAATAAATAAAGTAATAAATAAAGTGAAGGCCCGGCCTGGCGTGGCTCAGCGGTTGAGCATCAACCTGGGATCCAGGCGATCGGGGTTCGATTCCCGGTCAGGGCACATGCCCGGGTTGCGGGCTCGATCAATGACTCTCTCCTCATTGATGTTTCTATCTCTCTCTCCCTCTCCTTTCCTCTCTGAAATCAATAAAGATATATTTAAAAATAAATAAATTAATTAAAAAGAAAATAAAGTGAAGGGTATTGTCCAGAAAACAGAATAAATATATAAAAATGTAAAAATATTGGAGGAAAAAAGATAAGAAAATTGGAGACCACACCAGGAGAATTAACATCCAATCAACAAGAGTTCCAGAGAGAACTGTGAAAACAGAGTAAGAAATTATCCAAGAAACAATATAGAAACATTTTCCTTTTTTAAAGGCTGAGAATTTTTAGACTGAAAGGGTCCACCAATTAATTACCCAGATCAACAAATGTGAAAAGGTTCCCATCAAGGCAAATTACCTCAAAATTCAACAAAACAAATAAAGGTAGAAAAAAGAGATCACAGTCACAGGATGGAATTCAAATGGCTAGAACGCTGGACTTTAGAAGACAGTGGAGAAATGTTTTAAAAATTCTAAGGGAAAATGACTTTAACTTAGGTTTTTACGCTCAACCAGTCTATCAATCGAGATATATAAATCAAGCAGTCAAAAAAATCTATTTTCCACGTACCCTCCTTCAGGAAGTTACTGGATGATATAGTAAATTGACAGGGTAAAAGAGTAAAGAGAAAGTCACGGCACCCAGGGGTCAGGGGAGCCAATACAGAAAGAAATAAAGGGAAGTTTCAGGATAACAGCTGAGCAAGGCTAGAGACCTGCTGGGTCAGGACTGAGAGCTTCACCCTCAGGGAGGAAAAATTAAATTAAATCAAATGGCTGGATAGTATTTGATTTGGATAATTATTGATAGGCACACATCCAATCAGCGACGAAAAATAAAGCAATAACTAACATTTAGGAAGAGAACCCTTTTTAGGAAGAACAGAAAGTTGTATGTAAATGGAGATTGAATCATAGTAACTATTTTGACTTAGAAGTAAACAATATTTACATAATCAAAAATGTAAAGTATTGGTTTAGTAAAAAAAGAAGTGTAATATGAGTAAAAGGAAGTGCAGGGAGGAAAGGGGAAGGAGGATTGGGAGTGTGCTAGAGCCAAATCCGATTTTGACAGAAGTCAGTAGATACTGTATGAAATAGATAAAGCAAGAAATAAAGGCATAAGCTTGTTATTTAGGGAAATGAAGTTGAATATTAAGAGGGACAATTAAATATGTTGCAGCAGTTGCCTCTGAGTTTCCCTGACTGGGGCATAGCCAGCTTTCTTAAATGCACCCAGCTTCAATGCTCTCCCTTCCCCCCAATCACATTTAAACAGGACCTCCCCTGGCTCTAAGTAAAGGGAGCTCACCTGTAAAGCAAAGAGAGCTTCCAAATCCTCAGGTTTGATAATTTAAGGATTATTCAAAAGTAGTTTTGATTTGACTTGAGCTTTGCATTAATCATTAATTTTATAGCCTAATTTTAAATCACATAAATTGTTGGAATAAAAGATAATAAATTATTCATCCTCATAATAATAGGTAAATATTATTAAAGGTCTGTCATGTGCCATGTCATATTCTAGGCATTTTATGTATTTTGTCTCATTTATTTCTCACAAACTCCCTGAAAGTAGTATTACAATTATCCTCAGATTTAGTGGAAACCGATGCCCAATATAGTCCTTGGATTGCGGGCGGGAAGACTCCCTGCTCTTTTTTGCCCATATTCAGTAATCTGAGATTATGCACTTGGATAAACTTGAAAAGCTTGGGATACTGTGGTTTTCTCATCCAGCGTATACACCTTTCAGATCTGATTTGATCACTGCCGCGTTCTCTTCATGGAACCTGTTTCTGCGGCATTAAGTGTAGCAGCTACAGACGGGGAGCCAGGGGAAGGCAGGGGGCCTTTCCAGACGTGCTGGAGGTGGGCCTGAGTCGAGGATACGCTTTTAGAGGCTCTGAGCCTGCAATGCCAGGCAAGAAGGCTGCAATTCTTTCCCCTACTGTCCTCATGGAAGACATAACTACTTTCTCACAAAAGTCTTTCTTAGTCTGGACATGGCCTCAGAGTCCCCACCCCCCAATGCAGCATTCCAGGCCGAAGCTCTGCATCCAATGGAGTTGTCCCTCCCGGTGAAATCGATTTCCCTTCCCTAGTCAATGAGGCCCTTATTAAACATAAGCCTTAGTTCTAGGTGTGAGCATTCCAGTAAGGCGTGGCTTCCTCTCACTCTCAGATAGCTATATAGATTACAGAGTACTTTCTCACATATGGATTTATTTTATTAGCAGAACAGCCATCTGAGCTCTCATGTGTGAAGTATTTGTTACATGCCAGGCACTATAAAATATATGAACCTCAGTCCTTCTAGGTGGGCACTGCTATACCCATTTTATTGATGGGAATGCAGACTCAAAGAAGCAACATGGTTTGCAAAACCCCACTAGTTGGTAAATAGCAGAAGCAGGAGTAGAACATGAACCTCTTGCAGGGCAAGTTCAAAGTTTTTTTCAAACTGTAGCTGCCTCTAGGTTTCTAATCATTGGAGTAAATTCCAGTCCTTTAGCCAGATGCCTGGTGAAATGATGTTGTTTAGTGGGAGTTTTGCCCCTCCCCATACTCTACCCCTTCTCTTCCCTGTGTGTGTGTGTGTGTGTGTGTGTGTGTGTAATATCCACTTTTGTAGGCCCTTGAAACCTTACTAGGTCTCCTATTGGGCCAACCAGAGTTTAATAGCCTTGCAGGCACAATTATTTTTCTTACGAGTCCCAGCTCTCTACATCTTGGAAAGACCTTTATATATAGCTGGAAAATAAGTTCCCCACACTGCTCTGAACCTGTGCAATGACTCTGCTGACAGCAGCTGAGTGTAACTAAAGGGTATAGAGACGCCTAACCTCATATTAACAACGAAGCCAGGTGAACAAATGCACAGACAGCCTTTCTTCCAATTTTTTGGACTCTGTCTTTGCCATATTATATCTAAAGCATTTGGATTCTTACCGGAAAGGTATATTTTAAAATGGAAACATGGTTATTATATCTAATTTTCTGTCTGTCTCACCTCTAGGTCTTCCAGTCAAAGTTAGATTGCCAGGTACTTCCTTCTTTTGAAATTGTAATACCCAATTCTTTTTTATTTTTTCTTATTTTTTATGCAAGTTAAATCTATCACAATATAACTGTTGGCTTTTTAAAAAATTCCTCCTAAGATACGCACTTAAATATTAGGAACAGTTATCTTGGGGGCAGGGGAGAGCTTTTGTATGAATGCTCTCCTTTTCCCTTTAGCTTTTATGTCTTATGTAATTAAGAAAAATTACATAAAATGTATTTTATTTCAGACCGTGCTTTAAAAAATGGTGATGAATATCTCCACAAAAATATACATGTACTAGGTTATGCCTGATTCTATAATATTTTTATGTTAGGCAAATATAGGTATACAATAAAATACAAAGCAAAATTCAGATGAATTTAAAGGCTAAAACAGCTATGTTTAGTGGTACTTATCTTTGCAAACCTGATTTGGATTATACCTGTAACTACTTCTTTGCCAATAAGAATTATTTCCTTAGGGCACCTTAAAGGAAAAATTTGAGAAGCCCTGAGTGTAAGGAAAGTGTTCAAGCAATATCTGATAGGAATGTTCTAAAGAGGATTTCTATACTAATAGGAGAAGGAATGATGACCTCTGAGATCCCTTTTAGGTCCAAGGTTTTTAAAAGCCTTTGAAAAGGCAGGCAGGGTCTAAAAAAAGGCAAGCCCGGCCGGGCATGGCTCAGCGGTTGAGATTGACCTAGGATCCAGGAGATCGGGGTTCGATTCCTGGTCAGGGCACATGCCCGGGTTGAGGGCTAGGCAGCCGATCAATGACTCTCTCATCATTGATGTTTCTCTCTCTCTCTCCCCCTTCCTTTCCTCTCTCTGAAATCAATAAATATATGTTTAAAAAATAAATAAATAAAAATAAAAAAAGGCAAGAAGGAAATTTAGGTTTCTGATTTTGAGGTGATTCTACCTCAAGGAAGATCATTTGTGTTAACTAGCATTTACTTACACAGCAACTTTCTTTTTTTCCATACAAGATCAGGTCACAAATTAAATGGTGCTATTCAAGGGCAAAATATCCCTTCTGCAATTTCTACAAGGGGTTCATCGTGTGTCCCCACAGATCCAAGACATAGATCGACTCTCTAGTTGATGTTTATGGAGTTTGCATCTTATATTTAAGTTTCAGACTCTTAGCTTAAATTTTTGGGTTATTCTATCCATGACCCATCTTCTTATACCCTAAGAGCATGGTGAAGCAAAAGTGGTTGTGTCCATGGATTCTCCACGTCAACCCCAAAGTTCCATAATTTGCTAGGAGAACGGACGGGACTCAGCATATACGTAGTAGTGCTCATGGCTATGATTTATTATGGTTAAAGGATACAGAAAAAAATCAGCAAAGGGAAAGGGTGGAAGGGACCAAGTCCAGGGCAGGTCAGATACAAGTTTCCAAGGGTCCTTTCTCAAAAGTCACATAACATGCTTACATTTCCTAGCGACAAGTCGTGACAATATGTGTGATGTGTTGTCAACTGGGGAAACTCATTAGAGACTCAGTGCCCAGGGTTTTTATTGGGTGCTGGTGACATGCTCCCTCTGCCTGCCTCTGTCAGGCAGGTAGCCAAATTCCAGACTCCCAGAAGGAAAGCAGGTGTTCAGCATAAACCATACTGTTTGCACAAACAGTTCAGGCACAGCGAGCCATTCTTATCCATTAATGGTGGGAACTCCTCCAAAACCTAAGTTTCTAGAAGCCAGCCAAAGGCCAACCCTGCAAACAGAGCTTTCTAAGGATAGCTGTTTAGGCCTGCTCTGTTAATTCTTTTCTGCATGGTGGTCCTTTAGACATTTTCTGAGAAAGAATTCTAGTCTTGCCAGCAAAGGTAGGACCTCTGGCTCTTCTTTTGTAGTTTTAGGAATGAGTATAACCACTCTACAAACTTTCCTTCCTTTCTAAACCAGAAATAACAGGGAGAATTACAAGGGGAGAATCAGTAGGAGGATTTTTTTTTTTTTTAAATCCCTCAAACAGGACCAAATAAGTAGAGGCTTGTCCACATGAGCATCACAGTTTGGCCCAGGTAAATAACCATAAAAGAGATCCCTCACCACAACCCAGTGTCTGCCCTAAGTATGTGTTGGATCAGGAAAATATACACGTGCAGGAGCCCCAGTAAGCACTTAGAAGCATCCTGTTGGCTTACTGACAGGGGCTAAGTGCTGATTTCAGGCTTAATACACAGTCATCACATTAAACAGTGTTTACTTGTCAGGATCCTATTGTGTCTGGCTGGTGCAGCTCCTGGATGTTCTTTCCCCACTTCAGCTGAATGCCCCATCTAGCACATGTCCCCGAACTCTTTTAATTGCCTTCTTCATGTCTCTGCATCACCTGTGTATCTCCTAAAGTACCATCACCCCAGTAACAACAGAGTTGCCATAGTTTCCTTCCTCTACTTACTAGTGTCTCTTGGGAAAACCTGGTTCTACCGGTTATCCAGTAAGGGAATGGTGGTGGGAGAAAGAGAAGTTACTCAGGAATCACCTCTGAAAAGTTGAGTGGGTGGGACTAGATGCAGGATGGCAAATAGGTGACCAGGCCCCTCATGCCAGCCTCCTGAGCCCTTGGCAGAGAGCGTTATGGCATTTTTTCCTTTATGTGTCCAACACAGCATTCCAGGCAGCCATTGCCAATTCCTCAAAATTGGCATATAAAACAAAGCCTACTTGTTTCTGGAATAAATAGCCTTTAAATTCATTTTTAGTTATAAAAGAGGTAATTATTATTTTTTCTTTAACAAAATAAACTTTTAATGTGCTTGACTTTCACCTATGTTGACAGCTATTGTGAGATCAACTAATAGTTGTTTTAATCCCCAGACTTATCTTTGTTAAGCAAAGTGAAAAGCAAAATGCAGTAAAATAAAAATGGTAACTTACCTTTCTTTAGAAAAAAGACTCCACGGACAATGGCTATAGGTGACCCTTAAACAACAGGAGCTTTAACAGCTTGAGCCCACTTATTCATGGATTTTTTTTTCAATAAATACAGTCAGCCGTAATATCTATGGGTTTCATGTCAAAGGATTCAACACTTCACCTGAATCAAAAACTATTTTTGCATTCCCAACCACATATGGAAAGTACTGTTTTCTTTTTTGCTTTTAACTTTTTTAAAAAATTATCTTTATTATTGAAAAAATTGCAAATGTCCCCCTTTCCCCCCAATGACCCTTTTTACTCCAACCTCCCTCCCCCGGCCCCACCGCAGGCCTTCACCACACTACTGTCTGTGTCCATGAGTTATGCATTTATGCATATAAATTCTTTGGTTAATCTTTCCCCGCCACCCACCCACCCCCGACTTCCCTCTGAGATTGCTCAGTCTGATCCATGCATCTATGTCACTGGATCTACTTTGTTCATCAGTTTATTTTGTTCTTTTGATTCCACATATAAGTGAGATCATGTGATGTTTGTCTTTCTCTCCTGGCTTATTTCACTTAGCATAATATTCTCCAGGTCCATCCATACTGTCCCAAAGGGTACAAGATCCTTCTTTACAGTTATGTAGTATTCCATGTTGTAAATGTACCAAAGCTTTTTTACCCACTCATCTACTGATGGGCGCTTGGGCTGTTTCCAGATCTTAGCTATTGTAAATAGCTGCTATGAACATAGGGGTGAAAGTACTGTTTTCAATCCGCGCAGTTGGTTGAATCTTGGATGCAAAGGGCTGACTGTAGATTCAAAGTTACAGCAGGTTTTTCTCTGCGTGGTAGTGGGCTCCCCTAACCCTCACATTTTTCAAGGGTGAACTTGAAAAATGTACTTGAATTTATGGGAAAAATGACTCTCACCTGCAGTATTGGATTGTTTGTATTTGTGTAGAGAAGGTATATTGGCCTTGTGTGCAGTCCTAGTTAATATGTTCTCAGACTGATGTTCTTTCTGAGGGACCAGAATGAGTACTGGGACATGCTCATGATTCTCAGCATATGGGGTTTTGTAATATGCAAGCGGCAGCTTCACTTTTTACTTTGTCCTGTTTGAACATAAGCTTTTAGTCTTTTGTTCCCCGGATAAAATTTTCTGCATTGCATCTTCACTGTAGTATCTACCCATAATAAAAAGAGAACTGCCTCTGGAGAAAAACTCAGTCTGGGGAATTCCATTTTTATGAGGAAGCAGTTTCCTTTGAGAGGGTTGATTGGGTTGGAATCTACTAACAGAGTTCCTACCGGAGTATTGACAAGAGTTTATCATAAGGGTCCTGTTATCATAATTTGCTTCTGATATGAATGCAAGTTACTGATAATTTGCTCAAGTCATTAAAATATTGATTTATAGAGTACTGTACATTTCTTACAATATTATTCCATCAGTTAATAATTTTATTCTTTTTATAGTCCAGGGAAGAGCTATAACGTGGCATTATTCAAATGTAACAGATAAGAGAAAGTAGCTGTTCAGAGAATTGCCAAATGTACCAAAGCTATTTAATAGTAGACCAAAGTCTAGAACTGAGGTCCTATGAACTGAGTCCTGTGTTCTTTTATATACACAGTTCACAGTTTTCTCTCTCACTCACTTTTTTATTCTTCTGTTTTGTCACCCTTTCTTTTTTTTAATTAAAAAATTTTCAATGTTTTTATTGATTTTTTTTTCTAGAGCGAAAGAGGAAGAGGCGAGGGAGAGAGAAACATCAATGATGATAGAGTCATTGATCAGCTGCCTCCTGCACATCCCCTACTGTAGATCAAGCCTGAAACCCGGGCATGTGCCCTGACTGGGAATCGAACTGGCAACCTCTTGGTGTATGGGACAATGCCCAAACAACTGAGCTACACTCGCCCCGCTCTCTTTTTCAGTTGTGATAAAAAATTCAACTTGAAATCAACCTTCTTAACAAACTTTTAAGTGGACAGTGGAGTATTGTTAACCATATGAACATTGCTGTACACAGATCAACTACTTTATTCTTGTAACGCTATATAAACAAACAGGCTAAGCAGCATGACGCACATAGGGCTGTTTACCAAGGTGAGAGATGGACAAACTTTTAAGAATTGTATATTTATTTTCATGTGAATTAGAATAATTGACCAACATATCAATCTCACTTGTGAAAGTGAAAATGAAGTTTACATTTATACTATATTTATGTAAAGAAAAAAGAGACAAATTAGAGAATATTTAGTGAACAATAGTGCACATGTGGCAAAAGTCATGTAAGTGGTAGGCAGTTTTGAAAGAGTTAGCACAGAGGAGAGAGACAGCTTTGGGTTCAAATGCTTTCTCCAGCACTTCCTGACCATGTCATTTTGGGAAAGATACTTAACCTGTGTGAGCCTCAGCCTCTTACCACTTGAAGTGGGAAATACTGACTCCTTCCAGTGTTGTAAGGATTAGAGCTAATATATGTCAAGTTTTGAGCATCACAGCTGTCATACAGCAGACACTCAATAATTAGAATTAATTGAATGTTTACTATGTTTCAAGATTGTGCCAGAAAGACTTACATATTAACCCAATCCTCAAAAAAATAAAAATAATTTAAAAAAAGGTATGGGAAAGGTACTATTATAAGCACCTTTTTGCCAATGAGAAAACTGAGGCACAGAAAGGTTAAGGTAATATTTTCCCAAGTCACACAGCCAGTAAGTAGTGGAAGGGAAATTTGAACCCAGGCAGCACGGCTCTAGAACCTTCCTGTTAACTAATATTTTAACATTTTAAGTATGATCAATCATCATGTACTTAAAGTTTATCATTCAAGGGCCTTTTTCTAGGGGCACTAGGCAGTCTCTGACATGTGCTAACAGGGACGCCCAGGGTGTTCAGCCTGGCTGGGAGTGATATGTAGGGAAATAATTAAGGAACATGCTTGGTGACTTTGAAGATGGGGCAAGAGGCTTGGAATTTATTTGGTAGGTAATGGGGACCAACTATGGGGATCAAAATGCTCCAGATCAATTTTGGGGTATTGAATATTAAAACACACACACAAATAAATAAGATGTTGACCAGCCCTTGAAGACCTTCTAGTCAAGTGAGAAGCAGCTGGCTAAAAATTCATTGCAACAAGGAGGAATAGATGCTACAAGAGAAGTCTACATGAAACACAGTGGAGACCCAAGGTGAGAGGGGTCAGCTCTACTTGGACAGGTAGGGAGAGAGAAGGCTTCATAAAGGAGGTGGAACAAGGGGATCCCTACAAGGTCTGTATGTTAGATAAGACAAGGGCCTCAACATCTGGGCCCTTCTTACTAAATGCTCTTCTTGCTAAATGTTGAAATGTAGTGCAGTATTTTGCAGACCAACTGCAAACAGGATGAGCTAGAGAGGAACCCAACCTGATAAATGTAGCCAACTGCAAAGAAGAAATCAACACGTAATTGACCAAATAGGGTGCATAAGCATCACTAAGCCTCCCTTCCAGGAGACAGAGCTTTGGATATGAATCCCGTTTCTTTTACTTGCTGCAAGTAAATAAAGCTACCTTTTGACAGCCACGTCTCATTTTTCAATAGAGCTCCCCAAGCAGTGAACCCCTTGAGTTTGATAACACATTGGTGGTTTTGAGCAGAAGGTCACGGTCAGAGCTATGCATTTCATCAAAGAGTCTGTTGCAGAAACCCAGGGAAAGGAGGGCCTGACCCTGGTGGTGGTAGTAAGAAAGGAGAAGAGGAACATAGAGCCATGCTTGAGGTGGGATTATTAGGGTGTGGTGATTACACATGGGGTCTAACTAGAGCAATGACCTGAAATCCTGTGCTATTATCAAGGACAGTTTATGGAAGAAAATAATGAATTTATTTGAGTTTGACGCACCTATAAGACACTGAGGTGGGGATAAAAGACAACAAGGAGGAGATGTTGGGTTTTGGCAACATTTTTCTCTACAGCAACAACTACTAAAAGTCATGCTACTGATAAGGAAAGAAGGGGGTCATTCCTGATTTTTCCCATTATCTCAGAGGCCAGGCAAAGAGAGGTTAAGGTCATACTTTCTTAAGTCACACAGTTTATTAGCCTTGCAATTGTCAATGGAGGTTCAAGGAACATAGGAGGTGGGATGTGATTTCCACAGGTGAGAGGTGGGGAATCACTGCAGATCCAGCCCGGGGCTGGTTGGACATAGAGTCTCTCTTGTTCTCTTGAATGTGGATTTGCTTTCTTGAGGGAAAGAGAATGGGTGTTGCTTCAGCTAGTGGGTGAGCAACTTTTGAGACCTTGGGTATTCATTTAACTTTTATTTGATGAATATTTATGGCCTCAATTTTTATTCTTATGTAGTAGGCATAGTGCTTGAGGTTGGGGATGTCATAGGGAACAAAACACAGCCTGCTCTCCTGAGACATCGTAGAGGGAGGGAGCTAGTAAGTACATACATGAATGAGTGGATTATACGATGTCTGGGGAGGATCCAGGAAGATGGGACAGCAAGTGCACAGACTCTGTAGCAGGAGTGACCTCGGGTTGGTTGGATGAGTGCCTTTGTGGAGTAGGTAATGAATTGCTCTTCTGGACTGTCACCCGCTTCATCTTTGAACATCAGGAAGGAGCCCTGAATTGCTTGGTTAGGCAGCGAACAAATTCCCTTTGAGGGGCTACCCTGTGCCTTGGTGTGGCTCTGGGCCTGATTTGTAACATGAAAACCTGCCTTGCAGGCAATTTGGGGATTTAACTTCCTTCCAGCACAAATGCTCTGGGAGGCAACTGCCATCTAGTGGCAAAGTGAAGAAGCATCCCTGGTGCACTGGGAAGGAGGGAAGCTCCACTTTCCATACTTGTCTATGCAATTACTGTGAAAATCTGCTCATTTCCTGCTCTCACAAAACTCAGAGTTGAACAATTAGTCCAAAATGATTTCTATTACAATTGTTTTCTGACATAAAATGTCATTACTTTGACATCTACTTGGCATTTTACAAGTTTCTACATTTAATCTTCACATCCACTCTGCAAACTGGGCATTTTTATTATTTTCATTTTGAATATAAAGGTATTTAAAGATTAAATTTCTTATCCATTGTCTTAAAACTTTTTAAGTGACCCGGCCGGTGTGGCTTAGTTGGTTGGAGCATCGTCCAGTGCACCAAAGGCTTGCAGGTTTGATTTCCATCAGGACACATACGTGGGTTGTGGGTTCGATCCCTGTAGGGGGCATGCAGGAGGCAGCTGATCGATGTTTCTCTCTCATCAATGTTTCTATCTCTCTCTCCCTCTCCCTTTCTCTCTCTCTAAAAAAAATAAATGAAAAAATATTTTTTTAAAAAAGCTTTTAAGTGACAGGGCTTGCATTTAGCCCTTGTTTGTCTGAGACAAACTTGAACTACTTGCCTATAGGTAGCTCTGAGCACTTAGTAAATGAACTAGTTTTTTTAAAAAAATAATTTTTATTTTTCAATTACGGTTAACATACACTATTATAATAGTTTCAGGTGTACAACCCAGTGATCATATATTTATATAACTTACAAACTGATCACCCCAGTAAATCCAGTACCCATCTGACCATATACAGTGCTATTACATTATTGACTATATTCCCCACACTGTACTTTATATTCCCATGACTGTTCTGTAACTACCAATATGTACTTCTAAATCCGTCACCCTTTTCACCTGTCCCCCTAACACTGTCCCCACTTCCAGTCTGGCAACCATCAATATGTTCTCTATATCTATGAGTCTGTTTCTGTTCTGCTTGTTTGTTTCTGTTGCTTTTGAGATTCCGCATATAAGTGAAATCATATGACATTTATCTTTCTCTGTATCACTTATTTCACTCAGTACAGTATGCTCCAGGTCCATCCATGTTGTTTCAGATGGCAAGATTTTATTCTTTTTTTGGCTGAATACTATTCCATCGTATATATGTACCACTTCTATATCCATTCATCCACTGATGGACACTTAAGTTGCTTCCATATCTTGCATATTGTAAATAATGTTACAATGAACATATGGATGTATATGTCTTTACAATTTAGTGTTTTGGGTTTCTTTGGATAAATACCCAGAGGTGAAATTGCTGGGTCCTTGTTTGTCTCTTATTATAGCCTTTGTTTAAAGTCTATCTTGTCTGGTATAAGTATTGCTACCCCAGCTTTGTTTAAATTTCCATTTTCATGAAATATATTTTTTATCCCTTTAATTTTAACCTGTGTGTGTCTTTCAGTCAGAAGTGAGTCTCTTGTAGACAGCATATATAAAGGTCTTATTTTGTTATCCATTCAGCCACCATATGCCTTTTGATTGGAGCATTTAATCCATTTGCATTTAAAGTAATTGTTGCTAGATATGTATTTATTGCCATTTTATTATTCATATATTTATCTTTTTTTTTCTTCTTCTTCTTAAAGAAGACCCTTTAACATTTTATGTAATGCTGGCTTGGTGGTAATGAACTTCTTTAGCTTTTTTTGTCTGGGAAGATCTTTATTTGTCCTTTGATTCTAAATAATGGCATTGCTGGGTAGAGTAATCTTGGTTGTAGGTCCTTGGTTTCGACTAGATCAAAAGACATGGTATTCTAATTGCCCATCAACCACATTGCAATAGTTTACAGCTCTCCTTGAAGGCTGTAAGATGTCTTTTATTCTATACTCTTATCACTATGTGTTAGGACATTAAAAAGCAAACAAACAACTCTGACAATCTGAGAGTTAAAAATTAGTACATTAATGCTTTTTACTTTATTTCTTTAATTATGAGTGAGATTGAGCCTAGATTTATATGCAAGCTCTCCTTCCACTGGCCATGAGCTGTTTATTTCTGTTAACTTGATCATTTTTTCCTACTGAGTTGGTGACCACTGTCTTTTTGATGTTAAAAAGACTTTAAATATTAAAGAAGGAACTAGCCCAGCCAGGCGTGGCTCAGCAGTTGAGCATCTGCCTAGGATCCAGGAGTTCACGGTTCGATTCCCAGTCAGGGCACATGCCCGGTTGCAGGCTCGATCCCCAGTCGGGAGCTTGCAGAAAGCAGCCAATCAATGACTCTCTCATCACTGATGTTTCTATCTCTCTCCCTCCCTCTCCCTTACTCTCTCTGAAATCAAAAAAGATCTTTTTAAAAATAATAATAATAATAATAAAATATAAAATAAATAAAACCCTTTAAAAAAATAAAGAAGGAACCAATCCCTTTCCAGATGCAAATATTTTTCCTGTTTTTCCTTGTTTATAGTATTTTTTGCCATGGAGAAATTTAAATTTTTATTTAATCAAATTTTTTAGTTTTTCCATTGCTTTTTCTGGGTTTGTGGCTTATGTAGAAAGGAAAAAATGTTTTAAAAAAATCTCTCATGTTTTCTCTGGGAACTTTAGTGTTTGCAATGTAATCTAAAGCACCAACTCAGGTGGAATAGGTCTTTTTTATTCAAAGTGTTGTTTGGAGAATCTGAGCAAAGCTTCAACTAGGAGATTGTTAGAAATGAAGAGTCTCAGGACCTACCCAAGGCCACCTTTCATCAGAGTCTACATCTCTACCAAGCTCCTCCCCTAGCCGATCCATATGCACATTAAAACGAGATAAACACTGCAGCAGGCATGTACATTTGCATTTTCCCTTTTATTAAACAGGACAAATCTAAGAACACTTTTTCAGCTCACTCAGGTTTGCACTAGGTGGCGCATGGAGAATATTAAATGCTTAAGATTCAAAGTTTTAAATTCCGAAAATTGTGAAATCCAGACCTGACCTACTGGGTCCACCCAGTTGAGGATCAATTTTATGAGAGGTTGAGTGAACCCAGAATGTCTAGTTTTGTGATCTGATTTTACCCTTTCTGGTCATTGGTTTGAGTGTTTTCTCAATGGCCAAGATTGATGTTTTTCTCCCAATAACTCATTGGAGTTCTGTGGAACCTGACTGGTTTCTATGAAGCTCTGGAAATGGGGTTTTGACTTTCCCTGAGAGAATTACCCTCTTTAGTAACTGCTATATCCAAGCTAAGCCCAGCTAGCATCAGCCGTTGGCTAGTTACTCTCACTGCCCTGGCGGTCACACACTGCTGGACATAAATTTCCTTTGCCTTCTCCTTCTTTTTTCTTTTCTTTTCTTTTCTTTTCTTTTCTTTTCTTTTCTTTTCTTTTCTTTTCTTTTCTTTTCTTTTCTTTTCTTTTCTTTTCTTTTCTTTTCTTTTCTTTTCTTTTCTTTTTTTCTTTTTTCTTTTCTTTTCTTTCTTTTTTTTGTGTGTGTTTATTTTTGTTTAAAATATTACAGATGTCCCTTTTTCTCCCCAATGACCCATTCCAACCCACCCCACTCCTCTCCCCAGTCCCTCTCCCCACCATTGTCCGTGTCCTTGAGTTTTGCATATATGCGTATGAATTCTTTGGTTACTCTCTCCCCCTCCACCCACCCGCCCTCCTCCATCCCTCTGGCATTCATCAGTCTGATCCCCACTTCCATGTAATTAAATCTATTCTGTTCATCAGTTTATGAAGTTCTTTAGATTCCACATATAAGTGAGATCATGTGATGTTTGTCCTTCGCTGCCTGGCTTGTTTCGCTTAGCATAATACTCTCCAGGTCCATCCATACTGTCCCAAAGGGTACGAGATTCTTCTTCTTTACAGCTGCGTAGTATTCCATGGTGTGAATGTCCCACAGCTTTTTTATCCACTCATCTACTGATGGGCACTTGGGCTGTTTCCAGATCTTGGCTATTGTAAACTGTGCTGCTATGAACATTGGGGTACATATATCCTTTCTGATGAATGTTTCAGGATTCTTAGGATACATTCCTAGGAGTGGAAGCACTGGGTCAAAAGGCAGCTCCATTTTTAATTTTTTGAGGAACCTCCATACTGTTTTCCATAGTGGCTGCCCCAGTCTGCATTCCCACCAGCAGTGCACTAGGTTCCCCTTTCTCCACACCCTCACCAGCGCATGTCGTTTGTTGATTTGTTGATGGCAGCAATTCTGACAGGTGTGAAGTGATGCCTCATTGTGGTTTTAATTTGCATCTCTCTGATGATTAACAACGTTGACCATTTTCTCATGTGTCTCTTGGCCATCCCTATGTCCTCTTTGGAGAAGTGTCTATTCAAGTCCTTTGCCCATTTCTTAATTGGGTTGTTTGTCTTCCTCTTGCTGAGTAGTATGAGTTCTTTGTACACTTTGGAAATTAGCCCCTTATCAGATACATCCTTGGCAAATATGTTTTCCCAGACCGTGGGGTTCCTTTGATTTTGAGGCTGTTTTCTTTTGCTGTGCAGAAGCTTTTTAGTTTGATATAGTTCCATATGTTTATTTTTTTCTTTTGTTTCTCTTGCCCTAGGAGATGTATCAGTGAAAAGTCCACTACATGGGATGTCTGTGACTTTATTGCCTATGTTTTCTTCCAGGATTTTTATGGTTTCACTATTTATATTTAAGTCTTTTATCCATTTTGAGTTTATTTTTGTGTATGGAGAAAGTTGGTGGTCTAGTTTAATTTTTTTGCATGGATCTGTCCAATTTTCCCAGCACCACTTATTGAAGAGACTGTCTTTACTCCATTGTATGCTCTTGCCTCCTTTGTCAAATATTAACTGACCATAGTGGCGTGGGCCTATTTCTGGGCCTCTGTTCTGTTCCATTGATCTATATGTTTGTTGTTGTACCAATACCAGGCTGTTTTGATTACAATGGCTTTGTAGTACAGTTTGATGTCTGGTAAAGTGATCTCTCCCACTCTGTTCTTTTTTCTCAAGATGGCTGCAGACATGTGGGGTCTTTTTTGGTTCCATATAAATTTTCGGAGTATTTGTTCTAGATCTGTGAAATATGCTGTTGGTATTTTAATAGGCATTGCATTGAATTTATAAATTGCTTTGGGTAGTATGGACATTTTAGTGATATTAATTCTTCCAAACCATGAGCATGGTATATTCTTCCACTTGTTTATATCTTCCTCTATTTCTTTTTTCAGTGTCCCGTAGTTTTCTGAGTACAGGTCTTTTATATCCTTGGTTAACTTTATTCCTAGGTATCTTATTTTTTTAGTTGCAATGGTAAATGGTATTTCTTTTGGTGTATAAGAATGCCATTGATTTCCAGATGTTGATTTTGTATCCGGCTACCTTGCCAAATTCTTTAGGGTTTTCTATGTACAATATCATGTCATCTGCAAATAATGTCAGTTTTACTTCCTCCTTTCCAATTTGGATGCCTTTTATGTTTTCTTCCTGTCTGATGGCTGTGGCAAGGACTTCCAGTACTACGTTGAATAAGAGTGGTGAAAGTGGACATCCCTGTCTTGTTCCTGTTTTTAAGGGAAATGGTTTTAGTTTTTACCATTGAGTATAATATTGGCTGTAGGTTTGTCATATATGGCCTTTATTATATTGAGGTATGATCCCTCTATTCCCACTTTGCTGAGAGTTTGTATCAGAAATGGGTGCTGGATTTTGTTGAATGCTTTTTCTGCGTCTATTGATATGATCATATGATTTTTGCCCTTCATTTTGTTTATGTGATATATCACATTTATTGATTTGCGGATGTTGTACCAACCTTGCATCCCCGGAATAAATTCCACTTTGTCGTGGTGTATGATCTTTTTAATGTATTGCTGGATCTGGTTTGCTAGTATTTTAGTGAGGATTTTAGCATCTATGTTCATCAGGGATATTGGCCTGTAATTTTCTTTCTTTGTTGTATCTTTATCTGGTTTTGGGATTAGGATGATACTGGCCTCATAAAAAGAGTTTGGGAGTTTTTCCTCCTCTTGAATTTTCTGGAATAGTTTGAATAGAATAGGTGTTAATTCTTCTTTGAGTGTTTGGTAAAACTCACCTGTAAATCCATCTGGTCCAGGACTTTTGTTTGCTGGGAGTTTTTTAAATTACTGCTTCAATTTCATTAGCTGTTATCAGCCTATTCAGGTTTTCTGCCTCTTCTTGATTCAGCTTTGGAAGGCTGTATGCTTCTAGGAATTTGTCCATTTCACCCATGTTGTCCAGTTTGTTGGCATATAGTTACTCATAGTATTTTCTTACAATCTTTTGTGTTTCTGTTGGGTCGGTTGTTATATTGCCTCTTTCATTTCTGATTTTATTTATTTGGGTCCTCTCTCTTTGTTTCTTAGTGAGTCTGGCTAAAGGTGCATTAATCTTATTTATCTTTTCAAAGAATCAGTTCTCAGTTTCATTGATTTTTTGTATTTTTTTTTAGTCTCTATGTCATTAATTTCTGCTCTGATCTTTATTGTTTCCTTCCTTCTACTTCCTCTGGGCTTTTCTTGCTGTTCTCATTCTAGTTCTTTTAGTTGTTGTGTTAGATGGTTCATTAGAGCTTTTTCTTATTTCTTGAGATAGGCCTGTAATGCTATGAATTTTCCTCTCAGGACTGCTTTCACTGTGTCCCATAGATTTTGGGTTGTTGTCTGTCCATTTTTGTTACTTTCCATGAAGTGTTTGATTTCTTCCTCGATCTCATTGATAACCTATTCATTGTTTAATAACATGCTATTTGGATTCCATATGTTTGAATATTTTTTGAGTTTTTTTTATAGTGGTTGATTTCTAGTTTCACAGCATTGTGATCCGAGAAGATGCTTGATATGATTTCAATCTTCTTGAATTTGTAGAGGCTTGCCCTGTGCCCTAACATGTGGTCTATTTTTGAGAATGTTCCATGTGCACTTGAGAAAAATGTGTATTCTGATGCTTTGGGATGAAATGTTCTGTAAATGTCAATTAAATCCATTAGGTCCAGTGAGTGTTTCCTTGTTGATTTTTTGTCTTGATGATCTGTCCAGTGCTGACAGTGGGGTGTTAAATTCCCCCACTATGATTGTGTTGCTGTCAGTCTCCCCCTTATAGTCCCCCAAGAACTTTTTTATATATTTAGGTGCTCCTATATTGGGTGCATAAATGTTTGTAAGGGTTATTTTCTCCTGTTGGTATTCCTGTTGGATCCCTTTAGTATTATGTAGTGACCATCTTTGTCTCGTTATGGTCTTTATTTTGAAGTCTATTTTGTCAGAAATAAGAATTGCTACTCCAGCTTTCTTTTTCTTTCCATTTGCATGGAATATTTTATTCCATGCCTTCACTTTTAGCCTGTGTGAGTCTTTTGCTCTCAGGTGGGTCTCTTGTAGACAGCATATATTTGGGTCCTGTTTTCTTATCCATTCAGCTACCCTATGTCTTTTGATTGGACCATTTATCCCGTTTACATTTAAAGTTACTATTGATATATACTTATTTAATGCCATTTTTCCCCCTTTATGCTAATGTACCTTTCTCTCACTATTCTTTCTTCTTAGAGCAGTCCTTTTAACATTTCTTGCAATGCTGGTTTGGTGGTACTGAACTCCTTTAGCCTTTTCTTTTTTTTTTGTCTGGGAAGCTCTTTATTTCACCTTCAATTTTAAATGATAGCCTTGATGGATAAAGTAATCTTGGTGAATGTTCTTGCTTTTCATTACTTGGAGAACTTCATGCCACTCCTTTCTGGCCTAAAGAGTTTCTGTTGAGAGATCTGATGTCAGCCTTATGGTAGTTCCCTTGTAGGTCACTGCTTGTCTCTCTCTTGCAGCCCTTAATATTCTCTCTTTGTCCTTGACATTTGCCATTTTAATTATGATGTATCTTGGAGTGGGTCTCTTTGGGTACTTCTTGTTTGGAACCCTTTGTGCTTCCTGAACTTTTGTGGCTTTCTCCCTCGCCAGCCTAGGGAAATTTTCTGTTATTATTTCCTCCACCAAGTTCTCTATCCCTTGCTTTCTTTCCTTCCCCTCTGGCACTCCTATAATGCAAATGTTGTTTCATTTCATGTTGTCCCAAAGCTCCCTTAGACTGTCCTCATGCTTTTTAAGTATTTTTACTTTTTGCTGCTCTGACTGATTTTTTTCTACCTTGTCTTCTAAATCACTTATTCTATCCTCTGCTTCATTGACCCTGCTTTTAATTCCTTCCAGTGTATTCTTGATATCAGATACAGCATTCTTTATTTCTGTCTGAGTTTTGTTTATGTTACATATGTCTTTTTTCATGTTTTTACTAAGGTCCTCCATCTCATCATCTAGTGCCTTATTTTTCTCATTAATTTCCTCGAGCATCTTTATAATCATTATTCTGAACTCTGTTTCTGATAACTTGCTTAACTCCACCTCATCAAAGTCTTTTTCTGGCAATTTTTCCTTTTCTTTAATTTGGGGGTTTCTTGGTCTCCCCATTTTAGTGACTCTTAGTGTTTGTATTTATATATTAAGCATATTTGTTGTCTCCCAGTCTTATGGGGAGGGATTTTGTACTGTGAGTCCAGTGGAGCCCAGAGTGTGTTTTCCTTATACTTCTGAGCTCTTTGCTCTAGGCGTGTCCCTCTTATGGGTGTCCCTTTTGTGGTTTCTTTATGTTCTCCTGTTGTGGTTGGGTCTAGATTGTTGTTGGTCAGTCCTTGGGAGGACTCTCCTCTCAGGTTGGCTAACTGTGTGTCTCAGCCCCAACCATCATGTAAGCTGTTGTACATGTTCTGGAAAAGCAGGACAATACACAACTAAACTTCCAGGAAATAAGGGGTGACTTAAAAAATATCTTGGCAATCACAATGAAAACAACCCAAGTGAAAATAGAACTGGGGGAGTGAAGGGAGAGCACATATTCTAGAGTGGAAAAAAAGTAAAAAAAGAAAGATAATGAAAAGTATATTGCTGTTAATAGTGATGAAAATTTAGAAAGTAATAACAAACTAAAGTGTAAAAAATAGAGAAGCTACTGGGAGATAAAAGAGGCAGAGAAAAGATTCAGAAAGAAGGGCCAGCAAAAAATTAAGGGAGAGAATAGGAATAGGATAATAGTTGAAAATGAAAAAATAAAAATACAATAAAGAGAATAAGAGAAACTAACAATTGAACAAAAAGACAGGAAGACAGAAGGGAAGAAAACAAAAGAAATAAAGAAAAGAAGAAGAAAAAAAAGTTATGCCAATGGATCGAGAGGGGAGAGAGAGAGAGAGAGATAAAGCCTGGACAGTGAGGGAGTCCAGTAAGAAATTTGGGGGAAACTATGGAGAAAAACAGTACATTTGTTGGTTATAATGATAAAGTTCCAGCAATTAAGCAGGAATATCAAGAAAGTCTTGATAGTAGAAGCAAGGATAAAACAAAACAAAGCAAATATACAAAACAAAACAAAGAAACAAAACAAAAAACAAGCTAAGCAAAACAAAATTAAAAAAAAATAAAATTAATTAAAAGGTAAAATTTTTTTTTTAATTATAAAATTTAGAAAGAAGAAAAAAAAAAATAATTTTCCCCCTTTCTCTTCTTCCTAAGAGAAAAAGAGGAAAAAACAAAACAAAAAAAGAGTCAATCAGGTGGGTTTCTTCTGGGCAGCTTGTGTTGTCTGTGGCTCACTCTTTTGTGGGCTGATTTCCACTCTCCTGGGAGGTGCTTGTGTATCAGTCAATGTGAGGAGCCGTCTGGGTTTGGCTCTGGTGTCCTTAGGTAGACGGTTGATCTGAGGCTCTCCGTGGGCCACCTCCTCTTGTCAGCTATTTTGCAACCTTGTAGTTGCCTGGTCTTGCTCCAGAGTCTTCTGTAGAGTCTTTAGGGTGCAGGGTGGCTAGTGTAGCTCAGGGTTCACTCCCCCTAGAGGTGTCGCTGTCAGGCGCTCACTCTGTGGGAGTTAGTCTCTGCTCCACCGCCAGCTCCTTAGTCCCTACCCTGTCCTCTGATTCTAGTTCCCCAGGCTCTGTCCAAATTCAACTCCAGCCCAGGTTCAGCAACCAAGGAGAAAGGTGCTCAGTTCCCAGCATGAGAGGTGTTGGGACGCAGCCTGGGCTCTGCCTGAGGGCCAGGGTGGAGGTTAGCTGGTACAGAGGCCCAGCTCAGGGAAGAGGGGAACACAGTGTTGGGAGAGATTCAGGACTGTCCCCACCAACTGGATGACAGTCTGAACTGACCTTGCAGCCTCCCCAGGAATCATCAGCATCTTGGTCATTCAGGTTAACAAGCTGACTGTGTACATAGGAGATATCTTAAGGATGCTGCAGATCTGTGATTTTGTGCACATTTGCTCCCACTTAAGGCCTAATTTCAGTGTCTTATAAGCCTTGAGGTGACTGGCAGTTATGTCTTTGGGTGTTAAATGTTAAACTTACTGAATATTCCTCTTCTTTGGATGATACAAGGCAGTGAGTGGATTTTAATATTTCCCCAACCACCACTGGTACCCCAGGCTTGTGTCTGATGTAATAAATGCCGGGAACATGAAGGCCTAAACAAGATCATGGCACTGTGACCCAGATTTATTTCAATCTCATGCATAGTCCTTGAGGTCTCCTAGGAATTAGACACTGTATTGAATATAAATGCCTACTACATAATTCCTCTATTTAGGAAGGTGGTCAGTTAAGACTAAAACTAATTATCATCAACAATAACAACAAAAAAGAAGTTGGAAAGGCAAAGAGTGTTATCCAGGGAAGAGTTGTAGTAAAAAGAACACAGAACTACTAGCCAGGGTATCTAAATATAAGTTCCATCTTTGTTAGCAACTCATTGTGCATCTTAGCCTTCTTATGCGGAAAATGGATTTATCAGATTTATCACCATCAGCATTTTCTTACCTCCCAGGGTTATCTTGAGAACCAAACAATATCATAGATGTGAAAATAATTAGTGAAATACAAACTTTTCATTGTCACTTTGCCCTATTTTGCATCTGTAGTTCTATGCAAATAATTTATAAGCCAATATTTTTAGTTATTTTTATGACTTTGACAATTGCAAATGTATTCATGGAAAGATCAGGCACCGCTGGGTCTGTCATAACCTGGGTTACTATCTTTTGTCACTTGGCGTGTTGTACGATTGCTTAATGAGGAATGTACCATGCTCAGTCTTTTCCTTTTACACACATTAAGAAAGTAAACCACAGCAATCATGAAATCAGAACTTTGGTGAAACATGTTGCAGAAGAACCAGGAAACACATTGCGATGGAACCTGCTGGGTACTGCTGCAAGTTTGGGGGGTGGGCAGGAGAATCAGTTTCTTATAGGTAAAGCGATAAATGTGTACCATGGAGTTTTGTTTCGTTTGTTTGTTGTGAGTGGTGGTGAATACAGGGATGATACAGTGTTGGAACATCCATGTTTCATGAGAAGTCTGAAAATGTGAATATATGAGACAGGATTTGGATCCTAATATTTATCTTGGGCCTTGGGTAAGAAAAATAATCTCTCTAAACCTCATTTCTTTATTTATAAAATGCAACAGTATTTTAAAAATACCTTTATAGGATTGTTATGAGGATAAATGAGAAACCATGTAGTGACTAGAATATTGTTTAGCAAATGGCCACTACTATTATGATTATTTAAAGAGTCCTTATATAATTAGCTTAGAGATAAGCCATGTTTAAGAGTAAAAATAAGGGTTCAAAAATATAGGAACGCCTTTTCCTGTTGTCTGACCCAGCAGGGCAGGCACTTCATTTAATAATGTGCTCTTCTTGCCACAGGGGGTTGTATGTTTTCCTAATTTGAATGATGCAATGCCTAAGGTGGAAAACCATCAAATGATGTTTATGTTGTTTTTTAAAGAAATGTTGCCTCTAATTTAACACTTAAAAATTTCTTTTTTGTTTCTTAAAATAAACTTCATTTTTATAGAAAAAGAAAAATGTTAACAAGTTTACAATGCCTATGAAAATAAAGCCTCAATAGCCAGCCCACAAGGCCAGAAGCTCAGCTTGCAGATCATTTAGCAAGGAGGAGGGGCAGAGTTCTACATCGTAGACAATAGGTCTCTTCTCAAGATGGCACGAGGGAAGTTTTCTCATTTTATAAATTTTCCCACGTTAATGAAAAATGTATGATCTTTTTATGTGCTTATTATATAAAGCCACGATGTACATTGCAGACATAGGTTTATTTCATGTACTTTAGATAGTTATGCTTTGTTTAAATCTAGGAAGTTAGGGGCTAGTGCCCTCCTGCCCATCCGTCCCCATTCTGCAAGACGTGCCCGCTGGCCTGGGGAATCTGCAGAAGAGGCTAGGAGTGTGGTAAGTCCTGCAGGGTGAAGCTACGAGGTCAGTGGCACCAACGGGAATGGCCACCAACAGGAAGAATGGGCCCAGGGCATGAAGAATTGCTGTGGGGATCAGATAAAAGGTACAACAGTTCACCTTTAATTTGTTCGTGACTAGGGATCCATCCTCAGTGTCCTCCTGTCTCTATTTTCCTCACTGCCTAGGTGACCTAGCCCAGTCCCCTGTCTCTGCACAATGACAATTCCCAGATTCACGCCCCCTGCTCAGGCTCTCCTCTGAACTTCAGATGCACGCATCCAACTGCTGACTGGACTTGCTGACTTTTTCTTCAAAGTTGCTTTCCTCAGACTTGATCACCTCCGTAAATGGACACTCCGTTCTTCCAGTTGTTCAGAGAAAAAAAAAGTTGGGTTGTACTCAACTCCTCATTAAATCCCACCACCCATCCAATCGATCAGCAAATCCTGTCATCCTTCCTTCAGAGCCCATCCTCACACTGTCCCTCCCGCTCCGGCCAGCATGCCCATTGCAGCAGCTCCTGACGTAGCCACTGTCTCTGCTCTTTTTCTTCTACGGCTTATTGTCCTCAGAATGGCCAGAGTGATCCTTTTAAAATTCAAGTCAAATAATAATGTTGTTTCTCTTCTTAAATATCTCCAAAATCTAAGCTCAATATAAGGACCGATAAAGCCTCGCCGGCCTGTTTCCCTGCCACCTCTCCAACGTTGTCTCCCCCCCCACTCCACCCCCTGCCCCAGTTCCTCCCTGGTTGCAGGAGACTCCGGGCCTTTGCCCCGCACCATCCTTCCTGGGACTCTCTCCCCCCAGTATATGGTTTGCTTGCTTCCTTCAGATTTCGGTCTCAGATCTTCACTAAGAGCTCTATGTAATTCATCCCCAAACACCCCACATCTGTCACTGCCTCTCTATTTCCTACCAAAAGTATTAGCCAAGTATCAACAGGAAAACAGAAATCATTCTGCGTAGTTGAAACAGGGGGAAATTTCATGCAGGAAATTAGATCTACGAGTGATGGAAGAGGCCGAGAAGCCAGAGGGGACAGTGGAGCCCCCCAGAAGTTAGAAACAGCAGGGAACCACCGGGCTCCCTCCTCCCAGGGAGGCAGGAAGAAAGGCGCTCCCACGACCTGGCCAAAGCAGGACGCACAGCGGGTGTGGCAGAAGCTGGAGCACTGCGGAGGGACCTCCACGCCCATGCTGTCAGGAGGGGGGGGGATCCTGGCTTCTCTCCCCCCTCCTGCCTGGTCTCTCGGGGCCTCCCGCTGGCTGAACTCGCACAGACAGGGGCTAACGCTGAGGCCCGTGCTTGGCCTGCAGGGGGCAGCACCCACCATCCTGTTCTCACAGAGGCCCAACGGGAAGGCGAACAGAGCCAGCACTAACACAACCTGCTCTATTTTTCCTAGGAGCACTTATCATCCTTGGCACATTCACATTTTCTTGTGTATTTGTGGGTTCTCTGCCTTGACTGGAATACAGGGTCCGTGAAGGCAGGGGCTTTGCTGTTTTGTTCACTACTATACCCCTGGCTCCTACCACAGTGCCCGGCACATGACAGGACTCAATAAATATTATTTGAATGAAAGACTATGCCCCAGAAGACAGTGCATCTGACTTAAAGCAGGCACTAACCAAACATATATGGGATAAATGAAGCTGATTGATAATTACCATACCAAGGTAAGTGTGATGTGAAAAATAACAGGGTGACATCTTAGTTGAAATCTCTCTCAACAGATTTTCTAACACAAGACTCCTAAGAAAAATCACATTTATTTGAAGAGCCTTCTAATTTATGATGCATTTTCAAATGTGATTCTTTCCTTCAAATCCCTAGTATCATATTTCCTGAGGGCTTTTTGACTCATTTAATTTTTGCTTTTCTTCATGAATTTATGTCATTAAAAAGCTCCCTATTTGATTCTTTTTGCTTCTAAGTTTTAAAATAGTCCAGGAAACCTAAAGCTCTCAACTCAGTTTGTAAAAAAAATTTAAAAAAACCTTGAAAATAAATGCTTGTAGTATTTATTGCTAATAACATTGAATACCATACTTGAGAAAAAAATGGACAAAAATTAAAAATCATTAGTTTATTAAGTTTCAAAATTAAAACCAAATCTGGCTCTACAGGTAAGTTAAGCAATAAACGCTGCATGAAACTATATAACATTTATGGTTTCATTACCAATTTAAGTATGTTAAAGATATTTTTTAGCTACTGATCTTCCTTAAGATTCTCTATTCCCAAAGACAAAGAGGGGAATGAGTTTGAGGTTAGAGATATGTCATGTGTTTCAAATAACTTCAAGGCAAAAAAAAAAAAAAATTATATCATTTTGTCTGGGACAAATGATTCATTCAGGTGAGATTCTTAGGAAAGTCCACCAGTGATGAACAATAGAGAGAAGAGAAAGATTATGATGAGTTTCTCTTTTCCCTAGGCAAGAAGACAAATACATTCTCTTTGTGTGAATGTATTTGTTTCATCTCAGCTGCTCACATCTCCAAAATGAATAACTATTGTCGACATAGTCTTGTTCATTCTTGTCTTTAAGGCTTTCTTTCTTCAAGACTTAATCACAGGCCCTTGAGAAAACCAGGAAGGACACAGCAAACTGGAACAAAGTTTGTCGTTCTAGTTAATTTGTTCCCAGTAAGTGTATGGTATAGCAGGGGAAGAATTGGTTCATATTTTATTCCAATTTCCAGAAACTCTGAAATCAGCTTCTAGTTTTTCCAGTTGTTTTGTACTTCTGTATAAACTGCATAACTTACCTAATTACCGTAATGATGGCTTACACTTACCGAGAGCAACTCACTGTGTCTCCAGCACTGACCCTACCTGCTGTACGTGGCCAGGTGTTCAGACTTGGAAGCACCCTAAGAGCCTGGAGCTCTTACTGTCATCATTTCGCATACAGAGAGTCTCAGGCACAGAGATCAGTAACTGGCCCAGGGCTCCACAGCTAGTCAGAGGAGGCACCGGCCACCATCCTGAGCAGTCTGCCTCCGGAACCCATGCTCCTACCCGGCCTCCAGCCGGCTAAGGGAACGAATGTCTTCTTTATGAAGCCAGGCAAACGTATTCTGGTGCTCTTCTCTGGGAGAAAAAATACCTTCTTAAGCTGCCTTTCCAAGAAAGGGAGGCCCTGATGGAATGTTTGAGAGACAATAAAGCAAAGATACTGCTTAACTACATGTCGTAATTTAGGTATATATATTTTAAATAATCAATAAATAAGAAATTGAGCTCCTCACAGAGGGAAAAGCAGAAAAGGGGTCAGACAGAGAAGCAGGAGGCCGGAGTCTGGGTGTGAGTGGGGAGATGATTTGGGGGGTGGGTTGGTAAAAGGACATTAAGAATAAGGATGCTACTCCCCCTCCTCCAGTTGCTTGTCAGAGGGCTTTAGGATCGCCACAGGATTTTGGAAGTCAAGTTTATTTAAACTCGAAAGATGAGTGACATCACCTGACCCCTGGGTTATACTTCTCAATCTTAACATAGCTCTAATATTCCACACATAGGCTGTGGAAAATTGTTTTTAGATATTCCACTGGGTTTTTAAATAGGATTATTTTTATAGTTGTCTCTTTTCCTCTCCTAGGGATCATTTTTTTTCTTGAAAATAAAGGAGAAAGTAATTTCCCATAAGCAAGTCTGAGTGCAGTTTCAGACACTCTCCAAATTATAACATCAGAGAACTGAGAATATAGATGCAAGGAAGCAAAACAAGCTCCACCAGCGTTTGAGAACCTACTACATGTTAAGTACTAAGCCACGCTACCGTTTTATTTTTATTTTTTAATTTAAAAAAATATATATATATCTTAATTGATTTCAGAGAGAGGAAATGAGAAGGAGAGAGAGAGATAGAAACATCAATGGTGAGAGAGTCATTGATCGGCTGCCTCCTGCACACCCCCAACCGGGGACCGAGCCCACAACTTGGGCATGTGCCCTGACTGGGAATCGAACCCCGATCGCCTGGATCCTAGGTCGATGCTCAACCACTGAACCATGCCCGGCCGGGCCATGCTGTTTTAAATCAGCAGTATTGAAGTAGAATTAGTATATAATAACATTTACTAATTTTATTGGTATGACCTTAAAAAATATATTCAGTAGTCACTACCACCACAATCATGTTATAGAACATTTCCATCACTCATGTGCCTTTGTAGTCAGTCCCTTCACCTCCAGCTCCTGGCACCAGTGATCTGCTGTTTATCAATATAGTTTTGCCTTTTCTAATTTTTCAGATAAATGGAATCATATGATATATAGTCTTTTGTGTCTGGCTTTTTAAACTTACCATAATGCTTTTGAGATTCATTCATATTGTTGCATGTATCACTCATTTGTTGCTTTTTATTGCTGAGCAGTTTTCCACTACCTGGCTATACCACCGTTTTTCTCCATTCACCAATTAATAGACATGTGGATTGTTCCCAGGCTTTAGCTTTCATAAATAAAGCTATCATGGATGTTTATGTACAACTATAGGGTGTCCCAAAAATGTATATGCACTTTAACAGGTGATAGCTGTTAAATGGAAATGAAATGTATTTTAATAAACATTGCCGTTATAGTTATTCAAAGTGTGTGTATACAGTTTCTGGGGACACCCTGTATTTATGTGAGCTTGTTTTCATTTTTCTTGGATAAATATTTAGGAGTGGGGTCATTGGGTTATGTGGTTAGTCTGTGTTTAACTTTCTAAGAAACAGCCAAACTGGTTCCCAAAGTGACTATATTAGTTTTCTTTCTCACCAGCAGTCTAAGAGAATTCCAGTTACTGCACATCTTGTCAACACTTGGTATTTTCAGTCTTTTTAATTTTAACCATCCGGTGGATATGTAGTGGTATCTTATTGTGGTTTTAATTAGTGATTTCCTAATGATAAAGATGTTGAACATTTTTTCATGTGCTTGTCACTCATATAGCAAATATTTTGGATATTTAAAAAAGTTGAGCTTTTTTCTTATTTTTGTGTTATAAGTATATATACACATATATACTTATAAAATTTATGTATATGTAATTTTTTCATCCAGTGTGTGGCTTGACTTTTCATTCTTTTAATATTTTTTTTGAAGAGCAAAGGTTTTAAGAGTTGATGAAGTTTAATTTGTTAATTTTTCCCTTTATGGCCCATGTTTTTTTCAATTGTATCTAAAAATCTTTGCTTAATCCAAGGCCACAAATTCTTGAAAGATATTTTTTCCTAGAAGTTTTATATTTTTAATTCTTCTATTTAAAGGTCTATGGCTCATTTTTAGTTAATTTTTATGAACAGTGTGATTTAAGGCAGAGGTTTGTTTTTTTATGTGTATGGGTATTTGATTATTCTAGCACTATTCTTTATGAAGACTAACTTACTATTTACTACATGCTAGGTATTAAGCTGTAGATCCTAAAATTTACTTTTTGTTTCAAACATGCAGTAACTCTTTTCTATGCCCCTTTCTTTTAGGGATTTAGGAACACTGAACTCAAAGAAAAATTTGTGAGTTGAGGACCAGCTGTAGGAATTCTGAGATTTTTTATTAGCCTGTTACCTGATCAGAATCAGGTTCAACTGACAATCTCCCATCTTCTGGGTGAGAAAATTTATGAAGAGCTTTGCTAAGCATTTAGCTTTGAGGGTACAAAGATAAAACCTAACCATAAGAATTTAAAAATTTAACAAATAAATGGTGTAACAAAGAGGGCAGGAACTTTTCACCCTTAGGTTTAGCTGACTTATATATCCCAAACACAGGGAGGAAATCTCTACATTTCTTATGTATTAGAAAAGTGTGCAAAAAGTTGATTTTAAACCCTCTAAGAAATGGCTAAATGCATTGGTTTATACTTGAGGGGTTGGAGGGAACACTGCTTTCCTACTCCTGCTAGTTCCTTTATTGTTGGGGGATCACCTCCAGTGTTAACACTTCCTACATCTCTCTAGGCTCTCACTCCTTTCTTTGGGAGGTGGAATAATTTATTCGATTGGTGAATTTGGGAGTAGAAACTGGGCACATATAGCTCTGTCCTTGTTTCTTTCTCTTTGGGCTCCACACAGCCTATAGAGGGAGCTCACATTCTTGGGGAGGCCTAGAGCTTTCCAGTTCTCATGACTTGTGGGAAAGTATGCCTCGTTCTAGAAGTTGGTATTAAGAATTTGCTTGACCAAGATTCATTCTCCAATATAAGCATTATAAGTAATAAAGGTGGTATTTTGCTCTCCCAACTGTAGGATATTCTCAGTGGGTTCAGAATGTGGGTAGGGATGAGGGATGGAGTGGATCAGGCCTCTTCAACTTTAAAGGCCCAGACAAATTAGAAAACTAAAGACTGGCTTAATACATGTCTTCAGTATTTAATTATTGCAAGACACAGGGCTTATGTCTCCAAGTCCACAAAGGATAAAATAGGCTTAAAAGTACAGTGAAAATTTTATTTATACATAATAAGTTCCTATGAAAAGAATTGAGCACCTCCAAATGGCTGTTGAGTCTTTACCCAATAGGTATTAGAACTAGGACTGGCAACTCGGTGTTGAAGAAGCACAGTTCAAATGAAAAGACCTCGTGAGGTTTATTTTAGGTCCACGAATTTATTAATAACCGTAGATTTCTTTTAGCACATGAACAATACTGAAAATAAGCAAGTTTAAATTCTTAGAATAAAACGTCTCCACTCCTCCTGAATGTACCTTTTCCTCGCTGGCATTAAAATCAAATGATGAATTTAATGGTTCTTTGCATTGAAACCAAGTATTGGTTTTCAGCACTCGGGTGATGTTCTTTGCCTTGGGGTCAAATTCAAGTTGCTTTGATTTGCGGAAGAAATAGAAGAGTCCTAGAGAGAGAGAGTCATGATTAGTTATCTTGCACAACCATGCAGTGGTTCCATACTTTTTAATTTTGTGAACGTAGAGTAAAATAATTGAACATTATGCAGAGAAAAGAAACTTGTGTAATTATACAGACACATTTTACTTTATTACTATCACATGAGAAATACTTTTTTCATTTCCCTGAGGAAGAAGTTAAGGTATGAAACATGAATTTCAGGGGGTGACTGACTACCTTTTTGCCAGACTGTGGTTTATGCCAGAGGTTTTCAAACTCTGTTTCCAAGAGTATCTCAGTGAGGAGGAGAAGGCTGCTGTGGGTAAGACTTGGGCCCTATTTCTTCATTTCCTTAGAGCTGTTTTTCTTTATCTATTTTAGGTGTTGTGGTTCTGTGTTAGATATCATTGGAATAAAAGGCTGTGGCACTGAAAAACTTTTTAGGCTCCTGTTTACTCCATGGTCTAGGTTGTTGTCTTTGAAGATAGTAGTAGCTGGACTGGTACATTAAATTGCCTGAGGTTCTTTTAAGACTGCAGATTCCTGGATATCTGCCACAACACCAGGGCCTCAGAAACTCTGGAGAATTTGTAGTTTCACACACAAACCGTGAGCTGTGCATATTAAACTATATACATTATTATAGTTTGAGAATCGCTGTTCAGTTTATGTGCTTAGTCATTTATCAAGCTTAAAATTCTTCAAGGGTTGTCTTCTAGTGGGCACCTTGGACGAGTGATCAGTAAAACTAACTTTAGTGCTTTTCACATAGATGCGAAATGGTGTAACATAAGATAATTCAAGACTTACTGACTCAGTTTGTGATGATGCCCACAGGGTTAAAGTTTATTACATGCACTCAAGAGTAGTAAAATTACATTAAAATGGAAACCTTGAGGTTGTTGTGCTGTTTTCTTTCACAGTTAATAAAGCCTTCCGAGCATCCTGGGAGCATAGGCCTGATCCTTACCTTTATGCTGGAAAGCGGCGTCTACTCGGACACCAATTCCTGGGAAGGATTTTACCAGCCTCTGTGGGTACCCTTTGTCCATGGTTTGGGCCACTTCATCATACCTGTGTCCATGAATATGAAAAAGGTGGTTTTTTGTTCTTTGTTTTGGGGAGCTTAATTCATCTACTGCCCAACTTGAAGCCCAGCAGGGATGTGGGGAAAAGAGGCCTAGCAGAGAAAAACTAATTGGATCAATAACAAAAAATATGGCAAAGATTGTGTTTGGTTGAATCACTTACAGTGTCTTGAAAAGAAGAATTGATAAAGCAAAGAAAGCCACATAATTTGTCAGACAGGTGCTGCTGCTCTGAGGAAACAAAGTAAGGGCTCCACTTGGAGCTTTCATAGATTTTGATTGAATGTTTTTGTGTCACTGTCAAACTGGTTGACACCACCAACTTTATTATTTTATGGTATCTTTATTTTTTATGTGGGAGGGAGATCTTTGGACTCGCTAAAAAATTATTTTGTTTGATAGATGTCATCCACCTGAAATTGCCTTCTACATAATTCACTTTAAGAAGGCTATAGGTTAGTTTTATTTTTGCCTGTGCTAAAGTGATGCCATGTGAATATTTCTCTCCAGGATAATGCTACCTCCAGCACCAAATGCCCACAAAGAAGTAGGTTTTCCCTGTGTTGTGGTCACAGACAGCTGCGTCAATTTTCTTCACAGATCTTGGAAAGCCAAGCGTATAGATGGATTTAGGATAATCTGGTAAAACAGCATATCCTCTGATCATCCAGAAATTGTCATCTAGGAAGAGAGAAATTCATTATCTACTGATCTATTTTCTAGAGTGAGAAATAGATATCTTAAGAAGTTTGAAAAAATATTAGATGTTTAGCTCCTTTCAGGTTCAGTGCTTAGAGATTTAGTAATCTATGTCTCCATTTATTTTTACCACTTTCTTTAGCTGCTTGTATCATTAACATTACACAAGTGATATATACCTACAGTTAATAGTGTGCATACCCATGTCAATTGGATTCACCATATTGATTGTTTTTCTAACTCCGACAAAACAATCAAGTGTTTTTGGACACGTTCTCCTAAATTTCAGCACTGAAGGATTTTCATTGGCAAGTAATCTGATGAAACCCTTACAAAAAAATAAGGTTGCTAGATTAAATATAAGATACCAGCTAAATATGAACTTCAAATAAACAATCACTAAATTTTGGTATAAATATATCCAAAATATTGCAATACATGCTCATACTAAAATTATTCGTTGCTTATCTGAAATTCAAAGCATCCTGTGTTTTTATTTGCCAAATTTGGCAACACTAGTATAAAGGGAATAGAGAAAAGATATAGGTTACCTTTATTTGGCAGGAAAAAAATCTGTTTTTTAGTTCCTATTATACCCGTTTACATGTGTGTGTTTTTAAGCTCCTGTGCAATTGGGATAGTGTTCATCTTCCCAGGGAATCCCTGGATAGTTATTCTTTATGACAGAAACCTAAGTTCAGGTATTCATGGGGAGGACGCTTGATGGCAAAACTTACCTTTAAAAACCAGAATCTTATCTTTAGGGTTCTCATATGCAGCTTGAATATCAGCTGGCAGAGATGGCCAGAATGATGAAATTAATTCAAATTCAATGTCGGTGATATCACAATAGATCCTCCATAGGTACCTGTGTTAAACAAAAAACACTTTCTACAGACAGCCTCCACATATATATATTTGTGTCAATGGGAACATTGTAAACTGAGGTTTGTCTTTTATCCAATTGCTTGATATTTTCCTCAGATAATTTAGAGCATTAATATAATTTCCCTCAGTAAATTTAGGTGGCTGTGAATTCAGTTCTACCCTTTGGACTGCCATGGTCAGGACATGCCTTTGTGCCCATTCTCTTGGGCACTCAGAGTAGCAAACTATCCATGGAAACCTATAAATAGTACTCAGTGTGTGGGGGAGTTTAACTCATCTACTACCCGATTGGTGTGCTCAGTGGCCTCATTTTGCCAGAGCAGCTATACCCAACATTCTAAGTCAACACCAGGCATTCTGAGGACTCTGGTGCTGATGTTTGCTAGAATGAAGAAATGTTATTATGGGCATGGCAAAATGTTTCCACAGCTTTTTCCCTTCTGGAAAGTTCTGAGCCTATGAATGAGACTTGAAAAGTTCTTATATTCTAGTCCCCTTCCCATGCTGGCAACCCTCCCCTGAAAAGTGGTCTCCCAGCCTCTGCCGTGAGGAGCATGTCATTACGGTGCTGTGTGGTCATGGTGGAAGGAGTCTGAGTTCAAATATTTCTCCTTTTGTCCCTATGTCTTTGTTAGATGGTGTACATCCTGATGTTTGTTCTAAAAGTAGGGTCATGATATATGTAACTGACACATCGTGCTGCAATTTAAGTCCAATAAATGACACATAGTGAAAGAAGAGATTTCCTACTACACTTTATTGATGCAACATTAAAGAATGGTCTGCTGATATGAATTTAACATCGAGCTCTCCAGGTAGGAAAAAGATCTAGTTTTTATCATTTTCTGATTTGCAGGGTGTAAATACTCTAATCAGGGCCAGTTTCAAGCTACCAAAGTGATGTGAACTGGTTTACAAAATTCCTGAAAATTTAACAGTTGGACCCTGAAAAGGTATAAGGCAGCTCCAACATGCCACTGGGATTTGTGTATTAGTTTAGCTAAGAAATCACTGGAAGTTGACTTTTGGTGGAAATTTAAAAATTTGCTTAAAGACATTTAAAAATTAATTTATCAAACAAGTAAGAGATATACCAACATAGCAAAACGTTCAAACAGCATGGGCTTTTATAAGCGAAAAGTAAAAGGCACACATTCTCACTATCCTCATGACTCCCTCCTTGTCCCCCAGTCTCTTGAAAAGAAAAATCATCATAGGAAGTTAAGGTATTTAAGGGGATGGCTTTACCTGCCTTTAAAGAACATTACTTCTCTGCGAAAAGTAGTGATAGCATCAAAAGTCAAATTGGGGTCACAGGCACGGGGTACAGTGGGTCTCTTTGGCTTAGCAGTTGTCTTAGGT
This sequence comes from Miniopterus schreibersii, assembly GCF_964146895.1. Classification (NCBI taxonomy): domain Eukaryota; kingdom Metazoa; phylum Chordata; class Mammalia; order Chiroptera; family Miniopteridae; genus Miniopterus; species Miniopterus schreibersii. The sequence continues at coordinate 15,854,866 of NC_138112.1, read as the reverse complement.
AGACGTCCTTTGATGAGAAAAGAAATACCGCGGTGAATTAAGAAGGCATGTGGAAATACCTAGAGAAGGATCTTACCCAAGTGAATATTTTCTTCATGATAATATTTCGAGAAGTGATTTTCTCAACTTCCTTCTGGAAACTTGCCTATTTAGTTCACCTATATTCAGATTTACAATGTGCTCACCATAGATGGATTGGATTCCATTGATATCGTCCTGAGAAAGTGGGTGTTTGCTAGGATCCAGGGAGACATAATTTGGGAACATCAAAGCCGTTTGATCATTGGAGTGAGAGAGCCCCAGTGAATGACCAAATTCATGAGCAGCCACAAGAAATAAGTTGAATCCTTAACAAAAACAGGGAGAACAGGAGTGCGTGAGTCATTCAATGGGAGAATGGTTAAATCCGAGATTAGGCCGTAGCTAAAGGTTTGCCACACAGCAGGTAATTCTTGTAACATATGCATCATCATTTATATGGGAAATATTTCAATACTAACTAGTGGTATTAGTCACATCATGGAGAAATATAACCCACAGCAAGCAAATGGTAGAAAACAAGTGTCTCAGGAGTGGGTAGTATTTAAAAAGATTGAAGTTGCCAGCTTTGGTTGTTCCCTTTGCACAAGGGATGGGACAAATGACTGAAAAAAAAAAAAATTAAAACCCAGGTCATCTAAATGAAGTCCAAACCTTTATTCTGGCTGCCAAGATTCTCTCCAATCTGAATCCTGTTCACTATTTGAGGCTTCCCCTCCACCGCAATTCTAATACTTCAGTTGGTTGGGTTACTCTCTCCAGAACACTCTTTACTCCACTCTGCCTTCTGAGTTCCTCCTTGGCCTTCAGGCCTCAGATTGGCCATCACTTCCTCCCCTGACCTCTTTCCCTGTATTTGGGTGGAATTTCTTTGATGTGCTTCTATTACATTCCCACGGTTTTCTTTATCCCAATGTTGAACGTACTGCATTGAATTGCCATTTGATAGTGTGTGCCCCCTAGATTGAAAACCCCTGGAGGTCAGCGTCTGAGTCTTATACACCATTGCATACTCCATTTCTATCACAGAGCCTGGGTCAGAGAGGATGCTGAGTAAAGGACTGTTGCATGACTTCATTTACCAAATATTTGTAGAGTATCTATCATGTGCTAAAAATGTTATAAGACATATGATACTGTAGGAAAAGGTTAGCATCTCTGTCTTCTTGGAGATGTGACTAGATAAATTTTGCATTATACATTGGTACCTTTGTAAATAGTTTTCTCCTGTGCCTGGAAATCACTCTAATCATCAATATTATCAATACTAATCATCACCAGTATAATCACCAATGTCAAACACCTTTTGAATGTTCACTGTGGGCAAATGCTTTGCCCGGCCAGTGTGGTTCAGTGATTGAGTGTCGACCTGTGAACCAGGAGGTCATGGCTCAATTCCCAGTCAGAGCACATACCCAGGTGTGGGCTTGATCCCTAGTATGGGGCGTGCAGGAGGCAGTCGATCAATGACTCTCTCTCATCATTGATGTTTCTATCTCTCTCCCTTCATCTCTTCAAAAGCAATAAAAACATGCTTTTTAAAAAAGTGCTTTGCAGGATATTTTATTACAGGTACTTGTGTCAACTTCCTGCAAGAATGGCATTATTAGCTTTACTTTACAGATAAAGAAACAGAGCACAAGAAAATTAACTAACATGCCCAGGGTCCCTCAGGTAGTAAATGGGATCCCCAAAAGAAACCAAGGGCTACCAAACCACAGGCTGTTGCTCTTTTCACATCACAACACTGTGCATTGGTAGCATCTAAAAGGCCTGTTTCAGGGGTTTAGTGCATGTGTGTGTGTAGCACATACACATTCACATACAGGCCTTACTTTGAGAGATTCTTGGAAAAATCTCTAATGAACTCAAACCCTCTGCCATCACCATGTAATGACTTGCCCTTCCCTCCGGAAGCAGCGGGATTAGCAGATGACTATTGTCTATTGCTCTTAGGCAAGTTACACTAAGGCTTTAGTGTTCTTTCCACAGAGAGAACCTATATATTCCAATAAAGGAGGTAACCATACATCATATGTTATTGCCAATTTTCTATTAAAAAAATCCCAATGTGATTGGAGATTACATTTGCTTGAGGAGTTTTGTTGTTTTTATTAGAGAACAGGAAGACATTTTCCCTTCTGTGTCAGTGAGCAAAGGAGACATACAATTGGGTGTCTTTGGCAACCCATTTGGGTACTGTTGCTTGGTTATACACCCAGAGCTTGGTGGAGAACTCTATTTATGCCCTACCTTGCCCACACAAGTTTTGCCAATTCAGGACCCAGAACTCTTTGGAGGTTTAATAATCCACCCCACACATCCCTCTTGGCAGAAAGTTTATAGCAGTGTGGGTAATAGTTATTACTACAAAATATTGGATTTAATAGGGATGAAAGGATGGTGAAATCTTTGACTATTCTCTGCCTCTAGCTATGAAAGTCAATCCTGGTCAAGCAAAGGGAGTCATGCCGATTTTGGCAAGTACTAGGGTATTTCCTATAACTGACTGATTGAACATATCCACAGTACCTTTAGGCCAAATCCAAAGAAATGTTGGGGCATGTCTCAGCAGAAGATACATAACAAATGGATCGTGTGATCCATTCAGTGCCTCCCTCATTTGAATGATGATGTCACCCGGCTTCCTTCATCCTCTTGCCCTTGCTGCTAGTCTATGTGGCAATGACAGCAACCAACTCCAGACTTCCCCTGGTGCCTGAAGTTCAGCCAAGTACTGACTTATTTACCCTCCTTGTTCACTAGCATTTGGAAGAACAACTGCATCACATGTTCAGGCTTAACAGTGAGTGGCCATGAACCATATTGAGTCACTGGCTTTCAGTTTTGCAGAAACTATAAAATTGACATGCAAACTCTTGGGAGTTCCTTGATCAGAACTAAACTGTGGCATGTATACCACCCTTCAGCAGAGCCATAAAATTTGCCTTCCTGGGACCCTGGACACCAGATAGCAGACCCAAGGTGACTGCTGTCAATGATAGAAAAAAAAAAAGAGTAGGAAGAACCTGAATGTCTACTGAACTCTTTGTTTGACACATATGCTTTTAGTATAGTAAAGTTTTGTTTTTTATTTAAAAAGTAATAAAATATCTTTTATTTTAGTACCAGACAGGCCCTTAAGAGAAATAAAATCAATGGCTTGGTCTGAAAGAATGGATCAGATATAAAGATTAGGGCCTAATTTCTTAGCAGATGGGCAAGAGTTAGAAGAGAAAGTTCATGCTTATAAATAGATCTTCTAAGGGTTATGAACTCACACACCACCCTTCAATCACTATCTGAAAATTACCACCTCCCTAGAGGCTCCTTTTAACCCTCACCCACAGATGACTTCCACCACTGGTACTACAGAGCATGTTCTGCCTTGTATGGTGGTATGTGTCAAGGCCTTACTTACTGCATGAGATCATGAACCTCCGAAGGATTGGAACTTTTTTGGTACACCACTGTGGTCCCTATAACACTTTGCATAGTTCCAGGCACATAGTGAAACCTCAGACATTGTGGGTGTGTGAACAAATATGAGTAAGTGAAGAATGTTCTGATCATAACAAGATTAATAACTTTGTGAAGGTGTTGTGTGGCTAAGGCTCTGGATTGTATAAGCCCAAGAACACTTTCATCAGTTATCTTAGAATATAGAAACTGAGAAAATTGGACAGTAAACAGCTGCTCATTGCAAAGCTATTTTCAGGGATTCTTTAGAATAATAAGATTTTGTTAATAAAGAAAATTGGGCTCACCTGTTCCATCCTTGGTCCAATGGTCATCTTCGTCAAAGTGAGCGTCTCCACCCAAACCCCAACCAGGAGGAAAGGCATGGCCAAGGACTCCCAGAGGGCCATCAAAATAACGAGGACACTGACCATGGACTAAGACAAAATTCATAGAGGGGAAAGGTCAGTTTCTTCAAGGCCTTGAGATGAAAATAGCCATATTTTTCTCTCTATTTTAAACCTTACCTCGGGTCCGAAAGGCAATCATAATATCCGCAATGCCCTTCGAAACCTTGGTGAATATTAGTGGAGTCACTTTGCTCCATACTTCTAAACCTTTTTGGATAGCTTCATCCACATCAGCTTGTTCCATATCTGGAGTGTAGTTCACAATTCTTAAAAATTAACAAAAATATGTCAATTGGTGGTTATACATGAGTGTATGCATACATACTACAAAAATAATAATTTCTATCATGAATCACATGCTGCGATAACTTTTGGTATGGTGCTATACTTACACTTGTATAATATTTTACTGTTTAAATGAAGTACTCTTCAATTCTCTCACCAACCCTATTAATCAGGTAGTATTATAACACTTTAACAAATGAGACTCCAAGAGCTTAAATAACTTCCCAAAGATCACACCCTAAAGGGGAAAGCATTCATCTCATGGACATGTTTGCCGTGTGTATGACTTTATTAGAAATGCTCTAAAAAGAATTGAGATTTTTCTCAAATGGGTTATGGAAATCAGTCTTATGCGTGTGTCATATGTTGAGAGTCTCACTCGAGAGTCATAAAGACTTAGTTCCTCAGAAAAAGATTTTCCTTTTTTGTTTATATTACCTATCTTGCTAAACCTATTTTTATCTTAATCCCTTAGGCTCAATAAGATGAAGGAAGAACCATCAGAAAGGCTCTTCAGGGCCAGCCAGGAGGGGTCTGGAACAATGGTCAACACAGCTCACAGGAACGCTTTGACCTTTTCGTGCCAGAAAGCTGGCCCCTTTCTTTAAGACATCTGGAGGCAAACTCCATACTTCGCTCTGGGGCCCATCTGAGGTTTGACAGTGTCACACGCATTTCTAAGGCCCTCCCGTTTTCTCTTGAGCACACTTCATCTGTACCTTCAAACATCTGCAATCAGATGGCAGTGCTTCTGGTCCTGAGCTTAGATGGAGGTGGCAGGGCCTAGAGACTTTTAGAGCGTACCTGCCAGAGCCAGCCTGCTGCTAAGGGCTGTGCGACCTTGACTATGGGAAACAACCTTCGGCCTCAGTTTCTCTGTGTTGAAGGTGGCAGCAACAGTGGTGCTTGCACCACAGCTTGTTGGCAGGATGGATAAATGAAATCTATGAAGTGCCACGCGCACGGGAAGTGCGCAGAGAAATAAACTATGATTATTTTTGTTCTTTGGAGATTATGTTGATGTTCCTCAGGATCGGAGGGAACTAAGCTCACAGAAGTATTACCTGTATGTGAGGTTGTATTTCCTCCACCCGGGGAGAGTGTAGCCATACTGACCCACATCGGGAACCCCACACCTGGGTGTCTTCATGATCTCAAGAGTGTTCGAGTCCAGTTTCCCAGTCACTGTCAATCCAAAAAAGGCTTGCATTTCCCGAATTTTGCCGTCTAGGAGACTCCTGTTCATGCTTTGAACAAGATGACTCCCTTCTATTTCAAGAGAGTAGAACTGGTTGAGATATGCCTGACCAAAAAGACAAAAAAAGGCACAGACTACAAGAGAGCAAATTTCCATCTCAGGATGAAACAAAACTGTCTCAAATCCTTTTTGGCAGTGGGGGAGGGGGAAGGAAATAAGGACTGAGGGGGAAGAAAATAAGGAGCTAGAAGGAAACAAAGAGCAAAGAAAAGAGTCGCCCTTTTTTTTCAATTTCCAAGAACTGGTGGAGCTACATGTCACCAGAATTGGCCAAACCACTCAGCCCATAAAACTCCAGACCTCCACAGAAGGGAATCAAGCTTCTTTCTGTGTTAAATGATCACATATCTTACATATTTTTACTGTTACATTCCTTTTGGTGTTTCCTTGAAACAAATTCTAGAAAGATAGGTGATTATTCATTTTGCGCATTTAATTGATTTAACCACATATGGTAAACTAACTGGACTGCTTTTTTAGAGGGAATTGCCAAAGCAACGCATTTTTCATAAGTAGAAGGGTAAGGGGATCCAAATTGCAATTGGCTCCCCCTGGCTGGTCTTAAAATACTTTTACCTAGAGCTCTATTTCCTGCAGGGCTGTCCCCTTTCCCCTCTCACCAGCTCTTCTCTTGCTATCACTGCTCACGGTTGTTGCAGACCCTGCCTTTCCCCCACCGCACCCTCACTCTCCACCCCCCACCCAGTTCCTTGATGTCCTTGGAGCTGGGGAAACGAAAAGCAGCTCCTTCTCACAAGAGAGTTCGGGACTCTTTTGAAGGAATTTGCTGCCTTTTTAAGGTCCCAAGACAACCAATAAAATGAATTTGTTATTGATAGTTATTAATGACATTTTCTGAGCCAGTACCTGTGCCAGCTGCATGTTTTCCTCATCTTCCACCTTTCGGTCTGTAGGAAATGCAGAAGAACCCGTTACGAAAAGCACAGATAGAAGCAGAAGGCTCCTCATTCCTTTCTCTCTTCAGCCGAAGCTGGTTCTCTTTGCACAGAATTTAGAAAATAATAGAGAGACGTGGCATGAATTGGCTTGTGTCATCATTTAATGAATAACAGAAAAAGGACATCTGCCATGAAGCGTGTCATGATATGCTCTTTTTCCCCCTTAGGTTGGATTGATTTTGCAATGAAGATCTGCAATTGCTTAGTAAACAAAGCCATTGTTCATTACTGAATTAAATATAGTAGGAAGTCAGCCTCTAAGTTACTTTTGTCCTTGCCAAGTTGGAGGTTTTCCTATCCATAAGTTCTTGAGAGTTTACAAAATAATTTTTTTGAATGAAACTCCAAAATATCTTGGGTAGCATGGTATCATGAAAAGACAGATGAATCAGGATTAGATTACCCTAATTAACTAGGATAAACACCAAATGTTTATTGAGCACCTACTATTTGTCTGTCACAGTAAATTCAAGTGTGAATGATACTATTCCAATTTTGGTGGCGAATTCAGACATATACGGAGACTAAGGCCAAGCAAAGGCCAAGCAAAACGGAGGCAAATGGCAGATGCACAGTGAAGATTCTCAAGACTTTAGAAGGGCCAAAAGGTAGACAGCTCTTTGCTGATGGGTGAGACCTGGAGTGTTTAAGCTGGTGGGACTTGCACTGGGTCTTAAGAATGGGTATGTTTTGGATTGCACAGAGGAAGGGAGAAGGCATACGAGTGGGGGGAGGCCATAGGAAGAAGGTACCACCTTGGAAATAAGCTGTAGGAAACTGGCTTGATTGGAGCAAATACATGCATTGACAGCCATGGTAGAGGGGATGGAGGGTCTAAGAAAGGGTGTAAGGAAAATGAATGTTTAGAATCTTTATTATTTCCTGCTCACATTTGACTGAGAGTGTGTCTGGATATAGAATTTCAGGCTGAAATAAATTTCCTTAAGAAATTTGAATGTACTGTTCCAATGTTTTCTAAGATCCAGTGTTGTTGAGAAACTTTTTAAAATATATATATATCTTTATTGATTTCAGAGAGAGGAAGGGAGAGAGAGAGAGAGAGAGAACCATCAATGATGATAGAGTCATTGATCGGCTGCCTCCTGCACACCCCCGACTGGGGATTGAGCCCGCAACCCGGGCCTATGCCCTGAATGTTGAGAAACCTTTTTATTCTGATTCTCGATATTTTTCTTCTTTTCTTCTGGAGAACTTTAGAAATCTTCTCTTTAGCTAGATATTCTGAAATTTCATAATGATGTGTCCTAATGTGGGTCTTTTTGCATTAACATTGCTGGGCAGTTAAGTAGGCCGTTTCATCATGGAAACTTCAGTTTGAGGGAACTTTCCTATATTATTTCTTTGATAATTTCTTACCACCATTTCCCTCTTTCTCTTTCAGGAATATATATCTTTTGGGCATCTAGATTGAATCTCTGTGTTTCTAATATATTATTTACTATTTTCCATCAACTTTATTTTTCAGCTCACTTACTGAGTTTCTCATTTCAGCTATATTTTTAATTTGCAAGAGCTCTTTCTAGTTCTCTGAGTATCCTTTTATTTTGATTTTTAAAAAATTTTTGCATTTTGTTAGTGCTTTTGGATGTAAAATAGGCCTTAATTTTGAGGGAAAGTTAAGCATATTTTTAGTTTATTTTGACATTTTATTTTGCTCCCAAGATTGTCTGTATTTCTTAAAAAAAAATTTTAGTGTCTGTTTTTCACATTAGCAGCTTCCCCCCCCCTCAAATGTTTGGAGACCTTGTGTTGTACACTCTGTTTAAGAATGAGAGACAAGCCTGGGCCAGGCAGCTCAGTTGGTAAGAGCATCATCCTAGTACGCCAAGGTTGTGGGTTCAATCCCCGGTCAGGGCACATACAAGAAGCAATTAACGAATGCATAAATAAGTGGAACAACAAATCAATGTCTCTTTCTTTCTCCCTCTCCCCCTCCCTCCTTCCTTCCCTCTCTGCCTCTGTCTAAAATCAATCAATAAATTTTTTTTTTAAAGAATTTAAAAAGAAAGGCTGAGAAAAAGAAAGCTGACTGGAAGCTTTGTGTGCGTGGGCAAGGCTTATCAACCAATGACCTTCACCGCCTGGAATGGGGTGGGTTCTAGGCAATTCATGTGATGTAGTAGTTGGAATGAGATTGGGTTGAATATAATAGAAAAACACACACCAAAATAACAGATGATTAAAAAAATAAAAGTTTCTTTTCCTCTCAGACAGGAAAAGCTCAGATCTGGTAGTCCAGGGCTTGTGTGAGGACTGCACACCACCAGGAAGGTAGTCAACATCTCGCTGCACCCACCCCTCTGTTCGTGTGGTCCAGGTGGCCCCTCAACCTCTGGCGAATGTATCTTCATGACAGGCAGGCGGCAGGAAGGGGAAGGCAGAAAAAGCAAATTCCTAGTCTCTTTCCAGAATCCCATACAGTATTCTGCTTTCACATTTTGGTGAGAAACTAAACACATGGCCACATCTGGCTGTAAGCGAGGCTACTCACTGCAGTCTTTTAGATGCATAGCTACGTCAAATGAAACCGGGGCCTTATTGCAGCAAAGAGAGGGCAGAGTCTTGTTAATGTAGGCAACTGGCAGCCCCTGCCACACTGAGATTTTTACAGCGGGTCTGTAAGTCTTTTTCTCTTGGGCTAGTAAGCTTTCCCAGAGGAGACTCTTCCAATTTCCCATCATTTGGATCTCCCAACCACAAAGATGGAGGGGACACCTCTGGTGCCCTGTGTCACATCCCTCAGGCACACCTCTGATTGTGGTTGCGGTGGCAGAGGAAGGATTTGTGTAACTCACCTTCCTCTGACAACATTCAGCCTTGAGCACATGCTGGAGATTCTGCTTTCTGCCCGGGGCACTGAGATGCCACCGAGCCTGACAGGCCAACACCTCAGAGCCACGCAACAGGGGGAAGGGAACAGAAAGACGAATGTTCGGCCTTCTCCCTGCTGGGGATTTGAACAATTGATTGGTGTTCTGTAGGCTTCTCAGGGGGTCCAGATGAAACGGAGCCCAAGGCAGTTACCAGCTGCCTGTAGCAAAAACCCAGTAACACCGATTTGTGTTGGCTTTTGCTCCTCTGTTTCAGTCTCCTTGTTACCTCACTCTTGCTTCCTGGGACCATGTCCCAAATAGAATAACCGCACCAAGGTCTTGGACTTTGCTTTTGAAAAAAAAAAACCCTCAAACTAAGATAAAAAATAATCTTATTATTTAAATTCCCATCTTAGATTCTTACATCGCTTGTACTCACATAAAACTGTAGTGTAACAGCCAGAAAATACCATATGTTGTCAAGAAAAGAACCTAAACAATGAACAGTTTTTTAATTCTTTATTATGCTTCATGTTTCTGTTCGCTTTCTATGACTATGAAATACAGTTAAGGAAATAATATGCACTCAGTTCTTATCTCAAAAACGTAAAGATGAAGTTTGGACCAAGAATCTATCAGGACGAGCAGGTGTTCTGAGAAGAAAAATCTCCCATCTTCGTGTCTGTACAGACTGACCTAAGTGTTAGAAGACATGATAGCCTGAAACTGAATCTATTGCTAAAAGTGAAATACATCTTCCACAGCATTCTGTACTTGCTGCATTGATACAATGGATTCTTTATATATCCCGCTCTCTTTCCCTAGCACAGCACCTACAGCCTGTAGGTGACTGATCAGTCCTTGTTGAACAAGTAAACAAATGAATAAAATTATAGTGTATGCTAGTGTGTGTTTTCTCACCTTGTAAAATAAGTTGAGAATAATATGCTAACATATTTTAAGAAAATTTTTCAGGACACTGAGCATTTATAAACTATTTCATAATTTGTGAAGCAATATCTAAAAGCTTAATATCAGGGTTATAATTCTTATTACGTTTTTAAAAATTTTTAAATCCTCACCTGAGGATAGTTTTGACTTGACAGAGAGAGAGGAACATTGATGTGAGAGAGAAACATTGATCAGTTGCCTCCAGTACGTGCCTCAACAGGGGATCGAACCCGCAACCTGGTGTGTGTCCTGATGGGGAATTGAACCCACAACACTTCTGTGCACAGATGATTCTCCAACCAACTGAGCCACACCAGCCAGGGCTGTGTTATTATTCTGACAACACAATAAATGGTTGCAAATATTATATCAAAATTTGCTATTTTTATACTTTAGATGAACTATGTGGTGGTATCTAAGAAAGTACATTAGATTACAAGTCAGAACACTTAAAATAAAATAGTTAGCTTGAATTCACTTAAGAGATAATTTTTTAATCAGAATAAAGTGCTAAATTATACTAAATAATAGTTACCTGTGGGATTTTAAAACTTTAACAGAAAAAGAAAATAGGATGTGCTAGTGATAAATTTATTTTACAATTCATATATTCATTGTGCAGTAAATTACATTACATTCTAACAACTGCAAATAAAATATTATTTTGATGTCTGGACTAGACATTGTGGCCTCACATGTCTTAAAGTTCTTAACAGAAAATGCCATTAACGAATTTATGCATCTATGCTCAATTTAACTCAATTTGGTGAGATTTATTAAATTTTGTGCCCAGCATTGTTTGTACAGTAAACCCCTGTGGAGGGGATGTCCTGAGTATCTCAGAAAAAAAAGAAATAAAGAACCACAGTTCCAATGAGCCCATTTGCTTGGACTTTAGAAGGAGAGAGTGGGGAGGAAGCAGGAGATGAAGTGGCACCTGTCCTTTTTGCTGCCACGCCTCAAGGTGCCAATAATCCTTTCTGGAGGTTCCACTTTGTCATCCTGTGTTGTTTCATTTCCTTAAGTGCAGGTATACCGTATAAGCTGTCTAGGGCTACTGTGACAAAGTACCACCACTTGGTAGCTTAAAACAACAGAAATTTATTCTATCATAGTTCTGGAGACTAGAAGTCCAAAATCAAAGTGTTGGTGGGGGAAATCATGCTCTTCCCTCTGAAGGCTCTAGGGAGGGTCCTTCCTTGCTTCTTTCTAGCTTCTGGTGGTTTCCGGCAGTTTGGGACATGCAGATGCATCACCCAGATCTCACTTCTATCTTTACATGGCCTTTTTCACTCTGTGTCTATGTCTCTCCTCATGAGGACACCTCGTCCAGTATAAACTCATCTCAACTAATCACATCTGCAAAGACTCTAGTTCCAAATAAGGTACATTCAGAGATATCTGGGGTTTGGACTTAAACATGTCTTTGTGGAAGGAACACAATTCAACCCACGTGAATCAACAATGTTTCTTTCCAAGAGTGGAAAATAGCACCACATTTTCGATAGAAGCAAGGGGTACTGTCTAAGCTGATCATAATCTTTCTAACCAAAATCCAGTGCTAAATTGCATACACCAGTACCCTTAGGATTTGTGTAAAGAGACTTAAAAATGTATAAGCATTTAAAAGTCAGATAAGCAAGTGTTTTATTATCTTTTAGGTGACAGAGGACTTAGTCTTCTCTGGTGATGGGCTCACTAATCTGAGACGGAACACGAAAGAACTAAATCAGACTCTGGAAACAGTAGACTACACCGAAAGTATTTTCATGAGGACTGGTCCAATGAGTACAGTGATAGCAAACAGTTATTCGCTGCTGAGAAAAGTATAAGTAGGACACCTGTCATAGATATGCAAATTAGACTTCCCTTTCACATTCAGAAAACAGATGCAAACACATTTGAATTTGCTTCAGCTTTATCAACAATTAAGCCATCGAATGCTTCTGTCAACCCTAGTGACTCTGTGACCATTAAGATCGAACGCATAATATCTTGGCCCACTGAAGAAAAAGAAGAAGTCTATAAAAAAAAAAAAAAAGATAACGTATTGAATTAGCCTGTAGAAGTAAGATTTCTGATGTTTTCAATTTAAAAGGCCCCACTCCTATCCCATGATAACATTCAAATGCAAATGTGCTTCTTAAAAAATTCAAAAGAATTAATTAGGTTTTTTTTCTACTTACTATTCTGCTGGAAAACTGCATCAATTCTACTTTGGATTCCTTCAAAAGTACTTGCTATGCTTTTGGGATAACCTGGTTCCATGGATTGTCTTTGGTTATCATATCTGATGAGAAAAAAAATGTCCTGTTTTAAGACCAATACAGTATATATATTATAATGGTTTTATTTAAATTGCATATCTTTACAAAGTGCCTTCCCACATATTTTCTCATTCAGTCTTCACAATGTCTTATTTACTAGGACTGAGAATAATTAACTTTCTTTTATTTATTTATACCTATTTATAAAATATATGGGTATCATTATTACTGAAATAAGCTTTTGATTACTGGTGCAGTGTTATTTTTAAAAAGGAGAGCTATATTTTCTAAGGCTTTTAGTTAACTGGTACATAGTGTCTCTCTCTCCCTCTCTCTCTCTCTGAATAAATGTAAATAATAAGTGTAACTTGGGCACCAGATTTTGTAGGCTATCTGGATAGCACTTGCTTGAGAATGTTAGATTTTAACTCATACATGAGAATCAGCCTAACTCTTTCTTTGCATCCCACCCTAGTGCTATATTAAGGTTTGTTCTGTGTCATGGTATAGAATCCTCAAATACCACTGTGCAGGCGTTTTAATTTTATAAAAATAAAATTATCAAAAAGCCATAGCAACATCAAGCATCTTATGAAAAAGAGTGGTTATTGAAGACCACCTATATTTTTAAAGCCTTCGAGTGCCTGATTGTTAGTGGTTTGTAGACAGGGCAAATAAACCTAGATTTCAATCTCCAGTTGAAGACATAATTGACCTTACCTCCAGAATTGGTTGTTCACAAAGAAGTATGTTTTTGTCCTATAGGAAACAGCTGCATCGATTGCTCGGACACTGCTTGGGAAGCCGTAGTCTGATATATCCTTGGGATAACCTGGCTGAACGTCATAGCCACTCAGAACCCAGTACTGGTTGCCTGCAAATGATTCAGGTTATATGTAAGATAAAGTTCTTCCTTCCCTACAAAATAGCGTGGACCACTTTTTATTCATTGCATAAGTTGATCATAGAAGTGAAAATGGGACAAAGAGCCTTTGAAAGAGAAAGGTGATAAAGTGAAGTTCGTTGGGCCGTGGTAGCCCCAGGGGTTCCCCAGCTCCTATGAGAAAACACACACCAACTTCTCAGCCCTCACAACTGGATGTCTTATCTCACGTGACATCTATACAGGGATGAAGCTACAGCCTTGGGGAATTGTAGAAAATTATATCTGGGGTGAGAGTGGAGGAACACTAAAGTTTTTCTCATTTTATAGCTGAGAAACCTGAGGCCCGAGGAGGGTGCAACCTGCTCAAACTTACACAGCAGTTAGTGGCAGAGATGGGCTCCAACCCAGGTCTCTAGACAGAAGCCTGGCCAGCATAACACTCTCTCACTGGCTCACCCCTCTGAACCTGGGCAGGACCACAAAAAAGTTCTTTCCCCCTCCCTTCAGGCAGAACTAAAATGAAATGAAGCCCTAGGCCTTACCTTTAAATAGGTAAACTAGGTCCCTGTCAGAATCCTCGAAAGCAGCCTGTATACCGCTCGGCAGGGATGGCCAGAATAGAGAAATAAAATTGAGTTCGACTCTTTGTAGCTGAGGGTGCCTTCTCCAGAAGAATCTAATGGAACACAAGGGAGAGAACCACACACACTGTAGTGCACGTGGGCAGCTTCTGGGAGTCTTGGGCTAGCACTGGCCCCTAGAAGATTCCTTGGCGGATATGACAGTCTAATAAAAGCAAAGTTCCTAGCGCAGTGACGGACATGCCACCAGTGTTTTATTGTGATATTATCCGTCTGGTGAGTACTTTATAGTTTTCGGAGGGGCTCACAGAGTGACCTTATTTGATTATATTTTGCACTGTCCCCTCCTCACATATTAAGTCTTATTTTAGTCTCTTTCATTATTGTTCTTACAAAATGATGGGAATATTTAGAATATTCCAGCAAAGCAATTCAAGTACTCTCAGCCTGCGATTACATAACCACAAAATAGCCAAGGGAAAGTAGAAAAATTCAATCACTTGGACAATTGGCCCCACAGCTTAAGTGATAGTTTCCATTTACTTGATTGGACTGGGTGACTTGAATAACTTTTTGGTGTTGGACAAACCTAGCTATGGAGTTCCCAAGCAGCTAGAGCCCGTGTCTATTTACATCATCATAAGCATCCGAATGTTCATAAATGTTTAGTTTTCTTTTCCTGGATGTTTTGAGTTGCTCAGAAACCACTAGACATTCTAATGAGATGCCTATGTGTAGAAGTCAAAGGAGAAGCTGAGTAACGTGTAATATGTGACTTAATTAAAATCCAGTTTAGAGTTATGCCAACAAAAGCAGCCACAGGAAGGAACAGTTTGATCTTATACTTGTCTTTAAAGAAAAGTATTTCTCCACGAAGTGTGGTGATAGCATCAAATGTCAGACGAGGGTCACAGGCTGTGGGTGTGCTTGGTCCTGTTGGTTGGACGGGGTTGTCTGAAGGTCCTGAAAAATAAAGGGCTTTTAGTAAGCACAAGTCCAGTGTGATTCTTTCTTGCATTTCAGCACTTGTCAGGATGGTGAAGGGCCTTCACATGAAGAGAAAAATGTGACCAGACTATCACACAAGGCATCAAAGCAACCGTACATTTGTCCCTCTTAATTTTTTTTAAAAAGTAAGAGTAATGGCGATTTTCAGAGACAGGTCGTGGTTAAACTGTGAAGTAAAGACATTTGAATTCTGTGCTCCCCCCAACACCCTAATCCCACCCTTCTCTCCCCTTTTTGCTTCCTTTTATTTGCTCACTTAGTATCCAATTCCTACTTTCCCTCCAAAATCCACCTTCAGTAAAGGAACTTGTACCAGACTTTTACCCCACAGCATAAATCCAAGTCAAACTCTAGCGAAATTTTTTCTATGACTATTTGCATTTCAATGTGTTTTCTCATTGTAGAATGAAGGGCTGTACTAACAGTTAAGAGACCTTAAAACACTGGTGAGCAAAAGAAGGAGGTGTTTTCAGGAAGAAGGGAGTTGGGGAGTAAAGGCAGCTAGAGAAGGTCTCATCACCCTTAAAACTTCTGCTGTGATGAGAAACTCCCCCAGTTGTGGCACCCTGGCGGCTTGGCTTTGTGACCTTCCCCAGTTCCACTCCACTCCTCGCCCTCCATTCACTCCCTCCAACACTGTTGTAGAGCCACAACCCCTTCTCTGAATTCTTGTTTTTAGTCACAGCGGCGAGGGGGCAGGAGGGCAAGAGGGAGGAGAGATGCAGTGGTCTTACCCAGGCTGCTTATAACAGGGCCAAAGCTTTCTGTATCCCTCCCTGAAGTTTCAGCCATGACTTTAAAAGATGTTTCTTTCTCTCCGTATCCATTCACATCCCCGGCCTTCCCCCACAAACAATCTTAACATGTTCAATATATATCTTTTTATTAGCATGTTGAAATGCCTGTCTTTGTCTATGTGCATTTTAAAAAATATATATCTTTATTGATTTCAAAGAGAGGAAGGGAGAGTGAGAGAAAGAGATAGAAACATCAATGATGCGAGAGTCATCATTGGACACCCCCAGCTGGGGATCGAGGCCACAACCCGGGCATGTGCCCTGACCGGGAATCGAACCGTGATCTCCTGGATCCTAGGTGGACGCTCAACCGCTGAGCCACGCCCGGCCAGGCTGTGCATTTTTAATTTATGTAGATTTGTATATTGTGTAATTTAATTTATACTGTGCATTATGAATCATTCTGTTTCTTGTGCATGGAGCACAATGTTTTACAGACCCATCCCTGTTGTCGCCATATGTACACCCAACTCAATATGTGCTCTCGCTGCTGGACATGCCCTGTGGTGCGGGACCAACACATTTTACCAACGCATCGTCCTCCCAGCAGACTCCCAGGTGCCCTCCAATTTCTACCACCACAAACAGGGACAGCAGCGAACGTCCCTGACATGCCCAGGTCTCACCATGTGCTCCAATATTTTTCAGATGCCCTTTCTTACCATAGATGGCCTGAATGCCATTGATGTCATCTTGAGGGAGGGAGTAGGTGTTGGGTTCGTTGAAAGCGTAGTTGGGATACATCAGGGCACCAGGGTCAGAGGAGTGAGAGAGCCCCAAGGAATGGCCAAATTCATGGGCAGCAACGAGAAACAGGTTGTAATCTGAAATGCAAGCATGCGGGGTGAATGGCTCCAAGAGTACCCAAGGGTGGTGGAGATAGGATCTCGAGGAATGCAGCTTCTAAGCCGAAACTGCCTGGAGAAATAGCCTTGCACGTCTGTCGCTATCTTTTCCTCTCAGGTACCTGAGGTAATGAAGATTAGAAGGAATCAAAGTAGGAGTTACAGGCTTACATTAGGTGACTATTAACTTTGCATCACATTTTATAATAAAAAATATCTCTCTTTATGGTGATTCCCACATTTGTGGATGTGGATCCGGTAGCAGAGCTGTCACAGGTCCCATGACTCTCAGAAGCCCTCTCCTCTCATGCCCTCACTCGCACCCCTCTCCAGTCTCTCGGGCCGTTAGTAGGGTCTCTGGAAACAGGCAGTGAGATAAGAAGCCTGCCAGGCAGCAGAGCAGCCTCACTGATCACCCAGTTCTTCCCTGGTTCCGAGCTCTGCAAGCAGCTTCCAGAATTCTCCACCAGAAAGAGACAAACTCTGCCTCTTATTGCTCCCTTCCCTCATCTTTGAACTTCACAAGCATAGTGCCTTTCACAACTGGGAACTTAAAAACTCCCAGGGCTCATCCTTTTAATCAAATAAAGCCCAAGTTCCTTTGCCAAGTCCAGGAGCTCTCCACGTGGCTCCAGCAGACATCTGAGGACTTGGTTTCTCTTGGTTTCTGATGCTAATTGAACCCTTCCCTCCAGCCAGTCCATGTACCATCTCACAGCACACTGTACTTTTTTTTTTTTTTAACGTGCTTGCATTATAAATCATAGCTGCAGAGTATTTTCTTTAGGCTGGGAAGCATAATATTATTTAATCCTCACAACATTTTTATCAAGTATTGTTAAAAATATTTTTACAGTAAGGAACTGAAGCCCACAGATTTTGAATATATTGTTATTAGTCTTGCAACTAATAAGCGGTGAAGCTGTAGTCAAACCCAGATATGATGGCAAGACTTGTGCCCTTACCACAATGTTCAATTTCTTGTTGATCAGGAACCTTATAAAATTCTACCCATGCTCCAAGACTTGCTTTCTCGATCATTATATCCTTTCATTTTTATTTTATTTTTTAGAATTTATGAATGCATTACAAAAAACACCTTTGAGTGATGGGGCTCAGGAGGATTTCTTACAGCACACAGCTGGAAGGGGAAATATATGAAAAAAGATGAGTGCACAGAATACTGAGGGCAGTCAGGGAAGGAGAAAGGGAGGCTGTCGGTGTTCTCAGGAGGCCTCATTTCTGGCTGAAAGACAAGATGGGGTAGCTCTGACACAGCACAGGAAGGGTTTGGGGTGTGGGGAAAGGCGTTTTAGGGAGAGGAAGCAACATAAGCAAATACAGGGAAGCTGGAAAGTACGTGGCGTGATCTAGGAACAGCTGCTGTCTGTGAAATACGAAGAGGAGCCTTGAAAGATGAGGCTGGGAAACCGCCAGGAGCCTTCAGTGCCCAGGGAAGGTATGTGGACATTGTTCGGTCCATAAGATGTAAGCACTGAAAGTTTTAAGCAGGAGACTAATGAAATCCCAGGGGGACTTTTCAAAGACAAACCCTGCTGCACTGTTGGGAAAAGTTAGTGGGAGCAGAAACGGGAGGCGAACAGTTCAGGCAGGAGCCTGGATCATTTCCTTCAGGTGAGAGGCGGTGACCGTCTGAACTAGCAGGTTGGGCGACAGGACTGCATAGTGGTTGAGAGTGTGCTTTATCTTTGGGTACACATGGCTCCTAGCACAAGGACCTAGGTAGAATGAACACTCACAACCTACATGGTGAGAAATTGTGGGAGGAACAAGGCCCAAGCAAAGCTAAAGGGTTTTCTTTTCTAAAGTGCTCTGTGACGTATTGTTACCCCATGGCCTTGTGAAGCACCATGTGGACTGGATGTACCTGTCTTTATCCTCAATTCTTCTCTCAGGTGTCCCCGTGCTTCCTACTCCAAGTCTTCTGAACAGGGTGGTTTGCTACGTAGGAACATACCATTGAAAAATCTCCCTGAAGACAAAATAACCAGATGAAAAAGAAGACTGTTGCTCTTTTTTAAACAGGACAGTTTTGTAAATGAACCCAGATATTTCTGAATTTCCAAAAATAGGACCTTTTACAAACATCATTAAATTTCAGAATATTAAGAGAAAGATATACCCTAGAGTAGAGGTCAGCAAACTTTTTCTGTAAAGGTCCAGGTAGTGAGTATTCTAAGTTTTGTGGGCCATGAGGTTTCTGTTGCAACTACTCAGCTCTGCCCTTGCAATAGGAAAACAGCCACAGATGATACATGAACAAGTAAGTGTGGTCCTGTACATTTAAAACCATGTTCACACAAACAGGGCCCATGATCTATGGCTTTCTGATTTCTGCCCTAGGAAACAAGATCAGTAATTAGCTTCAGGATTTTGTTTTGTTTTTTGGTAATCCTCACTCAAAGATGTATTTTTCATTGATTTTTATAGGGAGTGGAAGGGAAAAAGAGGGAGGGGGGAGAGAGAGAGAGAAACATCAGTGTGAGAGAGACACATCAATGGTTGCCTCCCACACGTGCCCCACTGGGGTGGGATTGAACCTGCTACTCAGGTACTTGCCCTTGGGTAATCTAACCTCTGACTCTTTGGTACCCAGGCCAGCACTCTAACCACTGAACAACACCAACCAGGGCAGGATATATATATTTTAACCTAAATCAAGTTAGTACCTTGAGGTAGCAAAAATTTTAAATGGTCAGTTTGTGTGAGTTTGAAGTGTTACAATAACCTGGATGTGTGCGTGCGTGTGTGTGTATGTGTTGTCAGGAGCAAATTCCAATGTGGCAAATGTTTATTCAGAAGCCCTGTGTTGACCCAACCTTGGTAAACTTACTTTCAGAGGTTTTGGTCCATGTTTCTTCTGCATCAAAATGAGCATCTCCTCCAATACCTTGGCCTGGCTGAAAGGCATGAGCAAGGATTCCATTGGGCCCATCAAATGGAGAATTGTCACCATGAGCTGAAATAAAACAGTTTGTGTTAGGTCTTTGCCAAGTCTCATGTCAGCCAGGGAAAGTAAATTGAGCATGACCGCTTCGAGCCTACCTCTTTGGACAAAAGAGATTTCGATGTCCGCCTTTCCCTGCGAGACCATGGTGAAGCTCAGGGGCGATGGGTCACTCCAGACCTGAAAGGCCTTCTGAATGGCTGCTTCCACGTCAGTCTTTGACAGTTGTGGGGTGTAGCTAATAATCCTTGAGAACGAGAAGGCGTGTGAAGGGCTCATTACTGTTTAGCACAGCGCTCGGCCGGTAGATCACGTTTCCCCATTTTGGAGTGAGTTGCATGCAGGATGGGCTACCACTGGGGAGAGCCTGAGGAGGGAGTGCCAGACTCAGGTGACAGACACCGGTTCTGGACAAGTTATTACACGTCTTTAAATTTAGTTTCCCTATTTCTAAACTGAAGAGAATCAAATAGTATCCCCCTCATGGGGCTGTTGGGGATTCAATATGTGTAAAGCATTTAGTTCACCACTTGGCAAATAGTAACATTTAACAAATCTTGGGTATTATTATTATTTCATCACCACCACCATCATCATCATCATCATCATTATTAGATGCATGGAAGGTGGGGCCCGTTTCTCTCCAGCAATGATTAAGCCTTTTTGGATCCTACCATGAGTTCTCAGAGAGCCAGTCTAACACTGACAGTCCTCTGTAGATTATTAGAGGAGCAAGTAGAAACCGGTAGGCTTTGGCGTGAAGAGACCTTTCCCCTTCTCTCTCACACTCATTCGTGAGCATCTGAACTCTGCAAGGGCAAGGGTATTTATTTACTTGCCTCGGGTGTATCTCAAGTCCTAGAACAATGCCTGTCATATTAGAAATGCTCAATAACACCGGCCGGAGAATGCATTTTGAAGCTCTAGGAATATCACCTGTAGGTGAGGTTCTTGTGCTGCCACCTGGGGTATCCCGGAGTCAAGGAGAAGTCACTAATGTCGGGCACTCCACAGCGAGGCCTCTGCATCATCTCCAGAGTCTCCTCGTTGGGCTTCCCCGTCTCGGCCAACCCGAAGAATCGCTGCATTTCTTTAAGCTTTTCAACAATCATGCTCGTGCTGTTCTTCCTTTTAGACTGGAACAGGTCCTTTGGTAACTGGTAGAAGTTCTCTAGGTAATTCTGGACAGAGACAAACCTGTGAGGGAATGTGCTCGGAGACTGCCTGCAGTTCTCTGGGCATTTGGCATCGTTCCTTTTAAGTTACTGCAGATTCGTAACAATCTCATAACCTGATAGTCACAGGAACAAAAACCACAAATCTGTAGGCTGCCTTTCAGAGAACGGTGTCTGTTGGAAAGCACAGCCCCTCAGTCAGTGCTCCTATTAATGTTTATATAAAAAATAGGTCTTTCATAAGGGATGGGGTCCAGGTCCTCATGCAAAATGCAAGACTACAACCAGGAGACTGCCTGCTGATTTTTACCTAAAAAATAGCACTAGTATTTATTGACTTCTTGAGGTATTAATTGTGTCAATTCAGATTCTCTCTTAATCTTTTTTTCACGACTGTAGAGGGGGTTTACTCCTGCTCATTGAGAAATGGAGGTGCACAAAATTGAAATGAAATGAAATGAAATGAAATAATGAAATGAAGTGAAATGAAATAAAATGAAATGAAATGAAAAAAAGAAATAAAATTTTAAAAAAGAGAAGTGGAGGCTCAGAGAAGGAAGGAACTTGCCAACATGACAATTCAGGTCCCAACTCATCATATGCTTCTCAAGTGAGAACTGACGATTTCAAAAAAGAAATCCAAATAAGTTTTGGGGCAAGAGCAGCCTCACTGACATTAGCATTTTATCCAGCACAGTAACTCTTTTAGAGGGGCCAACTCTCATCGGGAAGTAAAGGTTCTGAGGGGTGATCAACCAGTTCTAAGGCTTCTTTCTTTCACCTTAAGCAGACTGGGAATACCTGGCACTTTGCAAGGGACAGAGGACAGGCCACTTTGGAGCTATCACAAGCTATGGTATCAGATTGATTTGGGCTCGAATCTTTTGCCACAAATTGACTGTAAGTCCTTGGACATATCACTTAACTGACTTAAGAGTCACTTTGGTCTCTCAGGTGGAAATAATAGTACCCCTTTCACAAGGCTGTTGTGAGGATGAAATGAGATAATATTTCTGAAATATTTAGCAGAGTGCCTGATGCAGAGTTACTATTACCATTATAAGAGATATTTTTTTTTTAAGTAAAAAAAGAAAAGAAACAGAAACAAGAACAACACTTTTCTAAAACTGTAATGCTGAGAAACTGTGCATGATGAATTTGTGATGGCATTTTCTTGTGTGTCTTAAAAATTTGGCCTGACATTCGTACTGTGACACAAAAGAAAAAAAGCTATTGGTTCTGCTTTCATAGTGCTTCCGAGAGTTTATAAACAGCTCCATAATCTAGCGTAAGGAAATCTGCTTACACTATAAACTGATTTTATTTCCTTATAATTTCCCATCCTCAGGGTCTCTTGTACACCTGGGATTTTTGGCTGCAAGGACAAGTCATATGGAAGGCACCAGACATGTAGTAACTGAGTTGCAGACAGGCTGGAAGGGGAAATCTTAGGTAAGAAAAGAAAACCACTTGTTTTGTAATTAAAACCATTCCTTCTGAAAAGTTTCCCCAGCTGGAGGCAGCTGGGCGGCAGTGTTTTGCCAGGATTTGAAGAGCCCAGCTTGTTTTCATGCCTGGCTTTTAGAGGATCCAGTTTGGAACCCTCCAAATCACTGAAATAGGACGTTCAAGCTCAGACAAATCAGCCACATAATTTCTTCCAGGCTGTTTTAACTAAAAAGAGAAAACGACCCATACAATTTCCTAATTACCAGCAAATCAACCACCCACCTGATTATTACTTTACCTGAACAACTTCTACACTCTTCTCTTCTTTGGTGTGAGAAGATACTGGAAAGGCCTTGGAAAGCTGCATGTGGAGTAACAGCAGAAGTGGAAGCATCTTCAGACTGGACATGGCCTTTCCTCCAAACTCCACCTCCCCTGGCCTTCCTCTCTGGGTAGAGTCCTTCATCTGGGTAGAGTCCTTCCCCTGGTGGGTGCCCAGACCTTCACGGCATCATGTATGCTCTCTTTTGGTCCTTTATAAAGCTGTGTCTTAAACGATTGCCTCATCCAGGAATATGAAGAAACACAGGTTAACTACACTCTGACAATTTTGCAATGTTAGGATGTGATTTAGTACGCCCAAATGGAGGAGTCTTTCAACAGCAAAACAGTGCAAGTTGCTTCTCTTTGCTCTTGGAGTTTTTAGTTAGATATGTACTTTTGCAAAATTATCTGGTCAAGGAGTAGAGACTAATCGTGAAGTTATGAACAGCAACTGTCTATAGTTATACTTTCTGGTATGGAAGATGCTGAAGCTGTGCTAATTTACACAGGGGAATATTGTTAGCGGTAGGTAACTTGGGACGAAGGAGCCCGATTCAAGAGCCTCTGCACTTTCCACCCTTGCTGTGTGTGAGGGGAGTTTTGTCACAAAGCAGGATTTGTATGGGGGTCTTGGAGCAGCTCTGGAGGATGTGGTTTGGGCATCAGTGTAGTAGAAAGTCCCCAATCTGCAAGCTGGATTTTCCATAGGAAAGACAAAGAAAGCAATACTGATGATGATGATAATTGACATTTGCTGGATATTTATTATGTCCCGGACATACCTGCTGTACCTACACCACCTCAGGTCATCCTCACACGGCCCTGGGAGGGAGATGCTATTATCATCGCGTTTTGCAGAGGAACTCAAATCAGAAGTGAGTTGACTTGTATAAGTCACATGCAAAGACTGCGGAGGAGCCAGGATTCAATCCCAGGTGGAAATTTTAGGGAGACTGAGCAGGCCGCTACTACATCAGGCTGTTTTATGGTCTCTACTCGGGTCCCCGGCTGCCCATAATAGAGCAGTAGCTCCAGGTCAGCAACAACTGGGATACCCTGGCCTGTGCTCAGGGAGGAGACAAGTGAGCGGGAGAATGAGATGTCTTATATTCCCCAGGGAAAATGATACACGTGAGGATTTGCAGACAATGTGGTTACATAGTGGGATGCATTGGTGAGGGGCCCCTGGGCATGCTTTTCAAATTATGTTGCCTCGTCCCACTAATGCTAACTCTACGTGCATATAGATTATATGATCTTACTATACAGTTCTTTCATGTATGCATTTACATATATTTATATATATATATTCTAAAGGGAATTCTTTATGTATTCTTGTGTATAAATATATATATCAACATGTATGATGTATAATGTGTTAATATGTAAATGTTTTTGGTTGAGATGTTATGATAAGTAGTTCAGCTCCCTCCTGGTGTTTCTTAGAATCTTCGTAAACAATCCAAGGAAATTTGTCCTGGGTTAGAACATATCTGGACAGCAGATTAATGTTCACCATGTAGATTTCTGCGTTCACTCAATGTACATTTCCTGCCACCTACCATATGCCAGGCACTGTGATGGGTAATAGGTTATTGGAGATAAGTTAAGAGCGGTTTGGATGAAATGCTGTGAGAGTCTGGAGGAAAGAACCAGGGTGTTGGGGGGAGGAGGGAGTGGAATCAAGGGAGGCTTCATGATGGAGGTAGAATTTGAACTGGACCTTGAAGGAGAAGTAGATTGTGGACGTGTAGAGATGTGATGACCCATTCCCTGCATACATGTGGTAGCTCCCCCACCCCCACCCCAAGCTGTTCAAGATGTTCTAGGCCATGATCATGTTAACTCTCCCTGGGTGCACATCTTAGTCATGAGGCGGCTTCCTCCACATTAGGTCTTCAGTGAAGAAAACCTTTTCTTACTGAATAAAAATGCCTTCACATTGGTCTACTCTATGTTGAGTTATTTTGATGCACTGATTTGTTTATAAGATTTATAAATATATTTTCTTCTAAACATAACAGTGATTTAGATAAGAATTCAACACTTTGGTGAACTCAGTTCTCTGGCATATGTATACATGTTGTGTTAAAAACAGAATTGTTGAATCTGGTTCCCTGATAACAGGTCCAGCCCCAGTGGTGTGGTGGAGAAGGCCGTCACCTTCTGCTTTCTGAAGCCTTTCCTCACCCCTGACCATCACCTGCCTGCATGTGTCTGTGCCTTACCCCTTCTGATGCCTGGAACTCAGAGTTCTCTTAGGCCCTCTCCTGGAAACCCTGCATCTGGGAAAGGGTTAGCTATCAGTCATTTACACCTTAGAGTAAACTTAGAGCCTATTTCCTTTTAAGTCAATTTCTTACTGGGACAAATCAAACAAGCAAACAACTTAAAAAACAAAGCATTGTTTCCTGTAAGTTTCAGAGCAAGTAGGAAGATGAGGAAAATTTAGTTTTGGCCCTGGCCTGGTGGCTCAATTGGTTGCAGTGTCATCCCGTATACCAAAAGGTTGTGGGTTTGATTCCCAGTCAGGGCACATACCTATGCTGAAGGTTCAACCCCTGATCGGGGAGAGTACCAGAAGCAACTGACCAATGTTTCCTTCTCTCCCTCCTCCTCCTCTTTCTCTAAAAAATAAAGAAAGTTTATTTTGGGGGCAGAGACAACACAATGCAAGACAATGGATGATCTTTCTGTCTCACTAATGCCACCCCCTGATGGGCTGGCCCACAGAAGAGATAAAAAGTTGTATTTTTATGACTCGGTTTTGCTTTTTAGGTCTAAAGAGATAAACTGGTTGTATAGATACAGTCTATCTTCTTTGTAACTAAAAAAATGGGCCCAGCCAGCTGGGTTGGGCAGAGGTAGCTGGGAAAGCTGCCTGGAGGTGTTCATGTGTGCCTGGATCTTGAAGGATGGGTAGAGTCCCAATGGGGAATGTGATCCCAAAGAGGACATAGCAGGTATCAAGCTCAGACGTATACCCAGTGAAGCACATGGCTAATTTGATTCATATAAGCCAAGGCAAAATGTCCTTTGCATTAGGCATTTTTTGAGCTTTGATGATCAGGATGGATATCTACACCCTTTGATCAAGTTAATAGGATAATTGTTGGGGTCAGTTATGGTGAAAGGTAAAGAACATTGGACTTGAAATCATACTACTGAGTTCAAATTGTAGTCCTGCCACTTCCTGTTTATGCAACTTTTAGCAAATCATTTCCATCTTCTGAGCCTCAACTTGCACTTCTGTTAAACTGGTACATTAGCATTTCCCTTGTACAACACTCAGGATTAGATGAGGTGGCGTATGTGAGAGCTCTGTGCGAGCCCTCCAGTGTGGTGTCCTCTTTGCACTGTGAATGCGATGAAGCGATGGCCGTGCTAGTTCGTGTGTCCATTCCGTGAACCGAGTTAGCAATGTTGAAAAGGTCCTCTCTTCCAGAAGGAGAAGTGCTTCAAAGTTAAGCCACAGAGTGATGAAGTAATTTCTATACAGTTTCCTTCAGCATCCAGTGTTCGGTGCAGCCAGGGAAGAATATGCGTGTAACTGATAGGCCCTTTGCACAGAGTAGAAAGGGCTACGTTAAAGTCACACAAACCAGCACGAACCAAACACTGCGCTAAGCTGGCAGTCTTTACAAGCAAGTGAGGAACCCACGGTGCATTATTAGTGCCTGCACTCCATAGGAGTCTGTCTTACAGTAGCAGGAGTGAAGCTCACATCTGTATTTTTAATACAGATTCTGATGTAGAACTTGGGACTTCACTCCTGCTACTGAGTCAGAATCTCTGGGGAGGGCCCCAGTCATATGCAGTTTTAGAGAACATCCCAGAGGACTCTGAGAATGAGTTAAGAACCTTTGTGGTAAGAGAAAATAGAGAACATACCACAAGAGAGGTGAACATCACACCTTTAAGAGTTAAAAGAAGGAATAATCATATCCTACTGGGGAGACCAGCAAAGGCATCATAGAAGGAGTGGCCCTTGAGATGAATTTTGAACAATGGATTGAATTTTGGCATTGAGATTGGGGTGAAAGAGAATGGGATTGAAAAAGAACAAAGGGGGCCCTGGTCGGTGTGGCTCGGCTGGTTGGAGCATAGTTCCACAACCAAAGGTCACAGGTTTGATCCCTGGTCAGGGTACATAGTCAGGTTGTGGGTTTGATCCCAGTCGGGGCACGTACAGGGAGGCGACCCATCGATATTTCTCTCTCACATCGATGTCTCTCTCTCTCTCTCTCTGTCTCTCCCTTCCTTTCCCTCTCAAATCAATAAAGATATATCCTTGGGCGACTACTAAAAAAAGAAAGTAAAGGCAGAGAGATGAGAAACCTTGGGTTTTACAGGGGTGGGTAAAAGTAGGTTTACAGTTGTGAGTATGCGAAACAGAGCTTATTCTTGTATTACTATTCATTAGTTACTATATTATTTATTTGTATTACAACTGTAAACCTCTTTTGGCCCACCCATGTATGTGGGGATTAACAAGGATCCGGGTGATTGAGCATAGAATTTATAAAGAGAAGCAGGTTGGCAGCTTCTGTGGTTCACACGGTCCACTGGTCACCATAGGAATATTCCAACCCTTCTTTCCTCCAGGTCCTGCTACTGGGATTGCCCAGTACATGAGGACAGAGCTTCAGGGCGGCCTGCAGTGGGAAGCTGAGGCACAGGCAGCCAGTGTAGCTTTTGCACGTGGAATAGAAGTCCTGGAGACCTGGGTTTGATCCCTCCCTACCACCTACTTGACTTGGACAAGTTCCTTCATCTCCGTGCCTCAGTTTCACATCCTCCATTGGCCACCTACTGCTGCAGAACCCTGAACAACTCACTTCATATTCCTGAGCCTCAGTGTCCTCGTGTGTAAAATGGTCACAACAATAGCGCCTACAGCGTAGGGATATTGTGAAGATTAAATATAGATATGCATGGAAAGTGTTGAGCACACAGCCTAGCACATGGCTCAAAATAACAGATGAGGGTTACATTTCTCTGACAAGTCGGTATGAAAATATCCCACAAGATAGTTTATAAACTACAAAGGGTTGTTTAAAGGATTTATTTTATTTTAAAAATCATTTGTTTAAAATTATTCTCGTAATACACAAGTACATGGTAATTTGTTTTAAAATTTCAAATACTCAGAAGTATGAAAAACAGATGTGAAGCTTCCTAAGGCCCCCACCTCACTTCAATCCCCTCCTCTAGAGGTGCCCAGTGTTAACATTCTGATATGTGTCCATCCAGATATTATTTTATGTCTTAATGCCAAAAATTAAAGATTGTTATTTGCTGTAGAAGAAGTTTCCAGGACTACCGTGTTTCCCCAATGTAAAAATGTCAGATGCCCCAAGGCTGTGGCTGGTGCAGAGAAGCACACAAGGCCTAAAAACCAAACCCGGCCATCGCGCTTGCGGTGGTCACGCCCATCTCACACCAACAGAGGGCGCCCCGAGCCCACTTGGGCTGTGAGCTGTTCGGTCAGGTCAATTGTCCGAAACAGAAATGTACCCATAGCTGGCCGTTATCTTATAAAGGCAAATGTAAGCACTAAAATAGAAGTTTATAACCCAAAATATTAATAGTGCTTATCATTGCGTGGCAAGATTACAGATGATTTGTTTTATTTTTGGAATGTTTGGCATTTTCAGGTTTTCTTTCAGTTTCTCCCCTTTCCTTCCTTCTCTTCCCTTCACCTCCCTTTTCTAGTCTGGTTTTTTTAGACATTCATTTTGTTAATTGTAGCAGTGGACGGCCTCCTCCAGCTCTTCTGCCCCACAGGGCAGGGAAGCAGCCCCACAGCAAGCCCGCTTTTACAGGCGCCAGGGATTTCCAGTGGGCTCGCAGTCTCCTGGGCAGAGTCGATGTGGAAGGCGACACACACGTCGCCTAATGTGGCAGCAGGTGTCTAAAAGCAGGCGTTGGGAAGAGGAGCCTGTGACTTTGTTCCCGGCCCCACTAAGATTTCCTTTTGTAATGACTATAAGTCTCAGACTGTCTTTTTTTCTTATTGACTCAGCGAATTGGGACTGATCCTAGTACATTTGCAGGAAAATGAATGCTTGTTGCCTTTAGGACCCAACTGGGTTTTTTGTTGTTTTGTGGGGGATTTTTTTTTTTAAATACGTCTTTATTGATTTCAGAAAGACAAAGAGAGGGGGAGCAAGAGAGAGAAACATCAATGATGACTCAGTGATCGGCGGCCTCCTGCGAGCCCCCTACTGGGGATCGAGCCCACAACCCGGGCCTGTGCCCTGACCGGGAATCGAACCTCGATCTCCTGGATCCTAGGTCGATGCTCAACCGCTGAGCCACAGGGGCCAGGCTTGGTTGCTTTTTTAAAGGTATTTTGTGGGTGCCAGAGGATGTTCTCCGTCATTCTTTGGATTAAGTACAGGCTCTATTTCTCTGGAAATGGGGGTGGAGGAAGGTCTGCACAGAGCCTAGGAGTGGTACAGATTTTGCTTAGCCTTTTTCTTCACGGAATATTTTTTGTTTGTTTGTTTGCTTGGCTGATCCTCCTCTCCGTATTTAGCTTCTTGAGGCCGAGTATTTGAGAGACCTATTGCTGCATAGCAAAGCGACGCAAAACAGTGTCTCAACGCAATACAGTTACTTAATCATCTGTCCCGATTCTCTGGCTGATGGGGCCTCAGCTGGACAGCTCAGCTGGTCTTGTTTGGAGTCTCTGCTATGGCTTTGACTCTGATGGGGGCTGAGCTGGGACATCTAAGACGTACCAGTTTTATCATAGGTCTGCTGTCGTGGTAGCAAAGCCTGGAAACTGGGGAGTTTCTCTCTCTCTCTCTCTCTCTCTTTCTCTCTCTCTTCTTCCTCCCTCTTTCCATAAAGTCTCAGACCTTTTTCCTTTCAGCAAGGTAGTCAAATTTTCCTGTTACTACTTTTAACAACACTGTTCCCATAGATGCTTGAACACATTTGATCTGCAGAGCCAGATTGTATTTATTTATCCTTTCACGTGTGCATTCATCCATTCCACAGATATTTACTTAATATCTGCAGTATTTCAGTCACTTAAGGTGGGGAGGGGAGAAATGGGCCAGTAAATTTTTCACGGTACCTTGAGTTTGTGCTATGAGGGATATGTGCAAGATGCTACAATCATACAGGTGACAGACATTAATTCCCCTGGAGGACCCAGCAATGGGAGGCAGTAGACTTAGTCTGGCCCCTGTGTTTCCTGATCTTCATTAATCTTAATTCCTTCCCCTGGATTTTTGTCAGATATCATACCCTTTTTTGTTCTTTGCTTTATCTTTTTTAAAAAAGGAATCCTTTTAAAAACATAACCCAAGTCTAAGCAATGTTATCCAGGGGAACACGATTAGTACTTTGTTTTCATATTTAGTATTATCCCTGTGCTACATAAAAGCATCTTCCATGCCTCCAGTGGTTTGCTTTCCACCCTTTGGAAAGTGCTCTAGTCTGATGGCTTCTCCTCTCTTCTCAGCAAACTAAGCTCCTTCCCTGAGAGCTTGAACTAGACAGGCAAAGCAGAGGAAACGTTCATGCTGGGTTCTCCCTCTTCCTCCTCTTTGGCAGATGTCTCTCCCCTTTTCTTCCAAGTTCATTTGATGTCACAGAATTCCCTGACGTTACCTTGTGCATCACAGGAATGCTCGGGTGCACTCCAGTGTATGACAAGTAACACTTCATTTGCCCCTGTTCTGTCGACTTAGTGTTTAACCACAACTTCCCCATCTCTGTAGAGTGTCACATGGTGCAAGCAGAAAAAAGGAAGTGAATCCAGATCTTATGAAAAAAAACAGATCCCCTTTTTCACAAAGGACCCCTAATGCCTGCAGAGACCAGGGACATCAGGGAAGGTGGTATTTTCTCAGACAGGTGGCATACAGGCCATGCTTCCCCAGCCAGGGTAAGGCAGGAGCTCCCTGCCCACTGGGGAGTATGCTTTCTGGGATTGGAGGGGCTGTCACCTCAGTTCTCCTGGTGCTTCCAGCCAGGAATCACCCAGTGGCCACAGTAACAGGAAAGGAGACCTCTGGTGAGCTAGAGGTCTATAATTATCACCTAGATAATTATAGTTTTCTATAATTATCAGGAAACTACAACTGGGGTTAATAATGACTCATATAATAAGGGAGCCTAGGGATTATTCAGTACAATGCTTGGCAACGATTTTTTTACACTGCTGAAGGCTCCACTCAACACCATCACTGGTGACTGTTGCAGCTAGAATGGTCTGAAATGACTGGGGGAAAGACCACATCAATATACATGCCGAAATATTTAAACCCAAGGAATCTCAGTGCTCTCTTAGGAAAACTATCATTATCTAGGTGCTATAAAATATATAGACAAGGTCATGTTGGTTAATACAGCCTCTGAATTTGGTTTGTATAAACAAACTAAATAAACATGGACCTCCCTCACTGATTCAATAAAACATATTTGTGAAGATTCTCTATGGGAAACATTATGCTGTGTGCTGGGGTTCTAAAAATTATCAGACTCTTATTGTAGTCATAAGAAATTTAGCCTGGCTGGGTGTGGCTCAGCTGTTGAGCATCACCCTAGGATCCAGGAGACTGCGGTTCGATTCCAGGTCAGGGCACAGGCCCCGGTTGCGGGCTCGATCCTCAGTTGGGGGAGCGCAGGAGGCAGCCGATCAATGACTCTCATCATTGATGTTTCTATCTCTCTCTCTCACTCTCCATTCCTCTCTTTGAAATCAATAAAGATATATATTTTTTAAAAATTTAGTGTCTCGTGAAATGACTGCAATCAAGGGTATGTTACTATGGTCCTTAAAATTCTGTAGAAAGTTTGAGTATGATTTTTATATTCTATAGGGCAATTAGTTTCTGTAAAGCCACAAATCACCACAATTTTTATAGAGGAAACAGTTTTTAGGTGGGCACACATTACCAAAATTTTTTATGAGACATAACAGAAAAAGAAATATTCAGTATACAAGTCAGTGCTTTCCAGGGACTTTCCCCATGAGTATTAATTAGCTACCGCTGCATAACACATTGCCACATCTAGCTGCTTGAAACAATACCATTTGAGTTGTCCAATAATGACTTTGGATCTGAAGAGAGTGGAGTATATGTGAGGAGGAAGGTGGTTCTTTCATGCCATCTATTTAAGAAACCTACATGCCCCTGTGTTTCTTTTTACTCTCACATTACTACCACACTTACAACACTCTGACATCACATGTGTGGGCTTTATCCCCACAACAAGCAATTCTCTGTGACACCAGCTGGGTGTCCTACTACTGAACTCAATTCTGACACCATCTACCTGGAGACAGCATCAGATCTCCCCGGGTGAGGGCTCAGTTCCATTAGACCGCCTCCATTTCAAACACCAGTCACAAGCAGTAGGTCTCCAAGTTACCCGCCACTTCTGCTTGACTTTACTGCTAATTAGAGGTTTCCATGACCCCCCCCTCCTTGATTTCAGTTATTTCTAGAACAGCTCACAGACTCAGGGAAACACATTTACAAGTTTATTTGATAATAATGGATATGATGATACAGATGAACGGCTAGATGAAGGGATACACAGGGAGAAGTCTAGGAAGGTCTTGAGCTCAGGAGCTTCTGTCCCTGTGGAATTGGGATGCGTTGTCACCCTGGCGTGTGGATACGTTCACCAACCTGGAAGCTCTTCAAACCCAATACTTTCAGAATTTTTGGAGGCTTCATCACATAGGGACATCAGTCATTAATTCCACTCTGCCTGCCCCCTCCTCTCTGGAGAATGGGGTGGGGCTGGAAACTCTAGGCTTTCTAATCATAGCTTGGTCTTTCTGGTGATCAGCCCCCATCCAGGAGCTTCTCGATCACTTCATTAGAACATAAGACACTTCTATAACCCAAGAAATTCCAAGGGATTTAGGAGCCACGTGTCAGGAGCCAAGATCAAAGACCAAATATTAGAACCAAAAGCGCTCCCAGTGCTCTTAACACTTTGGAAATTGTAAGGATTTCAGAAGCTCTCTTGTAGGGATTGAGGGCAGAGATCAATGTAAATACTTTTTCTATTAATTCACTCTGTCCAAGCAGAGTGTTTGAAAAAGCACAGGATTAGAGTCAAAAGGCCTGGCTTTGACTTCTAGCTCCAACATCTGTAAACTCTGTAAACATGGAGACATTTCTTAACCTATATCATGCTCAATTGTTCAAAAGAAGTAACAATATTAGATTACCAGATTTTTATAAATAGGTTATTGCAGACATGTGTTTTGTATATTGCACTAATATGGCAGCTATTATTATTTCCCTGACATTCAAAACTTTCCCTGGGACCAGGTGTTATATGGTAACAAAAGGTAAACAGAGATGCTCGGGGAAATGTAACCCATTTTCTTGGTTCATAGTTAATACCTTCTGCTAAAGGAGTAGAAATCAAGCTACTGACAAAGCATGATACAACCCCAAGGGATTGACACTCCAAGTTGCTCTATTGCAAATGCTGAATAATTTCATAATAATGGGCTCGTGGGATGTTGAATCAGAGGCAGTACTTTCCTTGACTAGAAAACTGGAATAACAATAGCAGTGCTCTAACATGGTTTTTAGGAGAATCAGACAAAATAGTGTATATTATATGCATGTACTTCAGCACTTGTTACATAGTGCTTCTTGAGTACTGATTCTTCTTAGAGTTAAAAATACCTTAAAAGTACCTAATTGAACCCTCTTACATTGGAAATGAGAAAACTGAGACCTTCAAAGTCTCAGTTTACTTCTTAGAAAGCAGAAGAGTTGTGACTATGATTCATGGGACAGAGTTGGATTATTTTAAGAGGATTTGAACTTACCAAAGGAAATGAGTATGAGGAAATTATTGCTGTGCAATGAGATAAAGCAAAAAAAAAAAAAAACACCAAATATTTCCCCCATAATAAACCAACAAGCTGAATCATCTCCACAGATTTGGGGGCACTGCATCACTGAGCATTCAACATGCAGTTTGGTGGGTGCAAGCCTCTTGCCCACTCCCAGTGACATGCACATTTTGGTGCAGAGGTTGCAATACCCGTGGGCGTTGCCTGCCCACTGTGTGGCCACCACCCATGGGAAAATGCCTGGCTCAAACTCTCTGTCCTCTGCTGGGCATGATGCATTCTGTGGCTGGCGAGAAGGGGAACCAGCAGTTCCTGGGCCTCGCGTGCACTTGCACCCCAAATTGCCACAAAGGAACCCTAGGGAGAGTCCGCACTTGCCTTGAAATTATCCCTTTGCTCAAAGGAATGTGACATTAAATAGTAAATTAAAAATCTCGAGGGTATTATGCTAAGTCAAGTAAATCAGATGGAGAAAGGCAAACACCATATGATGTCTCCTATATGTGGAATCTAAAAACAGCCAAAAACCAAGCCCATAGATACAGAGAACAGATTGGCAATTGTCAGAGGTGGTGAGTGAGGGGTGTGAGAAATAGGTGAACTCTTTTTTGGGGGGTAAAATAAAATAAAATAAAATGTATTATTGGAACAATTGGTAAAATTTGAATCAGGTCTTTAGAATAAATAATAGCATTTTATCAATATTGATTTTCTAATTTGGTCTTTATTCTGTGGATAGATAAGAGAATCTCTCTGTTTGAAGAAATATGCACTGAAGTAGTTAGGAGTAAAAAAAGGGCATAAACAAAACAAAATATCCTGACAGGATGAGAGAGGGACTGGACTGCACGAGAAAGAATTGAATTCTTCCCGTTCCCGAACAAGGACTCTGCATTTTTGCTTTGCACTGGGCACTGCGCATCCTGTTGCTAGTCCTGTTTAGGAGAGTAACAAAGATCACTGTTGGTAATAAAAGAAATGGTTGAAGCACAACTTTTGATTTCCACTAAATCCCCTTTTAATGATCTAGTGTAGCCAGCATTTCAGGCTGATAGCTCCTGGAGGTTCATAAGAGGAGATCACAGATTAAGCGAGGTGGTTGCTCAGACCGTTCCAGCAGATCTGATAAACACCATACAGATTTGGCTAAACCTTTCATTTTTATCCCAATTTCAGAGTACAACCTAGCAGAAATTTTTATTCTCCTGGAATGGAAACCAGGGGTATAATTTGCCAGCATATAGTGAGGTAGGACTAGGATTTGATAATCGTAAGGACCAGTTAGTGCATTACATTAACGGTATCATGACACCCAGGATATCATGATGATATCAGACACATCTCACCCCACTGGTCTGTATTAAAATGTCTTTTTCATTCAAAGTCCTTATTACCCACAGCAGGATGTCTTGGTCTTCATTCTAACACCTAGAATGGACTTAGCGATTTCTAGATGTCTCATTAGTGTGTCTGTTCTCTCTGGCCAAGTTTTAAGTTTTTCTCTGGGATCAGCACTCTTTTGACTCCTAAGTCTTCAGGAGAGGAAGCTCTCTTGGCAGGAAGAATAGATTTCTACTGAAAATTGATTTCCCCTTTCATGTTATTTCCTTACCCTTTGAATAACGACACACCCACCACTTCAGCAATAGCTCTGATGTTAGCCTCCGACCACACAGTGAGAGCCCAGGCTCATGTGGGTTCCCACAGAACTATAATGTGTATTATCTCATTGGACCATCTCAGAGGGAACTGACCTCCCAAGGGGTAGGACTAGCAAGTGACCAAACCACCCCTTGAATGCAGTTTGTGACCTCCCTCAAGAGACCACCTTTGATTTCCTTTCCCTAAAACACTCCCCACGCATCCCCAAAGCTGCATTCATTCCCCTTTCTCTCGTCATCATCGAAATTGCCAACCCACTATTGAAATCATCTGTTTTTCTGACTGTTTCCCCCACTGACCTCCTTATAACTGGATTAAATCACAATTGATACTGTCCATGCTTAGTAAAAATCTTAAGCACAGTAATAACAACAATAAGAACAACATTTATTGTTTTATCAGAGCTGGGTTTTGTGCAAATTAAATTTGCTGTGATAGAGCCTGTGAAAAGTGAGGGAGTCTTTTATTTTGAGGAGGACTGAATGGAAAGTGGCCGAGTGGGAAACCTTGCATGTCCTCTTCAATTTGAAATATAGAGTTGGTTGTTCCACCTTAAAGAAAGAGTGCTGATGGGGACTATATAAAACAGAGTCATTTTAACCAAGCTGCTAAATTCATTAACACTATGAAGGTTGACACATGAGGAAAGACTTCACTCTTGTTCAAACTAGCCCAGGAATTTAAATTTTTTTGCACTTTCCAGTCCCATGTCAATGTCTGAATGTACATCTGAACCTCCAGATAACCCTCTAATTGTCCCCTGAAGGACCCATGTATTCAGGCCACCTGACGTGCAATAGCCAGACCCCCGGGACCCGTCTCCCAGACCCCCTGGCATCCATCACCCTGACTGCCTGGCGTCTGACTGATAGCACCTGCAGCCATGCGATCAGGTGTCGCTGCATCATCATGTCACCATGAGATAAGTGTGATTCTCAGAATAATTGCTAAAATGGCATGTTTCTGAGAGAGACAAATGGTGCCCTAAAGCCATGGATCTTACATAATCAAACTTTTGGTTTAGCTAATGACAGTGCAATACCACCCCATTAATTTTGGGGAAAGCTTTACTGATACAATCATTTACAAATCAGCTTCTGGATATCAACCCATCTATCACTGCCATGTCCATGTTCCAGGGAAGACTATTTCCAAAGAGCCGTGTTTCCTACTGACCTTGCAAGTGCAGGGATCGGGTTTTGTATGAATCTTTAAGTACTTCTGTGGAAGATACAAAAAATGGCCCCAAGTGTTTGACATTTCCCCCACTCCCACCCCCTTAGCTCTATGTCCTATCCTCTTGAATCTGGGTGGATTCTATGACTGCTTTGATGATTATATTAAGGCAATAGTGACAGAGTGCCTTAAGAGGTTGGCAGCCTTTACTTTGTGTCTTACATTTGCTTTTGGAGCCCTGAGTTGCCATGTACAAAGTCTGTCTTTGCTGTAAGGAAGGCCAGCGCGGATGGAAGGGCTGAGTGGAGGGCATCGGGGTGTTCCCCCCATTCCAGCCAGGTGCCAGACATAGGCGAAAAGAAGCCTGTAATGACTCCAGCCCCAGGAACCATCTGACTACAACCCCATAAGAGCCTGAGCAAGAATGGCACAGTTGTAGTCGACCCACAGAGCCAAGAGGGATTGTCGTCTTAAGCCACTAAGATTTGGAGTGTTTTTGTTGCTGTTATGTAGCAATAAATAACCAGAAATCTCCCTTGGCTAAATCTTTGGGAGACTAGGTCATTTTCCCCCCTGCACACTTACTGAATAATGTTTGTCTGCTGAGTTTTTGGAGAAATGCAGCATGCAGGCAGCAGAGGGTAGGTCAGTGTGTTCCTTAGCTGACTGAATACATTGTTTTTCATTTACATCCTGCCCACTTCAGAATGAATGTAATGCTGTGACTGACTATTGAATGAAGAAATGAATGAATGTGGTAAATGAATCACTGACTACATAAGGTAAGATGAGACATGAACTTCATGGAGACATTTAACTTTATTGTTTCATATATTGAATAAAGTTTCATGCTCTTAATAACAAATTGACAAGTTGAGTGCTTCTTGATTTCTTTCCAAAATATCTATCAAAATGCCTACTTTTCTTGGCTCTTACTAAACATCTTGAAAGTCCCCAAACACAGCGTGTCATCTAACATGCTCATGCCATTGCTCATGCAGTTCCCTGCACTTAGAACCTACTTTCTTTCCAAATTTGTGGCCTTACAACTCCCATTCATTCTTTAATCTAAGGTGAAATATTACTTCTTCCTAGGCTTAGGGACCCATTTATTCATTCATCCAAAAATCATTCATTGAGCACCCACTTCATGCCAATTATTGTGCCCTTGAGTAAGTTAGAGTGGAAAGTAATTCAAGGAAATTTCAGCCTGGTATGAGATAAATTTGACATATTTTGGAAACACTTTGATGTGATATGAAACATATCTGGGAGAACAGAGGAGGCGTCTCAGACAAGTAGCACCTGACCTGAGTCCTGAAGTACTAAGAGGTAGCTGGAAAGCAAGAGAGAGAAGTTGTTGGGGAGAGCTTTTGTGGTTTGTTTGATTTTTCGTTTACGTTTTTAATCAAGTCAATTAAGTTGAACTAAAGAGGGTTTATTGTAAGAAGATTTGCATGACAACAAATAATAAAATTACTCTGAGGAAGGGATTAAAAAAAGAAAGAAAATTTTCCTCACCTCCTCACCATTTATTTTCCATTTTTTCTGTTTCAGCTGCTGGGATTCTACTGTCTCTATCATATTAGTCCTGGTGTTAACAATAAAGGTTTTGAGGATTTAACTGTTACGATTCACTCAGGTGCATAATTAATTTTTAGACCATTCAGTAGTCTGAATGCCTGCTCTACCCAGAAAGCACTTGTGGCAGTGGAGTTCCCTGGTTTCCCAGTGCCTCCT
Source organism: Miniopterus schreibersii (assembly GCF_964146895.1). NCBI lineage: Eukaryota > Metazoa > Chordata > Mammalia > Chiroptera > Miniopteridae > Miniopterus > Miniopterus schreibersii. The sequence goes on along the minus strand of NC_138112.1, from coordinate 15,816,944 downwards.
GTAGTGCATACCTGTACTTGTATACAACAGGCCAGTGCTACTCAGGGTGTCATCTTTGCTGGCCCATAAACAGTATGTTATTATTCCATAATGAGATAAGTACAAAAATGGACAATAAGTGCTTAGAAGCTTTTCTAGCAACTTGATGGAGTGATTTATGTCTATTGAATCTAATAATTTAAATATTGGGCCCTCTTAAAATCTTTGTCCTTTTATTTTTCTAGCAATCATTTTTCATCGTATTTTACAAAAACATTGGTCCATAATTCACTGAAAGTTTAAGAAGCTGGTTCTCTACTACAGATGGATTGAAAAGCACTGGTTTAGACCACAAGCTCTAAACAGCTTTCATACTCTCTTCTCTCTCTACTTGGACCACCTCCCTCCCCCTTGCTTTCTAAATTATTGCTCTTTGATTTGCCACTTAGATGTTTCCTCCACTTGGTGGCTTCCCATGAGTTGTCAGTATTGGATATTGGGATGGAGCCCTTTCTACGCCGTCCCACAGCACTGCATGCCCCTCCCATTATGCCCATTGCACTTGGCATCGTATCACATAGCCTGTCTCCTCAGGAGATTACAAGCTCTGGAAAAGTGGAGCCATCCTGTAAAGCTCTGTGTCTTGTGTCCCTAATATAGTGCCTGCTATATTGTAGGCCTCACTGACTATCTGTTACATGAGTGAATTAATCAAAGAATGAAGGAGTTGAGGAGGGGACAGCTGTCATTCAACTTCCAGGAACCTACTTCATGCAGGCACCTCTTTCTCCACTTAGAGAGCAGTCAGGGCTTGCGTCTTAGGTGGACTGGCTTGAACTCTCTCTGATCCTGGTGTTGGAAGCACAAGGACCCTCCCATCAGGTTCTTTGTTCACTCCAGGATTGAAGATGAAATTGCTCTTCAGTCTTCTCTTTCTTCTCTGATCTCTAGGTTGTTTCCTAGATGGTCTGGCCCAGAGTAACTTCCTAAAGTGACCCTGCCTTCGGTCATCTTAATCCTTTCCTTCACTCGCTCCCTCCGCCCCTCCACCAATTCACAGACTTCTTCTGGTCTGCACATATCTGGATCATGTTCCTGCATTTCTAATGTGGTTCAGACATTCTTGCCCAAACCTGTTCTCAGTGCCGCCATGCTACCTTTTGCCTTCTCTCTGTCTCTCCTTCTTTCTCTCTCTGTCTTTCTGTCTCTATCCCTCTTCTGTGTGTGTGTATGTGTGTGTGTTTTGCTCTGACTCTACCATTTCTCTCTCTCTTACAAGCATACTTAACACAAAACCCCTAATATTTGTCCATAGCAAGAAAGAAACATTTATAATTCAAACACATCAAGCATGTTATCATTCAGAATTTTGTTAATGGCTATATATGTTGTGCAATAGTGTTATTTGATGCCTGCATAAGGAAGTGAATAAATCACAGAAAGAGAAAGATACCCCAAATCAAGCAAGGGCATCAATGACCAATGTCCCCTACTTCAAAAATTTGCCTTAAAGCTCAACAAGACAGAATCATCTGCCTCTCTACTTCAAGAGTATCAGTGCCAGATTATGAGCTCCAGAAAAGGGGAGGCATTTCTGCCTTAGACCTTTTTTAGCAGAACTGGATTTTGACCTGAATTATCTAGTTAAATGTTATATGTCTGTGACTTCACATAATTCACTGCATAAGACATGTATTACAGACTTTAAATGACCACAAACTTAGCGGGTTCAGACAACACACATTTACTATTTCAGCTTCTGCGAGACGAGCGTCTGGCCATGGCTTAGCCGGGGTCTCTGCACAGGATCTCAAGGCATTACCTGGAGGCTCACTGGGAGAAATCTGCCTCCAAGCTCCCTCAGGCTGTATTTACTTACTCTCTTTTCTGTCTCATTACCACATCCCGTGGCTATTTGCTGATGAGTCCCAGCCTGTCCACCACCTCAGCCTCCCTCTCTCCCCAGTGCTAGAATCACTGGATCTCTTCCTGCAGCGGCAGTCATACTTCTTCCAGTTGCCTGGACCAAAGGTAGGAATCACTGAGACACCCACGGCCCCCCATTCTGGGAGCCCTCCCCAGTGCACCATTAGTGCTGGCTTGTCCTAATGTGCAAGGGCAAGCTTGGCAATAGTCCTTGGCTCCAGATTGGGCAACCTGTGGTTTCAGTTTCTTAGAGATGTTTGTGCTGATACCAGCCCAGCCCAAGGCCAAACTTCAGCCGGTGGCTTCCTCCCCCACAACATCAGTCTCCCTTGCGGCTCTGTCATTTCTTTAGTAACAGTTTCATGATTAATAATAATTATATGTTTATTTGTATTCTCTTCATTTGACATCTTATTCCTACTGGACAAAACGTAACGAGGTCACATCAAATGTGTTTTCCTCACTGTCCTACACATTGTACCCAAGGCCGTGCCTGTCATTTCAGTGAATGGATAAGAGAGTGAACAGGTTTCTATACCGTCCCTGGTGTGGTGTACAGCATATGACTTAGTGGCGACAAACCTGTCCCATGGTTGGCATCTGCACACCAACTCTCATCACCCAGCAACTGCCAAGTACAACACGGTGACAAGGGAATTCTTTTAATGGGACAGTGAGGATATGAGGAGTTTTGTCCCCAGGGCAGTCAGGGAGCACCACTGAACAAACATTTGGGCTAAAAAAGAGGTGGCTGGATTCCAAGCTAATTTTGTTTCCTCACCTGTAAATGATGACACTGGCAACATGATTTGTGAGGTTTCTAAGCTCCAATATCCTAGAATTCTGTTTCCCTGTTTTGTCCAGAACCAGTCCTACAAGAAAACTACTGACTAAGGTCTTTCTTCCTTAGATGTGTAAGGGACAATTCCAACACCTGGGAAGTAAAAATAAAGATCCTGTTGGTAGAGAGAAGGGGAGAGGGTATGTGAGAGCAATATGCTCCATCCAGGGCATGTGTTCCTACCACACTTACTGGCAGAACATCTGTTAAATGCTCAGTCCACAGTGTCGTCATTGAATTGAAAATAAATCATTCTAGAAAGTAAGGGACAAGACAAAAATAAAAATCTTTATTAAACAGTAAATGAGACACCCAATAGAGATGCAGTCTCTGTCTACTGCACACTAGTATTTCTCACTTCTCCTTAATATAATCTAACAGCAAGTGAAGCGGTCCAGATAAATGTTCCTTGCCACATGACGATGACTGTGAGGCTCATCTTCTTTGGTCACTGCACATGCAGGAAAAATTAACCTTTCTGACCTATAATAAGTTATGTGAAAAAATCATTTTAAATGAACCTGTCTTCTCCGTATCTCATCTAACATAACCAGTCGTTGCTCTTCAATACGAGTGTCACCATCCTGACATTGGGGTCAAACTCAAACTTTGATGATCCGCAGCAGAAACAGAAAAATCCTGTAAATATAAATGAGAAAGATAATGAGGAATTCTCAAATAAATCAAGTTTGCAACACACATAACTCAGTGAGCTAAGAATAAATGGCATTTAAGTGGATACTCTGGGCCAGGCACTGTGCTCAGTGATTTGCATGCTTTATTTCATCTATAGTTATTAAGAAAGTGTAAAGCATTCCCAATGAGAAAAACCCTGAAAATTAGGGAGATACTGCGATTTTCCCAAGGTAACATCTCTAATGAAAGATGGAGGAAGCATTTCAGCTCATGTGTCCAACTCTAAACCTCTGAAACACTAAATTATACTACCTCCAAGCTGATAAAATTCTAAGATATTTTAAACCCTTAATTTGTTCTCCTCTTTCTTCCCAGCCCCCTCTCTCCACATAGGTCCTAAATCACAGCTTGGGTGAATATTGGACCCAAGAGAATTAGGCCGACGATAAAGTGCACTGGGGATCCGCTTCCCGCTGAGCGAACATTAAGGCTAAGTTAGCTTAGTAACAAGATCATCAGCCTCATGAGCATTATGATTGTTAAGCCCTGGCAGCTCCCTCTAATATTGCCTCAGAAAAAGGCCAAGCTTTACTTTCTTATCTGCCCATTTCCAAGAATCAAATCTTACCTATTTTGAGCACATGGGAGGGCTACTATTTATTTACAAATGAATTATTTAATGCAGACAATTGCAGACTGCAACTGAAGGCCAGACTAGGCACCTTGGGGTGGAATATAAGAATGACACCCAGCCGTTAGTAAACCTGGCTCACACTTGGTTGTATGTTTATGCCAATGGTAAAGGCTAAGCTGGAGGGAGAATCCTTTGGTTTTATGTGCAGATATAAAACACAGACCTGGAAATTGTTCTAGAAGAACAAAATTTAAATCTAATTTGCATAAATTAGAAAGTCAAAATGTTCAAGAATTTGGAATAAAAAGGCTATAAGACTGAATAGTTTGAAAATTTTTTTGATTTCCCAAATCATTTTGATATAAAATGCCCCAACCTTTCCCCACTGGCAAGGAATTGAGGGTCTTCGTACCAAACGCCTGCAATACAGCATCAACCTCTGGCTCAGCTCTTGGGAAGTCATCGGCTGTCTGGGAAGTCACCGGCTGTCAGTCTGGGGAAGCCTTGCTCCATGGACTGGCTCTTTTCATCAAATCTGTGCCAAATGAAAGAAATGTAGCTCAGCATTGTGCAGAGGTCCCATTCCATGCAACATATGATGTAATGTGAATGTTCCAGTGTGGAATCCTGGATAATTCTCAGGTAGCGTAAGGAAGTGTTAAACATTTTTATGACTGCAAAAATATGACTTTCCTGCACTTTAAGCTCAGCACATAAAGGAATTTTCTCCAGAAACAAGGACATAACACTATTGTACAGAGGTTCCGTGCATATGCCTGAGGTCGGTTTTATAAGCCTAGACACATAGAGCTCAAGTGCCTTTCTGCCTGAAATGCATGGAGGCTGTACACATAAGATGCGAAGTGAATTAAATCATTTGTCTAAAAATAAACTTTTTGTTCTCTATCACACTTGCCCTATAAACTTTGCCTCTACAGCCTCTAAGTCAATATATTGCCTCGTATGGTGGCCACTGCATGGACCTCAGTTGGTCTCTCCTGATGTCTTTTTTTTTAAGGTTTTTATTGATTTTTATCTATTTTTATTTCTATTTACTTTTTGTTAAATCTCACCCCAGGATATTTTTTCCCCAATGATTTTTAGAGAGTGGAAGGAAGGGAGGGAGGGAAAGAGAGAAAGAGAAGAGAGAGAGAGAAAGAGAGAGAGAGAGAGAGAGAGACATCAATGTGAGAGAGACACAATGATCGGTTGCCTCCCACACATACCTTGATTGGGACCCGGGATCAAACCTGCAACCCAGGTATGCACCCTTGACCAGGAATCGAACCCGCAACCCTTTGGTGCACGTGCTAAAGCTCTAACCAATGAGCAAAACTAGCCAGGGCTAGATGTCTTTTATTGATTTTTTGAGAGAGAGGAAGGGAGAGGGAGAGAGAGAGAGAGAGAAACATTGATGCCAGAGCAAAACAGCAATCAGCTGCCTCCCGCACGGCCCACTACCGGGGATCGAGCCCACACCCGGGGCATGTGCTAGGACTGAGAGTTCAACTGGCAGCCTTTCAGTCCACGGAGGATGTCCCACCAACCGAGCCACACTGGCCGGGGCTTTCCTGGTGTCATTTGGTGTCTGGATATATGAACCAGTAATCAGCCGTCCTGAGAGCCCTTTATTATATCTGGGAAGCTGAGTAACTATAAGTTGGTCCCCCCCTAACCAGAAAGTTTGAAGTGAGAAAAAATTAGAGGGTAAGAGTGAGGGATACCCTTAAGGAAAGAAATAATTTTCTTAATTAATTAGGCTCCATGCAAAGTCATTCCTATTGTGTCTTACCTCCAGTATTTGTTTCTACAAAGAAGTACGTTTTCTCTTCCTTGTCAGAAACAGCTGCATTGATTTTCCTTATGGTTGGAGGAAAACTGAGGGCGAGGATGTCTCTTGGATCACCTGCTTGCACCTCATTTCCTCTGATGGCCAGAACCTATTTCCTGTTGCAAAAAGAAACCCAAGAAATTGTGAGTGAAGTCTTTTGGTTTTAGAAATTATTTTAGTGCATTACTGTGAAAAAGAGCAAGTCTTGTTTTTAATTCCAACCACTAACCCAATGGCCAGTCCATAGCTGATATTTAATAAATATTTCCTGAATGAGTGAATGAATAAATGAGTGAAAAAAATAAATGGTCCACTGCCCTTTCTGGGTCTTATATTTATTATTTATAAATAATAGTGCCCAGTCCCAATTATTTCTTATAGTTTCTGGTGACTTCTTAATCTAAATTTATAACCTAGTACTCTTTCTTAAGCTTCACATCAATAAGTCAGTTACTTATTGACACTTCCCTTGGACATCTCATGGTCACCTCATCCAGTCTGTTCCACTTCCGAATACCTTAGGAACCCATACAAATCTGAGTGAATTAGGACAGTGCAATTCTATCAGTCTCTCTGCTTTACTTTGTTACATCACCCCTCCCACGCCAGACCTGAATTCCTTCCTCACATCACAGCCAGGCTAACTAATCTAAAATGTCAATCTCAACTGAATGACTTGTGCCTGCCTGAGAAGTTCCAGATACACTCTTACTTCTGTATAAACACTTCCTTCTGCCTTACAAACCTTTCTACTCTCTACACACCCAACCTGTCTCCACACAGCAAAGTTCTTCTCTTTTAACACTCATCCTAAGCACCATCTCCTCTCAGAGATCTGTGCTGATCCTAGGTATGGGTCAAGTGCTCCCCCTCTGGGCTCCCATGGTCCCTGGCCTCCCTCAATCCCAGCCCTTAGCATACAGTATGCTGAGGGCTTCATCTCTGCTGCCATCTCCAGGATATGAGCACCTTTTAGTTTCAAACTCCACTAACAAGCGTGGTTCCCAGCACACTGAAACTGATAAATGAATAACTGCCAGGTATATTAATGGATAGGAGCAATACTTTAGAGTTACACAACCCTTTACAATTTCCAATGTAATTTCACGTTATTTCGTTTAGACCTCATAAAAATGAGGTCGTTAGAAATATAATTTTTTAAATTCCCCATACAATTTGAAATTATAAAAATACTCCCAAATAACTTAGGAGTAAACAAAAAGATTCTTTAATGAACAAAATGAAAACACTGCATATCAGAACTTGTGAGACGAAGCCAAAGCTGGGAAGAAAAGCATTTATAAGCATAAATGCTTATGTTGGAGGGGAAAAGGTACAAGTTAGTAAGGTAAATATCAAACTTAAGTTATAAAAAATAGTAATTGAATAAATTCAAAGAAAACAAAAATGAAAGAAACAATGATTCAGACAAAAATAATTAAATAGCAAATCAAAATGCAATAGAGATGATTAACAAAGCCAAAAGTTAGTTCTCTGCCAAGACCAGTGAAATTGTCACATATCCTATTTTCCTGTGGAACTGATAAAGAAAAAAAGGCACAAAGGTTCAATATTAGGAATGCAAAAGGAAATGAAACTTTAGCAATAATTAAAATGACAAAAAATAATACTCTGAAAATTTTATAACAGTTGATTTGAAAGCAGAATATATTGACAAATTCCTCGAAAAAATATGTTTACAAAATTAACTCAAGAAATAGAAGCTCAGCCCTGCTGGGCGTGGCTCAGGAGTTGAGCATCAACCTAGGATCCAGGCGATAGGGGTTCAATTCCCGGTCAGGGCACATGCCCGGGTTGCGGGCTCGATCAATGACTCTCTCATCATTGATTTTTTTATCTCTCTCTCTCCCTCTCCTTTCCTCTCTCTGAAATCAATAAAGATATATTTTTTAAAAAGACAAGAAATAGAAGCTCAAATAGCATATAACATTTTGAACGGATATTATGGATTTCAGAATGAATGATATGTTTCTAGTAACCACTTCCTGCAAGCTTCTTGAATGGAAATAAATCAAATTGCATATTGGGCTGAAATGTTCCTCCTACTTTTTTCTTCTTTTCTGCTTTTAAAAAATCTTGTCCCCTTTACCTCAACCCCACATACAGAGGAAGAGGTAGATTGAGACCCCTAGTGAAGAATGATCTCCAATCCCCCCCCTTCTAACCACTCACCTCTGCTCGTGAGTAGTATCTCTCTCTCCTTCATTCCTCATCCACCTATAGCTTTTTACATAGTAAGTCTGTAATAATTTTTATCAGATTAACCTATTACTATTGAGGGCTCTAAAATTCCTGAAGTATAGAATTATATTTTTTTCTTCACTAAAGATAAATTAACTCTACCATACCTGAATTGTGTAATTTCAATGTGATGGGAGACTAAATTAATGAGCGTGAAAGAATGATCCCCTGGGCACCACCCACCACTTCTACCTCACCTGAGGTAGGCTGAACAGGGTAGGATTTCTAGGCTCTGAGATATCCAAGCTATGGCCTGAGCCAGCCAGGTCAACCGGTGGCTTAGTGCAGCTGAGAAGTTCACCATAGTGAACTATGGTGGAGTGAAGTAGACATCAGCTTGAAAATTAGAGGGGCTGGGTGGGTGGTGGCACTGACCACCAGACCCGGAGAAAGTCAGCTGGACTTTGAGCAAGTATATATTTTCCCTGAGCAGTTATTTTACCATCTATAAAAATGGGATGATGTAACCTCATTCACAGGGTTATGCTGGGAACATACTGTAGTATCTTACGCACTGTAGTATCTTTACTAGACAAAGCTCGTTGGCCTGACAAATCTATGGCAATTCTCTCAGTCACTTACTTGGCAAACTCTGAGATGCCTCATCTTAGTTTGAGTCATGATTTTATTGGTGTTGGCAGATCCTGTTGATGGGTCTTATTATGTGGTAAGAACACAATGAAAGTTCATGTTGTAGGAGCTGTGATTACAATGGGCTAATCACCAAGTACTTGTCTCATGGGAGTGATGGTCTGTTAACTTACCCTATATTAAACCTTCACACCTGGAGAAAATTAATGGTTTGAGGCCAAAGGAGTCCTACGTTTGTCTTTAAGTAATCGATTACTTATTAAACTTCCTGGAATATGTATATGGTCAGGCAATTTCCTTAAAGCGAGATGAAACATTGCCAGGTATACAACTGCTACTGTATGCCAGGTCCTAAATGTGTGTTATTTCTAATCTTTATAACAACTCAGCAGGGTAGAGATTAGGATCAGAAAAAATAAGTAATAAACTAAAGGTCAGCCGGCTAACTTACTTAATAAGACATTACTCAGAATCCTAATTAGTATAACTTATGTTTATCTAAAACCTCTTGCCTTAAACATTGGCTCTCCTCCAGCATTTTTCTCTCATGTTTTTACACTCTGTTTGTTTGTGTGTTTTTTCTCATTCTTTAAACTTTCCCATGAACTTGCCTTCAACTTACCTCCTTACCTTCTGTTGTTTGGTGTCCCCCCCCCCCCCCGACTATCTGATCTGACTTTTTTCAGAGGAGATCTGTGTCTACCTGCTTTGTCACCTGTGGCTCTTGGCCTGGGCTGCTCAGATATTGCTCAGATGGAACATTTGTCTACAGTCCCTCACATCCTGTAACTATGACTGAGAAATGTGTAACAGCTGCTTATTTATAAGTGGTCCAATTCTTGGGAAAACTGGTTAGCTATCAATTTTCAACAGCAAACAACCTCTGATAGTAGGATTGTAGATATATGAACATGATCCTAGGTCAGCTGGGCCATGATACTAATAACAATACTTTGCAACATCTTGTTTCTTTGGAAACTCTTGATTTTATTACAGATTTAATTATTCTGCTAAGTCACAGACTGAGAACAAGTGAGAAGTCCATCTCATTTCCTATGCCTTTAATACCAACTTGACTGCTTCAGAATGGCAATCCAGTTTATTTCTGAAGTTTTACTCATTTTATTTTCATCATAGTAATTTAGCTAAATATTTTAGGTCACCAGTGCTTGCCATGAAAAAGACTATCTGCTAAAGGAAGCCAAGTATCAAAGTAAGGGTTAGACATATTTCAGAATTGTGGCTTCAGTGTTTGTTATAAATATTAAGAAGCATTAACATAATTAAAATATTACAACATAAATAGTCATTAATAATAGTTGGATACATAAAATAATGTTACTACATTTTCAGTTTGGCTCAGAGTTCTTTATTGGGTGGGTTCATTGGTAGGGTAGACTTTTTGGTGGAGAGAAGCTTGTAATCCTGATGTAGAATTCTGGCTTTAGGAAGATGTGGGAAGGAAATAAATTGTCATTTATTTAATATTTTATCTATGGCAGGCTCTGTGCTAGGTGATTGAGCCTTGTCCATCTTCATGACAACCAGTTATTATATTCCCTGTATCACAGATAGGGAACTGAAATTCAGAGAGGTCAAATCATTTGCTTAGGATCACAAAGAGTAGAGTCACAAAGCAGAGAACAACTTCCATTGTGGGTCAATGAAACACCAGTGTGTCTCCTCACTAGTGTGTTCCTTATAGGCTCAGTAAGGGAGTGTCCTCTGGGCCTCCCCAGGGAGCAGATTCCAGTGATGGGTTCTCTAAACTCATGTAATATAATCATTCTAAGGTTTTCATTTCCATATGTCCTCTGACTCCTTCTATAATACCATGCCACAGAAGTTGTGGCATCTCTATCTCATATACTATAAGACATCATTGTACCCAAAATTTGAGAATATCAGTAGGGTATCCAATGAACTCCTGGTTTCCTTGCCAGAGTATCACTTCTCTAGTCATGAATGAGTGCAACATGTTAATAAATTCTTCCCTATCCAGCCTTGTATTCCTCCACCCCAGTTCAATGCCTTTAAGATACAGTCCTACACATGCTCTCTGTTAAAGGAACAGATCTTTGAATTCCTTTGGTTTGTAAGTGATTTGCTGTTGTAGCTAGAATTTGAACTGGGCTGAGACCTGGCCTTAGCTATTTGCCAAAAAATAATGATGGGTGATAGGAAACAACTGGGAGGAGTTAATATCTTGATAAGTATTGACTTAGAGGTTTTTGTTGATTCTCTGTGCAATGGAGGTTGCATTCCTCTGGCAAGAGCGATATACTACTTTTGCCCATCTGGAACTTGCAGGGAATTTAGGTATTCAAGATTTTTAGGTTTGTGCACCCCATTATTCCAGCTTGAAAGTGTCTAACTTTGTAATTAGATTTGGGGCTGATTTTCAGCACAATCTATAATAGATACAGGATGTCCTTAAATGTTGCCATGAATGTCTGTTAACTTTCACGGTGTGTCTTGAGTTAATATTTGGTTGTTCTAAGCCCATTACTTTCTTCTATCAAATTCCCAGAGCAGTTAACCAGCCAACTTTACAGTTATAATTACCATTCCTCTCATACTGTTAAAGTGTCACCACCGCCTGACTACTCAACACCTCACCACTCACCTTTATCTCTTCACAATCAACCACAAGTGAGAGTCTTAGTAACTGTGATGTCACTACAGAACAAGGATTATCACTACCCCACATCCAACATAAATTATCTTAATCTGATATTCCTAGAAAGCAAAGTCTCGGACAAATTTTAAGTGTAAGCACCTACTGAGACATATGATCCAGAGGATGAGAGTCAGGGAGAGCAAAGCAGGGAAACTGGGAGAGATAAACAAAGATGAACTATCAACTGGACAGAGATATTGTTGGGGCAGAGATGTTGATCATGCTGTTGACTGTGATTGTGAAGGGGGGGGGGGCAGTTAATAGGAATAGGACCAAGTTGTTTAATGATTATTTACCTTACTAACTACAGATAAGAAGTTTTCCTACAGACCCTGGAAAACTGGAGAATGTGCTGCAAGAAGAAAAACAGCTGTAAAAAGATGAGACACCTTGGGGCCTGGATGGGTCCATCGCTCAGAAAATAAAGTGTTCTTTGAGAACAGACAAAGGACAGGATGCTCTTTGATTTGGTTGCTGTGCTTGGAGCCTGACTTCCCCTCTGGGAGTTTACCTCAGGAAGGCTGACTATTCTCAGGTTCCAGGAACTGGCAGAATTGGGTTTTAATGCCATTGAAAATTAACTACCTTGTTATCAGACTTCAAGATCCTGGAAGGAAACACACGGAGCACAGACCTTGCAGCCATCTTCCCATACTCTTCTCTCCCTACCTCCCCCTTGCTTGCAGCCCTATATAAACAGCCAGGTAATAAGGGAAGGGCAGAGCAGATTTTATGTGGAAAAATCCCACTGCTCTCCCGTTTGCCAGCAATAATGGAATAAACGCTTATATTTGATTCAACCTTGTCTCTGCTTAATTGGCTGAAGTAGGAACAGGCAGCCCAGACCCATTGTGTCTGGTTTCAGTATGAGAAATATGATGCTCAGTGTGGGACTGAAGACCCACTTGGAATATGTTTTAGAGGCATACTTCTGAAGAAAGAAAAGGGAGTGCATTTATCCACTCATTCCTCTCACGTTGGTAAACATTTGCTCCACAAAGGATTACTCTTCTCACTTGTAGGTTGAATGTATTTGACTATGAGAGAGTCCCACAGCAGAGCTTCATGCAACATCAACAGAAAAGGCAGAAAAGTCGTACAGCAGGGAGCAAGAAGCCCACTGCAAGGGGCCTGACAAGAACAGCTGTCGTCTAGAGGCTGATTTAGAACCATCGCAGGACCAGTCACCACTGCTGTGGTTGGGATGTAAGACAGAAGAGGCCAAGGAAGAATCTGAAGAGGTGACTGATAATCTCTGTGACTCAACAATGGAACTCTTAGGAATATAATCAGCAGAAATGCCTACAGATGTGCAGCATTATTTATAAAAACCCTCAAATAAGAGCAACCCAAAGCCCATCACCAGTGGGTAAAATGAACAAGCATAATGTTGGGCACAATAAGGGCACATCAAAGAGAATATAGACTTGATTCAATTTAGCTCAAGAATAGACAAATTTAATCTAAGACATTACATGTCAAATAGTGGTTACTATTGGGAAATAGAGCCTGTGCAGTGGATGCTCCTGGGGCTATTCTCCAGATCTTCTTTAGTACCCTTGCATCGATCCTCCTGGCTACTGTGAAGGCTGGTGTCCTCTGTGCCTTTGTCAGACAGGAACTATCTTGCCTGGGAGCTATGCCCCTCCCCTCAAAACCAGACCTCAACTGATGACTAATTGACACAGGAATACAAAAGGCTCATTCCTTTGCCTCTAGGTGGGACTGTGATTCAATTTTTGCTCCAGAGCTCCTTGTTCATGAGATCAGAGCAACCTCTGAGGCCACATACTTTACCATTCTTTAGCATTTCCCTCCTCTAAAATGATCCCTCCACTCCTCTTCTCCTGTGAGCACTTCTCCCCCATGACCACAATGAAGAATTCCCATTTCAGGCTCTGATTCTGGTGAACTAAGCTAACAGAGCTGAGCATCAATGAGAGGAACTCGAGGGGGGCCTGCTGTGGTGCTAGTAGTGTTTTATTTATTTAGCTGGTGAAGAGTAACATGGGTTGCTGACTTTGTGATAACTCATTGATATAAACATTTAGGACATACGCATTTTTCTGCATTCATGTTATGCATCAATATAAAAATGTTGCCTAGAGAGAGAGAGACTTGGCAAAAGGAGGGATTACTTGGCTCTCCAAATTCTTGAGTTGAAATCGCCTTCCTCAGAATCATGAGCACCTCAAAATATTCTCAAGACTGTATGCACTTGGAGAGTCTGTGAGCACCTGAGCAACTTGAAATTCATGGGGCTGGCAGCTACCTGCAAGACTCCTACATATATTAACATCCTCTCAAGTTAGGCATGAAAGACTAGAAAGTGCTTGTTTAGAAAACTAGATTATGCAGCTTTATCCAAATCTAAAATTTTATGTAGACCCAAAAGGAGCCACATATTAAACCTGACAAGCTCAAGGAAGGCCTGCATAGCAACCTTACAAACTCAGAGGCCTAAAGTAACCACATAGGATGGTCTGAAATTAAAACTTTCTAGCTAAAAGAAGTTCATGGTGGGTAGTCAGATCCTAGGGTGGGAGTAAATCTTTACCTAAATTGAGCCTGTCTGTTGTCTTTTATGCATCTATGGTAACATAACTGATAATAGTACTGTTGGAATATTAAAGTAATTTCCTGAGACCCCTCAAAGCACAACCACCGCGCCAGAGCAGAGACCACAAATCCCCTCATTTTTATTATCATCATATTAATTGTTAACTATCCCATACCCATCTAAGAGAAGTACGTGTCTGTTCATTTTACATTTTATCCAATCTTAGAGATTTCCCTGCTTTGCTTTCTCTTGCCTCCCTAATCTATCACCAATGGATTTCATGTAACTCTCTTATGTCTTCTCCTTTGATTCTAATGTATAAAATAAGGTGAAAAACTTATTGCTCCATTCTCTGTAGCATTATCTCAGTTTGTTCAGATTTTGCTTCCCACACTTGTTGTCAGTTTGGATCAAATAAACTCATAAAAATTCTTACAAGTTTGGGTATTTCTTACTTTGATACCTAGGAGCTTAGCACAATAAAAGACTAATTCTTAAGCAAAGTCTATTGAAGTCTGGGGTAACTGTTTGGAGTCGTGGCCCAGGAATTCAGGCTTCTTCCGTCTTGTGGAAATTCTCTCAAGACAGGCTTCTAAAATCAGCACAGCAGGGTGGGGAGACCACTGGAGAAATGTACACCAGCAATCAAATGTTTCCATCTGGAAGTGATAGTGATATTGGTCTCTTCTGGGCACAATCTACTGGCCAGGACTAGTCAGATGTCACTGCCCACCCCATCCCTACCCCCACAACTGAGGAAGTTAGACTGTGGGAAAACACAACCCTCCTGTGTGCCCAGAAGAAGACAGAAGAAAATACCCTTTGAAAATTCTACCATGCTGTTACTGCTTTTACCTAAAATTAATTTTGGAATCCTTATATGGGAAATGAAACATAGACTTTCCCTCCCCCTTCTAAATGATGTAAATTCCATGAGAATGAATAATATTTGAACTTTTGTATTTCTTAATTTTCCACACGAATATTTTGCACAGTCGTCTACTTCCCATTTCAAATTTGAAAATTAAGCTCTGTAAGTGTGGCTTTATAATCAGGTAATAAAAGTATTATAACTTAAATGTAATAGAAAGTTTATAAAACAGCACAGACAAGGATGGCTTTATTCCAAACATAAAGCATTTTATTTTCTGTAACAAAAGTTGTCCCTTGAGTTTCGGGGTGATATTAGCTAGTGGCTGCGTGTATGTTCTTGAACTGCTTTTTCTCTGTGAAGACTTGTATCTCTGTCTCTTTCTCTCTTGAGAGATGTTCAACACTGGGGCTGCTCCGCGGGTTTAATGTCAGAGTCTTATACTTTGAAAAGGAGCTTTTGTCTTTGCAAAACTGGCCCGTATGTATCGATAAGTTATGAACTTGACCTTTCTTAGCACTCATTTGTGGAACTAAATTATAACAGTACATAAAACATTGCATTCTAAATCATGCAAAATGAGGTAAAAATAAAATTATACTTAATAGCCCTGTATTTTTAAAATATATATATATATGGCTCTTTAGGAAAATTCCTTCTGTGGGCTCTCAAAATATATTTTTTTGTTCAACATTGAAATAGTTGGTCAATTTTGTCTACAGTTGAACCAGCTATTAGCTTTCAGCAGAGTCAAAATTCTCTTCGTTTTAGGATCAAATTTGTACTGCCTTGTTCCATGGAAGAAATAGAAAAATCCTAGAACAAAACAAAAGAGACTTATTACATTATACAAGTAATTTCTAGGTTTAACTTGAATTCTTGAAAAACCCAAGTCATTTGTGAGAACACACTTTTTTTTTTTTTTTCATTTGCTGTTCTAAGTAATAACACTATGCTATTCTATGGCAACAAAGTAGAGGAAATACATATATATTTACTTACCGTCTTTCTGGAAAACAGCATCAACCTTGCTGCCAATTCCAGGGAAGATAGCTGCTATTGATTTGGGATAACCTGCATCCATTGATTGTTTGTATTCATCATACCTAGGCCAGAAATAATTGGTGTCATAACCATTTGTTAAACATGTAGCCTTCTCAAAACCACTATAGGGCATTCACCAACAGGAATGCAATAACTTTTAGTCCTGTATATCATGTGTACGAAGGGGGTGGTGTGGGATGAGTGAGGTAGGATGTCGGGTAGACTAGAACATTTATAAGGCCCCTCTGAACTCTAGCATCTAAATCTAATTTTCCAATTGGTGCCACACAATGTCCCATTAAGGTATAATGTGACTACAGATAAGTTCCTGTTGGCTGAAGTAGCTCTATAAAGATGAATGCCCCCCATTTTTATGGTCTTCTTTTTCAAATTCAGACCCAAGTGCTCCCTGGATTGCTGGGAAAGGTACTGCATGATGATTATTGATCAAAACACTTGGATGCTGGACTGGCTACAGCCATTCATTGAAAAGGCAGCTAGCCAATGCATTATGAGAATCTTTTGTAAATGGTTCCATTTAGAACATTCTTTCTATGTAGAGAAATCTGGTGCCTCAACTTTTTCCACACTCAGTCTTTACCTCCAGATCTTGTTAGCAACAAAAAAGTATGTTTTCCCAGTATCTTCCTCAAAAACAGCAGCATCAATATTCTTCACGCTTCTAGGGAAGCCAAAGGAGCTGTAGATGTCCTTGGGGTATCCGGGCAGCATTTGTTCCCCTTGAGCAGCCCAGTACTTATTACCTGCCAATCAAGAAACAGTGATGAAAACCTTACCCAAGCACCAGTAGACAGTGAGCAGATTTCCAGCTAAGTTGGTCTCATAAGCTAGAGCATTGTCCTGGCTACACATTAGAATTAACTAGGGAGATGGTTAAAAATACCAATGTTAGTATCCTACCACAAACAAATTAAATCAGTATATTTTTTAAAGTTTTCTAGATCATTCTAATATGCAGCATCTTTGAAAATGACTGGTTTATAGGGTTGGGGACTTCTATGCAAAGTCAGATATTCAAATAACTAAAGAATTCATGATGCCACCTCAGGGATAGTCAATTCATGGTAATTCAGGGCTTCTCATACTTTAATGCACATACATATTACCTGGGAAGCTTGTTAAAATTCAAGGAGGTCTGGAGTGAGATCCAACATGAATGGACCTTGAGAGCATTAGGCTGAGTGAGATTCTTTATGTCTAACAAACTCTCTAGGTGATGTTAGTGTTGTAGGTCACTCTAAGGATCACCCTTTGATAGCAAAGCATCCCTATCTGGCTGCCCAACAGGGGGCTTTCCTCTCTGAGGAGAGTTATTTATATTAAAATAGCTTCAGAACATCACACAACTCAAATGCTTCTGTTGCATTCCCTCTACAGTATTGGTCCAAGTCTCTCAATTTCATTTCTCAGCATCCCCAGGAATGTAGAGAGGGCTTAAAATACATAAATAGTATTTCCAGAAAACAGTTTCATAAGTCTAGATTCATAAACAGGCCAGAAAATTTATATCTCCAGTCACATGCCTTTTATTTAAAATTACTCGGAAATGCACTATGCAATTCTTAATTAAAGTGATGGACTCCCATTGATTTGGTGAGACTTAGATTTTTAAAATTCCATGGAGATAAAGGAGCTCTCTTATATCTCAGCCAATGAAAAAATAATTAATTCATAAAATAATTGGAAGCATTACCTTTGAAAAAACGGACTTCATCTCTATCAGCAAACTCATAAGCGGCTTGAAGTCCATTTGGCAGATTTGGCCAGAAAGTAGTGATGAAATTGAGCTCAGGTTCCGGGTAGTAAGAATTTATGCGCATGTAGAACCTGGTTTGAAAAAGAGAAAACAAAGTTTTGACCTAATCTATAGCAAGTTCTGGCTGACATCCAGCTCCTTCTTACTGTTGGCACCAGTGGTATGCTGGTAAATGTTTAACACCTGGCTCTCCAAGGTGAGGGTGTAGGGGAGTCCCGGTTTGTAGCATTTGGTTATTTCCAGGTTGGAAATACTCCACCATGGCAGACTTCAAGAGATTTGCAGTAGCACACCATTGTGTAGTATTTCCACCACACAAATACATTAGGCATAGACAACCACAAGAACATAAATAAACAGTAAAATGTAGTAAAATAATTATGAAGGAGTGAGGGTTTTTTTGTGTGTGTTTTTTTAATCCTCACTGAAGGATATGTTTATTGATTTTAGAGAGAGGAAGGAAGAGAGAGAGAAACATCATGTGAGAGAGAAACATTGATGGGTTGCCTCCGGAATACATTTGGGAAAATGAAGTTGTTATAAGTTCATTAGGTTTTGCCAATGTAAGGAAGTGCTATCACATAATTATGTATGTCAACAAATGTAAGATAAGCAACATGTGAGGCATAGTTGTGGCCCATATGGATCCATACTAATGAGTTGTTGTTATTACAAACACCAAACGAGAAGAATTGATGTCTTACCTGTCTTTGAAGAACATCACTTCTCCCCGAATCGTAGTTATAGCATCAAAGGTTAGCTTGCTATCACACACTTGTGGGGTTTGTGGGCCCATTGGCTGGATCGGGTTTTTGGAGGGTCCTAAAGAAAAAAAGAGATCTGGAGTTAGCGCTGCCTGGCTTGGGGAAATGATGTAAACAATGAAAGACAGCTTCTTAAAAGATACAGCGGATGGCTGCTCTAATGGCCCCTTGTCTGTGGTGGGGTTTTTTGTACTCACCATAAATGGCCTGGATACCATTGATGTCATCCTGAGAGAGCTGAACATCACCACTGAAGATGTAGTTGGGGTACATCAAAGCCCCAATATCAGCAGAATGAGAAAGTCCAAGGGAATGGCCCAATTCATGAGCAGCAACACGATACAAGTTATAATCTAAAAGGACCAATAAACCCATTAGCAATTACTTGAAATGTTTTCAGCTTTAAGATAGTTAACGAAGATGTAATCTACAACTCTACAAGAATTGATGCTCATATTTTCTTCATAGCTTTTTAAAATACATATAAAACATTTTTCCTAAGATGAGAAAATGCATTTATTAATAGTAAAGAGCTGGGTTAAAGCCTAAACTCTATGGTTACACTGATGCAAGAAAAAGGCAAACTCCATCAACTGCGGGTCTAGCACAGATTTGTCAGTCTTGTCAGTGATTAAATGACACGCATTATTTCACAGAGAAGCAAAAGATGTCTACTAACACAAATCGTTTTTCCTATTCATAAAACATACATGCTCAAGGCTGGCAATTTTGTAAAACACATGCAGCCTCTCCTCCCTTAATTGCTACACAATCTTACGATCACTATTGACTTTTGGTGTGTCCTCTAGTGAAAGAAAAAAGAAATGCCCACAGGAAACCATTAGGAATCTCATCATTTCCTTATAGGGATTTTAGTGTGGCCTACTTGTAGCCAAAAGGTTTTGTTATTCACAGAAATATTGGATGTCCCCCCAAAATGTATACACACTTTAACAGCTGATTACTACATTTTGAAAATGAAACATATTATAACAAACACTGCCTCTGTAATTGTTCAAAGTGTGTATACATTTTGGGGACACACACTATCTTTTTTTACTTTTCTAAGTGTATCATGAATTTTCTAAATGGAAGTAGAAAATATATACTTCCATTAATGCAGTCTTTCCATTAAGTCAACCAATCATTACATGAGTCACAAAGGGGTCAGGGGATTGAGAAAGGTAAGATTAGTTTACTTACTTCTGAAATCTCTGGTCCATGTTTCATCTTCATCAAAATGAACATCTCCTCCGATACCTTGGCCTGGCTGGAAAGCATGAGCGAGGTTTCTTCCAGGTCCATCAAAGGGAGAGTTGTCACGATGATCTACAAGAAATAGAATTCAACAAATGTCCTGCTTGGTTCTTGTGTGAGGTGATATCGGAGAGCAAGCCTTTGCTTTGCTAAGAGGCCAACAGACTTCCATCCAATGTGATAGAGTTTCCTTCCTTAAGCCCATAAAATCAACATTCCTCTTAAACAAGGAATTCCAGCTGCGAAGCCGGATAGATGTAGGGGCCAGGTGTAGCTCTTTGTGCTACAAGAAGACCTTACCTCCCCTGTAGAAGCCTATCATTATGTCTGCCGGGCCCTCAGAGACCTTGGTGAAGGTCAGGGGTGAGACAGCACTCCAGAGCTGAAAGGCTTTCTGAATGGCATGGTCCACGTCTGCTCTTGGCAAATCTGGTGTGTAATTTTCAATCCTAAAAACAAAGCAAAATAGAGACATAAAGGACCTCACTTCTTATGGCTCTGATGGGAAGTAGCGTTCTCAGGCTGGTGCTCGGCCTGGTTACCTGTAGGTCAGGTGTGTGTTCTCCCACCGAGGGTTCCCCTCGGTGAGGACAAACAGAGCCACGTCGGGCACCCCGCATCTGGCCTGCTTCATCACCTCCAGGGTGTCAGCATCTGGCTTCCCGGTCACTTTCAGCCCAAAGAATTCCTGCATTTGCTTCAGTTTTTCAACCACAAGGCTGCTCTTTCTCTGCCTTTCAATCTGTTTCCCATCGCTCCTCAGGTTGTAGTAGCTCTCCAGGTATTGCTGGTGAAAGATCATATTATTGTAACACTGGGTGGGGCATTTTTCTAATCCTTCTAAAGACAGACAGTATGAGGTTTTAGTGAAACAGAGAACAACTTTGAAAGACTGTGTTTAGATTTCATGGTCCTTAGTATCTTTATCATTGGCAGACACTGTAATTTCAGAGCGACATCTCCCTACCGTTAGTTACTATGAAGTCAGAATTACAGCCTGCAGAGCCAAACTGCATGTCGTTCCTTTGGTTTCCTTCTGCCTCCAGCTACAAAAGGGGCATCTATATCTATGCATGGCTAGATATATTTTGGGGGAGAGCGACCCTTCTAACAAAAATATTTCTTTGTAGAAAATCCACCCTTAAATCAACTTCTTTATACTAACTACTGCTACTCTGTTAAGCTGTTGAAAAAATGCAAATAAAGGTTTTTCTATTTTTGGCATTGAAATTCAGCATTTACCTGGACCAGCAGCTCATCATCTTGTGTTTTTAAAGTCCCTGCTGGGAGGCCGTGAGACCCCACAGCCCAGAGCAGCAGCAGCAGGGGAAGGCTGTGCATGTTGGCCTCTGTCTTCCTTCTCAGCTAAAGAAACCTGGTGGCTGCCCACCTGCCTGCTGCTCAACATCTCAGTGAGGAAGCTCCCTCTTTATATAGGGAGTCCTTGCTCTTTCAGAAGGCCAGACGTGGTATGACTCACGTTTCATAACATCCTCTTGATTAGCAGTGAGTAGCCTGAGCAGTCATCAGATATGATGACTCTGAGTAGATTCTTTGAGTTCTCTTGGTGTTGCAATCTTATGATTAACATAAAACAGGACACGTGTGAAGGAGACACACTATATCCCATGTAAACAGTTGTTTTCTTTCATTCATTTTTATTCTATTTGAGAAAGGCCTTGTTATATAGGACACGGATCACAGAGTATACACCATGACCTCTAAAAACAGGCTTTGCTACCTGATTCTGCCAGTTGTACAGTGATCCGGGTCGTACACACACCTTGCTTCCAGGGCAGAGGGCAGGACTGCTGACATCGCGTGCTCCATGCTTGTTCAGCACCTGTAGTGACTAAAGTTTATTTAGCTCCACAGACATTCACTTTGGAGTGGTTTTCCTGGGTTCAGAGGAGTTCCCTGCTAAACTGCCTGGTATACTATTTGCGTAGCACCATGGTTTCCCTTAATCTTTATTTGGGCCCAGGATTTGAAACCCTGGCTGAGAAGACCCTTGTTCACAGGTCAGAATGTACCAGGTGAGGCAGGGGCTGGCAAAAAATCAAGTGTGAGTCTGGGGTCTTACTATTAATCATCCTTGCTCCCCTGGATGTGAGCACATCTTTGCTCCTTGGGGTTAGGCAGCGATTATTTATTCTTTCATGTATGCATCCACCCATATATTTATGCATTCATTCATTCAAATGATCTTATTTAGCATCTCAGCACCAATTACTATAGGAGAAGCTACTTAATAAACAGACATCTATGGGACAACTTAAGGTGGCTTTAAAAGAAATCTGTATAAAGTCACACAGATTAGTTTTACCAAAAGCACTGGGATAAGAGAGACTCTGGAGCTGATCTGCCTCTAAGTTTCCTGACCTTCATAAATCCTCTTACTGCCATCATAAATCTTTGCCAATACTAGTGCTACCTCTGGTACAAAATTTCGCATTTTTTCTTTAAATTTACTCTAAAAGTTTTGCCTCTTTATAGGCTATCATATCTGTAAAATCATAGGTAGGTGAGCTATTCTTTTTGTATGCACAATTAAAATAAACACATGGCTATGTTATAAAAAACATACACTCATGTATCCATGTTCCACACCCAATTGTCTTGGTGGTATCCATTCTACTCTTGGAGAGAAAAGTCGGTCTAAATCTATTGCTTTCTGCCCAGCCTATGTGGCTCAGTGGTTGAGCATTGACCTAGGATCCAGGAGATGGAGGTTCAATTCCAGGTCAGGGCACATGCCCAGGTTTTGGGCTTGATCCCCAGTCGGCCGCATGCAGGAAGCAGCCAGTCAGTGATTCATCACTGATGTTTCTATCTCTCTCTCTCTCTCTCCCTTCCTCTCTGAAATCAATAAAGACATATTTTTAAAAAATAAAAATAAAATAGATCTGTAGCTTCCTGTGTTCATGTCCCACGCTCCTTCCTTGAGAGTGTTTAAATGAGACATAAAGTTGAGAAACACTTGCCAACCTTCTTCCTCGTGGTGTCTCTCGGTGTTTCTCACCTTTCCCATGAGTCAGTTTTGCTTTCTCAGGACTTTTCTCACCTTGCTGACTTCCATTTTCCTCCCTACACTAAGAACAAGGTTATATGCATATATGTTGCTTCAATACGTGTCGGACTGATATAAAAGAACTTATTTCTTCATTTAACCACAACTTCCTCATCTAAGTGGAATAATATCGGAGTTCAAAATATTACAAGGAACTGGAAGAAGCTCTCACAAAAATGAAATCCTTCCCTTCTCACGAACATCAGGTCGAGGGTGGGGCAGCCACCAAAGAGCACTAGCAATTGAAGTGACCTCAGCACAGTCAAGGAAAAACAGTGAAAGGAGCTCTTTATACTGGAGGTTGAACACAGATTGTGTTTCAAAGTCAAGGAGTGGCTGACACACCCTGGCTATTGGGGAATCTGGTCAGAGTGACAAGGTTGCCCCCAGCTCTAAGGCCTGGAAAACAAGAGTTACCTCAAGAGAACAGTGTTGTGACCATCTGGACTGGGCAAGAAATTATATAAGATATCATCCTGGAAGGGTCTCATAAAATGTTCAATCTGGCTAAAGCCTATATATCCTACAGTTTAGAGGTTTTCAAACTTTTAAAAACTACATATATATATTTTTAAATCCCCTTTAGAAAACCAGTTTGTAAACCAGATGAAAGAAGTGCTCAGATGGAAGTGGGAAATGAGCCCTGGGAGCCTCACCTACATCACTTCCACTTTGTCCCCAGTCCCCCTTTCTCTACAAAGTCCCCAATTTCTATGGAACAATGAGAGTTCAGTGTCGTGGACTAGATCCAAAAAACCATGAATCTAGTCCAGCACCTTGATTTTCCAGATGAAGAAACAAAGAACAAAGGAATTGCCTCCAGGCTCGGGGTCACACTTCTGCATGGGAGGGAGAACATGGTGGGGAAAATTGCAGATAGAACTTGGACTAACTTTATTTTCTCCTGGCCAGAAAGCATCATATCACCCTGAATCTTGAAATCTCCAGTTAGGTATTCATAGCAGAACACGTAAGTTCTGGGCTAGGGCTGGTGCGTCATCTATCTGAGAGTGAAAAAGAAAACATGAAAATCTAGAACTAAAAGCTAGGGATTAAATGCTACCCAAATCCTAGCAATGACTGGACTTAGCATAGTTTCCAAGAAGCTCAAAACATGTTGAAATTTTGTTGCTCTTCACATCCAGATGTTTGTCTTTCTCTAGGAGCTTCTTTTTTCTCCATAATCCCCTTTGGGGTGTAATTTTTTGGAAATTATTCCTATACCCTTTACCCACAGGGAGAATAGCAGGTTTAAGAAACTCTCATGATTGTGGCCATGACAGCTGACTCCTGGCTGTTTCCAAACAGGCAAATTGTTTCCTTTCCATGGTTTTCTTGGTTGCCTCATACAGACTGCTCTGTGAAAAGTCTCAAATATGTTTGTATTTTTCCACATTAAATTCAACCCTGGAATTTCCGTCTTGTTTTATACACTTTTAAGACTGGAAAAATCAACATTTTCAATTTTATAATTCAATTTGAGTGTCAGATATATTTTTTATTTCTTTGATCCTGTAAGTCTTGAAACGGTCTTTAGCCAGAAACTTTTAATATTTAATGGTGTTTTGTTTGGGGGGTAACACGAAGGAACTATTTGTCCTACCCAAGCATTATCCCTGCCTATGGCCATGTGGTAGCTTTATGGACAGCCACTGTGTGCCAGACACTTAACAAACACTTTGTACCTATTGGTTACCTCAGTCCTCATGGTTACCCTCCAGCCAGAAACGACTGACGCATCAACCCCAAGTCACCTATTGCCAGGTGTCTGAGTGAGTGACTCCAGCCTACCTCCCAGCAGTCTTCATGGTGCTCCTGTCACCAGGCATGAGGAGCATTCTCTGGGTATAGAAATTTTGCCCCCTCTCAACAATACAGAAAATGTGAGACACCAGGCTGGTTACATTAATTCTGTCAAGTCTACAACTTCTCCATGCCAATATCCAGCCTCTCGGGACTGAAAGAATCTTTACCCTACCACTCAGGCACCTTTATTTCCTTCATTAAATTTCAAGAAATTGCAGTTTATAGTAATTGCCTCAACTTAGTAGGTGTTTACAAATGACTGTTGAATGAACTAATGAATGAATAAGTCAATGACTAAATAGATACTAAATGATATAAATAAAAGGACCATTTCTCATTAGGCTCAGCTGCCTGCAAAAAGTCTTATGCCCTTGGTTAGATTTTCATTTCTTTTACCTACTCTCCTAAGATTCAAATTATTTAAAATATCATAGAAAGAAACTGGATGTGTTCATTGAGTGGAGATTTTGAATGAAGCTCTAAATATTTACTTTTGGCTTTTTGCCTGCCATGCTGTAACCATTTACTCTCTGATTATTTTGAGCATTTTATTGATTTGTTTACCAATAATATTTCCCCATTTGGATAATTTATTAGACACTCTGGAAAATGCTTATAAGAAGCACACCCTTGAGACCAGCCTACAGAATTTTGCAGCTGTAGCTCTCCCCTAAGGAAGTTCAAACCAAGGGCCCTGGTGGAGATAAGGGCTGCTTATACCAAGGCTCAGCTCAGACATGTTGAAACCGTTCTCTCTCAGCCCTCATATCTCTGCATATGGGTTTGAGATATGTGAGGAAGCTCAGGACATCCCTGTAGGATTTTGATAACGTGGCAATGCCCAGAACTATGCCTTGCTTTTTTGGGAGCCTCTGATGTATGTACCTGTGCTGCCTTCAGAACTTTCGTGTATGATTCAGGCCTCAAATTATTTTCTATTGCTTCAGAATTTTACTGTGTTTTGGACAAAGTGGAGTGTTCAGTAAGCCCACTACCCTTTTGCTCAGTTTTTAAAAAATATCTCTCAACTACTCATGCACCTGCTATAATTCATTGCAATGAGAGTGGGGCTGGTCAGCTGATTTTCTGAGTCATTTAACTCTTATGAGTGCTGGGTAAAAGAAATAGCATTTAACATCTACTGGGTCTTGACAACCTTAACGTGCATGACTATTTTACGGTCACAGTAAGCCTATGGAACAGTTCAGGTGTATACTATTATTTCTATTTCATAAATGAAGAAACTGTGCCACCTTCCACGATTAAGTCTTTTGTTCAGGTTGTTCCACTCGCAAGTGGTAGAGACAGAAATTTGAAAATATGTCTTTGATTACAAAATCAGGTGACTCAGCTCTTACTACAAAGCATAAACCATGCAGGTATTTTTATATACATGATGTGAGGATGCTTTTTTAATTTCTAGTAGAAAACTATTGTTCAAACAGCCAGCGAGACGGCATAGTCCCTGTTTGCTGAAGCTGGCGTCTCCTCCTGTGATTTCAACCCTTCTGTCTTCCATGTAAGTGTTTCCTTTGTGTAGATCTTTTCCCTCCTCCTGTGAACACGTCACCTGTGAAACAGGCTGATGGCCACAGTGGTAACTACTATCGCAACCCACTGCTCCTCAAGCCTCTCTCTGGTCTTTGCCATCAATCTTATTATGGAAGCTTACGGTGACTTTAACCCTTTGCACCGCACTCTCTTTTTTGTTCAATATTTTATTGTAAATGGACAGGTACAATAAAGGAAAATAAAAGTCACATACTTCTGATGAAAATTAACCTAGTGGAATAAATAAATTCCTTTGATATTTCTTTGGTTTTTGTGTCTAACATGTACACACCATTCATCTGACTATTTTCATTGGTACATTTTTTTCTTTCTTTTTTTTGTAATTAAATTTATTGGGGTGACATTGATTAATAAGATTATATAGGTTTAAGGTGTATAGCTCTGTGTTACACCAACTGTATATTGCATGCACTGTACTCTCATGTTTGCTACTCACTCCCACGACCATATCAAATGGCTTTTTCTCAGATCACGTTCTCACTGAGCCTTTTTGGCATTTGATGCTCAGTCTTGGAAATTCTGTCCTTGGCTTGAGAGTTTCTGCACTTTCTTTTTCTCCCTGTACCTTTCTGGTTATTCCCTCTCCTTTGCTGCCATCTCCTCCTTTCTCTTCTTCTGAATCTAGCCATTCACCAAGGTCTGGCCCCAAGTCTCCATCTCTAATCTCTGGCCACGTTTTCCCCAGGACAGTCTTCTCTATCTACTCCTATAACTTCAGTCAGCATCCTCACAAAAAAATGTCCCTAAACTATGACCCTATTTTTTTCCTGAACTCCCATCTCAGTTTCAACTGCCCCAAGACATCTCCACCTGGATATATCTGGTATTATTTCCTTTTAAGCCAGAACTCCTATTTCTTTCTTATTTTTTAAAAAGTTATCTTTATTGTTAAAAGTATTACAGATGTCCCCATTTCCCCCCCCATTGATCCCCTCCACTCTGCATCCACCCCACCTCTAGGCCTTCCCCACACTATTGCCTGTGTCCATGGGTTACGCATTTATGCACCTAAATTCTTTGATTAATCTCTCCCCACCCACTCCCCACCCCCGCCTTCCCTCAGAGATTTGTCAGTCTGAAGAAGAATTCCTTTCTCACGTTCCCCCTTCTTATCTAGCACAGAGCTTCTTAAACCACAGACATGGGGTCAAATCCCAGCTCTGCCAATTACTAGCTAAGTGACCTATGTATTAATGTTCCCATCTAAAAAAATGGAATAATAATAACACCTGCCTTAATGTGTTTTCTGAGACTGAAATAAGATAATACATGTACAAGATATTAGTATAATGGCTGGAACACAGAGAACACACATAAATGTTTATAATTATTTTTATGACTAAAATTCTCAGTGATTTCCATGATCTACCAGGACAGATATAAATGAACTGTAGCCCTGAAGACCCCCTGTGCTCAGGTCTAACAATGACTCCCCAGTCCCACTCCTCCAAACAAACTTATGAAAGGATTACATTGTTTCCAGCTGTGTCTCGCACCTTGTTCCCCTACCTTGTCACATCTTTTATTTCTCTTTATTTCTCCTTAATACAATTCTACCCATTCTTTGAGGTCCAGTTTCAGTGTCACTTCATTCACAATGTTTCCTCTTTCCTTCCTCCGAGAGATAGCCCTGCTTTGAATGATCATAGGCCATTATACTTTCTTAAAGCACTTTTCATATTATACTTACCTTGACTTCACTCTCTTAATGGATGATCACTTGACCAGAAAGGGCTGGTGTTTTTATTTTTATTTTTGTATCCGTTTACATTTTCCAGGGCTTACCAGCTTTGCACAGGTATGATACATAAGGCATTAGGCCACATGCTGGGAATTGCAAAAATAATTAGATACCAAATTTGTTTGTGGGAGTTAATTTTCTCACGAAATGGATATAACCTGATTATTGTATAAATGATCATTTCTTCAAGTAGTTGTTAAAATTTTTATTGATTGATTTTTAGGGGGAGAGAGAGAATGATTTGTTGTTCCACTTATTTCTGCATTCATTGGTTGATTCTTGTATGTGCCCTGACCAGGGATCAAACCCGCAACCTTAGCATATCAGGATGACACTCTAATCAACTGAGCTACCTGGCCAGGGATCTTAGGTACAATTTATATTATACAAATGAATATCTACATAGGCACATATCTCCAAAATTATTATGGAAGACAACAGGAAAAGTAGGATTCCAAATACAAGCACGTGCTTTCCAGCCACTTTACCCAGGAATCTATTGATAGCTAAAGCAAACTTAATCGAAGTCCCATTTTGCTACTCATAGAAGCATGCTTCTTTCTGGACCTTCTTAGTACTGATAATAGATCTTGTCATATTGGCATAAGCATCGCCACTTAGGCACTTTTAGAGAGGTGAGTGGAGAGAGACTTAAAGGGCCTGAGTGCTTGGATAGTTGTCTGTACTGTGTTTCCATGAGCTCCCCTTGGAGGGTCTTCTGTTGAGTCCTGGGGAGCTGATGACAGTGAAGGGCTCTCAAGCCATCTGTCCACCAAAATATGAGTGTTAGTTGGGATTGGTGTAGGGGTAAAGGCATGCAACAGGTCAATTTCAGAATCACACATGCCATTGGAGAGGATTTTGGAAATGTATTCCTCACAGAAAGGGCCTGAGTAACTGAGCCTTTGAATTGCCTCATGAAATAATTTAATCTTAGAGATCCATTGAAAAGAAGCCAACTTCCGCTTCCCTATTTCATATTGTGGTCTTTGAAGTTGGGGCAACATAATATTATCATCTTCCAAATAAACCACGCGCAATTAGAAGAGTTTCTGGCACAGAATAACAGAATAAAGGAGAGTTAGCTTTATTGTTGTTATTATTATTTGTCCTCTATTAACTAAATTCGGTGTGAGGTACAGAGATAGCCATAGCCTGTCACTTCCAACCAGATTCTGTGGCTGCCTGGGGCTGGCCTGGGTTCCATGTGAAAGCTCACGAAAGACAGTGCCCGTCCCTTAAGCACAGGCCCGGCACCTCTCCACGGCTCTGGGAAATGAAGTGAGGTTCCCGGGCTGCGCATCTTCCAAAGGACAATGCCTACGGTGGGGCAGGAGAATGTGTGCAGCACTGTGGTTCTTAGAGAAATCTCCAAGAATAGGAGCCAGAACTGCTCAGAAGGCTCTGACTTAAAAGCTGCACAGTGAGGGCATGGTGCTCTCTTATTCCTGTCCTCGGAGCTCAACCCCAAGTCATGGAGCCCTCTCCAATCCCCCAAAGTCCTGTTTCTCATCTCTCCCAAGGTCCTACTATCAAGGTTGTAAGAGAAAAATCCACATATAAAGAAATAAAAGGGACCTGCATAAGATGGGACCATTTGTATACTGCATATTTTACATATATGTATGCATGCCTGTATGCACATATACACATGCATGCATACGTATATACATTTACATAGAATTCTGTGGAGAGTGCGTGTCATAGGATAATACACTGAGATGGGAAATTGTATTTTTTGCTGCATCATTTCCCCTGACCCTGCCAAGAACTTCATGTTGCCTAGTCTCAGAGGTGTCTTCAGGACTGCAATCAAAAGCTACATGATTGAAGGTAATATCTCTTTCCAAGCTTGAGGTCATTTGAGGAGGTTATGACAGGTGTCTTCAACTAAGACGGAAAAGGAAAATGTTTGAGGGAAGTTTGAGGAGAAGTTTTCTTAAACTGGAAAGGGAAATATTTGGGCAGTTCCCAGCAGGCATAAAGACTAATGTTCTACTTCGGGCTCTTTGGAAACTCCTGGGGTGGTGGTGAGGTGGGTCTAAGGAGGCTGGATCCCTTAGAGCTGGATCCTTCCATAGCTTGAGGAAAAATTGAACCCAGACATCACCTTCTCTAAGGCACCACTAGGTGGCAGAGTGGAGATTTAAATTCAGGGCTGTCTGCCTCCAGCCAACGCACATTCCAGTGTCAGTGACCTGTGCACAAAACAGTGGCTTTCTGATTGTAATGAGCAGACGTACCTTGTTCTGGGGAGGAGGTGTGTAGGAGAACCCTCTTTCAAGCACCCTCCAAAGAGTGTGGTAGAAAAAACACGGAATTTTGTGTCAAATTACAAAGGGTTGAATGACAACTGAGCAACCTTGGATGTTATCACCTACAAAAAGGAAATAATAATGCCGAGCCCATTTGTTTATGATAGAATTGAACTGACAGGTGCTTCGCAAATCGAATGACTACATAGTGGCTGGGGCATAAGTAGGTTTACACTTGTTCATATGGCTAATTATACAATAATTAATAAAAAATAATGCAAGAATAAACTGTGTTTCGCATACTCACAGCTGTAGACCTACTTTTGCCTCACCTGTATTGTAATCATCATTACTTTCTGATCTTTAAGACCGTCCCCATGATCAGGTGCTACATAGTAACACAAGATAAACGTATTCACAGACATAAAACCCATTTTCTGAGTCTACGGTTAGTATTTTCTTGAAATAAAAAGGTAAGTATTTCCCTAGAATATTAACCAAAATACTATACATACATCACAAATTTTATAGACTTTCACTGATGGATACTTTAGGCAGTTTGATTGCAAATGTAAAGTTATTAGATGTACATAGACACAGAATATAGAACCAGAAAGAGCATTCTAATGTGAAAGAAAACTAATTTTTGTGTAAGCTAGATTTGGATTCAAATCTAGATTTTGCAGCTCTTTAGACCTGTAACTTTAGGCATGTTAACCTCTCTGATATTTCATTTTCTTGTGAACAAAATGAAAATAATAATATTAAGATCTGCCATGACAGCATGGAGGATAGTTAAACCCGAGAATACAACATACACCATGCTTGTCACGCAATAGCACTCAGTGAGTATTTCCTCTTAGACTGGAAAGACACACAAAATAACCTGCTTTCACCCTCTAACACTGACGATGAGGAAATCAAGCCCCTAAATTTTCATTTATTTTATTTCATTGAAAGCAAAACTATTGGAACTCTGATTCAAGAGTCTTGATGAGAATGTATCAGCATACTAAATATTGAGAGTAAATAATTAACTGCAATTCAAATTAAAGATGACTCTTGAGGAAATGCTTATTACACAATTACATCAGGTCAACGGAAATGTATATATTTTTTTGCTATATGTGCATCATAAACCAACACAGTAAGTTACCCCCTTTATTACCTTAGGAATCTTGCCCAAGAAACAGCCATGTTATAAAGTGTATCATCGTCAACACCTTTATTGTCATGTGCTAAAGGTGATTTTCAGGATAAATATCAAGAGGGAAGTTATTTTTGTTGCATAAGTCATGACCAGGGAGTCATGTGTCATACACACTCAGCCTTAGTTTTATCTTAGGAAAGTGCAACACATTTTCCCCTTAATCATGCTGAGGAGGTTTTATTGATAAATGTAGGTATGTTAAGAGTCAGCTGTTTTTCTGTGTCCTGTCACTTACCAGGACCATAGCCCAGGGTGGAATTCTTCCCAAAGCAGCATTTTTCTACTTACCCAGAGGGATTAAATCACAAGCTCCTCTTGTCTCTAAATCCCTGGAGGACCAGGGTGCTTATCCCCCATAATCTTTGCCCCTCTCTGAAGCATTTTTAATCTACTTCAGATATGCTTAAGCAATTTACTTGTGTGCAGGAGGTACTTGTGTCATTCTTGTTAACGAAGTTAATAGTTTAATTTATTGATTTTAGCCTGACTACTTCTAAAATGAATTTTTTGTTGAATTATTCACAGACTGAATGACTTAATTAATATCCTTTGGGGAGAATTTCTCTGTTTTTACATTTATTAAATGAAATTTAATGTTTTTAATTATATAATTATCAAGTTAAATCCTTAATATTTTCCCTCTACTATATAACTGAGAAAAAATAAACCTTTTCTTCAACATAGTCAAACCAACTCTCTGTGATTTCCCAAATATGGTATGTTCTTTCATATCCTCATGCCACTGTATGTGCTGGTTCCTTCATCTCTGCCTTTGGCCTGATAGACTCTTACTGGTTGTTCACATCTAGGGTCAAGCATTGTTTCCCCCTTAAACTTATTATTTATTCATTCATTTATTCATCAAAATCAATAATTAAATGACAAGCAGAGTGCTGGGCAGTGGGGACTGTCCAATGTGGGACATATCTGAGAGGATAGTCACAACATGCTGTATATTATCGGATGCATATAATAAGAAGATTGAACACAGCCAGAGGGCAGGATGTGGAAGTCAGTGACTGTGTCCCAGAGAAGGTGACCCATGAGCTGTGTCTTCAAGAGCAAGTGAACAGAGAGAACAGCCTGCTTGTTTTCTTTAGGAACCAAAAAGCCAACTGAATTAAAGGGAGGTTTTTTTTAAAGAATCAGCGGAATCTCATGGAATCCAATAATGAGAAGTGGTTTGAAGGGATGGGTTGGGCAAGTAGAGTTATATCCCTCCGACCCCCTCCACCAGTTTTTCTCAGTGGTCCCTATCCCAGTTCTTGTCACTCTACCATTCCTGTTAGCACCCTGTAGGGCAGAGTATCCAACTCTTGCTGTTCAGCCAAATCCATGATTAATTTCTGGGCACATCTTCAGAGTCTAAATGGGCATAACACGCTGTAAGGACTTCTGCCAATAGTTATTTACTGATTTTACTCATTTTTAATAAGGAAATTTGAACCGTAATATGTCCCTTTCCTTGCAGACTCTAGATGACAAGGAGTAACCAACAACTTCAGACCCCTTTACTTTTCATTCCAAGACGCTAAAACTTTGCCCTGGGGAAGCCCACAGCTTGAGTTTCAGGAGACAGTTTAACAGCGATGGCTGCTGAACCAGCTGCTTTTCCTCCTCTCCTTGTTGGCTTCACCGTGACATGGCATTTTCCTCTGCACTGTTGGGACCCCACAGTTAATTCCACACATTCCCTGAAGGTCTGTGGTTTGCCAACCCACTTTATGTCTAAGCCAAGAATCATTTTGTTGGGAGGCTAATTACAGTGGATTTATAATAGGTAACTAGGGGGGATCTCTTGGAATCCAAGCTCAGGATTGTCTTCCTGAGAAATGAGAAGATTAAAGGCCCTCTCTGTCTGTTTCTCTCTGTCTTTCTCATGTTCTTGGCCTTAGCCTGAATGTTTGTTGTTTTTTTCTCAGTCTGTAGACCAGCTTTGCTTCAAGACTGATGCTCCCCCATAGCAACAGCCTGTGCAGGACTTTGACATGACCTGGTCCTAATTCTGGTTCCAACCCAGGGTGATCTTATAGCTCCTGTCCTCAACATGGTCTGACCATGTGCTCTGGGTCAGCTGCTTCTAATTTGGGGAGAGATCCCATTACATCCACTGGGACTTTGGGAAGATATCTCTGGAGAAGGAAAACTGAACTGGGCAGGCATACCAAATATGTCATCCACACTATGCCAGGCAATGGGTGAGCATAGGGCTAGAGGAGGCATGTATAGGGGACTTCAAAGTGGTTCAGTGTTGCTGAGTGTAGCATTTAGGCTGGGACATAATGAGAGATGACATAAAGAAGCAAACAGGGATGGAACCGTGAAAGGCCTTGATGCCCTGATAAAGAGTTGAAGGCAATAAAAAGCCATGCTCTCTCGGCTTCAGACCCTTGCATTTGGTGCACCTTCTATCTGGAGGGGACCCCATCCCTCCTCTCCTTTATTCACTAAGTATTTGCCTTGCAGGTTTCAACTTAGATGTACCTCCTCTGAAATCTTCCCGTGACCTTCCAAAACTGGGTTAGCTGTGTGTTTCCCCAGCTCTGTGTGTTTGTTCTGAGCACTGCTCACATCCCTCTCTGTATCCTGATTGCCTGTTCATTTTTCTGTCTCTTTCACAAGAATATAAACAGGCACCTTGTCTGAAAGTATCTTGATCACTAACACAGTGCCTGATCATCTTAAACATTCAGTAAATATCTGTTTAAGGAATGAATAAATCAGCAAATGAGGTGAAGGTGAGTCTAGCCGCAAGACACCTCTTTCCTTGCTTGAAGGTTAAGTCCAGTTTTTGCTTCTTAAGTAGACTAGCTGGCACTCTCTTGGCCCCTAGTCCATGACTAATGAAGGCTTTTCTGCAGGTTCTCTGGTCTCAGCCCTAGGACTTGATGCAAATTCTCTCTGATCACCTCTCTCCACCTTGTTCCTTGACCACTTCCTATATGACCAATCTAGATTACTTTCCATATGTGATTCTATATTTTGTCATCTTAATTCTTTCCCTTCTTCACTAGTTTCCTCCTGATTTCCTTCCTTCACCTGCTGAAACTTTCCTCCACTCAACATCTGCTCATCATTGAATCATCTGTGAGGATTTACACGTTCCTGTCCCAAACTGGCTCTACCACCATCACATCACATCATCCTCTCTGTGTCAGGCACATTTATGTGGAGAAAATAATTCACATCCCTGACTCTGACAAATAGCAAGAAGAGGCAGCCTATAATTTATTTCATCAATGACTGTGATGCTTCAATTCAATATTGTAGAACAGTGGTCACATATATGTGTATTGGGCATGTGTTCTGTAACTCAGTATTGGATGGTTTCAAGACGTAAAAACCATCTATGTGCTGATGACTCCCAAATTTATATCTCCAATCTACATCTTTTCCTTAAACTCCAGACTCATATACCCAACGTCTCTACTTGGATGTTAAATAGACATCTTACATATACAATAGGTCCAAAACTGAACTTCTGATCTTCCCCCCAAAGCAGGATTCACCCTCAGCCCTCACGTATTAGGCGATGGAAACTCAGCAGTTTCATCACTCCAGTTGCTAATCCAAAAGACTTGAAGTCATTCTAAACTCTTCTCTTTCTCTCACACTTCACAGAGCACCCATCATCAAATCCTGTTGGTTCCAGAATAACTTCTGTTCATGTCCTCTGCTATCACCTTGGTGGAGCCACATCCTCTTAGCTGGAATACTCCAATAGTATCCTAACAGGTCTCCATGCCTCTACCCTTGATTCCCTAAAATTTAATTGAACAGAGGCTCTTCCCCTTATCCAGATGCTCTTTTGATCCATACCCTCTAACGGCTTCCCCATTTCGCTCATAGTAAAAACCAAAGTTTTACATTGGCCATATAACCCCACATGATTTGTTCCCCACCTAAACCCTTACCTCTCTGACTTTATCTTTGAGTAATCCTACCCCCCTTCCACTTACTTCAATGCTGTAAGTAGTCTTCTTGCTGTTCTTTGAATATGCTGAGCACATTCCACCTCAGGACTTTTTTGCTCTAGCTGTTCTCTCTGCCTGGAGTGCGCTTCCCCCAGATTCACTGGGCAAGCTCCCCTGCCTCTCATCTTTGTTCAGATATCACCTTCTTGGTGATGCTCACTTTGACCACACTACTTATACTGCAACCCATCACCACCCCAACCCTCTTCACTCTTAATCCCCCTACTTCACTCTACATTTTTCTTTTCTCATAGCATTTATTTCCTCCTGACATATGACATAGTGCACTTAAGTCTCTAATTCTAGTTCCTTGTCTGCCTTCTTTGTAGACATAAGTTCTAAGAAGGCAAAAATCTTTGTCTGTTTTGTTCATTGATTTATCCAAGCTTTTAGCAATGTGCTGGACATATAGTGCTTAGTAAACATTGCCAAAAGAGTGACCAAATAAACGAACAAATATCTCCTACCCTGTCTGCCTTTATGTTTATCTCCACATCAATCCTATCAACCCCAAATTGTAAGCCCCAAAAGGGTAAGAAACATTTTTGTCTTTTCTTACCAGAGTAGAGTTTTGCCATGAATTTCCACAAACTGTATGTAGTCTTGTGGTTGTGGTTTTCCTCATAAGTTTATCACTCACTCATAAGGATGTGATTTGAATCTAATTAATCACAAGACTGATGTGGGCCAAGAGTATTGTGAAAAAGACTCTGTTATTTGCCTCAGAGTTGAATGCTAACATGTTAGAACTTTGTGGGAAAAGAAATTCAAAGCAAGTTAACATACAGAAAAATTTAAGAATTAAATTTTCTTTTTCAGATGTAAAACTTGTCAAGGGTATTGATAATGTTCTGTAACAAATCTATAACATTTTTGTGCCTTCAAAAATCTATTTGTGGTCTCAAATGTGAGGCCCTCCATCATGTTCTTTTATGAGTCACCCATGCCCTTTCCTGTGGTATCAGACTTTGCAGTGATTTCTTAATGGATTAACCCAACTGACAAATCATCAGGTGTTCTTGAATTACGAAATGGGTACTTTTTGAATTAATAGCAGACCACATTTCTATGCACTGAGATGCACATGAAATATTTTATTACATGACATAACATTCCTTATCTAAATGGGAAAGAAATATAAAGCAGCCTTATAGAAACTTCTCAAGTTAGGAGTCTTTGACTTTGAATGTCACTTCAACCTACCCCTTTTGATTCAACCTGCTACAAAGAGTGAAGTCCTTCCTCTATCTCTTTTCTAACTCTTACCCTGTTACCTCTGTCAGTCTTTTCTTTCCTCATCCCTTTTGCCGTTAATCACATTTATAGATCAATTCATGTCAAGACCAAGAGTAGGGAGACAGCAGAGTGGATCAAATGTAAGCTTGGTGTCAGTCAAGATGGATTAGATTCCTGGCTCTATCATTTATTTCCTGCACAACCTGGAGGATATGGCTTAACTTCTATGAGCAGCAGCCATCCATATAGTTTAATACTATATACTTCACAAATGAGAATTAAATGAGATAGTATATGTAAAGTATTTGTTTCTTTTCTGCTTTAAAATAGGACTAGTACATATATCAGGCTTTCAGTTGGATTTGTTAATGTCTGAGGACAGCTTTTTTGCATGCTCATTAATACAGTTTTACTTGTATTATAATTTATAATAAATTTATTAAAGACATCTTGTTTCCTTAACACTTTAAATTCAAATTTTTAATCTTGTTATTGTGTTTATTAATGTAGTAAATATGTATAAAAATAAGTACTATTACTTTCACTGGCTTTGATTAATATCTAACTGAATCATATAGCTAAAATATTGAATAATCCTTAAGCATTTAATTCTATTTACATTCATAAATAATATTTTAATCAACACTTCAATTATAATGGTGATTTTAATATAGCTAATTCTTTCAAATAATCCAAAACTATTATGCAAGTTTTAAATCCAACAAGTAAGGTATTTTTAAGTATTTAAGTATCTGTTATCAATATAACAAAACAAAGAATTGAATGCCTTAAATAACATTTTCATACACTTTTCAAACACCTTAAAAACAGGGGGGAAGAACCATATCCAAAGCAGTAGGATGCTTCCAAAGCATATCACAGCTTTGAACTCTCAATATTGTATTCATTATTATCCTGTCTGTACATACTTATATATTCTCCTCCCTAACATGGCCAATGTGCTCCCCAACCAAAGAGAAGATAAGTGCTATTTCAAGTCTATAGACACTGACGATATACACACTGATCATCATCAGTGATTGTAGATCAAGACAAAGGACTTTTGTACTGATTCCAGGAGGATTCTACTCAAACCCCAAGTTATCAAACTAAGCACTTTCTTATAATTAAGCCCTGCCAACTTCTTCAGTTTTACAGACTGATTGCACAAATGATTCCCTCAGGATTTGGGTAGATTCTGTGTGCTCTTCCTGCTGTCTTTTCTCACAATGGGACCACAACGAATCACCACGTTGCTTGATTTTTGGCTATGGGCTCTTTAAATGCTTCTGAGATCATAACCTATCTGTTCACTGGCTGGTGAGATTCTGTACCTTCTTTAATTTTTTGTTCTCATCTGTGTTAAGTCTACCATTCTGTTGGTTTATTATCAAGTTCCAACCTGATTCCCAGCTTCTGCTTTTCTTTCCCCCCAGTATAGTGTTGTTAGATCACTTTCTACAAATGCAAAACATTCTCCAGATTTCCAAGGCAAGAGGAATTAAGCTGGTTCTTTAACATCATTCTGGATTCAGTATTGCATCACCATTAGGGCAGGACTTGTCTTGACATAGACTACAAGTCCGGCCTCCGATCTTGGCCTCTTGTTGGTGTCAGGAAACATGGGTGGACAGAATAACACTGTCTTCCTGGAACAACACTGCTCAGGGAACAGTAGCTGATGTGAGGTTCCCCATTGTGGGTTATAATTTGAGATAGCGCAGGGAAATTTGGAGAGGTTAGATGTCAGATGCTGGTAGAAGAACCCTGACCCTTGGGCTGTGGGGATTTCGAATTGCAGGGTTGAGGAAGAGTCAACCCCCGCCATCTGTGGCCTCGCAGTATGAAATAGCAGAACATCTAGCTTAGAACAGAGTCAAAGCTAAGTAAGATAAAGCCATCCACCATGATTTATTGTCTGTTACCCTAGACAAAAATAAGACTCTAACCTTTGAAACCAGGAGATATGAAATTAGATCCTGGCTGTGCTACTTACCATGTGATATGTGACCATGGCAAAGTTACTGAATCACTTAAACTTGCTTTTGAGACAAACCATAAACTCATTAGTCATTATGAAGATTAAATGAACTGTACACATCAAGCCCCTAGTGTGGTGCTTGGCCCAATACACACACACACAGGCACACACATTCAGTAAATAAAAGTTGTCTACTTTCTTTTCTCAACCAAGAAAAGACACGCAGAAAAACTATGAATCGGGTCTAGCAGTACAAAAAATTATGTTTTGCTTCCTTCCTAGCCCAACTTCTCCTGAGATTTATCTGCACCTATTATTTACACTTTCTCACCTCCCAGAGTCTGTCTGTGGTGGATGGACAGAGATTGTTGCCTCAGTATCTTTTCCCCTACCCCACTGAGACCAGCAACATGGCTGGGGTGAAACTGGCCCATCCTCCTTGTCACTCAGATTGTTCTGGAATGACCACGTGATTAGAGGTGATCCAACAGAGGGGGGCTCAGCAGTGTGGTTTGAAGGTTGGGAGTAGTGATTTATGCAAGTGTGGTTTCTGGATCTACTGCAGGTATTATGGTGCCACGAGGAAAGCATAATATTGACACAGAGGACAGAGTCAAGAACAGAGTAGAGTGAAGGAGCCAGATTCTCTCATATTGAAATTAAAACCTGTCTGATTGCTGTACTTTCAAGCAATGTGAATCAAAAATAAACTTCTTTATTTTTATTTTTTTTATTTTTTAAAAACATTTCCCCAGTTTTATTGAGGTATAATTGACAAATAAAAATTGTATCTATTTAAGGTGTACAACATGATATATTAATACAACTATACATTGTGAAGTGATTACCACAATCACACTAATTAACACACCCATCGCCTTACATAGTTATCTTGTGTGTGAGGATGGGTGCGTTGAGAACACACCCTCAGCATATTTCAAATATACTATAGAGTATAATTAACTATAGTAACCATGCTGTATATTAAATTTCCAGAACTGCATCCTATATAACTGATACTTTGTACCCCTTGACCAAAATCTCAGTATTTTCCCCACCCTCTAGCACCAACCAACCACCGTTAAACTCTCTGCTTTTATTATAAGTTTGACTTTTTTTCTCACATATAACTGAGGTCATGCAGTACTTGCCTTTCTGTGTCTGGTTTAGTTCACTTAGCATAATGTTCTCAAGTTTCATCCACATTTCCACAAATGGTAGGATTCCATTTTTTTAAGGCTTAACGATATTCCATTGTGTACATATACATAGACCACATTTTTTCTCTCCATTCATTCATAGGCAGTCACTTAGGTTGTTTCTATGTTTCGGCTACTGTGAATAGTGTTGCAGTGAACATGGGAGTGCTGCTATCTCTTTGAGATACTGACTTCATTCCTTCAGATGTATATCAAGAGTGTTATTGCTGGATCATGTGGTAGCTCTATTGTTAAGTTTTTTGAGAAATTTCATACTATTTTCATCATGGCTGCACCAGTTTACATTCCCAGCAAGGTTTCCCTCTTCTCCACATTCTCTCCAACGCTTACTTGTCTTTTGTCTTTTTGATAAACTTTTAAATTTTATTTTATTTTTATAAACTTTTTTATTCTACAGGTAGCTTTTTTTGCTATCTGTAACCAAAAGCATTTTAATTTGCCAATATTTCTACCTGCTTTAATCAGAATTCAACTCTGTCGCTCCACCAATACTGCTACTGTAAAGAGCATCCAATGGGCCACATGGCAGAGAATCCAGCAGATAGTTTTTCTGATTCTCCATCTCACTTAGCCTTTGAAGGTCAAATTTTTCACCAGATATACAAGGGTGCTCAAGGGTATTCATTGTAGCACTGGGAATAATAGTGAAATGTTGAAAATAACTTACTGATATACTGAATATTGAAAATAATCTACTGATGCACATAATTTTTTTTATTATTTCAAATATGTAGTTTTATTTCAAATATATTATGTAGTTTTCAAATATATATTTTCTACATTATTAAATTATTATTTTCTTTATATAATAGTTATATTTACTTTAAAATATTTATTTTATTTATTTTTGATTATTTGCATTTTCAGGTTTTATTTATTTGATATGTGCATTTGTTTACTTACTAATTTAGTCACCAAAGGAGACTGAATGAATAAATTACATATTTATTTCATAGAATGCAGCCAATGGAAGAGTGAAGCAATTCTAAATGTAATAATATGGAATGGTTACCAAGATATATTAAGTGAAAACAGCAACGAGTAGAGCAGTGTGAATTTGCATGCTAGCATTTTAACTTCCAAAGATGATATTAGTGCTTGTGTATGTATAAAATAGCTTTGAAAGGATTCATAAGAATCTACTTGGTTGCCTCTAAAAAAGGAACTAGAAGGTGGGAGGTGATGACAATGGTGTGAGGAAAATTAACTTTTCATTGCAAAATGTTTTTTAACTTTTAAACTTGTATTGTGGCTACATAGTATTTATTAAAAAAATAAAGCAAATAAATTGGGGTTATTTTTAAAATAAATAAATACCTAATTCCTGGCAGAATATTATCATCTTTTAAAATTCCATCTTCAAATCCCACATATTTATATCTTGTCTCTTTCTTTAAGCTTGAGATTTAATGGACATATACCATGTATTGTTTTAAGTGTACAACACAATGATTTAATATATGTATATATTGCAAAATGGTCACCACAGTAAGTTGAGTTAACATCTATTACCACACATAGTTCCTGTATCTTCTCTTTTTAGTTTCAGAATCATTTACCCCATGGCCTTCTTGTATACCTCACAGACATTTCAAAAATTGGCAAAACTGATCGAAGTTTCTTCTTACCCTTTCTCACAAAACTACTTCTCTCCAAATCCTTCCCCATCTCAGTAAACACTGTCACCCACAACCCTTATGCTTAAGGAGGCTAACTGGGAATTATTCTGGACACTTCCCTCTCTCTTAAACTCCGTCTCTAATCAATTATGGAGTCCTGTGGTATATTATAGATATCCGCTTTATTCTTGTCGCTGACTCTCCAGTGTGACCATTATAGTCCAAGCCATCAGTCCCTTCCCCTAGTTTCCACACCTCTCCTCAAAACCTTCCCTAATGCCATTCCCTCAAAACTTATAGTAAAACCACTTAGTTCAAAGTAAACCCTCCTATTTTTCTAACAAGGAAGTCAATTCTTTTCTTTATAAGTCTTTTTAAGTATACAATTGCATTTATTTTTTTCTTGCTGGATTATAATCTCGATGAGGGCAGGGGCTGTGTTCTTTTTCTCAGGATCCTGTGCCTACAACCTAGCACAATGCCTGGCACACAGAGTATGATTGCTTAATTATTCTCAAATTAATAAATGAGTTAAAGCGTGGATGAGCTTTTACTGCATAGCAGATGATATTCTAGACACGGTACTTAGGGGTGTAAATGTGTTTTAGGATAAGCATTTGCCCATAGACTTCTAGCAGGACAGATACAAAATGACTACTAGAGAATAGTTTCATGTGTCAATAGGGTGGATATGAGCAGATTAGTTTGCTAGGCAGGGAAGGGGCTCCATTGAGGGCATACCAGGTAAATGGGAAAGATGAACAGGTTTAATTTTCCCACCTGAAAACTGAGGTGTGTGAAGTAGGTGATTTGCTATAATGATAAGGCTCTGCTTCACAGTTTTCCCCAGATCCTGCCCTACCAGGTCACAGCTGCCTTAGATCTTTCTCCTAGGGTATGTCAGGAGCACATGATGCCTGGGTGGTGGAAATAAACATCCTGCTTGTAGGGCACCTGGGGAGAGCAAGTCGTGAATTGTCCTCAGTCCTGGATGAGCCCATTGTGAGGCCACAGCCATGGAGACCCTCCCCATCCCCCCACCACCTCCAGTGGCCGAGCATCCCAGGCTGCCTACTGCTCAGTCCACAGTGTGCTCAAGACTGTGAGGACAGCTTCTTCTTGAAACAAACAAGCAAAAACACATCCACAAAATAAAATAACTGAAAATCCTCTTTATTAAATAACAAGCAAATTGTATATATACAATCCCTGGTCTGTTGCACATGAGTGCTCCCCCTTCTGCGGAGGTTGCTCCATGGGACCAAAGTGCAAGCTCAGCAGCTGGTGTAAATGCCCCATAATACTTGTAATTCTGGTGAGAGGCGCAGTTCGCACTTGCATTCTCAGGCGCTGCGCGTGCAGGAGAACATGCACCATTTCAGTTCACAAAGACTGATGAAGAATGACCAGCCTCATTGAAAATGCCTGTGTTGTGCCTCCTACGCATCTCTCCTAACAGTTAAACCAGCTGTTACTCTTCAAAATATGTGTCACTCTCTTTGCATTTGGGTCAAACTGCAACTGCGAAGAGCCACTGAAGAAATAGAAAAACCCTGCAAACACAGACAAGGGAAACAGATATTTTTTTCAAATAAGTAAATTTGGCAGCATACAAAACTCAGAATAATAGATAACCAGAAGTGGAAAGTGTTTATAGAATTTACTATGTGCCAGGGACTGTGTGTTAAGCATTTTACGTGTTGTTGTTTTTCCCCACTTATTTCTGCAGCAGTCCTTTGAGGTAAGTATAGCTAACTCCATTTTATAGATGGACAAGTTGAGGTTCAGACAGATTTAAATGCTTGCTCCAAGTCCCTCAACAAGGAAGGGATGGAGACAGCATTCCATTCCAGCTCTGTCGGAGAGCAAAGCCAGGCTCTGGGTTAGGAGGTTACTCTGCTTCCAATCAGTTAAAATTCTCTGCTTCTTGGGAGATTATAATCTCTTTATTTTCTTTCTTCCTAGCATTCCTCCTCCCCTTTCCCCACATTGCAGCCTGAGGGGCATTTCAGGCTTTAGAGAAGCACAGAGGACCCGCTGTGGCTCTGTCTCACGGTGCTCTGGTTACTCAGTAAAGATCATCGGCCTCCACCTGCCTATCCTTGAGTGGGAAAAAAGTCTTTTTAAAACTTCGGGTACATGCAACATAAGTATTTGCAACTGACTAATGTGGCCAATGCCTGACGACTCAGGAAAGGTAGAGAAAACTCCCTGGGAATTAGTAGTAGTGCTCGCATGGGGTAGAGAAAGCCAGCCAGCCAGTGTGAAGTTTGGCCACACCCCAGGAGGGGAGTTTTACACTGGCCTGGTCATTTGAAAGGCAGTAGCTCTAGACGTAAGGCAGTGATGCTTAAAAGCTTTGATTTTACCTGGGTGTATAAAATTAAGGAGAGAAATTTGAGCTAAATGGCTTTATGATTCAGAACAACTTATTATGTGAAGTAGGTGCATGATTGGTTAAAAATTGGTAAATTTAAATTTGGGGAGGGAGGAGAAAACTGGTTAAAGAAAACCTGTTATTAAAAAGTGCGTCAATTCTCTTCCCTCTAATACCATAAAATGTTTCAAGTGCCCCATTGCCAACAAAATAAATGTCCTCTTACCAAATGATTCAAAAACAGCATCGACCTTTGGGCCAACCCCTGGAAAGTCTTCCACGATTCGCCTGGGAAAGCCCAGATCCATAGAGCGTTTCTTCTCATCAAATCTGCAGCAAATGAAAGAATGCAGCTCAGCATGGCTCAGAGGCCACGTTACCAAAATTCTTAATTCCACATTGTTAGGTTTAATGTGGAATTCTAGTGAACTTTCCAAGTGCCGCAAGTAAACGGCACACGCGCTTAGCACTACAGAAACACGTGACTGTCGTGCTACGCAAACTTAGCTCTTACTGTATCTGCAGCCGGCACAGAGGCAACGTGCTGATCTAGCAGATGCTGCTTGTTAGTATATTTTTTAAGTCTGAGCAGAAA
This sequence comes from Miniopterus schreibersii, assembly GCF_964146895.1. Lineage (NCBI taxonomy): Eukaryota > Metazoa > Chordata > Mammalia > Chiroptera > Miniopteridae > Miniopterus > Miniopterus schreibersii. The sequence continues at coordinate 15,772,635 of NC_138112.1, read as the reverse complement.
GAACCTTAATCATTTTTCTATCACAAGAACATGAAGGTGTGAACAGATACATAAAGTGAGTCGAATCAGTCATCTAAATACAAATTTCAAGTTCTCCACCACACCCGGCTTATGCGTGCCTTCCCACCCTGCACAGCTGGGTTTCCTACGGCAGTCTCTCTGCAAAAGGAATTAGTCTGAGAAGCAGAGCACAGTAAACGCATTTTGGACCCACTGGGTGGACCTCGGCTGGTCTGCTCGGACGTCTCGGTCTGCGCGGATGGCAGGGAGCGGCCTCTCTCTGAGTCGGGGGTCCTATTCCATGAACCCAGCGGCCTGTGCTTATTTGCCCTCTGAAGCAGGGAGAGGTGGTGAGTGGCTAAGGTTAAGGGAAGCCCTTGAGAACCATGCAGTAAAGTTGGGAAGACAAGACAAACACCCAGCGAGACACTGAGTAGATCTTTCTGACAATGGGAAAGGAGTCCTAAATTTTGGCCTGGATTCTCAGGGCTTCTTTCCCCCCCAAAAAAGCCCAGTTAGGTTTGGAGTCCAGGAGGACAAGCTGCATGGAGGTGGTGGGACTAGAGCCAGGACTTGAGGAGGGTGGGCCTGGGGCAGGTGGAGGAGAGAAGAGGCCACTACTGGCAGGTGGGCCAGCAGCCAAGGGGAGGCCCCTTCTGTCGCATGTGGACTTGAAGCAGAGAGCCCGTGGGCGCCTGTCACCAGGCGCTGCTGTTACAGTGAGCGCTTCCCTCAGGTGGCCAAAGCCCTTCTTTCTACTGAGAGGGGAGCAGAGCCGAGGGACACAGGGAATTTCCTTAGAGAACAAGACTTGTTTCCCTAATTAGGCTCCATACAGTCACCCCAATCGCGTATTACCTCCAGTATTTGTCCTCTACAAAGAAGTATGTTTTCCTCTTTTCTTTATCAAAAACGGCTGCATCTATTTTCCTTACTGTTGGCGGAAAACCCAGGGTTTGGATGCCTCTAGGGTAACCTGCTTGAATCTCACTTCCTCGGACAGCCCAGAACTGATTTCCTGTTAAAAAAAATAATTCAGTCACGTTGAATTTATCACAGTTAAACCTTTGGGCCTTAGAAATACAGTATGTTTTAGCACCTTTGGTTTTATAATAAAAAGGAAACCAGAATTTTAGGTTTGCTCACCAGCTCAGGGTGGACATTTAATAAAAAATTTGCCCTTTGAATGAATGAGCACAGATCGAGTGAGGGAATATACAACTGAGAAATTTACATTGCTGTGTTCATTTTTAACATCTATAATATATAAATAAAACAGTACGAGTTCCAGTCATTTTGTCATTACCTTAGAGTAATAAAGTAGACAGAATTTGCCACAATAGAGAAAATTAAAGTCCTATTCAATTTTTCTGTGAGAAGGTTTATTTCAACAAGTTAAATAATTATATAATAATTACCTTTAAAAATGAAAACAATATCCTTGGTCGTATCTTCATAGGCAGCATCCACTCCAGAAGGAAGAGACGGCCAAAATGAAGAGATCCGATAAAACCCAGGTTCAAGAGCCCTTAGGGGTTTGCGCCAAAAATATCTGGAACACGTGTAGAAAGAAATGAAAATTGAAAAACAGCCTTTCATCTTTTAGCATATTTTCCTCATTGCCCTGCCTCACGCATCTTCCCCCATCCCTTATGATCTAGGCTTGATGACGGATAGAAATCAGGCATATTCCCACTGGGAAATTTTTTTTTTTTCTTAGGAAAACTGCACTGGCCCTTCTGCCATAGGATCACAGAATAACATCTTCTGTGAAACGAGAAGTTACCCTACAATGCAAGTTAATTAGCTGAGTGTAAACTTAAAATACCTACAATTCATGTAAAACAGTGTATATGTTATATCATCTTTTACATTTTCAAAAACATAGGCAGATGTGTGTGTAAGTATACGGACTATGTAAGTATGTTTTCGTATGTGCAGGGAGGAATTCTGGAAGGAAAAAAGGGACCTTTGACTATGGAGAGATGGGGAACTGAGAGTCGATGATGTGAGGGAGAAGAGGTTTGAACTGTCTTCCCATTTGTGCAGATTAAATGTTTTATCATGTGTATATTTATCCAGCAGTGAGCAAATGAATTAAGTGTAATGCTATTCCGGTGTCATTTTTAAGGAAGTAAAGACAAAATTCTGATTTTAAAGTCCTACTTGTGCCTTTTGAAACAGAGTGATGACTTCCAACATTTGGGAACAATTAGAGGGCAAGAATTAAATCGTGCCATGTAAGTCTTTGAAAATGAACTTGGCAATTTTAGGAAAATGTGGGAATTGGAGCATCAGATCAGAATAATTCCAATTCAGAGGAATCATTTTTGCTTATAATGTTTAAAAACCTCTATTAAGTTTCTATTTGTTTTCATTTCTAAGCCTTGGGCATCAAAAGAATAGATAGGAAAACATAATTTTTGGGTCTAACCTGTCTTTAAAGAACAGGATTTCTCCCCTCAGAGTGCTGACTGCGTCGAAGGACAAAGTAGGATCGCACATGGCAGGTGCCTCAGGAGGCGCGGGCTCTGTGGGCACCACAGGGTCGTTGGGGGAAGCAGCGGGGGGTCCTAAAGGAACAGATGTGAGGATGCGAACATTAGGAGGGATGCGATGCTTGTCAGTGTATATTCTCCCCAAACAGTCTCCAAGTGCTCTGAGCTGACGGCCAACGCCTATGCGGCATTTGAAAGCTTCCCTGGAGATCACCCTGCAAAGCCAGATGCCCGGCTTCGCCAGCATCACTCACCGTACAGGGACTGGATGCCATCCACGTCATCCCGAGAGAGGCGGAACCTGGCCAGGTTTGTGCGTGGGTTGTACACCGGGAACATCAAAGCTTCAGGGTCCTTTGAGTGTTCGAGACCCAGGGAATGGCCAAGTTCATGAGCAGCAGCGAGGAATAAATTGATCCCTATTTAGGCAATCATAAATAAGAGTTATGTATTCCATAAATAAATGTACATTGCAGATGTCAGCTGTGTATTTTATTTGTTTACTTTAGGAAGCACGCAGGGCTTTTTTTGCCTTGTTTTTTGTTTAATTGATCAATTGACTGATGACACACTTAATGGAAAGCCAAGTGTTTTTCAAGGCTCATTCTTGACATCAATCTTTGTGACAAACTGTCCAGCCATAGCCAACTGCTCCCCTCTCAGGAGCCTATTAACCTCATGAGAACCAGTTCCCTTTCCTTGTACTCTGGAATGGAACAAACCTACGAGTTTAACACATCAATAAATATTTCTCATTTGTCAATGAAAACCTAAGCACTATTTTCATGTATTGACATTTGTTGGTTACAGACTAAATTAAATGAATCACAGTTTATTTATCTCAGTTATGAAATTCTTAAACAATCTTACTACTGTTATTTGTCATTCTAATATTACTTGCATAGCTTTTCAGCCATGATGATTATTCAATACATATTGGGTCCAAAAATAACAATAATGATAGGTGTCATAGAATTTATAAAATTGGTTAAAAACACAACATGCCCAATCATGTCTGGCATTTGTCACAAAAGAGATTTTGGCCACACAAACACTAGTTATATTCAGATTTTTTTCTTCTACTATAAAAATAAATTAGAATCTGAAATGAGAAGGCATTAGGTAATTAGGATTGAAATGCCAGGTAAGTCAACTTTACTTTTAAATTCTCATTTGAGATTTTGAGGGAAAGAGTTATTAATTCAATCAAACAAAGAATTTTATCCAGCACTAACTAACCTCACGTTTGTACTCTCTACAGGGATTCTGTTTGCATTTTAATTATAAATCCCAATTAAGTTTCAAAAGTAGTATTATTTATTTTAGCTAATTGTTTGAAACTTTGGAAGCCATACCTCAAAGTACCCAATTTTAAACCGAGAAGCATTCTTCTACCTAAAAAGTTTGGACATTTTTTTGAGGGTAGTCCTTTCATTCAGAACAAGTCCATAGTAACCCTTCTTAACCTGGAGGGAGTAAAATGTTATTCTAACCAGAAGCACCTAAACTGAAAGCTCAGTTTCTGGAATTTAATTCTCATTTCTGTTTGGGAGAGTAAAGAAGTCAATGGGGGACATTTTCCCCAATTGGATATAACCAATATCCAGGGCATATGTTAGTGCAAATTCAAAACAATACACTACAAATTGGATATCTACAATCTGATATGATGAAAAGTTGTTCTTAATGATGGTTTACGATCACACAGGAACCAGAGTCATCAAAGAAATACTTAATGATGCTTCCTATATCGTTCTTACCTAGACAGAAAATAAACCTTTAGACATCTGAAAATGTTTTTAATAAAGATTAGGACAAAAATATATTCTGTTGTTCCTTGACCCATCAGGATATCCAAAATAACCCATTTCTTAAATATTCTTAGTTTTTAAGAATTTTCCAAATATGAAAAAACACCAAAATCATTCTGAGAGATGTGTAACTAACCTGATGTATCCTTTGTCCAGTGTTCATCATCATCAAAGTGAGCATCTCCGTTCATTCCTGGCCCAGGTGGAAAGGCATGAGCCAAAGATTTTCCAGGTCCATCAAAAGAGAAAAAGTCTCCATGTGCTAATAGACAGAAAAAAAATTACTGAAAAGATAGGTAATTGTAATCTCTTTGGAAACTTTCCAAATAAAACACCACCAAGTAAGTAGATGTGTTTCATGTTTTTGTTGTTAATGTTGCTTGATTTCATTTCTTACCTCCAACTGCAAAACTGATCATTATGTCAGCCTCTCCTTCATAAATCTTGGAGAATGTCAGTGGAGTCACCTCCTCCCAGACTTTCAGAGCTTTCTCAAAGGCAGAATCAATAGCGTCTCTTGGCAAATCCAGTGTGTAATTCACAATCCTGAATGAGAACAATTGAAGACGGTAAGATTTTCTCCTGACATAGCCATTTGTAAAATCTCAGTATTATGTGAAGCCCTCTTGGGACCCATTACCTGTAGGTAAGGTGAGTTTTCCTCCACTTTGGCATGCCAGGAAAGGTCCTGAATTCTCGAACATCAGGGACCCCGCACCTGGGCTTGTGCATCACCTCCAGTGTGTCTGAGTCCAGCTTCCCTGTCACCTTCAGTCCCAGGAAGTTCTGCATTTCTTGGATTTTTTTAACAACCAGGCTACTGTCCTTTCTTCTAACAAACTTTTCCACATCCTTTGCAAGGTTGTAGTAGTTTTCTAGGTAGTGCTATTGGAATAATCAGTGTAGGTTTTAGGTCATTCTTAGGATTTTTTTAGCCTTCTATAGTACATTTGTGCAGTTGTTCACTCAATCTATGTGAAGCATTCCTCCAGTTTGCTGAATTCAAAATAAGTGTCATGCTGTTTAATTTTTTAATTACAGACTCTTCACTTTTGTTTTATCTTTGTAACTAAATAATCTCTACAGCTTAGTTTACTAACAAAACAATTCAAATGAAGTAGAAAATTTAATATGTATCTACTCAATTTAAAGGAGAAAAACACACACCAACTTCTTTAGGCATAATTGAATATTTCAGGTATATTTATCCAATTCCCTCAATTTTCTTTTTTATGTGTCTCACAAGGACTTGGTTTAAGAAAAACAAGTGGACAAATCCCTGTGTCTAAACATGACACTAGCAGCATAAAAATCTAGCTAATCTTACATTGGATTAAAATACCTAAAGAAGTTCCCTGTGGGGGTCCAGAACAAGGCATCCCAAAATGTGCCTATGTGGTGTGCAAATTGTTTCTGGCTAAAGGTGACCTTAGCCACAGGCTCAAGAGAAACTTCTGTACCCTCCCCTGCCCCCACCCTTAACTCCTTAGAAGAATTTGAATTAGAGGCCATGCCTGTAGGGGATTATCAACAATAACCCTTTTGACCCCTACATGGCAGGGCAAACTTTTATTTACTAATCATCCCTTCTCACCCTGCAATGACCCTGGAGCCCGGAGGTGCATTACTTTTCATCCCTAGCTCAGGATGTCAGGCACCTCAATACCTTTTCTGTCTCTGAACCTCTCCTGTTTGTGTGGTCTCTAAACCTGCCTTGTATGCAGGGTTCCCATACATATATATCTGTTAAATTTGATTATTTTCTCTTACAAAAAAAAACAACTAAGGAATTCCAAAGCAAGATACATTTCATACGCTCTCCCTGCTATGCTCTCTGTGATCTCAGGAAAACACCTAGTAGACCTGGCCTTCGTTTGGTCCTGCGCGACAGGAGGAGCCTGAATTTGTGATGCCAAGACCCTTTCCACCTGCAACAAGTTATACGACTCTATCTTTGAAGCATCCCTGCATCACATTTCAAACCACTCTGCATGAGCTTTATGAATGGAAAGCGGAGGTGGTTTCCCCACCTGGCCCGGTGAACAAGCTTGAGGGCTATATCCCGTAATTACCTGAACCAGGTCCATGCTGTTATCTTTGTCCCTTGCAGCTCCTTCCAGTGGCCGGGCTGAGCAAACTGCCACACACAGCAACAGCAGCGCAGGAAGGTTCCTCATTGCTCCTGGCTTCATTCAGATCTGGGTTGTCTTGACACCTTGCTCTTTGCCTTCCTCCTTCTAAGTCCACCCTCCGGAGCCCCACTTTTATAGGGTGACAATGTTTGTTTAGGTCACCCACAGCTTGATTCACGATCCCTGTCATCCGAATAGCAGCAGGACCATGTCCAAAAATTTCAAATCTAAAATAGGATCATACAAGCTACTTCACTAATTTCTCTCAACCTTTCCAATTGTGCAAGTCAAAATAGTGATTAATCTCCAGGAAATGCTTCCTGTCTTACTAAGGAGAAAACTGGGTGTTTTTTTTCTACTCTGGAAAAAAATGACTGGAGTTTACGAAGCAATTTATGTTTATGTGTTTGAGAGGAGTAGGATGACTTAATAAAAAGTCAGAATTGCACAGAACTTTTCGATGCAGTTTTGAAAAGAATATATTTAAAATCAAATGTTACAAGATGTAAATTCTTGAAAAGCTGTACATATATAGCTATCGTAAATACTATCAGATTCCGTAAAAAACACACAGAAGAAATAACACCTAGAATTAAATTGGAAGGGAGAATTTCTTTTTTGTGTCTTTGATTTGAAATACCTACTACTGCTTTCTGGATGGATTTGTTAGTCCCCAGGAGGAAAAAATGACAGGCGGGATAGAAGGAAGGGAAGGGGAGGGGAGGGGAGGGGAGGGGAGGGGAGGGGAGGGGAGGGGAGGGGAGGGGAGGGGAGGGAAGGGAAGGGAAGGGAAGGGAAGGGAAGGGAAGGGAAGGGAAGGGAAGGGAAGGGAAGGGAAGGGAAGGGAAGGGAAGGGAAGGGAAGGGAAGGGAAGGGAAGGGAAGGGAAGGGACAGAAAAGAAAAAGGAGAGGGGAGGAGAGAAGAAAGATGAGCACCATGGAAATGAAATTTAGGATGGCTCCTTTTAACTTGAAGGCATCTACTCACTGGAAATTACAGAGAAGGAAAAGAGATTGAAAGTGGATTTTTTGAAAGTGTAGAAGGTAAAGACAGAGGAGAACTTCAGCCCAGTGAACGATGTCACTCATTTCTGTAGGTTAAATGTTAAAAGGCGACGCTGTAATGAGAAGGGACAGGGAAGTTAAAAAGCAACCAAGCCTAAGAAGGAAGGGAGGGGAGCAGAAGGAAAGGAGAGAGAGAGGGAGAGGGGAGAGGAGAAAGGACAGAAGAGAGGGAGGGAGTAAACCAGGCCTAGAGGGGAACTGCGGGCCCTGGGAAAAAGACGGGCTGGGGGTTTTTCCAGCACAGAAATGAAAATGCCTGTTCCACAGAACAATCATTAGTTACACGGCTAAATAGATACAAGGGCCAGATAATGACTAGTTTTGTAAATCTGACTTCCACGAATCAGAAACCTGAAAGTAACCCTAAATTTAATGTGATCCACATTTGGATGCAAAGGCTGGCAGTTAGTCCCAGTAACACTGCATCTGATAAGCTTTCTCGTCCATCTCCCTGCTTATCATTCCTGTCTGGGGCTACTCAGATAAGGGTATTTGGTGCTTAATACCTCCAGCTGATGCAGTCATTCCTTTAGCTAGACATTCCTTTATCAACTGTCTGAGTCTTAAATGCTTCAGAACGCCCGAACTAAGACTGTGGGTTTGGAGATAATATCTAAAAGAGAAATTCAGAGGGAAAAAGACCAAATCAGCTATTTAAAAATAGCAAAGAAGGAAAGATGAAACGAAAGAAGAAGGCAGGAAGAATACAATGTAGGAGAGGAGATGATCGCTGGGTAATTAATTCTATAAGAAATAAAGAAAGAAGTTGTATAAAAATTATGTAGGAGGAAACGTGTTTACTTTACTAAAAGCTTATAGATACATCCACAAACGAGTGGAGTATGAAGTGATTTGGACATGAAGGAAAATTCTAAAGAGTAACGTAGCTAAAGAGTAACCTAGCTTGTTAGCACCAGTAGAAATGTCTTTCTTCTATTCATGTAATTATTTCATTTTCTCATAAAACCTCCCTGTTTTTACCCCATAATTGGGTAATAATTTGGGTTTCTGCCAGAATCTATGCCCTCGGATTATAATTCTTTTCTATCTCAAATAAATGCTTGGTACCTTTCACTTTGGCTTTTTATTTTTAGGTTAACAGTCTGCAGCTAATTTGTTTAGTTTATTCTGTTAGTGATGGAAAGCCATGTTTATATAAAACAATTTAATTACACTTTTTATGTTTCAATAAAGTTTTATATTTTTATTATAGAAAATTTAGAATGTAGAAGAAAGGTAGACAGAAGAAAATAAATCACAGTCATACTACAAGGAGAAAAATACTATTAACGCTTCACTGTATCTTAATTTTTAAATACCTGTATTTTTTACATCATAAAGATCATGGGAAAGTTATAAAATTTTATCTATTTTTTTCAATAATTCAGAATCTCAAAATTCTAAGTCAGGCCATATATGCTAATGTTATACCTATTTGCCACAGAAATTTCAAGCATTTTAGTTGGAAAGTGAACTAGAATACAAAAGGGAATTAGGAACAGACAATATCTGCACGTGGATGGCTCAGTCTTCTGTCATTTACAAAAGCTTAATGATTCACATCACTCAACATGAGTGGTATAAAATGTTGAAATCCCTCATTCAAATTCCTGAGCAATGACAATGGCCTTATATGTGGCTCTAGGCAACTCGGATTTTACATACAGAAGGACAGTGTTTTGTAATATTCTTGGCACAAGTATTCCGATTATGCAACAGAATAACATTAATTAAATTGTTGATCTTCCAACAGGCAGTATAGTACATCTGATTCTAGGGTAAAACATGTTGCTGGAGAAATATTTTTTCCCATATGAGGATTAGAGTGGAAGCTGAAGGGGAACAGGTGTGAGAAACAGCATGGACCAAGCAAAACCCCAGACTGCCAAACCCACCTGACAAGCCATATTTCAATTTAAAAAAATGACCTTGTCAGCAAAGTGAGGAAAGGCAGCTCTTTTAAGCTTTTTCTGGCCTGACTGGCATATTCTGAAATTGTTCATTTTGAGTCAGCTGGGAATTGTATGTTTTTATGTAATTTTCCCCCATTCTAGCATGTCTGAATATCCCTTTTGTTAACAACTCTTAGAGGAGATACCTTGGATGGGTATAAAACTCTAGGGTCACAATTTCTCTTCTCACTTTCAAAATCAACACTCATTCAATAAAGATATGGCTTCAATGTTTTCTAGCTCACAGAAAAATAAATGTTCTTGTTCTTAAGCAGACATACAAGGAGCAAAATATCTTTCTAGTTCTTTAAGAGGACCAGAAGTTCGTGAGGTTTCTTTTTTAACATATCTTTTATTGATTTCAGAGAGAGGAGGGGAGAGGGAGAGAGATAGAAACATCAATGATGAGAGAGTCATTAATCGGCTGTCTCCTGAAGGCCCCGGACTGGGAATCAAGCCTGCAACCTGGGCATGTGCCCTGACCGGGAATCCAACCATGATCTGGATCCTAGGTTGATGCTCAACCACTGAGCCATGGCCAGCTGGGCTCGTGAGGTTTTATAAGACAAACATGGGTAGGTCTCCAAATATTTTTATTCAATACAACATCACTGTCCCTATAAACAGTAGAAAAATTTATTCTAGAACGAGCAACTTTGTTTTCAATGTTATAACATTTTTTTTTTCTTTTCATTTTATGTTCTTTGGTGAAAGTTTGGGAAAGGCTGCTTCAGTGGTTAATAGCCAGTGTGTCTTCTTTTAAAAAACATATACATATATTCATATTATATGCAGTTTTATGCTTTACATTTAGGCTTATGATCCATTTTGAGTTCATTTTTGTGTCTCAATTCATGTTTTGCCTGTGGATGTCCAGTTGTTCCAGCACCATTATTCGACATTTGCTCCCTTGTCGAAGACCAGTATCCGCACTTCACAGGTGAAAATTGAAGTTCAGAAAAGTTAAAACATCTGTTTGAGTGTACATACACAATAAGTAGCAGAGATGATGTAAAAGTTATTTCATCAAAACCAAAACAAACAGAAACAAGAGTTTGCAGTGTTTGCAAACTAACTCAGTCCCTGCATTTCATCTGTTTATAACACTCCCTTTGCCAGAATTAACCTTTCTCACAAATTTTCTGTCTCAAATTTTCACGTTCTTAAAAACTGAATCCTGGATATGTCTCTTAACCAAGTATCTGATAGTTAGTCTTCCATTTTGGGGACTCCTCTCATCAACTTAGGACCTTCTGCCTTTCCTCTCCCATTTAAGCTCACCTTCCTGCCCACTACCCTTCCCTCATGCTGCCAGATATGTCCCAGTTAGGACACACGTCTATGGGCATTTACTATATGACACTAAGATTCAAAAATCCACAAAGCCTCCGCATTCACCAAGGTTGGTCAATGTTCCAGTTCTAGAAAACAGTCGGCAATATCTTGCTGGTTGTGAATTCCTAAGTGCTTGTCAAAAAATACAAAGCTAAGGTTCTGAGCATCAACACACAATTCACTACATTGTGGCCCAGGACACATTTCACAATTCTTGTTTCTTTCTAAAGTTATATTCAATTACAAGTTGGGAACATGCTGTACCAAGTCATGAATTTAGAGCACAAGTGGAAAAACTTTTCCTCAAACCTCACTTATATTCACAGCTCCCTTAAGATATTTCCCAACTCGATTGCTCAAAAAAAGTACACAATAGGAGTAGGGTTTTCTGCTGTCTTTGATCATTTATTAATAATTTTAACTTACCCCTAATAATTTGGCCAAACAGTATCTGATCATGCTCCTTGTTAAAGATTATTAGACAAAAGAATCAAACTGGCATAGTAGAAAGAGCATGAGTTTGGGGATAAAGGGCCCTCAGTTAGAATCTGAGTTTGCACTTACCAGTTCTATGTCCCCTAATTGCTTAGCTTCTCTATGCCCTTGTGTTCTTCATTCTGAAAATGGTAATAAAAATTTCTATCCTACAAGCTTGAGATATATATATATATACTAGAAAATAAATTTTAAGCACATAATAAACATTATTATTCATAACAATTTGATATCTAGAGTAATGGCAAAAATTAGGTGACTGTATTTCCAACTTTGGATGGTCTTTAGTAGTTGTGAGTAAGGGGAAGAGGAACCACGTGGGCTCTCTACCTTTCCTGCAGGTCAGAGAGGTTACTGGGGTGTGAGCATGCCTGTTGGGGAGGAGAAGAGCAAAACAGGAATTCTGGGGCAAGGGGAAGTTGAGATGGGAAGAAACAAGCTTCAGTTGAGTAGCTACTAAGTGCCAGTGGCTTCACCTATGTTAATCCTCAGAACAAGCCTAAGAGGCAGGTACTATTTTCTTTGAGATTCAAAAAGGCCAACTAACTTGCCTAAAATCACACAGTGAGTCACAGTGCAAATTTTTGAACTTAATAATATCAGAGACTTAGTACAACCAGTCACTGCCCACAACTCTGCCTTCCAAAATGTTTGTAACAGGTCAAGAGACAAGCCATAACTTTACTTCCCACAGTGTAGCAGATGGCATATAGTCTTAATAAAACCCACTTTTTATTGCTTTCCTGGCCTTGTAGGAGATAGTGGAAATCTTCAAGGCTTCCTCAGTCCCTCTACACAGATGCACACCCCTCCCCCCAACTTCCCAAACAGAGACACAGTGAGCTGAAGCTAGATTAAGGATGAGTGAGCAGCTAATAAAAAGCAGAGTGAGTGAGCAGAAGGACCTTGAAGATTCTAAATCATGAGCAAACAGTAAGGTGGAGAATCGGCATCTAAGGTTCCAGCCACAATCCTATAAAGAGACTAAAGTGGTTCTAGATGAAAAAAATCCCCTTGCTTCCTAATAGAAATAATAACCAATATTCTTAAGAAAAAAGAAAAAAAAGCCTTCTTTAGACCCTCTAGATTGCTGCAAATTGAGATTTTTAAAAATTGATCTCACAATCAAAGTTCACCTCATAATACACAAGGAAACAAATTCTAGGAATGAAACTCAATAGAAACAGCAAATAACAGATTTAGATCCACAAGGCATTTGGATATTTAAATAAAATACAGACTATATAATAACAAAGAATTTAAGGTATAAAGGGATAAAAGATGGAATCACAAAAATGAGCAAGCAACAAGAAACTAATGACCAATCAGATTTGAAAAGGAATTGAACAAAAATTTGTATTTTTCAGCTCCAGTTTCATTTGGTACTTTTTCATATCTTACATTACTCTCCATATTATGTCCATGTTTCTCATTAAATCCTTGAAAATATTTATAACTGCTTTTAACTCCCTTTTACTGTTACTGTTATCATCTCTGTCACTTCTGCATCTGTTCCTGTTGGTTACTTGTTTTCCTTATTATGGGCCACATTTTCCTATTTCTTTGCATGGTCAATAAATGTTTATTGGATGCTAGACATTGTGAATATTACACTATTAGGTGTTTAAATTTTAATTTTTTTAAAGGTGTTTAATTTAGTCTTGGCCAGCAGTTAAATAATTTAGATATTACTTAGATCTTTTTAGAGTTTTATTTTAGGCTTTTTTAGGGTGGATCTAGCTTTCACTCCAGGGTTAATTTAGCCCTTTCCTAATGGCCTCAAGTGTTTAATATCTTGTCACTCTGGCTGGATGGAACTCAAACCTCTGCCAGCCCTGTGTTACCTCTGGGAACTGCTCCTACAGCTCCTTGGTGGTGTCTAGGCAGATGATCAATAGGCTCGAGGGGACTCTTCCCCCAGTTTTGGATGCTTTCTATATTTCCTACTTTTCTCCCCAAATTCTAGCCACCTCTACCTTCCTGAACTTTAACATCTGTCTCTTTGACTCAGTGAGATCACTGTGTTCTGTTGGGTCCCCTTTCTCTGTGCTGTGTCCTAGAAAATACCTAAGGCTATAAAGCATGTACAATTGTGGGGCTTGCGTCATTTGTTTCTCTTCTCTCCTGGACTATACTGCCTGATGCCCAAGGAGTGGAATCAGCTGTTTTCACATGTTTTGCCCATTTTTGTAGTTAATCACAGCAGAAAGGACTATTTAATACTAGTTACCATAATATGGCCAGAAACAAAAGTAATAATTAAAAGTTATATTTATATACTAACACATAAAAAGACAAAAGTTCTTAGATTTTAATCTCCATGAGCTGGGATTTTTTTTGTATCAGTAAGCACAATACTTTTTATTTGGTATGTTATAACCTTCTTAAATTATTTTGATATTTTAATAACAATATTATACTCTAGAAAGTCACTACTGGGAATGAGGAATATTATAAAGGCTATTACTTATGCTCTTCCTGGGATATCCCATTAACTTCTAAGTTGCTACCTTCCATCTATCCACTGAAGAATCTAGTATTTAAATTTCTGGTCCAAACCCCTTTACTGGGCCTTGATTCCATTCCATTACCTACTAGAATCCCCACCTGAATGTCTCAAGGCTCCCAGGCTCAGGTAGGGGGATGGGCAAAATAGGTAAAAGGGGGTTAAAGGGTACAAGCTTTCAGTTACAAAATAAATAAATCACAGGGATGTAACAAAGAGCATAGAGAATATAGTCAGTAATATTGTAATAACTGTATGGTGACTAAAGGTAACTGGTCTAATTATGGTAATCACTTCATAATGTATATAATATTGAATCACTATGTTGTATACCTGAAACTAATATAATATTATACTTCAATAAAAAGACTCCCCAGAGCCAACAAACTCACTGCTCTTGATTCCATCAAGCAGAACACCACCTCTCAATAGCCTGCTCTCTCTTCTCTATTTCCCTGTTCAAGGTCACTTCATAAACCAGGTCCTTAAATATCATCCTATATTATTCCTTTTCAGGCATATGTCACATGCAAGGCAGTTATCCAATTTGACAGTGCCCGCTCCTGGAATTATAATGTCCTCACTATAATGTCACCTCTGTCCTCCTCATGACTATAACTCAAGTTTTCAGTATTTCATAGCATACTAGGTGTTCTTCTCTGTATCTAGCTTTACTTCCTTCTGAGTCTTCCAAAGTTCCATCAAAAAGACCTTCAGTATGCAATTTGGTCATTTCTCTCTATCTTAAACCGCTTTAATAAATCTGGGTCACTTATGAGATAAAAGTAAAACTCATCACAGTGAAAGTCCTTTGTGATCTAATGTCTTATCTCTTGCTATTCCTTCCTTCATGTTTTATGTTCCAAATTTTTTTCAAAACTACACTTTGCATATAACAGGCCTTTAAAGAGGCTTCTTATTCTGTCTAGAATACCTTTAGTCCACTTTTCCACCTCTTATGTTTTAAAACACATCTCAAATATTGTTTCCCATAAGTAGTCTGTGGTCCCTGAATCCTGCAGAGATTGACTCAATTTTCTATCTTGTACACACTTCTATTAGTCTACCTAGTTACTTCATTGCATAATCATCTGTTGTTTACGTGTCTGACTTTTTTCTGTTTAACTATATTTTTTGTCTTTGATGGCAGAGACTGTCTCAGTCATTTTTTGATCCCTGATGCCAATCACAGGATCTAGAATATAGCAGATTCTCAATAAATATTTTTGAGTGAATGAACAAAGTAAAAAAAGTGAAACTCTGAAACTGTATGTCACCCAAATGTGGCATATTTTTTCCTTTCTCTTGTACAGGGACAGTGTCCCCCAATACATTATTAGAAGGATGTCGTGAGGGTCAGAAAATCTAGACTCTAGTTGTGTGAGGCTTGAGGAGTTGCTGGTCTTCTCCACCTGATAGTCCAAAAGGTGGGCAGGAAGGTGCTCATTCTTGTAGTATATTTCAAAAAAGTTACAATTTTCAAAAAAGTTAAAAATGAATTTCTTTAAATATAAAATAAACATGTTAAAAATATTATTCAGCTCACTAACTAATGAGGAAAGTAGTTCAAAGAAGAATCTGAAGAACAGATATGTATGCAATAAAAAATGCTAAAATACATTTTCTAGTGTTATAAATGCATTGATATCTTATAGGCAACAAAATGTAATGTTTAGTGTTGTCTCTTCTACCAGAAGGTAATCAATTATATCTCCAATATATAAACATTTATTTGTTGTTTTTAATAATTTTTAAAATTCTTCCATAACAGTTGACCTAAAATATTATATTAATTTCAGATGTACAACATAGTGATTAGACATTTATATAACTTACAAAGTGATCACTCAATAAGTCTAGTACCCACCTGACACCATATATAGCTATTACAATATTATTGACTATATTTCCTATGCTGTACATTATATCTCATGACTATCCCATAGCTACCAATTTATACTTCTTAATCTCTTCACCTTTTACACTCATCCCACCAACCTCCCTCCCATCTGGCAACCATCAAAATGTTCTCTATCTATGAGTCTATTTCTGTTCTGCTTTTTGCTTATTTTGTTTTATAGATTCCACATATAAGTGAAATCATCTGGCATTTGTCTTTCTATGTCTGACTTATTTCACTCAGCACAATACCCTCTAGGTCCACCCATGTCATTTCAGAGAGCAAGATTTCATTCCTTTTTAAATACCTGAGTCATACTCCAATGTACATATGTACCACTTCTTCATTATCCAATCATCTATTGATGGACACTTAGTTGTAAATAATGTTGCAATGAACATATGGGTGCATATGTCTTTTGGATTTAGTGTTTTGAGTTTCTTCAGATAAATACCCAGAAGTGAAATTGCTGGGTTGTTCTTTGTCTCTTTCTATAGCATTTGTTTTAAAGTCTATTTTGTCTGGTATAAGTATTGCTACCACAGCCTTTTGTGTTTGGTTGTTTCTATTTTCATGAACTATCTTTTTCCATCCCTTTACTTACAGTCTTTGTGTGTTTTGACCTGAAGTGAGTCTCTTGTAGACAGCATATGGAAGGGTCTTGTTTTTTATCCATTCAGTCACCATGTCTTCTTTTTTTTTCTAATCCCCACCAGAGGATATTTTTTCCATTGCTTTTCAGAGAGAGTGGAAGGGAGAGGGAAAGAGAGAGGGAGGGAGAGAGAGAGAAACATCAATGTGAGAGAGGCATGTTGATTGGTTGCCTCCTACACGGGATTGAGCCTGCAACCGAGGTATGTGCCCTTAGCTGGAATCGAACCTAGGACCTTTCAGTCCGCAGGCCGATGCTCTAACCACTGAGCAAAACCAGCCAGGGCACCGTATGCTTTTTGATTGCAGCATTTCATTCATTTGCATTTAAGTAATTGTTGCTAGATATGTATTTATTCTCATTTTATTATTCATATTTTTTATTTCTTTTTTTTCTTCTTAAAGAGGACCCTTTAATATTTCTTGTAATGCTGGTTTGGTGGTGATGAACTCCTTTAGCTTTTCTTTGTCTGGGAAGCTTTTTATCTGAACTTCGATTCTAAATGATAGCTTTGCTGGGTAATCTTATTGTAGGTCCTTGCTTTTCATCACTGACCATTTCATGCCAACCCCTTCTGGCCTGCAAAGTTTTTTTTAAGAAATCAGCTGACAGTCTTACGGGCACTCCCTTGTAGGTAACTAATTGTTTTTCTCTTGCTGTTTTTAAGATTCTCTCTGTCTTTAACCTTTGGCATTTTCATTATGATGTGTCTTGCTGTGGGCCTCTTTGGTTCCTCTTGTTTGGGACCCTCTGTGCTTCCTGGACTTGTCTGTCTATTTCCTTCACCAGGTTACAGAAGTTTTTCATCATTATTTTTTTTCATCATTATTTTTTTCAAATAAGTTTTCGATTTCTTATTCTCTCTCTTGTCCTGGAACCCCCATGATGCAAATGTTAGTTGTCCCACAGGCTTTTTTTATTTTTTATTTTTACTGTTCTGATTGGGTGTTTTTTACTTCTTTCTCTTCCGAATTGCTGATTTGATTCTCTGTTTCATCTGCTCCACCACTGACTCCCTGCGATGTACATTTCATTTGTTAGTGTATTCTTCACTTCTAATTGGGCCTTTTTTTTATGTTTCTTATCTCCATTTTTTTATGTTTCTTATCTCTTTGTTGAAATTCTCACTAAGATCATTGAGTTTCTTTGTAACCAGTGTTTTCAGCTCTGTGTCTGGTAGATTGCTTATCTGCATTTTGTATAATTCTTTTTCTAGAGTTTTGTCCTGTTCTTTCATTTGGGACATGTTTCTTTGTCTCCTCATTTTCACTGCCTCCCTGTGTTTGTTTCTATGTATTAAGTAAAGTTGATATGTCTCCCAGTCTTGGAAAAGTTGCCTTAGGTAGTAGATGTCCTGTGGGGCCCATTGGCACAGCCTCTCTGGTCACCAAATCTGGGAGTTCCAGGTACAATGCCGTGTGGGCTCTGTATACCCTCCTGTAGTCAATGAGCTTCCATTGGTGTTGGTATGTCAATGAGAGGGATTTACCCTTAGAATGATCAGCCTTAAGTAGTGGCTATGGCCACAGCAGAGAAGCTGCTGTGCAAGGGTTGATCCCACGGAGCACGTCAGAAGGACTCTGATACCTGATGAGTCCACATCTTGAGCATGTTGCTGGTAGAGGTGACTAGGTGGTGCTCTGGTGTGTTCTGAAGCTGGCCACCCTGTGCTCTGGTCCTGGGGCCTCCTAGGAGGTAAAGGCTAAGGTCAGCTGCTGCCGTACCCTCCCCAGGACCACCAGCATGAGCTACAAAGCAATCTTCAGATGGCTGTCACTTGTATTGGGCTTGAAAAGGACCAGGAGAAACCAAGTTGCAAACTGAGGTTGGCTACCACTAGTGCCAGGCCTGGGGCCACTTAGCCAAAAGTGTGCAGCACACAGAGGTCAGATGCTATTTGTTTGGGGGGGTGAATCTTTGAGAGATTTTAGGGAAGTTCACAGCATGAGCCAAGACAGGCTGTTTTTATGGAATAGCCACTGGAAGAAGATTGGGTGGATCCAAAAGCTGGGTGGGACAGGGTCTCAGGGAATCACCAGAGCAGGGCATGGCAAGGGTCTGCTGGCTTTGCAGTGGTAGAAATAAGCAAAGCAACAAAGGCCTCTGTCAACTCTTCTGCCTGAAAGAAAGCTGCCCCTCCAGCCCTCATCTTGAAGCCAGACAATTCAGTTCCTTTCCATGTGTCCCTGATGAACCTTTTGAGCTGCTGCTTGAATGCTGGAGCTCAGAGCCAGTGTTTCCAAGTAAGTCTGGGCACAGGCTCTTTGTTACGCAGAGCCCTCTTTGTCACTAAGTAACAATCTCTGCTTGTTTCCACAGCCAGAAGTTATGGGGACTTCTCTTTCCAGCACTAGACCCCTGGGCTGGGGACCCTGATATAGGCTGGGACACCTCGCTCCTCAAGGAGGGCCTCCAAAGCTGAGGTATTCCTCTTGATTTTTAATTGACACAAGTGGATGTGCAGCCACCCCATTCCACATCTCTGCCCCCCCCCCATCAGTCTCAATGTGGCTTCCTGTTTATATTCGTAGTTATAGAACTTCAGTTCCGCTAGATTTCAGGTGGTTCTTAATGATGGTTGTTCTGGATTTTGCTTGTAATTTTGATGTGGTTGTGGGAAGTTCTGAGTACTGCATTTACCTACACTGTCATCTTGACTGGATGCTAAATAACATTTATTTGCATTGCTATAGAAAAAGAGCCATTTGCATTATTATTGGTTTTTTAAAATTATTTCTATCCTTACAGAGTTATATAATAGACTGGTTGATGAATATTCAAAGGTGTGAGATAGGTTATGTGGCAAAACAACTGCAATTGATAAAAGCTTCATGAACTGTCAACAGGAAAGTAACCCCGCCCCCCAACCCTCTCCCCACCACATTTATTGCTAAAAACTGGCAGAGACCAGCTTAATCCACTGTGAGGACTAATTACACCTAACAGTAACCCCTAGCCTTATACACTCATTGTAATACATCAACATAAAAATGACACACCTCACTGCTATGATTAGAATCAGAAAGCCCATGCACATGGCTGATGGATATCCTCCAAGAAATCTCCAGTCCTTTCCTGGGAGGATCTTAAATATTCCTTCCCCTTATTGAGTACCCTACCCCCTCGATTAAATGAACCTCAATAAAGGAAACAAATCCTCTAAAGGAGAGCTGCTTTTTCTGTGGAGTAGCCCACTTTCTGTCTCACTGCTTCACTAATAAACTTACTTTCACTTTAAACTCTATGCTGGCTTCTATTTGAATTCTTTCCTACCCAAATCCAAGAACCCATAGTGGTTCTCGGACCCTCAGGACCTCGGACCACCAGAAAGCCTGTATCGGGTGCACATCTTCATAAAATCAGCTACTTTCCTGAAGGTCCGTTAGACAATGTCCAACACTGCATTGTAAAGACACCTGTAGTTTCCAAGTCTTGGACATTTGCCCCCTGATATTAGCAAGATATCACTATTTCCTATTCCAAGACAAAATGGTATTCCCTGGTCTGGACACACAAAGAATTCTTATGGCATGTTAAAAACCTTTTGATTAAAAGGTCGAGTAAAAGTACAAATAGCATGGAGTGCCAGGAGTTTTTACTTTATTTGATTTTTTTCACTTTCTAAATTTGAAAGGTAGAATTTTGTGGTGGTTAATAACACAGATTCTGGAGTCCAACTGCCTGGCTTTGAATTGCAGCTCCAAGACTATGCAACGTTGGGCAAATTAGTTCACCTCTCAGTGCATTTTCCTCATTTGAAAAATATTAATGATAGTATTTATCACATAATTTTAATGATTAAATGATAATTTATTAATAAATAATAATAAATTAATCTTTATTTAGTTATTATTAAGCATTATTTGTGTGTGTGTGCAAAACTTAGAACTGTGCCTGGCACATGGTTAACATTATAAGGATTTGTTAAACAAAATTCTACAATATAGCACAAATGGAGGTAGAAGGAGAAAGGGTTCACTTTTAAATCTTTAAAGGCATTTCTCATGAATACTCATGGAACTGTGAGGGATGTACTCTGGGCTTTTATTCCAGTATTGCCATTACTTAAGAGAAACTGCTTACTCCTGAATTACCTAACACTAAAGACATCTCAACCAAGATACCATTAAGTTTTCTTTTAATACTAATCCTGTGGGGAAGTTTCTTCATTTGAAGGAAGTGCAACATTTAGTTTCCTGTAGGGAAATAACATTTCTTCTAAAGATAACTTGACCCCACTACCTGTAATGACAACTTTAGCATTATTATACTGAAGAAACACATACTTGAGAATGGATCTAAACTATGAAGGACAGAGAGCATCATTCCCATCTAGATTATTTTTTATTCTTATATTTTCCCTGATCTCAGTTCATTCTACTAGCCAAGAACAATCACCTGAGCTGAAATGAACTTGACCTTTTCTTGGATCTCAAATACACCAGTCAGCAATGGTCTGAAAACAAATTAAAAACTCCAAGCATTCCATAAACCTATAAGACATTAGAGGAAGCTTTAATATGTGTACAATACAGAAAATAGAGAGCATATGTGTCAAGGTAGTGGAGAAAATTGATACAAGGCAGGCCAAGCTACCAGCATGATGTTCTCACCATATATGGTGCATCTTTTTTTCCCCCACAATAAATCTATGAAATGGGTATCACTAATATTTTCTCCTGAATTGAAGGAAGCTTAGATTTAATCTCTTTCCAAGGTCACACAGCAATTCCATGGCCCATATTGTGAGACTTGATCTGAACAGAAATTTTAGCAAAATGGAAAGTTCCTATTTCATGTATTCTTCTCTTCAGGTTTGTGGTCACACACTGTAGGTGCTTCTTGGAGTCATATGCAGTCTGGAGAATGTTTTCGTGACTTGAGACCAAGGATTGAGGTGGCTTTAAACCAGTAGCCAAAGCAAATATAACCTTTTCCTTTTCCCTGCTGCCATATTTCTAATCACCCCTTGGTATAAAATCACATCGAGACTTGTTTTATTTAGGAGTAGGTCCAGAAATATTTTCCAAATACATATTCCAGTTTTCAAGAAAAATTTTTAAAATCCAAATATTTTGTTTTAAAGTTTTTATTTAAACAATATAAATATATATTTTTATATATAATATTAGAAAAGTCAACACTGTCAACAGAATAAAATTTCATTGTCACCATAATTATATAGTTTACTTATCTCTTACTTACACTCTTGCCAATTTTAACGTTCTAGGTATATTTTATTTTTACTCCAATTAAAATGGTACCCTTGCTGAAATATTTAATGGTCAAAGAAACTAATTTTTTCCTAATTTTGGCTAAGCCAGAAAAATAATGATAATTTCTCACTTCAAGGATGTTAGTGAACAAGATATTCTCTTGGCCTTTGAAGGTATCTATTTTCAAACTTAATAGCAGAGTCAAGTAAAAATTGACAATGAGGGTTTTTAATATGAAAAATCTTATGTATTTTGTATAATCATTTATGTATATGATCATTTATCTATGGCCTATAGATTTTACCTTATTTTATTATATATGTCACTATTTAATGGTACATTAGGCACATAACAATTATGTAATAAATACTTATTGAACTGAAGCAAATTGGCAAACACCATTAATTATACCATTCCTAACAACCAATGTCAACGTTGTTTTTCTGAATTTTGGTGACACGATGTGATAGGATGTCATATTTAAGTTTGTTAGATCCTTGGTAAAAATAGTAGTGTCCTAAAAATGAAAACAAATTGAATAGGTTAATTCTCTGCTTGTATTTCTTTTAAAAAATAATATAGATCTGTGTTTTTATAGATTGTCTACGTTAAACAAGGTTTGATTCAAGTATATAAATGTTGAGTCCCTTGACCCCCAGATCTCCACCTACTGCCAGTCATTTTACCATTAAATATTTTCATCAATTCTATTGAGAAGGCTGTTTAGTTTTAAAGGCTGACTATTAACATGCAAATGTTTTTTAAAAGTTACACTTCAGGTGGAGAACTCAAAGAGGAGATTGGGCCCAGGTAGAGCACACAGAAGCCTTCATGGAGGAAGTAAAATGGACATGGGGGTGGGAAGAAAAAACAAAATATCTTGACCCACTCAACAATTTGCTTAGGTTGATCTTACCTAAAGACATTCACAAACAGTAACTCAAACAAACTCAAGCTCTTCTCATTCCACCCTCCGCCCCAGTCTTTGAGAGCCCATGAAGAGTGAAAGGAGATGAAAGGAAGGTAAAGAATCCGAGGTATAAAAAAGTATGAAAGATTCAGTGTTTTAAAAAGAGATTTCAAGTATCGTCATAGTTTCCTAATCTACTTACTGTTATAATAAAAGACTGCATCAATTTTAGGCTCAATTCCCAGGAAGTGTGCAGCAGTCAATTTGGGATAACCAGGGTCCATGCGTCGTCTCCTCTCATCATACCTGAGCAAAAATAACCAGCAGGAACTTAATCAGAAATAGATTTCATGACATAAATTTGACATTTCATGACATGAACAACAAAACCTACCTATTTCTCTCCTGAAAGGTTCATAAGGATTTAAACTGAACTGATGAGAAAACCAAGGACCTAAAGAGTTCGGATTTATTCCAAGTCCTTACAAGACTCTAACCTAAATCTTCCTGACTACTAGTCAAGCACTTTCCTCACTCTTCCACAACACTTCCACCAGTTCCATTCGTGCTTTATAGAGTCTGGTTGTCTAATTTCCTGTTAGTGAAGACCTTGCAGGATCAGCTATCACTCAGAGGATGATTTCCTCATATTGTATTATTGGGTCCAATGATTATGGAAAGGAATCTGAAGTTCCTGACTCTCAATACTAGGTCCCATACATCTCTACCACTCCTTTCCAGTGTTTCCACTATGATTAATACCATGACAGTTTATTTATCTGTCATTATGTGTTATCTCATAAATCAGAATCTAAAAGTCATTATGTGTTATCTCATAAATCAGAATCTAAAAGTCCAGAGAAAAGGTGTAGGTTGACAATAACTATGCCAGTCTTATTGTATTCTCTTGATTTCTCTCCCTGGAAGATCAAAAATCTTTGGGAATTTGCATAGAAAGCTATCTTCTGGAAAACCCCATTCCCTGCCTGTTTCACAGTCTTAGGGGTCAAATTTACTAATCATTAAAGCTCACCTCCAATATTTTTGACCTACAAAGAAGTAGGTCTTATAACGAAGTGGATTAAAAACAGCTGCATCAATTTTTTTTACAGAGTCAGGAAAGCCAAAAGAACGTATGCTCCTGGGATACCTTGGTTCTGGTCTTAAGTTGTTGATTAACCAGTACTTATCATCTGTGAATACAAGGAAAAAGGTACATTGGAATCATACAGAAAGAGTAATAGAAATATGTATTGACTTACTGAGAACATCATTCTTTTCCCATAATTCCAAAATGTATTGTTCCTTGCTCTTAAGCATGGCCTATCTCCTATGGTTCTGCATTCTCCCCCTACAAGTATTTCAATCTATATTTTACAAACTTTTCCTGAAAGTTTTATGTATTGTCTATTTAATCTTTTTAGGTTATAGTTCAGAGTACAATTAATACAATTTGGAGTGCTCTTTTTAAATCTATGTTTATAAAAAGTAATAGTATTTCCTTAATTTATTCTCTTCCTTAAAGTAGATCCAACAGCAAAACTAAACAACAGAATTACCTTTAAAAAGAAAAATGTGTTGTCTGGTTCCAATTTCATAAGCAGCTTGAATACCAGATGGTACTTTTGGCCATAAAGAAGAAATTAAACTAATATTGGCCTTTGGATTCCCAGGAAGCTTCATCCAGAAGGAACTGACATGTAAAACATTAAATACATGTTAAAAATAGTTGTAGATTCAAGAACAATAAAATGTGAGTGGAAAGGACCTGTGAAATGATTTAATGTTTCTTCCTATGATCTTCACATACTATTCCATGGATGTCTGTGTAGGAGCACCACAAGGAAAAAATGTTAACCAATTCTTTGATAATAGCAATGGTATTAATAGCCAAACTGTTATATGGAAATGCCCTGGATCTTGTAATCAAGGGATCTAGGTTTTAGTCTGGTCCCACAATCCATTCACTAGCTTTATAATCTAAAGGGAGTCACTTATCCTCAAGTGTCTCAGTGTTTGAATCTCAAAAATGAAGGATATTTGTCCTTCCTACCAAATACTAATCTCCTATACTCTCCCACACCTCCAATATCCGCTGCAGTCTGTAAACAAACCATAAGTCATCCTGGAATTCCCTTCTCTATAATCAAGAATCAAATCCTTTTAATAAGTACTCTGTCTCAGCTTTAGTTCCAGACACTATTTTTATCTATGATTAAAATACTTTGGTCTCTCTGTTTCCTGTGTTATCTTTCCCCAACCCAGATTCTTAATGGAAATCCATTATTTACACACCAGTTTTCTAGTTACGATATAAATATAATCATACTACTGTCTTGCTTCAAAATCTTATGGAAGATCTCTCCAATGCCTACAGTATGAAGTCCAAGTACTTACTCACAATTTTTATCTACTTAATTTTCCATCGTTTTCTATTATTCCCCAACAACAACCATGACAAAACCCACCTTAGAAGAGAGCCTTTAAACTTGGTCGGGAATAAAAATGATCCTACCTGTTTTTAAAGAAAAAGATTTTCATTCCAACTGTAGTGATAGCATCAAAACGCAAATTGGGATCACAGAGATCTGATTCTGCAGGGCTAAGAACTGATGGGAGTTGGTGCTTTTCTGGACCTCCTGAAAATACATTTCAAGTGCATTAGAAAAAAATCTAGTTTTTGGTTCATAAGTGGAAGAATCGTTTTTAAAATATAGTTAATTTTCTTGAAGAGAAAAGCATAAAAATCAATTTATACTTTCTATAACATTTACAGGAAGCATAAAATAAAGGTTTTTTCCCAGGTGGTTGCAACGTTATGGAGAAAAAAATCTGTTCACTCTAGTTTTATTGTTCCAGTTATATTTTTTTCTCTGTGTGCCTTCTTCGACAGGCAATGGTATGTTAGATAGAAAGAACAGATTTGAGGCCAGAGGCTTAGGTTTTGCCTCTGGCTCTGGCGTTAACATACTAGGTCTCTTGTGCTCATCTATAGAAATGAATATAATATCTGTGCTACTTACCTCACAGGGTTTTCATGGGGTTCAAAAGAGAATACAGATGTTAAAGTTTGATCCAAATGCAGGTATCATGAAACCATTCATAAAAGTGAGTATCTTTATAAGGCAAAATGGTAAAGAAATTCAACTCACCATAGAGAGACTGAATGCCACGTATATCATCAAGAGAGAGGCGAAATGTGTTGGGGTCAACATAACGGTAGTTGGGAAACATTATGGCCTTTGGATCTCTGGAATGGTCAAGACCCAAGGAATGGCCAATCTCATGAACAGCAACCAGGAACAAGTTGGTGCCTAAGAGGAAACCAACCAGAAGGGGAAAAGAGCAGTGAAATATATAGGCATCTAGAAGACAATAACACGATTTAAATCTGACACTATGAAAAGGGAAACATTTGGGAATCTTTTACTTGGTTCCCCTCCTTGCACAAGGTTTTCCAACCTTGGCACTATTGACATCGTAGGCCAGATAATTGTTTATAAATCTCTGGCTTACCATTAAGTAAGTAGCAAACTCCTCTTCAGTTTTCACAACCAAAATGTCTCCACACATTGTCTAATGTCCCCTTGGGGAAAAATTGCATCTGGTTAAGGACTACTGCACTATCACACAAATGATATATATTTTGTTGTGAAAATTTCTAGAATAACTCATAGCTGTGTTCAATATTTCTCACTGCCTCTAAGTCATTCACACTTCATCCCACTTTTACTCTTAATCAGTCTTGAATGGATATTAAAAAAAAGTCTTTAATAGCCATCCTTTACTAAACCCAAATATAAGGCCATATTAAGCTCCAGGTACTATAAGACATTGGAGAAATAGATCACATTCTGTCTAACACTTATACAACTGAAAAGAAGCCACCATACTTTCTACTTACAGGTGAGGGCACAGTATCAGCAAGATTGATTGACCAAATTAAGTGCTGACCCAAGATTCAAACCTGAATTTCTTGACTCTAAATAAAGCTCATCCTTTTACTATATATGATTCTAGATGAAATCAGAGACTATCCTTACAAATTATATATGTTTATGCTGACAAGTTATAGTCAGTCCTGTTCGTTATTTCTGTATGCCCTAGAGCATGTACCTTTGAAGGTAAGAAAGAGGGTGGTGTCCTATCTCTCAAGCTTCTCAATTCCCAGAGGATTTGAATAACCCCTTACTAGTTTTTATGTGTTCTAGTCTAATGCCCTCATTTTTGCCTTTGTGTTTCTGTGACAAAACTGGAGCTCAGAACTGACTTGCCCAGGGTCACACTTCACCTAGCCTCAGAGCCTGGCCTTGAAACACTCCCCAGTACCCAAGTGTGAACATAGAGTCCACACTTCTCTCTTGGGGGTTTGTAGAAACATTCCCTATAACACAGGGGTTCAGCAACTAATTCAGAAATGCTTTAATTTCTCTCAAAGAATGAAAAAGAAGCATAGATTCTGTTATTCTCTGTGTTCTGCTTAATACTGGGAAGAGTAAACAAAGCATTTTATATTTTGGCCTAAACCTAAATTTATCTTATTCCCAATTCATATAATATTTTGTATATAAGACCACAACTGGTCCTTATGTCAAAATAATGGATTTCTGTTTGTGTTCTGTTTTTTGCTAAATTGTGTGCTCCTCCAGGGCACTACTGCATCTTTTTCATCTCTGTATCCAAACACTCCCATGGCATTAGCTAACACTATAACAGAAACTCAGTAACCATTGAGCTCATTGTTCATTTAATTTACTGTTTAAAAAATTAAGTTGAGAATGAGCACTATAAGTTAGGCCTTTTATTATTTAGCTATTTAAAAATATAGAATCAAGGTCATTAAAAATAAGGCAATATGGACAGGTAGAAAGTACACACTAGACTAAGATAAGAATTAAGAAAAGCATATTCTGACCCTAGATTTCACAAGATAGCCACTACCTATCTCCTGGTCTCAACTCCCTCTAACTGTTAAAAAAAACTGTATTAAATGGTTTTTCTAAGGTCCTTCAGAATTCCAAAACATTCTAGCTAACTAGCACAAGTCTCCCACATCAGATGAAATTATTATAATCCCAAACACCCTTGGTTATAAACCCCAAATACCCTCTTGCATAAAATTTAGACAAATTTAACATGTCTAGCTGAGAATTGGTAGTTCAGCAAAAACCTAATCCTACATCATTTGTCTTTTTTTTTTTTAATTATTATTAATATGTCTTTATTAATTTCAGAGAGAGGAAGGGGGAGGAAGAGAAAGATAGAAACGTCAATGAAGAGAGAATGTCAGTGATTGGTCACCTCCTGCAAGCCCCTTAACCAGGGATCAAGCCTGCAACCCGGGCATGTGCCCTGACCAGGAATTGAACCACAAGCTCCTGGATCATAGGTCAGTGCTCAACCACTGAGCCATGCCAGTTGGGCCATCATTTGTCTTTTGACAATACAAAAGAACTCTTATCACTCAAGAATTCTGTAAGTGTAAAACCATGTGTCAGACTAAAACAAATAATCTTTCTAATCTATAAACTATTGGTATCTAACGTTTGCAATATCAGCCAGAGAAAGGGGGTGCTGAGTAAAGCATATTCTTGATGACTTTCTCTCCATTTACTTTATACCTGTGTCAGTCATATAATCTAGGATTCCCAATAGAGAGATTAAGAAGGCTTCTGATAGGATGGCTTGAATTTTCCAATGGGCAGTGATTCCTCCAAACAAGGGAGACTAATTATTCACATCTTCCAACTTTTTGATAAGAATGATGACTTACAGTCCCTCTATAAATACATACAAGTTATTATTAAACGGTCAGTTGGGCATTCTGAAATTTTTTCCCAGAACCACCAGAGACTACATGAGCATATAACATTGTGTATCTCTATGAGGTACTCTAAATTCTCTATAGCATCATCTTTCTGTGTCACTATTAATCTAAGAAATTATCAGCTTATGATGGATCAGGAAGATAGTCACACTATTTTAGGATTGTTAGCATACACAGAATTAGTATCTGTTTGCGGGACTGAAAGTGTTCTTAAGGTTCTTGAGTTTAAACTAAACAACTAGCTCATCCTCAGATTCCTAGAACTGATCTTTAAGATAATCTTGTCCAATATCCTCAACTTAGAGAGTGTAAAATTGAGACAGTATTGCACTTTACTTAGTGGCAAAATTATCATCAGAACAAGTTTCCTCATTCTATAATCCTTCCTCAGAATGTAGCCTTTCAAAATGGTGGTGTAATTTAGAATCCGTTAGGCTTTTCCTTTGTGGTTTTGTTTCTTTGTTTGCCTACCTTGGTAGTTTTTAGTCCAAATTTCATCTTCATCAAAATGTGTGTCGCCTCCAATACCAGGTCCAGGTCCAAAAGCATGAGCTATGACTCCGCCTCTGCCATCAAAAGGGTAGTAGTCTCCATGAGCTTTTAAAAAAGAAAAGGAAATTAGTCTTTCTCTTTGACATGCCACAGGCCATGTCAAATGATAGGCGTGAAGTCAGTCCAAGTTGTCTACCTCTGCGCCCAAAACGAATCACAATGTCAGCCTCGCGTGCGTAAACCTTCGTGAATTTCAGGGGGGTCACCTGGCTCCATACTTGAAAAGCTTTCTGGATGGCATGGTCAACATCCTCACGCTTCATGTCAGGAGTGTAATTATCTATTCTTTATCAGCAAAACGAAAAAAGGAAAAATATATGAAACCTATGTGTTAATTTGGTCTTATTATGATACTCCAATAGCATCATTGGAGAGTGAATTTTTTTTATTTCACAAATTAATTGTCCTGATTAAAACAAACAAACGTGCTTCTTATACTACAGAAACATTTATCCTTGGACAGCTTCCTCCTTAAACAGAATCTAACTTAATTCCTTCTCATTTATTATTTACAGGTCACCATTACGAACAATTTACATTCACAGAAGCATATGCCTTTTGCCCCTGCTCCAAGACTTCTGCATTTATTCATCCTGACTACTCCAGAAAACATTCTCCTGTGCCTTATTTATTGTAGATTTAACTTCATTGCCCTTTTGTCTGCAGCCTTCCTCCTCTGGTCTGGACTGGCAAGCCAAGCAATCCCTGAGTGAGCAATCCTCCCCTCTAGGGACAGTGAACTTTAGCGGAGGGATGGTGTTAACAGTTGAGGGAGGCTTCTATCCACGACCAGATTTAGGGCTCTATCTAAATGCTTCTGGTTTCTAGAAGTCAGACCTATGGGAAAACAGAAAAAATACATGGCTATGATGTTACCTGTAGGTAATAAAATGTTTCTTCCATGCTGGCGTCTCTTGGAATGTCTTGAAATTATGAACATCAGGTATTCCACATCGAGGTCTGTGCATCATGTCCAGGGTAGATTTGTCCAGTTTCCCTGTCACATTTAGTCCAAAGAATTGTTGCATTACCCGAACTTTATTTTCCATGAAGTTCTCATTGGTTTTCATTTTTGTCATTGGAAATTTCTCTATGTTGAAGTCATAAAACAGTTTTAAGTACCTCTGGAAAAAAATACATTTGGTATTACATTATTACACATCGAAAGGTTTCTCTTGCAGCTCTGCATATATGGATCAACTGCCCACTGATGTTTTCAAACCAGGTATCAGGCAATTAATCATAATGAGAAAAAGATTTAAATTTTTTGTGCTGTCAAAGACGTGTTATAAACATTAGCAAGATTGATTCCTAGAAGCCCACTGAAAACACCTTCATGTCTCCACCTCTTCAAATTGTTTCTACTTTTTAAAACTTATTTCAGCCTCTAGCACACCATGGCATTCAGTAAGCCAGCAAAACCTTTATTGTCAGGATTCACAAACTATTAAGTTGGGATAAAATTTTCTTGCCTAAAAATACAAAGCTCAACACAAGTGGACAACTATGACAAATTCAAACAGCCTTAGAAAATGGGGAACTCATCTGAACTTACATAGTTAGGGGAAAGACATGAATTGAAAAAATCATATTTTAAAAACTGTTCAGGAAGAAATGTCTGAGATAATGAAGGTAAAGAGTAGTTTTGAATTATCATGGCAGACTGAAGTGGTTAAATTAATCAAGACATTGTTCAAAGCTCAGATTATTAACCTGCATTAAATGGTTAATGTAAAATGCCATAAGAGAAGTAGAACACCAATTATTTTTAACTAAAATCCCTTGGCCTAAGCTTTTTAGTAGAAGGGACAAATTCACCCACCAATTTTATAACATTCCTTCAAAACCAGTATCTCTTTATTACATTCCTCTTTGGCAAAGAAAAATTCAGTACTAAAATCAAATAGCCTCTTAAGCCAGTTTTCGAATAGTACTTTTCACGATAAAACTGGTCAATGCAATACATCTTAAAGACAGAAATCAGGCTACATAAATACTATAGCAGTTAATACTTACAACAGCATATGTCACATAGTTTTCTACAGAGAGTGTAGAAGAAACAGCTCTGGGAGCAATGACCTGCAGGACCAGGATCAAGAGAAGAAACTTCATTCTAAACTTCTCCTAAATGACTTAACCTAAGTCACCCTGTCCTTCTTAGTACAAGTTCCTTATATGCCTCTCTTTATATAGCCTTTAGGCCAGACTCTATGAACATGAAATCCTTTGAGTGACTCATAGCTGATATCATCTTTCTATGTATTTAAAAAAACCCACAAACACAAGCATGACCTTACTCTAGGACCAACAATGGGTCAATTCCCATCTAACCCATCAAGGGGTCAGTTAGCAATGAAGTTATAACTCACTCAGACAACTCAAGGTTATATTTCTTCAAACAAAATAAGCCCCTACTTCTGCCCACCCTGCAAAATAATCCATTATACAAGAAATACTGAGCATCTAACTAAAAAATACATCTTTAGGAAGTTTAGTACCTGAATTTTCACTGTAATACTTTCTTTATGTTTGTTATAGGTAAACTAAACTTTTATTTTAAAAAAAACACAGCCTGGCCGGACGTGGCTCAGCAATTGAGCATTGACCTAGGATTCAGGTGATCGGGGTTCAATTCCCTGTCAGGGCACATGCCCGGGTTGCAGGCTCAATCCCCAGTTGGGGGCATGTAGGAGGCAGCCGATCAATGACTCTCTCATCATTGATATTTCTATCTCTCTCTCTCTCTCTCCTTTCCTCTCTGAAATCAATAAAGATATATTTTTTAAAAAAATTTAAAAAACCACGAATAACTAAATTTAAAGGATTAGGTAAATAAAATGCTTTTGCTAGAATAGAGGAATCCTCTCCAAGCTGAACCTAGCTCCCTAGAGAACTGTAGTGTAGAGGTTCCATGTTTATTACAGAAAAGTTAAAAATAGTATGACGCTTTGATGTTTGTTGTATGTGTTGTACAGGCTTAAGGCCTGTTTCTATAACTTCACATCTTCAACCGTCTGAGCGGAGGCCCATTCCCAAATGAGGAGCTGAGTAGAGAGATTCCAGAAGCAAATTTCCCTGGAGGAAACTGTCTGGAGTTGGCAGCATGAAAGTCAATACTTCAATTTTAGGTGTTAGAAAAAGTTTGCTTCTGGAACCTTTCTACCTCCCTATCAGCTCACCTTCCTTCCCCTGTGACCTAATTGTCCCATTAACACAGAATCTGCCTCTCAGTCAATAGAGAAAGTTTGAAGACTGAAAACGTTTAAGAATCAAAGAATGAACTGTGAAGGCTGAAGTGCAGAGTGGGGCAATCTCCTGATTCCATATGAACAGTCTGGGGTGGCGGTGAGAGCAAGATGGGTCATTGCTCTGACCCATCTTCCAGGCCTGGGGAATGCTGGCTGCTCCCTAGAATTCCCCTGAGGCTTTTGAGTAGGAAGGAAAGGAGGCTTCTGCGTGGTACCTGGCATCCACCTCCAAACTGCTTTTTTCAGACTCTGGGATTTGACCTCTAAAACCTTCAGGTATTTCATTTGAAAATGAGAATGGTAACCTTGGCTTCCTTATGCTTTTGTGATGATTAAATGAGACAATGTATTTTAAATACCAGCACATACTATAGGTGCTCATTAATATTCATTCTCTTCCCCTTGGCCTGAGAGGAAAACATCATGCATCTTAAATTTGCAACCAGGTGTGGCTGTAGGATTCATGGAAAGGAAGTTCACATAGAAGAATTATGTCACCTTTGAAAAGATGACCTTTTCAAATATTGAATATATCTCAAGAATCATATGAGGTGCCTTGGCCAGTGTGGCTCAGTGGTTAGAGTATCGGCCTTCACACCGAAGGGTTCTGGGTTCAACTCCAAGTCAAGGGCATGTACCTGGGTTGCAGGTTCAATCCCTGCCCTGGTTGGGGTGCATGTGGGAGGCAACTAGTCTATGTGTCTCTCTTACATGTCTCTCACATCAGTGTTCCTCTCTCCCTCTCTTCCTCTCTCTTCCCGCACCCTCCCTCCCTTCCACTCTCTCTAGAAATCAATGGAAAAAATATATACTGGAGTGAGAATTAACCAAATATATATATACATATATATGTGTGTGTGTGTGTATATATATATAATCATAAGAGGAACATGGCAGTTTGGCTAGAAAGAAGGAAAAAAATAGGATTCAGCAGAAATATAGGAGGGGCTGGTTCTCCACCAGCAGGATGGTGCTCCATGAGGGCAGGGTCTGCCTGTGTTGTCCACCATTGTATTCTTGGTGCCTAAAACTACCTTGAAGTTAGTAGGTGTTCAATAAACATGTGTGAATGACTCTAGTTGGAGAATAAGGCCTAAAGGTTATCAGTAGTAAACTTCCTTTGTGGGAGCAATTACTACATAGAGTAGTGTTCCTAAACCCCACGGACAGGACACAAGAACTGGTCTTGGTCATAGCAGGAAGGAATCTGGTTCTTGGAAGATTTCAGGAAGTCTAGAAAGTGTAGGATGTAAGATACAAAATTAAAGCTGTCTAAGATACAAAGGAAGTGAAAGAATGTTCTCACAGAAAGGTTTTGAAAAATAGAAAACTACACCCACATTTTAATGGTCTCTGGGTCTCGGGTCACTGAATTCCCTGTGGGTCAAGGAGATGAGGGCCCTATGAGCAGCCATAGAACACTGCAGTGGTTGTAAGTTTAAGTTCTAGTGTCAAATAGGCCTGCTTCAGAATCTTAGATCCATCATTTTATGACCTTGGACAATCACTTTAATCTCTTTAAGACTTCATTTCTTCACTTGTAAAATAGAAATAATAGTAGTTACCTCAGGAGTTAGAAGAATTACATTAAAATATAGAGAAAAGTATTTGGCTTACTGCTGACACACCTTAATAGTTCAATGATCTGACAGCCTCCTTTTACGGCACTCTTATGTAAGACATTTGAAAGAGATTGGTACTGGGAATGACAGGGGAGGCCAATTACATGCTCAGACTTCTCTCCTGTGGTAGAAGGAGCTGCAAAAAGATTATGCTCAAATCCTTATGACTTTGATTATGTTTAGCTTTAAATCCTAGCTCTAGAAACAGTATCTCTTTCTCTCTATACCCCTCAGAGACCTAACCCTTCCATCCATAATCAGCAAAGCCCTAGGCAGTAGAAGACAGTAGTCTAGACCTGACTAATGGTCACAGGGTCTGCAACTGTGGCAAATTAAAGATAGCATCTTGACCTGAGTTATGTTAACGACCCCCGGGCTACTTTCCTATGAGACCAGACAGAGGGACACAGGAGCAGACCTCAGAAATGGCCTCAAGACCTGAAGAAATGATTTATTACTCTTATCTCATCTCTGACCAATCAGCCCCCGCACGAACTCAACCCCCTCCCCGGCACTACCTTGGGATGTTGCCCTCTAGAATCTGTAGCCTACGTGCAGTGCGTGCGTGGGGAAATAGGATCTTTAGCATTAGTTTCCTGTCTCTGGATTGGCCAATTCAACATTAAACTATTTTTCTTTCTAGCTTGCTTGTGTATTTCTTTGCGCCAGTGCATGCAGACAGATGGACTCAAAAACATTGTGGTTACAGTAGCAATCTTGACCACAACTAGAAACTAGGTGTCCCAGCAGAGACATGAGTTCCAGGAGACACTGAAGGAAGTGAGAATCATGGGGCCACTGGTAATGCTCTATGTGAAGAAAAACATGTCTATGCAGAAAGTAGCCAAGATCAGAGTTCCTCTTAAGAGGGACAACTTTTGCTGATAAGAGTTTCCTTATTAAAAGGCAGATTTTATAACACGAAGCTTCTCTATCCCATTGTTTCCTTTCTGAGCTTGACACCAGGACATTTTAAGGTAGAACCCTGATATAATCATCATCAACTAGTTGTGGTGTCATCTCTGAGGATTCAGAGGTAAAAGGAAAAGTGGTCTTTGGCAAAGACAAGGAAAGAGATATGCTCCCCAAATACAGCAAGAAATTCCTTAGTGACCCTTTCACCAAGTCTGTTCATGCAGAAAGAAAATTTTAGCTGGTTAACCCTCTCCTTTTATGGATAAAGAAATGGAAATCCAGAAAAGGGAAATGAATGGCCTGAGAAAACGCCTGGGAGGTCTCTTGATTCTGTCCTGACCGGTTGTCACAACACACTTCATTTTGTCGTGTGTATCACTTTAATTTTTCTTCAGATTTATGTCTACCTAAGGGTATCTTACTAATGCAAACTACAAAAATAATACTGTGATACCCTCAAGCTTTCCAGTTAAAGCCACGCTGTCCCCTTTGCTGTTGTGAGGGCCAGGAGTAGCCAAACAGTCCTGGGAATGGTGTGGGTGAGGAGAAGCAGAATGCACGCCCCAAGAATGTGCCACCGTGACATATAGATTATATCGAACTGAAGACAATCAGGGCCCAGCAGACCCAGAAGAGCTTTTTATCTCCCTCCTAACTGTCATCAGAGATAACTTTCTATCAAAAAGACTTATGTGCATGCCTCCCCCCACTCCCACCCCAAACTTCTGTTTACAAAACATCTGCTCTTTGTATTTTCTTATGCATTGTCTTCCTCCCCTTTGAAGCCCCAGACTGCCCCCCCTCCCTTCAGCTTGGCTCAGGATGGCATATAAGCCTCAATTGCCTGACTACTGGGGAGTTTCAGATTTTTAAAAAATTTTTAAAATGTATGTTCCAATCACAGTTGACATACAGTATTATATTAATTTCCAATGTACCATGTAGTGATTAGACATTTCTATACCTTATGAAGTGATCCCCTGATAAATCTAGTACTCATCTGGGGAGTCTCATATTTTTATAAGCCTCCTGTATTATACACAAAATTTGTTTATCTCCTGTTAATATAGCTCATGTTAAATTAACTATTAGACCAACCAAAGAACCTAGAAGGGAAGAAGAGAAAAAATTTCTGCCCCTACATAGGTGACTGTAGATTTCCAGTCACCCTGGCCATTTCTGTGGACTTCGACAAATTAACTTTTCCATGCTTAATTTTCTTCATATGTAAAATGGGTTACTATTAAGTTTTTATAAAGAATAAATAGCATAATCCATTAAAAGCACCCAGCTTCATATGATAGGGCCTCAGTAAATGTTCATTCTTTGCCTTCTCACTTTACCTCAGTCCCTGTATGCTGGTCATGTCGTAGTTGAGTTACAGCACCTAACTATTTTCACATAGGAGAAAAGTTAACCTAAATAACATTTTTTAACCACAAGTGGATCTGCTCCTAGCAAAGAAACACAAACAGCCCAGAAAGGAGCTGATGTTGATGGTGGAGATGGATCAAAGTCCTTCCTCCATAATGAACTGGAACTTGACCCAGATGGTGCTAGTACTTGGCTCTCCATAAGTCAGAGAATGTTGGAGTAATTGGTTAGAAACCTACTGTCTGTCAAGCTAGTGCTCAGCCAAAAACTGTATTAGTTGAGTTCCCTAACCCCAAGGCATTCTTCTCAAAGGGATACTGGTGAGACCCCTGGAACGTGTAGGGTTTGGAAATGAGGACAGTCACACTGAGTGCAGCCCAGAGAAAAAGAGTAGAGGGAGGAGGTAGGAAAAGTTAAGGTGCCAGAGTGTCTTTTTCTTGTCTGTTTTCTTCCCCCAGCAAATGGCTTCCCTTCAAACGATTATATACTAAGACATAAAATACAGCAGGAAGCAGATGTCCATAGTGGACATCACAAGGTGGAGACTGTGTGATGACATTCTCATGTGTAGTATTAGTCAGCTGTTCCTTTTCCTGTCCTTGCCCTCCAACAACAAGGTAAATACCTAAGGGTAGAGATAATGACTCAGATATCACTGAACTGATTTAGACTTTGCAACCTGGTTTCATGGGAAGAGGAAGGCTTTGGAAACAGACTTGGTCTCAAACCTCAGCTATGCTACCTATGAACTGTGAGGCTTTGAGCAAGTTATTTCAGTTCAGTTTCCTCACCCATAAATGACTATTTTGAGGATTAAATAAGATAATGCATGAAACTGCCCAGCCTGTGCATAAATATTGGTTCTTTTACTTTTGTAATACCTAGACCAGTGCTACTTATTCTTTTTTTTAAAATTTATCTTTATTGTTGAGAGTATTACAGGTGTCCCATTTCTCCCCCCCGCAACTGACTCCCTCTACCTCGCTCCCACCCCCTCCCCAGGCCTTCACCCCATTATTGACTGTGTCCATGGGTTATGCACATATGCATATAACTTCTTTGGTTAATCTCTTCGCACCCTCCACCCCCCTTCCCTCTTTCCTCTGAAATATGATCGTCTCTTGCATGCATCAGTGTCTCTGGATCTATTTAGTTCATCAGATTCTTTTGTTCATTTGCTTCTTCTTAAAGAAGACCCTTCACCTTTTCCTGTAGTGCTGGTCTGGTGGTGATGAACTCCTTTAGCTTTTCCTTATCTGTGAAGCTGTTTATTTGACCTTCAATTCTAAATGATAGCTTTGCTGGGTAGAGCAATCTTGGTTGTAGTTCTATGTTTTTCATCACTTTGAATATTTCTTGGCACTCCCTTCTGGCCTGCAAAGTTTCTGTTGAGAAATCAGTTGACAGTGGTATGGGTGCTCCCTTGTAGATAACTAACTGCTTTTGTCTTGCTGCTTTTAAGATTCTCTCTTTGTCTTTAACCTTTGGCATTTTAATTATGATGTGTCTTGCTGTGGGCCTCTTTGGGTTCCTCTTGTTTGGGACCCTCTGTGCTTCCTGGACTTGTAAGTCTATTTCTTTCCCCAGGTAAGGGAAGTTTTCTGTAATTATTTTTTCAAATTGGTTTTCAATTCCTCGGTCTCTTTCTTCCCCTTCTGGCATCCAAATAATATGAATTTTGAGCCTCTTGAAGTTGTCCCAGAGGCTCCTTATACTATTTTCATATTTCTGGATTCTTTTTTCTTTTTGCTCTTCTGGTTGGGTGTTTTTTGTTTCCTCATGTTCCAAATTGCTGATTTGATTCTCAGCAACTTCTACTCTACTGTTGATTCCCTGTAAATTATTCTTCATTTCAGTTCCTGTAGCCTTCATTTCAAATTGGTACTTTGTTATCGATTTTCTCAGTTATTTCCCTAATAGTCTGCTTAAACATCCTTATAAACAAAATTCTGCACTCTGTATCTGTTAGCTTGCTTGGATCTATTTCATTTAGTTCCTCTTTTAGAGATTTTTTCTGTTCTTTCCTTTGTGACATGTTTCTTTGCCTCCACATTTTGGCTGCTTCCAGGTGTTTGTTTCTATGTATTAGGTAGAGCTGCTATGTCTCCTGGAATTTGTAGAGTGGCTTTGTGTAGTAGGTGTCCTGTAGGGTCCAGTGGCTCAGCCTCCCCAGTCACCTGAGCTGGGCCTTCTAGGTGCTCCCCTGTGTGGGCTGTGTGCACTGTCCTGTTGTAGCTGAGCCTTGGTTGCTGTTGGTGTCACCGGGAGGAATTGACCCCCAGGCCAATCGGCTGTGAGGACCAGCTACAGATACAGCCAGAGAGCCGCTGTGCTGGAGACACCCCTATGGAGCAGGATTTACGTCAGTGGAGCTTTGGTGTTCACCAAGTGCGCCCCTTGAGTGTCACTCGTGGATGTGGTAGGGTTGTAATCCAGTGTTGTCGAGTCTGACCACCAGGTGGGGAGGGGCGGGGCCTCCGGGAATTACAGGGCGGGGCCTAAGGGGTGAGTCAGGTGCTGGGGATTCAAATATGGCGCCTGCCTGCCGGCTGTGTGCGGGGAGGACTCGCCACAGGAGCCATGGCCTCCGCCAGCCCTTCTGCCTGGGAGGAAGCCGCCCTCCGCCTCTCGCCCGGATCTCAGGCAGGTTAGTTCCCCCCGAGTGTCCTGGGTCCTTTCAGGCTGCTGCCCGGCGCTGGGCTCAGAGGGAGCGTCCGACTGAGTCCGTGCCGGGCCCTTTAGAGGAGCTGCTGGGGCTCCCGCAGCCTCCGCGACCCTCAGGGACAGTCCCCGCTGGTTTCACAGCCCAGAGTTGTGGGGACGTCTCTTCCCAGCCCTGGACCCCTGGGCTGGGGGCCTGCTGTGGGGCTACGACCGCTCGCTCCTCCAGAAGACCTCCACCGCTGAGATTCCCTCCCGGGTTTAACCCTCGGCACCGGGTGTGGGCCCGCGGCCAAGTCTCCGATTCAACCCCAATCTGCCCTCATCTCCGCCCCTCCTCCGCCTCTCGGTGC
Source organism: Miniopterus schreibersii (assembly GCF_964146895.1). Taxonomy (NCBI): domain Eukaryota; kingdom Metazoa; phylum Chordata; class Mammalia; order Chiroptera; family Miniopteridae; genus Miniopterus; species Miniopterus schreibersii. The sequence goes on along the minus strand of NC_138112.1, from coordinate 15,733,611 downwards.
TGCTTCAGGTCCCTGGTTGTGGGGCTTCTGTTCAGCCAGATCTCAGGAGGCTCTGAGTGATGGTGGTTCTGTATTTTAGTTGTAATTTTGATGTGGTTGCGGAGGCAGCGGGTACAGCTGTGACCTACGCTGCCATCTTGTTTCTCCCTCTTTTTTAAAAAGTTTTATTGAATTTATTGGGATGACATGGGTTAATAAAGTTATATAGCTTTCAGGTGTGCAGTTCTGTGATACCTCATCTATATAATGTACTGTGTGCTCACCACCCAAAGTCGAGTCTCCTGCCATCATTTATCTCCCCCTCCCTCTTCTACCTCCGCCCACGCTCTTTGCCTCTGGTAGTCGCCATACTGTTGTCTGTGTCTATGAGTTGTTGTTTTTTGGTTTTTTTGTTTGTTTTTTTCTTACCCAGCCCCCAACCCCTCTCCTCTAACAGCTGTCAGTCTGTTTTCTGTATCTATGAGTCTGGTTCTATTTTGTTTATTTACTTTGTTCATTAGATTCCACATATAAGTGAAATCATATGTTACTTGTATTTTCCTTACTGGATTATTTCACTTAGCATAATACTCCCCAGGTCCATTCATGCTGTGTCAAAGGGTTAGATTTCCTTCTTTATTATGGCCAAGTAGTATTCCATTGTGTAAATGTACCACAGCTTATTTATCCACTCATCTACTGGTGGGCACTTTCTCATAGCAATATTTTTTCTGATATGTCTCCTTGGACAAGGGAAACAAAAGAAAAAAATAGATGGGACTACATCAAACTAAAAAGTTTTTGCACAGCAAAGGAAACCATCAACAAAATGAAAGACAACCCACTGAATGGGGAACATATTCACCAATGATACATCTGATAAGGAGTTAATGTCCAAATTTTATAAAGAACTTGTACAACTAAACAACAACAACAAAAAATCCAGTTAAAAAATGGGCAAAGGTGCATGGCCTGTGTGGCTCAGTAGGTACACCAAAAGGTGGAGAGTTTGATTCCCACCAGGGCATATACCCACGTTTTGGGTTCAATTCCCCACTGGAGTGTGTGCAGGAGGCAACCAATCTATGTTTCTCTCTCACATCAATGTTTCTCTCTCTCTCCCCTCTCTCTCTCTCTCTAAAAAAAAAATCCATAAAAACATCTTTATTTTTTTTTTTAATGGGCAAAGAACATGAATAGACACTTTTCTAAAGAAGACATACAGATAGCCAATAGACATAAGAAAAGATGCTTCATGTCATTAATTAGCAGAGAAATGCAAATTAAAACCACAATGAGATATCACCTCACACCTATCAGAATGACTAAACTACCATCAATAAATCAACAAACAAGTGTTGGCAAGGGTGTGGAGAAAAGGGAACCCTTGAGGTGCACTGTTGGTGGGAATGCAGATTGGTGTAGCCACTGTGGAAAGCAGTATGGAGTCAGCTCACAAAATTAAAAATGGAACTGCCTTATGACGCAGCGATTCCACTTCTAGGAATATATCTGAAGAAACCTGAAACACTAATTTGAAATAATTAATACACCCCTATGTTCATTGCAGCATTATTTACAATCGCCAAGATTTACAGCAGTGTTTTTCAAAATTTCTTTTATTATTGCTTCCTCCAAATAGGCATTTTAGACATTCTCCTTATGAAATCTTAATACCAGAAATATACTATATATCTGTTTATGTACTGTATGTATATCTGTCCTTTATACATAAAAAACAATTTTGCACCCAATGAACAATTTTCACCCACTTCCGGGTGATATCACCCTCATTGAGAATGTATGTCATACAGTGGCATATATTGTACATTGCTGGGTCAGCAAATGACCCATGACACCAATTCTGCCTAATCTGACATTGCATCTCATCAAGAGATCTGTGCTTTAGAGACACTATTTAGATGACAAAAGGCAAGTCTGTTGTTCTGTGTGTCAGTAAAAAATAATGGAATTCTTACAAAGGATTGACCAGCTGTACTGTGGGTTAGATCAGAACAGAGAGAAAACAAATCGATGGCTAGAGAGAGGGGAATAAATCCGAAAGCCTGCACAGTTCTCTTCAAGAGTGAGGCAAGGTGATTTTTAAAATACTAGATTTTCCCCATATATTTCTCTCCTTTCCTTTGAGCTCCATTCAAGCAGCAGTGGAGTCCGTTTCCTGACTCAACATTTGTAATCCTGAACCCATTACTCAATTTCTGACTTCCTGCCATGAATGTGAATCTAGTTTGAAAAGAGAGGGATTTCTCCTAAACTGAGCCAATGCTGGGAATGGTGGGTGTTCTGGGTGCCAAGAAGAACTGGGTCCCTCTCCACAGCAGCACTGCGTGGATGTGGTGGGGCCACAGAAAGAATCACTGGAGATGCAGCAGGGAAGTGAGATGCTAGGTCTGGTGCTCTGGTGTCCCTGAAGCAGGCATGCAACAGAAGCCCCATCCAGCAGAACTGAAAGGATATGCAGGTGGCATGAATCATCATGGGGGAGATGGAGTACCAGTATGATTGAGATGAATTTCCTACCAGCTCAGATTTAAAGTTAAATTTTAAAAAATGCATTATATCTGGCACAACTGGGCTGGTTCAGACATGCTTTATATGCGAGCTACCTAACATGGTCCTTTCCTCATAGTGGATGTGCTATAGTATCATTATTTTATTATTAATATATTTAGTATAATTTTAAGTTTTTTGTCTCACTTTTCTACAAATTGTATAATTTTTTATGAACTAGCAATCATCATATACCCTTTGTTAGCTTTCAAAGAACACAAAGGAGTACTATTACTAGGCAGTCAATAAATGGGTGTTTGACTTGAAATGAACTGAAATAAAACTGTGGAGGTGACACCACTGGACCTGACACAGGTACGTGCTCACATTTCCACAGCAGGCAGTCTCTTATCTATCTATGCATGCACTCAAATCAGGGCTTATCTAAGGCAAATTTTTGAAATATTTAAATGTCCCACCCCAATTCTTGAGCCATTTCCATTCAAACAAATCAGAGCCCCCCAGAGCCTCTCTTGGTCTCAGCTGCCTTTCAACAAATCCTCCTACAAAGTATTGTCTGATGGTCCCTTAAAAAGCTACTGATATCATGGGTATCATCATTGCAGAAAGAACTCAGAAAGATGGAAAAAACTTCAGTGGATTTAAACTCTTGGAAAGAAGTCAGAAAGCAAATAATGTGTTCAGGGTCACAAATGTTAAGGCAAGAGACAGTCTGCTGTCAGCATGAATGGAGCTTGAAGGAAAGGAGAGAAATATAGGGGGAAATCTTATTTTAAAAAGTATCTCTTCTCCCTCTTGGAAGAGAACTGTGCTGATTCTCTCTGATTTGTTCCCCTCTCTCTGGTCATTGATTTGTTATCTCCTGGACAAATGTGGAGGGTCAGGACTGGTTTCTACTGGAAAACTGAGACATGGTTAGCTCACAAGGGACATAGTTTTTGAGTGAGCTTTTCCACTGGAAGCCCTTCTATTATCCAGAGTTAGGATATGCCAGGGTCTTGACCAAAGTAAACCATGTGTGGTCCTACTGGAAAATCACAGGGGCCCAAAGGGAAAGAAAAGGAGTCAGAAGAGGAAGATAATCCAGGGAAGGGAAGGTGAAAGGACACACACACACACACACACACACACACACACACACGAAATGAATGAAGCTACTTGAGCATTGCTTTACAAAATCGGAAGAGGGATTCTCTCTGCTGCAGGATGATTACCTGACTTACCTCAAATGCAGATAAAACACAGAGGCCCTTCCTTAGCACCAAGGCAACTCATGACCTCAAGTTTCACATCTTAGTTTCATTATGAATAACAAAGCTCTTGGGATTTTCCAAACCAAGCCAGATCTAAGAAGATCCGCTCTGTGGAGTCAGCAAGGAACTTCCTCCTTTCTAATACCGAGTCCATCAGATGATTAATAAGCCCTGCAAAGCAGCATGAATCATGGCTAAAATTTATTTTATAAATGCTAAATATTTCATAGTAAGTGGCAACAGTGTCTAAACAGCCGTGCTTTAGGCATAATTCAAGAAAATAACATCTTTAGTCGCACTCTTGTCTGCTCCTGGAAAACTTGGATCCTGCTTTTCTGTAATCCAGGTGCAGCCAGCCTTCCAGGGCACAGTTCTGGTAACACGACTTGGCTCGAGCCCCATTCAAACAGCTTAGTAGGCTGTGTTTTCTACTTTAGCATTTGTAACCCTGAGTAGATTGTTCATATTCTGATTTCATTCCCAGACCCTAAATCCACTGAAGGAAACTAGAATATTTCACCCTAAAATATGCCTCTTTGACATAGAAATTATTTCGAGCTAAAGACAAAAAAAAAGAGCAAATGCAGGAAAAGCTCCTCTTTTTTTGCCTAAAGGCAAGATGAAAATTCTCTTTTTACTGTATACAGCCCAGAGAAGGCACCAGAGGAGTCTGCAAACTAACCTAAAATTGCTTTCCTTTGTCTTGTAATTTCTCTACAAATTTATTGATTTTTTTGAAGATGGTCAATAAGCTGGGACTCTAAGCTGCCACTCTGAGTTATTTTTCATTTGGGTTTCTCCCGCATGATGTGCACTGCTCTCACTTAATAAAACGTTTTTCTCTTGTTAATTTGTCTTTCTGTTAGATTCCAACAGAAAGCCTGAGATGGGTTTGCCTTCCCTACACCATGAAAGTATGTTTAGTGGGGTTTTTCCTCTCAATTTCTAAGCCACTCCGTTGGTGCCACCCACAACAACACCTACACACATACCATATCCCTATGGAATCTGCCCACATAAGGTGGATGATGTAGAAACCACAATTGGTGTGCTTTCTATGTCTAATTTCTCAGGATAATTAAATTAATGGCTACTAGAATTACACGCTGAGAATGAGAACAAGTATCTGATATAAACATAAGTAAATATTTTTCTTTTTATTACAAGGAAATTTAAAACATTTTCTTTGATTATATAAATAATACATGCCAGTCATAAACTATTTGAACTACAAAAGATATAAGAATAAAAGTAAGGGCCCGAGCCTGTTCGGCTCAGTGGTAAGAACATCAGCCTTCTGACTGAAGGGTCTCAGGTTTGGTTCTGGTCAAGGGCACATACCTCGGTTGCAGGCTTGATCCCCAGCCCTGGTCAGGGTGCATGAGGGAGGCAACTAATTGATGTGTCTCTCTCACATCAGTGTTTCTCTCTCTCCCTCCCTTCTACTCTCTCTGAAAAAGCAATGGAAGAAGAATCCTCAGGTGAGGATTTGGAAAAAAAAAAAAAAGATGAAAAGCAGCAAAGGAATCAGTTTATATATATGAGTAGAATAAAATATTTCAGCCATATTAACCACCCTATAATCACCATTCTGCTATTACATTGTAGGCAGCAGGAATGGCACTGGGTGTTAGACAGGTGGGAGTCACACTGGACCTGGGTTCAGCAACCTCGGTACTTGAGTTCTGGCTAGGAAAGAACTCAGAGCCAAGACTCAAACTATAAGAGAACATTTATTTAGAAAATTACAAAGGTAGAAGAAGTAATTTGCTAGAAGAAATGGGCTTAGGAAACAAGTTACAGAGGCAAAAGAAGGGCCCTAGGAGCTTGGGAGTGAGGGAGGTAGTAATAACACGCCTGGGGGGAGGAGATAAGAAGAGGGGGAAGGGAAAGGGAAGGGAAAGGCCCAGGCTTGCTCCCTGGAGGGAGAGCACACTGGGTCCTCTGTCCTAAGGGTTTTAAGTGTGGAGACTTTAGGGGAGGATCCAGGGGAAAATCTTAATAGAATATTCATCAGCTTTCCAGGTGTGTCCTTTCAGGTTTGGGGTCTTCACTGATTGACTGGCCAGGGCCAGGGTAGGGAGTCATTATTCAATGCAGCTGGACCTGAGGTCAGCCTTGGTGTTGCTTGTCTGGTTTTGCTGCTTTTCTGGGCCTGGGGCTGAAATACAACTGAGGCCTAGATGTTATCTCTAGGGAGGAAAGGTCAGGGGTCTAAACTGCATGACCAGCAATATGCTAGAGGAAGAAAGGTCAGAATGAGGGACAGATCCCACCCTACCATTGTCCTTTGCCAGGCACCCAGGGCTTTCCTGCCCTGGTGACCTTCTATACCTGGCCCACCATCTTTGCTTTGCTCTTGTCTAACTGCCAACCACATATGCATCTCTTTATGCACATACGGTTGATTTTATAAATGAGTTTATATCCTTGTTAAGTAAAGACAATAGGAACTAGGTGTCCCTTTGTGCCTTCCATTCGTTGTATTCTAGGAACATTCTGCCCAGGCGGCACCTGGGCACTGACTCCTTTGTCAGCATCAGTGAGCTCCCATCGGCCTCACCAGCCTTCCTGGTTGACCAGTAGCTGACCCACAGGTGGAATGCATGCATAGGATCACGAAGAGGTGCCCCCCCCAGTGGTTTTGGTAACCTCACATAGCCTGCCCCATTGCTATAGAAACCTCATATACAGCATAGAGCTGTCAAAACTCCATAAATCAAGCACTTATAAGAAATCCTATAAGAATAGCTTCCCAAGGGGCCCTAGGTAGAACTCTCGGGTGGGGACGCTCACCAGACACCCCTGAAGCCAAGGTGCTGCCTCGGTTCCCCTGCATCTTGGAAGCACTCTTCGGGTGGTGAGGACTTGCTTTACTCTCTGTCTCACTTTGCTTTACTCTGTCTGTTTTACTTAATGCTCCAATAAATAGTGTTTTGTTGCCTCAACTTCGTCTCAAGTGTTCGTGGTGAATGTGTATTCGACCTCCAAATTCTGTGGCCACTTAAGACATAGCCCCTTGTCACTACATTTTGGCTTAGTCGACAGGATAGCGACCACCGTGTCATTTGGGAAGAAAGGAGACACTGAGGCTCCTGCTCCCCTTGTGCAGGGTTGAGAAGAACTCCCATACTCTCAGCAGGCCCAGGAATGGGCTCAGGGCACTGGCCTCGCTGAAAACTGGGTACATGGGTTGCTAATGCCGAACCTCCGCAGCTGCTGACTTGCCTGCTGGCTGTCAGCACTGTGGAAAGGAAGCCGGTGGCTCACCACGGTTGGGCAATTTTAACTGTGCTTACTGGAACTTGATGATGGCTTGCCTTCTGAGTGACACAGGGAACATACTGGGAGCAGTAGTAGATAGGATGACCCAGTCAGGGGGCATGGGGTATTGGAGAGAGAGCACACAGCCTTCCAAAGGGTGACCCCTGAATCCCAATAAGGTCTCAAGAAGAGACATGTTTCAGGCCTGTTAAAGGCTGGAGTCAAAAGAGAGGAAACAGATGGGATTCCAACATCGATATGTGGAAGCTGTATAAGGAGAAGACGAAGTGAACGAGAAAGGCAGCTGATGGGAAGGGAGATAGAAAGAAAGAAGTAGGAGAATCGGAGCTCATGGAACCTAGTGCTCCGCCACTTCCACGTCAGGGTCTACACCCTGATCTAAACCCTTTCCTCCAGGCTACCCCGTAGGAATCAAGCCAAACTCCAGTGTCTTTAGCATCACTAGAAGAGATTATCATCCACATATTGATTTGACTATTTATTAGAAAATTGGGTCCCATACTGTAGCTAGAGCTTTGATTGACACTGGACCAGAGGCCTCTTCAGTTTATAGGAACCCACAGAAATTTGAAGTCACCCCTTGACAATGACTGGCCTCGGGGGTGCTGAAATTACAGCTAAGCAAGTTACTCTTACCATGAAGATTGGGCAGTTTCCCAAAAGAGAATATTCTGTAGTAATAGCTCCTATTAAAGAATACATAATTGGAATAGACATCATTAAAGGGATGTCGCTAGATCTAGATGATGGGAGATATCAATTTGCAGTGTGGGCTTTTAAAATTCTGCCCATTACTGTAGGGCACCTACATATGACCCCAGTTAAATTACCTGAACCTGCTAAAATTGTGGCATTAAAACAATATTGAATCCCTGGAGGACAACAAGAAATTGAAGATACGATACAGGACTATGTAAAAGCTGGAGTCTTAGTGCCCACAACTTCTCCTTGGAATAGCCCAGTCTGGCCAGTGAAAAAGACAGATGGGTCCTGGTGTATGACTGTAGATTACAGGGTAGTGAATAAAGTCACTCCTCCTTTATATGCTACTGTACCTGATACCATTACTTTGATACCATTACTTTGATAATAAAGTCACTCCTCCTTTATATGCTACTGTACCTGATACCATTGAACGTGTCCAAAAATTTCCAGGCAACCGTTATGCTGTTATTGACTTGGCTAATGCATTCTTTACTATTCCAATTGATAAGAAGTTTTGGCCTCAGTTTGCCTTTACGTGGAATGGGAGACAATATACATTCACTCGTTTCCTGCAAGGGTGCCCCCATAGCCCTACAACCTGTCATGGGATTGTTGCAGAACATTTAGATACATTCCCTTTGCCTGGGAGTGTACAGATTACACACTACATTGATGATATTTTAATACAGACCCAGTCAGAACAGCATACACAGGTCATTCTAGAAGATCTAATTCAGCATATGAAACAGAAAGGCTGGGAGATTAATCCAGCCAAGATTCAAGGGCCAGCCAAACAAGTAAAATTTTTAGGAATTAATTGGAACAAGGGACATAGGGAAATCTTCCCAAAAGCTAGGCAGAAAATTTCCCAGTCCTAAGGACTAAACAGGAAGCTCAGAAATTTATAGGGTTATTTGGCTATTGGTGAGCCCACATTCCTCTTCTGGGGATGATCCTACAACCATTATACAAAGTTACTAGGAAGAAATATGAATTTGAATGGGGGGAAAAAGAAACTCAGGCTTTTGGACAAGGAGGAGTGGCAATCCAAATAGCTTTGGATCTTTGGCCCACACAAAATGGGCCAATTGAGTTGCATGCGATTGCCTCTGATCAGTACACTAACTGGAGCCTATGGCAGATGCAATCAGGGAAACGGGTGCCTCTCGGTTTCCGGTCGTGAAAGCTCCCAGAGGCCGGGCAATCATACACCCCCTTTGAGCAGCAGCTCTTAGCAGCATACTGGGCATTAACTGAAACTGAACAACTCACCCTAGGACATGATGTCCTGTTGAGGCCCGGTGTCCCATTGAGGCCCGGTATCCCTGTTATGACCTGGATTAATAGCAACCCAGTGTCCCATGAAATAGGGCATGCACAAGAAGATAGTATAATCAAATGGAAGTGGTATATCCAAAATAGGGCAAAGCAGGGAAAGGAGGAATTGCTAAATTACATGAAGTAATAGAGGAATTAACTGACTGCTTTGTTAAGCCCCTACCTGCATCAGGACCAATATTACAATCTCCTGTGAAATGGGGCCATCCCTATGTGTGTCTATCAGAAACAAAAAAAAACATGCATGGTTCACGAACAGATCAGCCAAATATGTTGGCTGAGAGAGGCATTGGAAGGTTATCACTGATAACCCTCACTCCAAAGTAACTTTGGAGACGATTGGCCGAGGTGGAAGCAGCCAGTTGGCTAAACTCTAGGTAGTCCACCAGGCCCTTAAACAGGAACCGGGAGGGCAATGTCATATTTTTACTGATTCCTGGGCAATGGCAAATGGATTAGTCACTTGGATGCCTACATGGAAAAACAGTTGGGAGATCCACAGGAGAGAAATTTGGGGAAAACCATTATAGAAGGAAATCTGGGAAATTGTGCCGAAAACTAATGTGTCTGTTTTTCATGTAGACGCCCATACTAAGAAGGATACTCTTGAATGCCAGCACAATCAAACCCCTGCCCTACTGGCAAATATAGCCACAGCCTCACAAGAAGATCATGAGGAAGCTGCACTGGCAAAATGGATCCATTACCAAACTGGGCACCTAGGGCTGCAAGCTATGCACAGATGGGCTCAACAGTGGGGAATTCATGTTCCTCTACTCAACATTAAAGAAAATTAATAATCAATGTGAAATATGTCAAAAGGATCAACAGTGATCCATTCCAAAGATTGTGACAGGGGAATTGGCCAGAGGCAATATGCCTGCTCAACTTTGGCAAATTGATTATATTGGCCCATTACCAAAGAGTAGGAGATGCCAATATATTTACACCTGTGTTGATACTGATTCTGGAATACTAGTGGCCATTCCTTTTGCTCGGGCCACTCGGAAGAATACTTGCAAATTGTTAGAAGAAATAATTTTATATTATGGAATTCTAATTCAAGTCCAGAGTGATAATGGATCCCATTTTAAAGGTAAGGAGACACAAGCATTTTGCCACAACATGGCATAGAATGGTTGTATCATATCCCTTATTATCCATAAACATTGGGCTTAATTGAAAGAATGAATGGCTTACTAAAAGAGAAACTAAGAAAATTGGGACAAAATTCATATCAACATTGGAGAGATAATTTACATACGGCTTTACAACAGTTAAACAACAGACCTTTAGGGGACACTACTCCCCTCGGCCGTATGTTAACCCCTAACCTACAGATTAGAAGAACATCTGAGCAAAGCTTATGATGGTGGGCCATAGACAAACGTTCCCAATCCCCACTTTTGGGAACTCTAGAGTCAGCTGGCAATCATCTAAGGTCTTTAGAGGTGGTTGATATACTGCCTGGGTGGATTGTTACCGTCCCTACAAGATTGGGAATTAAAATTCCCACCGGCCATTTTGGTTGGATCATACCACGATCCAGCTTAGCAGTAAAAGGACTGCAAATAATGGCTGGAATAATTGATGCAGCTTATGTTGGTGAAATTCGAGTATTGCTGCATAATGTTGCATCTGGAGCTACCACCCGCAATGCACAAGACCGCATTGCACAATTGATTATAGTCCTTTATCAAAAGGGGCAATGTCATCATTTAGATGCCCCTCCTCCTGTAACAACAAGGACAGGAGGCTTCGGCTCCACTGAGCTAAAGATAGGGGTGAAAGTATGGGTCAAACGCACCTCTACTGCTGCTCCTCCTAAGGCTGAAATGGTTGCCAAAGGAAGTAATAATACCTTTGCATTAATGCTTCCTGGTCAAGAGAAAATTGAAATTCTGCCCTCTAATCAAATGTTTATTTGGGAATAAACAGTGGTCTTGGAAGTGGGTGGTCCAAGCCCTGTTGACTCTGGTTTGGATGACACCAGTGAACTCCGGATCCCTCTCCTTCCAATATGATGAGAACATCTGGACCTACTTAGCCAAGAACATGATGAATGTCTCTGATTTCTGCGTGATCAGAGGAACATACGCAGAACAAACTTGTATTCTTGTTTAATAGGAGTATGTTCCCCCAATTGGACTCAGGATATAAAGTTGACCCAGGGGGTCTTACCCAAGGAAGAATATATTAATGTGAATCCATTAGGCCATCCCTACCCCTCTATGTATCCCGTTTTGATTGTAATGCTATTGTTATGGCAAACCAAGTAACTTCTTATGTATAATTACACACTGGATAGTTTTTAATCTATAGCAGGACGGCCTATTCTTATATACCTGTTAACTCAATGGGTGGGCCATGCACAATAGGGGGGCTTACTGTGTTCATGCCTCAAAAGAGTCACATAGAGGTGACAACCCCTATAATTGGAAGAAAACATGGCCTACCACTAAATTGTACATCTGGCCTGTCCTTATTTAGCCCTGCAGAGTATGTTTCCCTTAGTTTCTTTATTCTGCCAGCCATGTCTATTGCTTTAAATGTTGAGATAAGTCACTTAGCATGTAGCCTGGGTAAGGCCATTAATGCCACCTCTAAAGCCATATCAGAAATTAATCAAGAATTAAGTGAAGTTAGGGAAGCAGTATTAGAGAATAGGGCTGCTATTGATTATCTCCTACTGTAACATGATCATGGATGTGAAGAGTTTAATGGAATGTGCTGTGTTAATTTATCGATAGCTCCTGTCTAATTGAAGGACACCTCAAGGATCTGTGTGTTTTGTCTGGACAAATCACCCAGAGAGAGGACTTCTTTGGCCTAGATTTATCTGCTGTTACAAATTGGATTAGATCTTGGTAGCCAAATTTTAAGGAGTAGATATCCTTGGCTATTGTTTTTATTACTATTGCATCCAATTATGTCCTTTGTGCACACAAGCATGTACTCTATGCTGTCCTCACAGTCAAAAAACATATGAAAAATACCCCAAGTAGAAGTCTCAAAGGGTCAAGGGCCGAATGTTAAGTAAAGACAATAGGAAGCAGGTGTCCCTTTGTGCCTTCCACTTGTCGTGTTCTAGGAACGTTCTGCCCGGCGGCACCGGGGCACTGACTCCTTTGTCAGCAGCAGTGAGCTTGGAAAGGCCTCGCCAGTCTTCCGGGGTGACCAATGGCTGACCCACGGGTGGAATGCATGCATAGGACCACGTAGAGGTGGCCCCCAGTGGTTTTGGTAACCGCACGTAGCCTGCCCCATTGCTGTAGAAAACTCCATAAATCAAGCACTTATAAGAAATCCTATAAGAATAGCTTCCCGAGGCACCCTAGGTGGAACTCTCGGGTGGGGACGCTCACCAGACACCCCTGAAGCCAAGGTGCTGCCTCGGTTTTCCTGCGTCTTGGAAGCACTCTTCGGGTGGTGAGGACTTGCTTTACTCTCTGTCTCACTTTGCTTTTTCTGTTTCACTTAATACTCCAATAAATAGTGTTTTGTTGCCTCAACTCCGTCTCAAGTGTGCGTAGTGAATGTGTATTCGACCTCCAAATTCTGTGGCCACTTAAGACGTAGCCCCTTGTCCTCCGGCATGTTATGCTTGTTTGTTAGGCCAACCTTCAGTCAAGAGCTGCCTTGACTCCTCTGTCCCCACCCCTGCAGGACAGGAAAAGCCATTGTATCATATGCTCAGACTGATGGAGGAGAGACCAGAAGCCTTTCTGAGTGTCAGCCCCTGTTTCCGTGGTAACAATAAGGAAATGGGCTGGAGATGTTGAGGTTAGGAATTGGACTCCATGTGTCACCTCTCCTGTACCTGTTTCCCATCTCTCATCTGTCCCTTAAAGGTTAGAGGCCAGCCCAAGGCCCTAAGACAGCAGAGACAGGCAGGCAGCTCAGACATTCTCCTGGGCCAAGGCCACCCAGCGACACATACAATATCACCCTTGGAGTGTCTTTTGCACTTAAGCAATTTGTGGTTTTAATAAAGTTTCTCTTGTTTAAGTGATAGTTTGATGGGATTGTTACTTTATATTTAATAAATTCATGAAGAAGAAGAGACAGCCTGCATAGGTCTAAGGTGGCAGAGTTCATGGAGACCACACTGAACGAATTACGTGGGTTGAGAAAGAAATCCCTAAAGTCACCAAAAAAGCACATTAAAATACTGGATAAAGAACGTAAAGGGATTACCTAAAGAACGTGCATGCGTATCCGAGGGACACAGACAATAGTTTGGTGAAGGCCAAGGGAGGGGGAGGCGAGGGTGGGTGGAGGGAGGCAAAGGGCTGGGAAAAGGAAACACCTGCTTTATGTCAACCTTAAAATTTTTTAATAAAAAAGCAACAACAACAACAAAAAACCAGCATCAGGCCAGGGCTATATATGACGCGATGAAGACACCAAAAAGCTGAGAAGATGATTAAGGCCAAGGTGGGTTTTGAAACAAGGAGGGAGGAACCAGGGGAAGCTTTAGAACTAATGGCCAAGCAGATTCTGTTGCTAGATAAACCGTGACAAGTTACCTTGGGCACCACACTAGGGAGAACGGACCGCTTGGGGAAAACCACTTTAAGAAAGTTGATGCCACATTCTGCTGCAGACAGCAGACCCTCTCAACTCCCCACAGCCCTGTGTCAGAAGATGGCACACATGGAAACCGCCGCTGATTGGATTTTAATGAGTCAACCAAACATTCCTGTAAGGCTGGTACCAAAAAGTAAACCCAAATTCCCTGCTGTAATCATCCAATGGGAAAATCCGCTCTTCTGATATTTCATATTGCTGCCTGTTTTACTTACCCCTCTGTTTTTCTGTGGGAAAAGTCTGTGCAGTGAGCAAATGCTATAACTTCAGCTGCAAGTTCCCTTATTATCATTGGCACCTCAGCAGCGGCGTCTGGCTGGGTTTCAATTATGACAGGGATCCCTTCACATTTTCCCTCTTACTCAAGAGTCCCAGGGCCTGGCTGGTGTTGGCTTTCCCTAGGGCCTCTTCTGCTCTTCAGCCCTTGGCATGTTTGACCCAGTAGCATCTCCTTGTATTTTATTGGGAGCTCAGACCTGGGAAAGCTCCTGAAGTTGTAAAAGAGGGAAGTTGGAGGAAATGAGAACCTAATGCTAATGGGGGCATTCTGTATGAAAAGCACTGGGACAGGCACTTTACACACATTCTCTCTTTCAAGCTCATGACTCTAAGATGTTGGTAATGTTCCCATTTTTTCAGATGAGGAACATGAAGCTCAGAGAGTTTTGAAAATTTGTTTGTGCTCTACCAACTAGTTATGGAACCAACTAGAGATGGAATTTGAGTGTGGCGCATCCACACTCACTAACTCAGTGGGAGGTGCCTCCCAATGTACCCTAACATCATAACCTAAGGCAGCAATTCTTCTTATCAGGCTGAAACAAGGGAGCATTTTCTTGTTTTGTTCTTGTTTTGTTTTGTTTTTTAGAAACAGCTGTATCTGGAGCATTTTGCTTTTAAAATAAATTTCTTCTTGATATGTATAATATGTATATAGAAAAGTATAAAAATTAGAAATGTTACCCTCAAAGTATTTTTCACAAAGTGAATATACTCATGTAACCATAACTGATCTATTTTATTTACTTAGTGTTTTTTCTTCTGAAGTTGCTTAAATTTTCTGTGGTTTTTCTAGGTATTGATGACTAATGGAATTTTTTATTAGGGAATGTCTCTTCAGAGAGAAATTAATTCCCAATTTTCATCAGGAAGGAATTCAGCCCATCCACCTCTGGAACCAACCAAAACCCGGCCATTGCATAATTAAGAGTTTTTTTTTTTTTTAACATATCTTTATTGATTTCAGAGAAACATCAATGATGAGAGAGTCATTGATCGGCTACCTAGCCACAACCCGGGCATGTGCCCTGACCGGGAATCGAACCCCGATCTCCTGGATCCTAGGTCGATGCTCAACCGCTGAGCCACGTCTGGCCCGGCAATTGAGAGATTTTATATCTCCCTCTGAAACAGCTGTCTTTTTTTTTCACTGGCCCAAAAGACCCCGGCTCACTGTGTAACAGCCCGGAATATGTTTTATTCCTATTATCCATATGTTCAGGGAATTAAAGGAATACATGGCTCTTTAAAAATCATTTAAACTTTTTAACTTTCCCCGATTGCTCTCCCAGCCTAAATCTGCCTGTTGCTCTCGTTGGTGCCTCGATTCCTACCACCAGAGCTGAAGCTACAGGAAGGACGTGGCTTCGCTGTTGTGTTCACTGATGTGCTGTAGCAACTAGACCAGTGCCTGGGGTAGGAGAGAGGCCCAATAAATACTTGATGAAGGAATAAAAGAGTAAGAACATACCTCCATTCACCCAATCTCGAAATTTTTCATTTATTTAACAAATTTTATTAACTTTTGGCCATTTGATGCTCTTCCCCACTCACCACCACCTTTAATCATTTTCCAGGTCCTGGCATCTCATGTGTTTATGACATTCCTTTAGCTCTTTTCTAGTACCATTTAGCCCATACATTTATCATTTTATACCTAGAGTCTAAGCCCCGTTCTAATTAGTCTTTTAATTCCACTTTCTATGCAAGACTCACTGTTGCCTGATTTTTTTCCTACATTTTACTCTTACACAGTAGTTCCTTTTTTCTCTTACACAGTAGTCCCTTTCTGAAAAACTCACTCATAAATGAAAAGAGGTTATCTCAGAACAGGAGATTACAAATGACTTTTACTTCCCTCTTTGTACATTTCTGCATTTTCCACATTTTCTAGAATAAATTCTTTAGTCAAAACTTCAATACATATTATTTAAAAAAATTTTTTTATTAAATTTATTGGGGTGACATTGATTAATAGGATCATGTAGGTTTTCAATGTACCTTTTTATGATACCAGATCTGTATATTGCACTGTGTGCCTACCACCCAAAGTCAAATCATCTTCCATCACCCTATATTAGACCCCACCTACCCACTCTCACCCCCTCCATTCCCTTCCCTCTGGTAACCACCACACTGCTGTCTGTGTCCATAAGTTTCAGTTTTATATCCCACATATGAGTGAAATCATATGGTTCTTACCTTTTTCTGACTGACTTATTTCCCTTAGCATAATATTCTCAAGGTCTATCCATGCCTTCGCAAATGGCAGTATTTCGTCTTTTCTTATGGCTGAGTAGTCCATTGTATATATGTACCTCATCTTCTTTATCCAGTCCTCTATTGAAGGACACTGGTTGTCTCCATGTCTTGGCCACTGTGAGTAATGTTGCAATGAACATAGGGGTGAGTATACCTTTGTGAATATATGTTTTTGAGTTTTTTGGGTAGATACCCAGGAGAGGGATTGCTGGGTCATATGGTCACTCCATTCTTAGTTTTCTGAGGAATCGCCAGACTGCGTTCCATAGTGTTGTATTAGTCTACATTCCCACCAGCAGTGAATGAGGGTTCCCTTTGCTCCACAACCTCTCCAACACTTGTTATTACTTATTTGTCTTATTGATAATAGCCATTCTAACAGGTCTGAGGCAGTGTCTCATTGTAGTTTTGATCTGCATTTCTCTAGCTAGTGAAGTTGAACATCTTTTCCTATATCTGTTGGCTGTTTGCATGTCTCCTTGGGAGAGGTGTCTGTTCAGGTCCTCTGCCCATTTTTTAATTGGATTGTTTGTTTTGTGTTGAGCTTTATGAGTTCATTTATATTTTGAATATTAACCCTTTGTCAGAGCTGTTTGTTGCCTTTTTGTTTTGTTGTCAGTAAAAATCCCCTAAACCATTAATTCCACAAATATTTGCCGACTGTGTGCGAGGCATGGTTTTAGGTCCTGAGGACACAGATCTGGTTCTCAAGGAGCTTACGGTGTAATAATGGAGACAGAGAAATGAATAAATAATTACAATCAACTGAGAAGATATGTCTTGGGTTAGCTGTCCCTGGGGTCTTAGAGGTGTAATAGGCAGTTAGACAGACAGTCATGAGCAGAGCAAGGACAATGGGCCAGGTACAGAAGGTCACCAGGTGCAAAGCCCCGAGTGCCTAGTAAAGACAATTGTAGGGTGGGACTTATGCCCCCAGGATGGCTTTTCCTCTCCTAGCATATCAAAGTTTGGATCCCCTGACCTATCCTCCCTAGAGATAACATCTAGCCTCAGTTGTATTCCAGTTCCAGGCCCAGAAAAGCAGCAAAATCAGCCAGGGCTGACCTCAGGACCAGCTGCAGTGAATGATGACCCCTGTCTTGGCACTGACCAATTAATCAGTGGAGACCACAAGCCTGAAAGGACACACATGGAAAGCTGCTGAATATTATGAGATCTTTCCCTGGGACCTCCCCTAAAATACAATCATTAGGACCGAGGACCCAGGGTTCTCCCTCCAGGGAGCAACCCAAGCCTTTGTCTTTCCCTTTCCCTTCTCTCTCCCCACCCCAGGCACGTTAGCATTAGCTTCCTCACTCTCAAGCCTCAAAGCCCCTTCCTTTGCCTCTGTAACTTGTTTCCTAAGCCTATTTCTTGTAGAAATTACTTCTTTCACCTCTGTAATTTTACCAAATAAATGTTCTCTTGTAGTTTGAGTCTTGGCCCTACATTCTCTCCTAGGCAGAGCCCAAGTTCTGAGGTTGCTGAACCCAGGTCGGGTCTGACCCCACGGGCCTAACACCTGGTGCCTGGTGTCATTCCTGCCACCTACAACACAGAGATCCAGCAACAACAATGCAGTCTTGGAGCCTGGGTGGGTTAAGCACACAGGAGGGGCACATGCCCTTTCCTCTGGGTTAGGAAAGGCTTCCCAGAGAAAGTCTCAGAGAAATCTTAAACCAGGTGAGAGTAAAGAGGGGAGGCGGGAAGTGTAGAAGGGGATGTGACAGAATGTATAAAGCTCAAAGAAATAAGAATGGCTGGAGCAGAGGGTTGTGTGTGTGTGAGTGTCAGGAAAGGAGAATTTTTCTAAAGATAGTATTCCATAGGAAAGCAGAGGAGGGGCCTAAATTATGCTAAGGAGTTCCGATTCAATCCAAGACATGGTCAAATTTTTATTTAGAAATGTCATTCTGGTTGCTGTATAGAGAATGTATGAGAAAAGGGCAAAGTTGTAGTCCAGTTAATCAGGTCAAAATTAATCTCTACAATCTGACATCCCTTTTTTTCCAACCTCTCTCCAACAGTTCCCTTAAGGGACTTTTCTACTTCAACCAACGCTCCCACTCTTTCCCTTCCTGTCCCGCTGACATTGCTCCTGCAGTTAGCTCTACCCTCCAGAGACCTTCCTCTTTCACTACTCTGACTTCTCCGACTTCTCCAAACCTCAACCATCTTTCTCTTGATGGATGCTCACAGCTACTGTTCCATCTCCCTTTCTTCCTCCTACACCACACTCCTGGATTTGGTGACTTTGCTTTACATCTTCTTGTAGTCCCAGATACCACCACGGAGCTGCACACACAAATCAGAACTCTAGATGTGTTTACTTTCATTGATGGGCATTTAAACACATGACCCAGGTGGGTTTTAATACTTTCATGCCTGCTCTGAGATGGATGTATCCACAAGTGGTGGGTGTGGCTGGGGTTGTGTAATCTCCATGAAAAAGCTTCTCTTCCACCTCAGTAAACCTCAAAATTCTTCCTAGACTGTAATTCTATTAGCTTGTAAAATTATACTTCCTCTTAAAGGCTAATTTTGTAATGTAAACAAAGCTTTTGTCATTTATTTTTACTTCAGTTTGAAATGATCTCAGATCTTTTTTCAGTAATTTCATCCCTTTTTGTCCTCGTGGGAAGACAACAATGATGAGGGGTTGGAATGAAAAATCAGGGGTCTGGGGTTGTAGAGAGAGGTTGATAAGAAGGATGGAAACCCCCAAGTCAAAGGACAAGCTTCCAAAACTTCTTAGTGGCTTAGGGCCATAGTAGAGTTAATCTTCTATGGAGCACCATGGTTCTCAAAGTGTGGTTCCAGACCAGCAGTAGCAGGCTCGCATAGGAATTTGTTAGACAGCAAAGTTTTGCCTCCTTCCCCAGACCTATTCAATTCAGAAACTCTAGTGGGGGACGGGTCCAGCAACAGTGCTTTGAAGACTACTGCTCAAGAGTTTAAAGGAAGGATCTACAAAGGATTTAGTTCCCCCCCTTCTACACTCCCTAGTAACAAAGATAAAAAGCAGGTATTTCTGAGGCTTATGAATTGCTGGATTATAGGAGGCTCTATTTAAAACTCCCATTTTAAAAGAGTTACTGAGTACCTCTGATATCCCAGCTACTGTTTAAAGTCACAATAAATACAAACATGAGTGACTATTCCTTTCCTAGAGGTCTGCTCGAGACTGTGTCTTTGTGTGTGCCTGTGCCCGTGCATGCGTGTGTGCATGCATGCGTGTGTGCATGTGTGTCAGTGTTGGGAGTGGAGTGGAAAGTGAGGGAGGCTTTTTGGAAATAATGAGTCATTTGGCAGTGTAAAGAGCGAGAAGGGCCAGCCTGCAGAAAGGCTCAAAGATGCCCTTGTCAATAGATATATTTTGTTGCTGTTGTTAATCCTTACCTGAGGATATTTTTTCCATTGATTTTTTTAGAGAGAGTGGAAGGGAGGGAGAAAGAGAGAGAGAACATCAGTGTGAGAGAGACACATCGATTGATTGCCTCCTGCTCGAGCGCCGACAGGGGCTGGGATCGAGCCTACAACCAAGGTATGAGCCCTTGACTGGAATCGAACCCGGGACCTTTCAGTCCGCCGGCCCACATTCTAACCACTGAGCCAAACCGGCTAAGGCTCAGTAGATATTTTGATCCTTAAAGATACACTGCAACCTTGCAGGAGCCAAACTAGGTAGGAGTTTGCTTTCTTTCTGCTTGGCCTCACTTTGACTTCACAACTTGGATGAAAAAGGGACATCTGCTTCACAGTTCCTTACTATCTCGATCAAGTGCAATTTTGCTTCCAAGTCCATGTTCTGGCCATCTTTCAGGGAGTACCTTGAGGCTGCTGTTCTCTCTGGTTCTTCCTGAATTTGCCAACCACTTAAAAGACAAATTCCCCTACCACCCACGACTTCCTCAGGCCAGGCTCACCCCAGGCAAAAAACTGTTCCTCAGTCAACATTTATTATTCTTGCTTTTCTCCAAACAATGAACTTGGTCCTTAGGAGGTTTCCAAAGATGTATGAGATACCTGCCCTCCAAAAACTTACAACCTAGCTAAGGACATAAGATCTTGATAATAATGATAATAATAATAATAATAATAATAATAATAACAATCTAGTCTGCCAATGACTTATCAAAAATTGTATGATCCTTAAAAACTATAGGAGGACAGGGATCTGTAAGCTGTGGGCCAATTAAAAGTCAGCCATTGCCTGTTATTACACAGCCTGTGAATTAAGATGTTTTCCCATTTTAAAAATGGTCAAAAATTTCTAAAAATAATACATCAAGAGACATGAAAATTATATGAAATTTAAATTTGAGTGTTTATAAAGTTTTATTGGAACACATGATGTTCATTTAATTATATTTTGTCTACAGCTGATGTCTTGTTACAATGATAGATTTAAGTATGCAGTTGTAACAAAGACCATATAGCATATTTATTATCTGGCCCTTTACAGATAAAGTTTTCTGACCCCTGATGTAAGACAAGGGTTTCACAAAATAGCTTATAAGAAAAACAACATATGAAACAGAAAAGTAGACCCTACTTGCTCAATAATTATCACCACTATCCCTCTACTTTTTATCTTTTTCCTTTCCCAGCTTTCCAGATACAGAGTACCTTCAAGAAATGTGAGGGTTCCAAGTTGAAAAACACAGCTATAGTAGTTCCAAGCAGGTGGAGGTCTTCTGGAGCAGTTAAGCAAGTTTTCTTTAGAAAAACTGAGCATCGAGCTGGGCTTTGAAAATTGGGTAAAATCAATAAAGGAGATTATCAAAGTAAAATTTTCAAAAAGTTAAAAATATAAGAATTTATTCAACTCCTTAATGATAGAAGAATAGTAAAGCTAGTCCAAAGAATATTTGAGAAACTAAGTGCATATAAGTATTTGGGGGGAAAATGTTAGAGTAAGTTTAGGTTAGGTACAAAATTGGTTAATATCTGACAAGGGAATAAAAACATTACCATTGGGGTTATCTTTTCTACTGGACAGAAATCATTGATATTGCAAATAGGTGAAAAATTATAAATTAACATGTAGTTTCCCTAAGTTTAGACTTTTAATCAATGAGTAACAATCCAAATAAAAATATATTCTCCTACATGATTAAAAAATCCTTGGGTTGACCAGCTAAACAGTGCCCTGATAAGACATTGAAAGGACATGCTTCATTTTTTTTTCTTTTCCTTAGTTACAAGTTTTGTCTACTCTTTTTTAACACAAGGTAAAGGAAGGTATTCCTTTAAGATTTTGCCCCCAGCAAATGCTGAGAGGTGCAAGGGAGAGCAAATTTTCCCTCTTTGTTCCTCCAGCTGGTCTAATAATCAAATTGACATGAGACAGATTAACACAAGAAGATAACCATGTATTATTATGTATGTGCACACGGGGGTTCCAAAGGAATATCGGGCAGTTGAGACTTATAAGCCGTGTTGCACTCAGAAAATGGGATGCGGTTTAGAGGGAGTGGTTTGAACCTCAAAGAGAAGACAAATGAGAAGAAAACCTTTGGTAAATAAACTCTTGCCAGGCCACCCAGCAATAATGGGACACAGAGAGGAATCTAACAGACTTTCCTAGGTTCTTCTGTCTGCCACACTTAGTTCATTATGCTAAGGTCGTCTCCCTTCCTTGAGCAGGGTGTTGTAGATTTTTTGGTTGGGTTTTGTGTGTTTTTTAATATGAATTCCTTTAGTCAGGTAAGGGGGAGGTAAATGCTCTTCTTGAGTCTTCTGTTTCTTAAAGCTAATCAGCTTACAATAATCAATATCCCAAAAAAGGCATGTTTTGAACTGGCAAAACTCTACTCCCTCTCAGGGGCAAGAATGTGTGTGGGTTGATGGGTCTGTTTTGGAGGCAGAGCACCGAGAAATAAAAGCCAAAGACACCTGGGTCACGTTCTGTGAGCCAGGAGTGGGCGTAAGGGTAATAATAATGCATCGCATTCATATTTTTAAGCAGCTGCCTTGCTTGTCAGGTTTCTAACCTACACTATTTTTTTGAAGTTCTCTGTCAGCAGTCCTCCAATTTCCAATGGAAATACTAAGTTTCAGTGTACTGTTGGAAAGACATTAAACGGGAATGTCCAAAAAAAACAAAAACCCTAAGGAACTAAAGAAATGAAAACGTAAATTCATTGTCCCCAATCTTATCAATAAAAAGGCATCTTATTATTGTTTTGATTTGCATTTTCCTGACTACTAGAGAGATTCAACATTTTTACATACATGCTTTTCTTTGAATTTCCTGCTTATATTTTTAGTTTTTATATCTCAAATTTTCTATTGAGTTACTTTCGTTCTATCATATCAATCTGTAAAAACTTTTATGTTTATAAGGTAAATGAACCTTCATTATAGTCACTGCAAATATTTTCTTCCAGTAGTCATTTTACTTTGTTTGTGGTGACTTTACCATTCTAAACATTTTTTTTAAAGTTTTTTATGTGATAATAACTGTTCATCTTTTCTCTTTTGGCCTTCAGATTTCCCATGTTGCTTAAGCATATTTCCCATACTCTTAAAACTATAGGTATATCCTCTTAAATTTTCTTCAAACATCTTTAATATTCTCTTTTTTACATTTGGATTTTTAATCAATTCAGAATTTAATTTTATAAATAGTATGAAAAGTTAACACTTTTCTTCTTGTAGCTGATTATCCAAGCACTATTTTTCAAATGTACCATTGAGTCCCCAATAGAATTAAAATGCCACTTTGGTCATATATCAAGTTTTCTTATATACTTGGCTCTTCCTCTTAACCTCCATTCTTTTTTATAGATGAATTTCTAAACTACTCCTATAACCCTCTTGATCACAGGCCAGCATTTGTTTCAGTTCCTGTAACTATGTGCATGATTCAGCTGTTCACAGCTGTCTAGGCGTGTTCACTGGAAATAAGCGGTGGTGTTCCCTGAAGCCCTGGGAACTGCTGCATAGGTCTGCAGCTACCTCTCAGCGTAATGCCAGTGTGGTTTTCCTTCTCACAACATCTTTTTTTAATGCTCACTTAAGGACAAGCTTATTGATTTTAGAGAGAGAGGAGAGAAGAGAGAGAGAGAAACAAGGATGTGAGAGAGAAACATCAATTGGTTGCTCCCATACGTGCCTCAGTTGGGAATCGAACCTGCAACCCTCGGCCAGAATCAAATCCATGACCCTTCAGTGCCTGGGCTAACTCTCTAACCACTAAGCCACACCGGCCAGGGCTCACGACATCTTTAAGTGGCTCTTTCTACAGGTTAAATCTTTCTAAACATGATTCAATTAACCGGCAAGATGTTTAAAAAAAATACATAAAACTTCAAAACCCGGTTTGTGTCTATCAGAGGGTGCTAGTTCAATATGAAGACTAAGCAGGTACACTTTCACTATACAATGCTCATTCAACATCAAATCCCTGCCATGTGAAGGTACATTATAGACACTGAATATATAACAGTAAACAAAACAGACAAAAATCCTTACCCTCAAGGGGCAAGTTGGAGCGGGTAGATACTACATTTTAAAATTTTTCTTAAATACTTTGTTTTTAATTGAGATATAACATATATAGTAAAGTATACAAATCTTAAGCATACAGCTTAAGATTTTGCAAATGTTATACATACATACATATATAGATGTAACTGCCACCCAGATCAAGATAGAATATTCCCAGCTTCCCGGGCATCCTTGTTCTCCCTCCCTCCAAAGGCAGTAACCCTTCAAATGTGACTATTTTGATTACTATCAGTATGTAATAGTTTTGCCAGTGTTTGAACTTTATCTAAACAGAATCACGGTATGGACTCTCTTGTGTCTGACTTCTTTCACGCAAAATTTTATCTGTGAGATTCATCATGCTGTAATTTATTCCTCTTTTAAAACATTTTTAAAAATTGTTTTAATTGATTTTTAGAGAGAAAGGAAGGGAGAGGGAGAGAGAGAGACACTGATGTGAGAGGGAAACATCGATCAGCTGCCCCTGACGCCCAACAGGCTTGTGCCCTGACCAGGAACAGAACTGGCAACTTTGGGTGCACGGGATGACCCCCAACAACTGAGCCACGCCAGCCAGGGCTGTAATTTATTCTTTATGTTGTGTGGTATCACATATAAACCTATCATCATTTTTAAATCCATTCTTCTGGATATTTCATTATTTCTAGGTTGAGCATTGACCTAGGAGACCGGGGTTCAATTCCCGGTCAGGGCACATGCCTGTGTTGTGGGCTTGATCCCCAGTAGGGGGCGTGCAGGAGGCAGCCAATCAATGACTCTCATCATTGATGTTTCTCGCTCTCTCTCTCCCTTCCTCTCTCTGAAATCAATAAAAATACATTAAAAAAGAAAAAGAAAAACAGTGATTCTTGAAGCATGGTCCCTCAGCCCAGCAGCACCTGAAAATTTGTTAAAATGTTAATACCCCTGTTACCCTACGCCCCCAGAAATTCTGGGGGTGGAGTCCAGCCATCTGTGTTTTAACAAATCCCCTAGGTTCTTCTGATGCAGGTTAAGTACAAAATAGTCCTTTCATTTTCCTACCCAGTCACCTTTCTGCCCGAATGGAATCCACATCAGAAGGGAAGGCATCAGGTCCTTTCCATCTCAAGTGTTTTTCCCCCTCTTCCTCTCCTTCTTGCCCCATCAGGTCCTGCTCAGTTCTCCCACTCTACTGGAAAGGTGTCAGATCCTTCTAGCTTTAGGTCCTCTTCAGATAAAGAATTTACAAGATAAAGAAAACTTTCTCTCGCTATCGTTGACTTTATCTTAAGTCAGAACTGATATAATGATATGCTATAAAAAACACACACACAAAATAATTGCCTTCCCAGAAGGGGGAAGAATGAAGAAGGGAATCAGTCCTGTCACAATAGGTTATGATTCAATAGCCCTAAGTTATCTGCCAGCTTTTATAATATAAAAGCAAGTATCAGTCTTCAGGTCTTGTTGGATAGCAGCAGAAATACATCTGAAGCTTTGCTTATGCAAAATTTGAGTTGCATAAGGCCTTTCAGAATTGAGCGAGGAGCCAAAGAGTAAGGCCTCTGTTAGGCACACCTCAAAGGAAGAGAGAATATGAGGACACCTAGGGTGATCTCAAAACCATACTCTAGGAGCTACTTACATTTTACCAAGTAATCTTCAGTCAAGTATACAGTACCCTGAAGCAATGGGCCAACATTTAGTTCAAAAGGAAAACTCTTAGATTCATAGAAATGGAGGTCTTCAATGATATCTGTATTATTTTCTTTCTATAATAAATATTTGTTAGACAAATAAACACAATTATCATAGAAATATTAAATATATCAAATTATAATATACATTAAATATATTTAATAATATACAGGGGTGGGCAAAAGTATGTTTACAGTTGCATTGTGACATTCCTTTGAGTTAATAAAGCTGTTGTAATAATCATAACCTGTGTGTCTTTTTCCATATGAGCAACTGTAAAACTTTTACCTACCCCTGTTTATATAAGTATATAATAAATTATTGTTAATTAAAATGTTATAATTTTTTAGTACAATAAAAAAATTGGAGAAAAAGAAAGTTTTCTCACTACAGGACATTTTTGTCTTTAGAAATATTAATTGCTGTGCAATACTTTTTGTTTCAACTTGTGGGACAGAATCTCTCCTTTCTATCCAGAGTATTTCAACCTCTTATTCCTGTAAAAAATACAACCCAAATCCAAGTAATGAGACTTCATGTGACAACCGAGCATCACTTCAAAAGTCTGGGCCATATTGTCTTCTAATAAATGTAACGCACCAGGAAGAAAAAAAAAGACACAAACCATTTCCACTATCTTAAAAAATTCCTTCGCCCTTTTGCATCAGTTCCCTTGTCCCAATTTTAGTCCCTGGCAACCATTAACCTGGCTTTTGTCTGTGCACTTTTGTCTTTTCTAGAATATCATAGAAATGAGTCATGCAGTATATAACATTTTATGTCTACCTTCTTTCACTATGTTTTTGAGATTTATCTTTTTATGTCACATGTACCAAAAATGGGGTTTTTGTTTGTTTACTGCTGAGTAATAGTGGGAAAGTTTTTACTTTTTCAAGAATTTGTTTGCAATCTCACTTGCAGTAGTGTACGGAAGGGACCTGATATTGATGCTCCCCAAAGGCAAACTCAGCTCCTGAGAAACAGAAGCTGTGTGGAACCACAAGCAGGTTAGGAGTGAAGAACTCGCCATAGCCAGTCAGACTTCTTTGCTGGATGATTCTGCACACTCTCTTTTGAGGGCCTGTGGAGGGCTGAGGAGCTTACTCTTGGAACCCAGCTTTTCTCCTCCTAAAGCAGGAGCAGCACCAATGTGTGCAGTCTGTCATTTAGTGACATGAAGTTTTCATTCATTGATGGAGGGGTGGGGGGAGGCAAATTGTAAACCTCTCATCCAAACCACCGGTTTCAGCCCTGCCTAGGCATCAAAATTACCATTAGAAACTTAAAATATCTACACAGGCCAATCCCCATCCCTGACTTTGACATTGGAATCTTCAGGTTGGTGCTAGAGTGTGAACGTTTTACACTTGGCTATTGGTTCCAGTGAATAACTAGAGTTAAGAAGCCCATGCTTGACGCTCTCCTTAATTCTGAGAACTTGCATTCTCTAAAGTAGAAGAGACGTAAGCTTCACCTTTTCTTGTCTATTTCCTCCTTTTCCCAAGATGAGACAAACACTTTGAGACAGGTCACCTGTGGAGAATCCTGTGACATTCACATTTACATTTGGTAGGACTGGGTACAGGGAACCAGGAATCACAATTCTAAAGGATCCTGGGGAGCCCATTATCCAACCCTGCTGCATCCATGGAGAGGGAATGGCAGTTAGGAGCCATTGTCCGTCATGAAGACAGCCTGGGGTCAACTGATTGGCCTATTTTTAAGCACAGTACAACACACCTTGGTAGGAGCCACATAACATTAAGAGGGATGGTTAGGTCTATGTGACCACACTGCTGGACTGAACAATGCCCTGCCTAGCGTTTGCCTTATATGAGTAAATTATATAAGGGCTATAGCTAACTTTATGTATAAATTATACAGAAATAGTCACTAAAATTGCCCCAGACTATTGTGTAATAAAAAAAAAAATTGATTTGTGGATCCAGCACTTCTTCTTCCCACTGTCTTGATTTTATGGTGACTGCTTCCTGCCACTGTGGAGACTATGAACCCACTCCAGACACGTAAGGCGTTACTAAAACCAGACTAATGTGAAATAGCTGCCCACGTCTTCCTGAATAGCTTGAAAAGCTCTAAATGGCACATTGAAGACTGAAGCCTTCTTATTTTCTCTTCCTCTTTTGCAGAAGAGTCAGAATGATTTAATTCAGATTCTCACACATTTTCTTAGCTGGAGTGGTTTAGGTGAGAATGTGAATAATTGCATTAGTGACTTTATAAAAAATTAATACAAATGTAGCATTCAACAACCTGGGCAGGAGTATGGGTTAGAGGAAAGTGCAGGTACTGGGCATGGAGCTCTGAATGCCTGTTCTGCTCCTAACGTCTTCAGAGCAGATGAGCAGAGTGGTTTTCCCAGCCAAAGTCACCATCCTTCTGTGGACTATGTGACCTGCAATGTGGCCACAGTTGATTAGCTCAGAGAGAGATGCCTCATCCAAGATATTTATGGGCCATCAGTTGGGCTCTGAGACATGAGCATAAAAGATCTGCCCAACAGCGGGGCTTCATATTGACTAGACTGGCCAACCGATTGGATCCTCTCTTAGAGGGAGTTGGAATATGAGCAGTTCTGTTAGTCAGTAGAGGCAGAAGTAGAATCAATACAAACACACATGAAAAACTGAGCCTCTCCTTAAATAGAAAATTGAAGTAGAGAGTAATGCTGTCCATTTGCAAGGAGTCAGTTAGCACTGCTAGCTCTGACTATGAAGCAAGGCTGTGTGTAGGACTACCCCAAACATCAGTGGAAGTAAATGGAAGGATCCAAACGGAGACCCACTTAAGATATGTCTAAATATTTAAAAGTTAAAAATCAAATCATGCCCATGGCTCAGCTCTTATTTCCATCCAACAACCTGCAGCTGATGTGGTCCTCACAGACTGGAAGGTAAAGAAGCTGGACTCCCACCTCACCCTCTACTCTCTTACTTCTACCCCCTCCCACTCCCCAGCAGCCTGTCAGCCTGAATGGTAGTGTGGGCCTGCTGAGGCAGGTAGAAACAGGGCTCTGGCCTGGACTCCATGGCATGACTGGCCATGACCAAACCTAGGATTGAGACTCATCAGGTCAAATGCCCTATAGCTCATGGGTAACCCTCCCCAGTGCTTCCGTCTGACTCAAGATTTCCAGGTAGTTCTAAGCACCTCTGCAAATTTCAAGACACCAATAGAGAGGAGCAAAGGAGAAAAGATATCTGCAAAGATGCCCATTTCATGTGATGTGGGGTAGATACTTTTCTCATCCAACCCCAACCACGCACATATAAACACTACCACACCCTCAGCCTTGCCTGTGCTGGCTTAGAGGGTCAATTCAACTTGTGCATTTGTTTCCCATAATATCAGTTCATTTGATGGGGTAGTAAATTTCCAAAACACTTTCTTAGCTTTTCAAATAGAAAAAAAAGACTATATTTCAGTGTTTTTGATATGTAAGACACTCTGAATATGGGGCCCAGTTTGGGGGCCCCTCTTGGCCTGCTCAAAGGGTAGTACTGGCTGTGTACCTGTAGAGCTTCTGCCTGTCCTTCTCATGTCTACAGGCATCCTCCCCAAGACCTTCTGCTATGGGGTAACGCAGGGTTTCCTGTGCCCAGTACTTGAAAGAATTTAACTACAGGGCACTAGATCATGAAAAGTAAGACAAATCATCTTACCTCTTTCTTGATCAGTTTATTTCTATATAATATATGTGTGTTAATGTATAGATACATATATGTCTACCTATGTATATCAATGTCTATATATGTATTATCTGTATATACTCATCTATGTATGTATCTATGTGCATACATATATATACATATATGTAAATATAGATACGTAGGTAGACACACACACACACACACACACACATATATATAGCTATTATTTCCCTGCCATACACTGAGCTTACAGTCTTAATGGAGAATAGAGAATAGAAAACAGGCAATTATAAAACAAAAGGGAGAGTCATGCCCAGCAAGTGTGGCTCAGTGGTTGAGCATCCACCCAAGTACCAAGAGGTTGCCAGTTCAACTCCTGGTCAGGGCACATGCCCGGGCTGCAGGCTCAATCCTGAGTAGGGGGCATGCAGGAGGCAGCCAATCAATGTTGATGTTTCTCTCACTGATGTTCCTAACTCTCCCTCTCCTTTCCTCTCTCTCTGAAAAAAAAAAAAAAAAAAAGGGAAAGGCATGCCCCTAACCCAGTCCTGGGGTCAGGAAAGGCTTCCCAGATGAAATGAATTTTAAAATGAGATCTGAAGTTAAAAAAGAGGTTAGCTGGGACAGGAAGGAAGGCATACACTAAGGCCAGAAAGGAGCCTGAGAATGACGTCTTTGAGTAACTGAAAGGAGGCTGAGTGAAGCATTAAGTGCAATGGAAAGGAGGGGGGCCACAAAGTCAGAGACTAGGCTGGAGTGGCAGCTGGGGACATGGGGTCAGACCAGGCGACATTTGTAAGCCACAATGAAGAGTCTGAATTATGTCCTCCAAGCTAACTGGAACCAACGACGGGCTTTAAGCAAGGGAGTGACACATGGCTAAATATGAGGAAGTGACCAGACCCTTCTCTCTCCTCCCTGAACAAATGCCTATGACTACAAGATGACTTTGGCTTCTGGTGTATGTTTGCACTCTTGACTAATTTGAAACTAATTTGCAATATCGCTTTTTTGTGAATTATTAATTAAAAAAAGAGCAATGGATATATATCTTAAGCATAGAGTAGATGGGAGCAATATTTCGACCTCTTTAGATAATGTTCTAACTAAAATTAATTGATTTAAAATACCTTCAAAGGCCGGCTGAGATGGCTCAGTAGGAGGCATGTGAAGGGCATGCAGAAGGCAGCAGATCAATAACTTTCTTTCATCATTGATGTTTCTAGCTGTTTCTCCCTCTCCTTTCGCCTCTCTGAAATCAATAAAAACATATTTTTTAAAGAATACCTTCAAGAAAAAAATAAGGATTTTAAATTCCATATTCTGTGGTTATTTTCAATGTGTTTTGAGTCATATATATAAACCTTTACTGGAAAACCTTATATGTTTTTTATATGATTGGGTCTTTCAATCTAGAAGATAATTATTTCCCATTCAAACCCAGCCCTGACATTCACATGCTGGACAGGCATGGAAGAACAGTTTCTGTCAACTTTTGGTCAATCAGCAACTCCCATGTATATTTTAAACCTGTGAGTATAACTTCAGGGGTGTTGGAGAAAGAAAAGGTATATCTCCTAATCTCAAAGATTATGATGTAATCAAGGAAGACCAGATAAAAGGGAGAGAAGTTCAAGCCCTGAAAGCAACATTTAAGCAGGTTTGAATCAACATCTCGGACACCTGAGACTGGGAAGTAGTGTCCCTCAGTGTGTGGTCCACCAGCATCTACTGAGTCAGAATCTCCAAGGATGTGAGCTAGAATGTGCATTTTTATTATGGACTCCTTTTAAGACATGCATTACAATGTGAAAGCTACTAGTGCCGCAGGGAATGAAAAGAAAGAAATGAAGATTTCATTTTCCTATTGTTCAAAGAAGAGCCCGAAGACCACATGGAAGTTTAGTCAGACCATGAGTTGGATGAGTCACAGTTGGTTCCATGGAAGTCAGGCAACCACTGACTTGCATAGAACCAACTCCTTGCCCTCAGAGTGTCTTTTTTTCTAGATGCGTAACCCTGCTATGGGAAAGATCCTCAGCTCAGGTTCCCTCAGTGGGACACAGAAAGGAGTAAGACAATGAGTCAGTGTTGTGAAGGCCAGTGGACAGGACATGGCCACCTGGATCCCTAAAATATGTGGGCTCCATTCATTTCAGATCAGTTTTGCCCTTGATGTCTTCTTCCCCTTAACCAGGCCTACATTCTAGGAACATGAATGACTCATTTGAGATCTCCTTCAAGTAATGGTTTTCTCATCTGTAAGATGAGCTTAATAATTAGATCTACTATATATGTCAATTGAAAAAGTCAGATGAGATAATGGACATAAGACACTCAGCACAGTACATAGCTCAATATGTGCTCAATAAATGTTAAACATGAATAATAGTATTATAATTATTAAAGGATCAAATAAAATTAATGAATAAATTCTGTCCTCAAAGGGAAAATGTAAAATATCTAACTACTATGCCGTACACCTGAAACTAATATAAAATAATATTGAATGTCAACTGTAATTAAAAAATAAAAAGGGGAGAGGAAATATGTATTACTTACCTTCGTTAAAGTGGAGACAAAGACAACTTTGCAAATAATCATAAAATAGAGAAGAAAATTTTTGTTTTGTTTGTTTACCTGCACAATATCCTCTCCTCTTTCTGTTAGTAAAAAGCACCCCTCCTTTACTTTGAGGAACTCTCTTCTCACCCACACGATTGTTGTGCTGTGGAACTCTCAGTTCAGTTCAAGCCAGAGCCATGTGTCCCTCCCAAGTGTGGTCAAGGGTCTTAAGCTGAGGGAACCCAACTCTTCCTGGAGTTTGACTCTTGAGTGAAGTAACATAAGGTAGAAGCAATTGAGTAGAATCATCTCAATGGTACTGCCCAAAGAAATTTTGGATTCCTCTTGATTGTATTGGAATTTGTCTTTTCTGATATCCAGGAGTTTACTTTTTTCTTTCAATTCTGGGAACTACCCAGAATCCTTAGCCAGAGTCAAGTTTTATATTGTTTACACTCAAAAAGCC
The DNA here is from genome assembly GCF_964146895.1 of Miniopterus schreibersii. Lineage (NCBI taxonomy): Eukaryota > Metazoa > Chordata > Mammalia > Chiroptera > Miniopteridae > Miniopterus > Miniopterus schreibersii. Next base: position 15,701,512 of record NC_138112.1, on the reverse strand, counting down.
CTGGAGAGATAAAGTGGAATAAAAACCAAAATAGAGAGGCTACGTGCTGGGTTCAGAAGGCAGATGATTTTTGCCTAGTGTGATGAGGGGAAGCTTCATGGAGGGAGTAATATATCCAACAAGCATTCATCCAGATGGATCAGTCATATCTCCATTTCCATTTCTACTCTTATTATCAAAGAATTCCTTCTGCTCTCCTCTCTGCATGATGGTATTTGCCCACTCATAATTTTTCCTGCCTCATGGCTTCTGCTTAATGCCTCTTGTCTATATTTCTCTTTGCTCTTTCCCACCCTAATATCTTCAGATTTCCTCAAATCTTGCATTTAAATTTCCCAGAAGAAAATATCTGATTCTTCAAGCAACTTCTGTCTAGTACAGAACACCTGTTAGACAAAGTTCCTTTGCCAGATTGGCTTAAAGACCACTGCCCAGACTAGATGTCTGACCAGATGCTTTGACCAGAAAAGTGGGATCCTATGTAACAGAGTATGGTGATTCCTGTGGATGGATCTGTAAGGAGAGGGACGTGAACATGATAGACACGAGTAGTGTCCAAGACAGTCTCTGGGATAAGTCATTTAGATTCACTCATAGGCAATAACACCACTGAAGGTCTTGATCAAGGATTAACTACTAGAATATTTTTAGATAGATCAATTAGTAATTGTGTGGGAGAAAGGTTACCAGCACAGAATGTATAAAGAAGGCTGTGGAGGGTACTGTAATTGTCCAGGTAAGAGGTTATCAGGTCCAGAGCTAGGACTTAGGCAAGGCCTCATTTCCATTCTTAGGAAATGGAAATAAAAAGTTGACAAGAAAGCCATTTAGAGGAATTAGGCCACTGGCCGGATGGAAGAGGGGAGGAAGAAGGAACCAACTGTCAAAAATAACTCTGAGGTTTTGAATTGTGCATCACAATACCAAAAATAGTAACAGGAAATTCAAACTGGCTTGTGGGAGGGCAGAAAGAATGAATTCTACTTTGGTAATGGTCACAGTTCAAGATGGAAGGGAACTTTCAATAATCAGAATCAGTGATTTTTAAAGTTGGTATTTTTAATTTTAACGTGGGTACCTTTCTTCAAGTGAAATCTCTAGTGGAAGTCTAAAATGGCTAACAAAATAAACATAAAACTACTCTTGTTGTGGTACGGTTGGGTAGGAGGGTCTCAGAGCCTTCCCACTCAGGTCTCCTCTTCTTACTTCCTCCACCCTCAACACATATCGAAAGGGGCCTCTTGGATGGTGCGTGGAAAATGGTTGGGAAAACAGTAAGCATTCTTTTAAAATTGAGAAAGCTGCTGTCCAAAGAGGCAAAGTGAATTACCCAAGGGCAGACAACTGGTCAGTGACAGATCTAGAATGAAAACCCAGATTTCCTAGTGCACAGTTCGTTAATGGAATGTGTAATGTGTGCCTGGCCCTGTGCTGTGTGCTAAGACTACTATGTGACAGAGATAGATTCAGGCTGTCTCCACAGAATCTATATTCTAAACACATAAGGGATACATTTAGAGAGGAGCGCTGTGGGAGAGGGCAGTGGACTCGGGCTGGCTGTGAGTCAGAGTAAGCAGGAGCCTGCTGTGCGAAGAACCAGGATGGAACGGCAGTTGGAAAGGCCCTGGGGTAGAAATGAGCTTGATACGCTTGAAGAACAGAAAGGCACCAATGTGGCAGACAGACAGTGAATAAATAAAGACATAAATGATATAAGGGGATTGATGTCAGAGAGGCAAACTGGGGCCCAGTCATGCACCCTCTTGCTTTGTGAAATTTGATGTGCCAGCAAGATGTTTGAATGGAGAGGTCCAACAGACACTGGAAATTAGAATCAAGAGCAGGCCAGAAATACAGGTTGTTGCTTTTTAAGGTTATATTTTCCTTATTTCTTTCTTTAAAATATTATCTTTATTTCTTTCTTTAAAATTTTTTTTCAATTATAGTTTACATTCAATGTTATTTTGTATGAGTTTCAGGTGTACAGCATAGTGGTTAGACAATCATATACTTTAAAAGTGTTTCCCCTGATATTCCTGGTACCCATCTGGCACCATACATAGTTATTATAATATTATTGACTGTATTTCTTATGCTGTATCTACATCCACATGCCTATTTTGTAACTGCAAGTTTAAGAGTTCCCTGTGTCTTCTCAGGAAAGAGCCATTTGAAAATGTGGAAGTGCATTATGCAGCCAAAGGCAAGAGTGTGAGGAAAAAGGAAACAGGCTGATGAAATAAACTTAGGGAATATTTATAGGAAAGGGCAAAAAATTCACAGAACTAACAGAGCTAATAAAAACACCAGTTGCCCTACCGGGCATGGCTCAGCGGTTGAGCATCAACCTATGATCCAGAAGACCGAGATTCCAGGTCAGGGCACATGCCCAGGTTGCAGGCTTGATCCCCAGCCAGGGGCATGCAGAAGGCAGCCAATCAATGACTCTCTCATCATTGATGTTTCTCTCTCTCTCCCTCTCCTTTCCTCTCTCTGAAATCAATAAAGACATATTTTAAAAAAACCAACACCTGTTAAGTGCAGTCTCACAGAAGCCATGGATGCTATGACTTTCAAAACTGGGGACCATGTCAACATTTTCAAATGCTGCCACTTCCCCAAAAAAGTCAAAGACACAAGGGCTCTAGCCTGGTAACCAGGGAACCCAATATACAAGACGCCTAAAAGCATAGTCTCCATAGTATGAAGTGCAAGATCCAGCTTGTTGCAGGGCTATATTTTCTCTGTCAAGTTTGTACTGGCTTAACCAACATGTGCTAACAGAACTCTTCTAAACTTATTGGTACAACGTGTAGGGGATCCCAAATGAAAAGTCAATAGGCTTTAAAGAACTAGGTTTTAAAAGACAACTGAAAACTAAAGGAATGGACAATATATTTCTGTGTATGAAAAATATGAAAGATGTATTTCTATAAAATAAATCAGCTCTAAATGCAATGTGTGATTCATTCTTTCCTATTGATTAGTATGTATGACTTGATAAATCCTTGGGTTTGAATGTGGGAAAGTATAAGCTAATTCATCCAGAGTGAGATCCTGTAATCAGTAATTCCCAGTGATGGTAGCCACACGCCCCTTTGCTCAGAGCTTAGCCCTTAGAGATTGTAGAAGATTGTAGGAATGTTTGTGCTCTTCCTGTGGCCCATGCTGCAGGAAAATTGGACTAGATGGGTACAGCCTCTCCCCAGCCAAGCACATCCACATCCACATACCTCAGATAACATATTCTACTTCTATACTGTTTAGACACATGTTTCTCAAGTGCACTTGGGGCACAGAAGTTTATAGCAGGATAAATATCTGCAAATTGTCTTTCTGTTTTCCAAGGCCCCGCATTTCCTCCCATTTCCCTTTTTCTTTCTCCCTGCCCTTGTCCCATATCCTGCTGGGCAAGCCCTCCTCTAAGCCAGTCAGTAGCGCTTCATATACAAGGCGGTTTCCTAGTCAGAATAAGACATGAACCTGGGGAGTTTTGTAATCAATATGACTCTCCCTGAGGCAGAATGACTGCCCAATTTGTTTAAGGTCATACAACTAGCCCTGGCCTGAAAGTGATGTCATCCACTCACCTCTGCACCATAGCCGGGGCTGTTGAAATTGCTGGCCCTTATTAGAGGTAAAGATTGAGAGTGCTCAGTGCCACAAAGATAAAATGAGCACCTGTCTGTACTTTTCTTAACTCAGTGATTGTCTGGACATTACAATAGGACTATACCACCCCCAAAGAACAGCTAGTTAAGGAATCACTGGGACTTTTGCATCTCCATTGAGGAAGAGACAACTGGCCCACTCAATTTCAGGGACCTGTTCTTTCCCAACCTACTCTGCCCTCACCCACCAATTATGCTCCCAGTGGTCAGAAACTATAAGCATTTATCGACTCTGCCATGGAAGGTAGTTTGTTCCCTATTTGTAAAATTACATACCAAATAGCCTGATATCTTATAACTAACTTGTAGACCAATTCACGTTTAACTAAATACGTTGTGGCACTTTTTACTTAAACTTTTTGCTTGGATGGCTTGGCCCAGTTTTCCATCTAAACCTAATTTTGGTTCCTCCCTGAAAAATATACCAACAACCTTAGTAAACAGTATTAGCCTGCTGTATACACAGAATTACTATGTTTAGTGAATGAGGAAGTGATAAACAAAAACCCAAACAGATTTAATTTTATTCTAAAAAAATTGGAAAACAATCTTATTAATTACTGGTAGCTTGCCAGTCTCTTTGAGAGATTCAACTATGACAATTAGTCTCAAGGGCATATACCAAGAGCCTTCTCAAACTTGACTCAATTCCGATCATCATGATATCATGTTCAGCAACAGGCACTTAGCGGGTATAAAACCAGCTTCGCCAGGGTGTGTTTTTGCCCCCTGGGTCTGCAGACTTAATTAATATTCACTAAGTAAAGAATCATCAATGATTCTTCCATCAAAGGGAACACAAACGGAACTGGGAGTTGATAACATCAACTGTCAGTTGGGGTTGGAGATGGGCAAAGAGATAGATCAGGTGTCCTCTAGGTAGCATGAGACACACTTATAATGCTGTATATAAGGGTTGACACCTAAGGGTGTGGCCACATCAATGAGCTGTCTATGGAATGACTACATCCGCTCCGCAGGGTTTTTAAACAATGGGTTTAGGATTAGAGGATTTTGTTTTCAGCTACACTATGAATGCTAGGAGTTGATTCAATTAGTGATGCAGAATTAAAGTCAGGCTCATGACTGAAAAAAAATGACTACCCTGTGCTTTAGCCGACTGGGTCATGTGGCATGGTTAAGTTGTGTAAGTATGTAAAGAAATAAGTTCAGAAAAGAGCTGCACGTCAACACTTTCTGTCCTTGCTCATCCTGAGGATCAAGCAGATTTTAGTGCTAGATGGGCCATACCCCAGAGCGCAGTACCTTGTTACCCCCATCTAGCCTTTACCTTTCCTTGGGAGACTTGCATCTTAGATGCCACTAGGCCTTTCCCCTAGGCTTTGTGTATACTCGGGAATTTTAAAACTAGCTTAAACAAGACATCTACCAAAGAAAAACAATTTCTTCCAATAAGCTTTAAAATGTATCCCATGAACAGATAATAAATCCTTTATGAAGTGCTTGTTCCTTTTGGCTAAACTACTGTATTCCCACGCTAATGTCCACTATTAGTATGGATAGTAAAATAGATTACCAGGTAGTCTTTACAAGGGGCACAAATTCCTTTTGATGCCACACTCTTGTAGGAAGAACCCTCAGTTGGCCCAGAACCAAACAAAGAGAGGCAGGACTTATTAGCTAAAGGAGAGGATGATTGCTGTTTTTGTTTTTAATTCCATATTCTCAGGAAGCACAGTCATTTGACCTAACTGAAGAGAAGAAGACTGCGTGAACAGAGGAAGTGGTGAGGATTACTGCAGGAAATCTGCAAGAATGACTCCAGCCACTGGTTTGTGGACATACTTCATGTCTCTGATTTAATTAGACCCATCACTCCACACCTCCACCACCCTGATCCAACCCTGACACCATCTTCAGCACTGTTCAAGTAGCAGCTGTCATTTACTGAGCACTTACAATGTGCCCAGGAGACTCCTAAGTGCTCTACATGCATTATTTTAATTTAGAGCATAGCTCCAGAGATAAAATACCTGGGTTCCAATCCTAGTTCTTCCACATACCAGCTGTGTGACTTAAGACACTTCTCTTACCCTCTCTGTGCTTGGTTGGCCATTCATAAAATAAGAACAAAAATAGAGCTTTTGTGACAATAAATAAATTTGTCATAAGCAGTTAGATAGACATGAGCAGAGCAAGGACAATGGGTCAGGTGCAGAAGGTTAACAGGGTGGAAAGTCCAGATTTCCTAGCAATGGGCAAAACTGGAAAAACAAGGATCTTGCCCCCAGGGTAACCTTTCCTCCCTTTGCATATTTCAGGTCATGCACATCAGACCCTACCCTGAACTTTCCTCCCCTGACATGTTGCTGGTCATGTGATAGACCCCCTTAGAGGGGGGCCTTGCACACCACTCCCTTAAGCATTAACCCCTAGGGATGACATCTAGGCCTCAGTCGTGTTTTAGCTCCAGGCCCAGAAAAGCAGCAAAACCAAACAAGCAATGCCATGGCTGACCTCAGGACTAGCTGGGATGACTAATGACTCACCGCCCTGGTACTGACCAGTCAGTGGAGACCAGGACCCTGAGGAGACACACCTGGAAAGCTGGTGAATATTCTATTAAGATCATCCTCTGGGTCTGCCCCTTAAATCCCTGCCCTTAAAAGCCCTTAGGATGGAGGACCCAGGGGCTCAGCCTCCAAGGAGCATGGCCCCACTTTTCCCCTCCTTCTCTTCTTCCCCCTCCCAGGCTCCTTACCTTTACCTTCCTCTCTCTGAAGCTCCAAGGGCCCTTCCTGCACCTCAATAACTTGTTTCCTGAGCCCATTCTTACTACAGTTCACTTCTTCTATCTCTGCAACTTTTCTAAACAAACTTTCTCTTGTTTGAGTCTTGGCTCTGAATTCTTTTTTAGTCAGAACTCAAGTACAGAGGTTGCTGAACCAAGTAAGGTCCAATCACCAGTAACAACCCCATTTTCGCTACCAACAAATTAATATATGTAAAGCAATTAAACAGCTCTGGCACATAGGTCAGTGTAAAGATCCATTACTATTATTACCAACCACATTTTAGAAATGTGGTTTATACCTGAGACAGAGATTGAGGAGTCTCTTTGAGGGTTTCACACCAGTGTCCCAGGAGCAGGTTAAGTCCTGCCTTAAGGCACAATGTTTTATAGATGGTTAGGTTACTTGCTCATATTATAATATCGGCCTGATCTCTTTCCTCCAGCCTCCTAGAGTAGCATCCCATCATCCAGCTAACCCTCCGGAGGGTGGAGACTGCACATTCAGACAGCAGCGTGGTTTCCTTCAACGGCCCCTCCACATTCTACATCTTGAAAGGAAAGAGAAAAGGTTTGGTGGGTGGGGTATTAAAAGACAAAGGAGTCCTGGGACAAAGGAGGTCTGGGTTAGACTTGGAATGAAGTGAAGACAAAAGGAGACTAATAGATTGAGAAAACTGAAGGGATCCCACAGTACTATGCTTTCAAGAGCCCGCTTCGCTCTCCTCAGACTGCAGTCTTCCAAGGTGCTGGGGATGTGCCCATCTGCTCCCTGTGGCTGCTCCCTTCCTGCTCCCTTTGGTAGCCACCAGCCACTGGTGCTGCTGAGCACTGGCAACATGGCTAATGAGACTTGAGATGTGCCGTAAGTATAAAATACACACTGGATTTCCAAGACTTCATATGGGAAACAGGATATAAAGTATCTCATTAATTATTTTTTAAAATGTAATTGCAATTGCAATAATATGTTGACTATATTGAGTTAATAAAATATATTATTAAAGTCCATGTTGCTTGTTTCTTTTTGCTTATTTATGTAAATATTTTTAATTTAAAATATTTTAAAATATATATGTGACTTATGTCATATTTCTATTACACAAGGCTGCTCTAGACCATGGGTCTCCTGAATTTGCCACTGCCAAGGCCTGAAAGGGCCTCTTCTGCCAATCTGTTCTACCAAGGATGAACCCCTCAGTGATGTGCATACTCCTAATGGTGGCCAAGGGACTACTGGATACACTGGGTGTGGATGGATCTACAGTCTGGGGTGTTCATGCATATGGGTGTGAGGTCCCCTGCTATGCCGAACAAAGGCAGGGGCAGGAAGAGAAGAGCCTGCTGGGAAGAGGAGCCTCACAATTGTCAGGGAGAGCCCTGGGCTCTGGGTAAAGGTGGTCTTGAGGAGGTCAAGGAGCATGCATAGTTGTAGGAGATAACAATGAGAGAGCTGGAAGGAGCAAAGGCTGTGCTTGGCTTTTTGTGCTGGTAATGTTCAAAGTGAGGCTATAGGGCAGGTTCTCGAGGGCTGTGGAGATGCAGGTCATTGTAGTTGGCATTTATTTTCTTTCTGAAGAAGCCACTTGATGGCTGAGGGGAGGGGGAGTAGAAGATGTTTGGGATGAACAAAACAAATTGAGACAGTTTGTATGTGTTTGTCTCAATATTTATGTCTTCATGGAAGGAAGAGGCCAGCAACTCACAATAAACAGTGGACCCAGCCTCTGGGCTGAGGCAAGGGCCAGAATTTGAGCCCTTGAGGTCTGCCAAAAAGAAAGCAGTACACTCTGGGCACAGAGTATTGAAAATCAGGGACGCTGGCATAGGGGATAAAGGAGGGATATAATTTGTTGCAAGGTAGAAACTCAATTCGAGAAAAACACAGAAACTGAGTTGTTAAAACACAATGCAAAGCCAGAGTGTCCTGGCAAAGAAAATTTTTCACTGAGTCCCAGACACTTGAGTTGGAGCTCCCTCTGTCTCTCCTAAGGTCAGTCAAGGTCAAGCAACCTCAGCTATGGGGAGAAGATGGCCAGCAAAGGCTGAGAACATGGTGGTGCCTCACAACTACCCAAGATAATATAGACACTTGAACTCTACTTTCCTTATACCATCAGAGAAGTGGAATCCTTATGGTAAAATTATGTGTATTTCGCGATCCCTGATAAATAATGAATGTGTAGAAACACAGTGTCTTGGCCTGGAAAGGGAGTAGGGGAATTAATAAGCTAGAAGGAGAAAAGTGGGATGATTTTTATGGTCCAGTCTTCAACATTACTGTATAGTCTTAGAGAGATCAGTTCCTCTCTCTCAGCCTCAATTTCTTATTTATAAAATGAAAATTCAATCAGATGATCTAATTGGTTCCTCTAATTATTTTCATCCTAAGTAAACACAAGACATACAATATTGTCATATCTTCTCTCCCAAAGTGGCCACGTTGAAAGATTTCAGGAAATGTTTAGGACTTAAATGAAAATATCAATCAGAGGCATATTACATGTGCAGAGTATTTATGGCAATTCCAGTAAAATATCTCTGAGTTCTGAACACATATGCCAGTTAATCCCACATAATTCCTGGGAGATTTTGTTGCCAAAGAGATCTGCTTCCATTACCACTGCGGCAAAATATTGCCCATTAGGTAGCTTCCTCATTACCTTGCCTTCTTGGACTTTATTTTATCTCACTATTATTCAAACCATAAATTAGTGTAGATATTTCCTATGAAATTAGTAACACAACTATGTAGGAGTATCTATTTATGAAGGGAGAAATCCTGATAAAGCGGGTTTGGAAAAGTGGGCCTGGCTGGAGGCATAGCTGGGGCTGTGTTTCAGGCCTCTGCTCAGCTCACAGTGGTCCAAACCACTGTCTGCCAGAAGCCGAGCCAACATAAGCATACGCACTGTACCCCGTGTGTTCAGAGCTACTTAGAGCTCACAGAGCCCCTTTTTCCTTGAGTTGCTCTGGAGGCAAAGTCACAGCCGCTGGGCACTCACTAAGCTGAGGCACAAGCTGGTCAGAGTAACCAGCCCAGAAAGGCCGCGTCTTAGACCCCAGGGAGCAACACGCCTTTTCAGGTAGACCTGCAAGGCTCGCCTCAGCTGTTTTGCTTGTGACCTGCACTGCACTAGCTTTTAGTGGCCAGTCTATTAAACGAAAGGGAAGGTTGTCAAGAAAAGGAAAGTTACTGGTGTAGGTAAATATTTTAAAAAAGAAGAAATAAATCCAAACACATTTTGAGTTACTAATTTTAAATCTTTTTGGCACAGCAGATGGGGACATCGCTAAGGATGCCTGGATGCTGTCCTTTGATCCAGCATAAAGCTATGACAATGGAAACAGCACTATCTTTACTTGTAAAGAATGGTAAGAATATAACCGGTGGGTTTTGAATAATGTGAGTACAATTCCATTCCAACCAAGATTTAAGAGTCTTGCAGATTCACCGGATAGCGAGGACTTATAATCGTTCCTTGCTCAGTTGGCGTGTGCTGACATTATTGAAGGATTACTTCTACAGTGGGTGATAAATTTTAAGTACAGGGTGTCCCCCCAAAAATATATACACAGTTTTTTCTGATAGCTCAATTGATGTTTCTTTCTTTTCAGATTTAATCCATTAGATTTAATAATCATTCAAAGTATGTATATTTTTGGGGACACCCTACATATGGAAGGTAAATTTTTCTTCTCACAGCATCTAATTTTAGGGCATAATTTTTATCATTTAGGTCAAATAAGACATCATGACAAACTCTTACAAAAATGGCCATGCTGTTGGTGTAAACCCAGCACATCTTTGATTTTCCAGAGGTCGTTAGTAGCTGGGGTCCAATTTTTGTGTCTAATGAGCAGTAAGGTAGAACAAAGCCAAGAACTTCTAAATCAGCATTTCACACACCCTAGAACATCGGGTATAAAAGTCCAAAAACGTTAGAAAAACTCAACCATGTGAGACAGAAACTTTGGAAACATTAAGCAGTCTCTTCCTCTAAACCTGACATTGGCCCCATGTCACAGGCCTGGTAACTTGGAGGTTTCTTCCCTCTTGCTGCTGGCCAAACTGGGGCTTCTCTTTCTAGGACAGTTCTGTTCCTCTGTGTACGTTGTGGTTTTTTTGCGGTTTAAGTCGAAGTTTGTCACCCAGAGGCCTGTGATGACTCACAGCCCAGCTCCAAGGGGCTGCGACAGTCTTGGTGGCCTGCAATGACACACCATCCTGTCTCCCTCTTCCAGGAAGGAAGCACTGCAGTGCCGGAGAAAAGCATAGGACATGTGCCTGAGAAACCTGCAGCGAGCTGGTTTTGAGTCTCTTAGCTTTAAACCAGCAGCGATTCGGTCAAGTTCCTCACGCCTGCGTTAAAGAACAGAGCCCTGGTTTTGTGAGTTACTCTAATTATCGGAACATTTCATTTTCAAAAGAGTATTGCTGGTGCCACCTGGTGGAGCTACTGTGAATCTCACAGCCTTGGGATGTGCCTTAAATCCAGGCATTTTCTGGGACTGGGACTTAAATTTGGGGCCTAGTTACAGTGGCTATCTTTTTATGAGGTCTGCTATATATGTTTTGGCACTTTTATTCTGACATGAGGATGTGGTGATCCAGGGCATTGTTTTTTGTTTTTGTTTTTTAAATATATTTTTATTAATTTCAGAGAGAGGAAGGGAGTGTGAGAGAGAGAAATATCAATGATGAGAGTCATTGATCGGCTGCCTCCTGCGCGTCCCCTGCTGCGGATCAAGCCTGCACCCCGGGCATGTGCCCTGACTGGGAATCGAACCCCTATCGCCTGGGTCATAGGTCAGTGCTCAACCACTGAACCACACCAGCCGGGCTGGGGCATTGTTTTTGATTTAACATGAAAGTCCCCTCAGAATAATTTCAAGGTCAAAATTTGTTATATCAGCATAGAATCTTGTCAATTGTTCCTATTTCAAAAACATTTGGACTAGTGGTTCACTTTCAGGGGTTTTTTTAAACTTTCCCCCTCTTTATTTGAGAAAGAGGCTATTACTGGCTGCAATTCAACTAATGTGCAGTGCATTTGCCCAGGACGTTAGCTCCAGAAAACACACTCCAACATTTGTGGACATAGTATTCTCATAAAACATTCATTTGGTTTCCTCACATCTTTCATGAAGGAGCTAACAGTATTTTAACTATAACATATTTTATAGCAGATTCTATGAGAACCAACTGCTCAACTCATAATGATCTCTTTGGAGCTTACCCCACCCCCATTGGTAAGCTACAAAATAAGCTTTTGTTAAGAATTTGAATTCAGTGTTCTGGCTGCAGTGGAAGAATATGGAGTCAGGTAACACCAACTAGATTGAAATTTGAAATTGAAACTGAAGCAGAGATGGGAGTCAGGAAATAATCCTGACTATATACCCTTACCTACCTATCAATCACCTATAGATCATCTATCTATCTATCTATCTATCTATCTATCTATCTATCTATCTATCTATCATCTATCTATCATCTATCATCTATCTATCTATCATCTATCTATCTATCATCTATCATCTATCTATCATCTATCATCTAGCGTCATCTCTATCCATCCAAGAGAGAGAGAAAAAAAGAGAGAGAGAGACCACGCAAGCCAATGATAAAGAATAAAAGAAAGTAAGTGAGGTTCCATGTTCAGATATGTTTGAAAACCCCTTTTCGACAAAGTTAAACAGCTTCTTTGCCACAAGACTACTTGTAACCTTCAATGTGATATTGTGTGATATAAATCTTCTGGAAGGGGATATTGAAGGGTATCCCTCAAGATCTTACCAGCAAATAAGCGAACAAACAAAACAAAATAAAACTAAAGCAGTGAGTGAGCTATATTGACCAAGAAACATTGGCAAGAAAAAGGAATAATTTAAATAGATATTTTTTACGAGGGAAACATAAAATATACCACAAGACAAAATATACCATATAACACCATCTCTTGAAAATATCATTTTTATTATAAACAATATAAACACTTCCCAATACATTTTGCAAATATAACACACTTTCTTTTCTTTGCCTGAGTTTTTATAAACAAGATCTCTCAGCACAATGGTTCTTCCCTGGATGGCCATTCATATATTCAATAAATGGCAAGTGCCAGGCACTGTAAAAAGTACTGAGGGATTTTTACTTAAAAAGGAGAGAAAAATGCACTGTTGCATATCCTCAGGATGACCACAATCTATTTGAACTTTCTTTATCGTGGATGTCTCTGTTTTAACATATATCCTTCTAATACATAAGATGTAATTTGTCTCTATCTGTAAATAAAATGGTCTGTATAATCCAAGGTAAACTGGACAGTTAAAACAATTATCTTGATGAAAATGTGTAAAAATGCTACTTTTAGTCTTAATCAGATAATTTATGAGAAAGTGATGCTGTGGTCTTAGACCATTTTGATAACAATTTTGATACTTTACTCTGATATAATTTGAAAGACCTGAAATATTTGAATACAGAGAGATTGTTCCTCTTTATCTTCTACAAATATGCAACAAATATTTGTCTTCTTTGAGAGGAAGTGTTGAGTCATTGTCAAAAGTAAAAATTAAACAGAATCCAAAGGCCACATCTACTGTTTTCACCATTAGTCTCTGTCTCCTATCTTTACTGACCTTGATATGTCCTTAGCGTCTATATGAAGAGGTACATGTACCTCCAAATATTTTCAATGCAAAACCCATATCATTTTTTGTAAAGTGGTTTACATTACATTTATTACAGACAGACACTTCCCTTTGGTTTGTCTTTGTTCTCCTGTGGCTACCATATGACCCCCCCCAAGTTCTATTTTTATACTATTTAATACTTTTTCACAAAGATGACTTATTAATTATATAAATGTGATTTACTTTTATGCCTTTGCAAAATTTCCTTATAAATATATTAAAAATTATGCTAACTCTCTCTGACAGACCATATGTTCCATTTTTGACGTGCAAAATACTGTCAGTCATTGCTTCTAGATAGCACATGAGAATCAGGTGATCCTTAGAGAAACGGAAATTCATCACTTTAAAATACAGTGTGGTTCCAGCCACGCACAGCCATATAGATATTACATAGTCAAAGATAACTTACTGAAGCTTGTTCACAGAACGAAGCTTTCCCTGATATCTTCCCTTCTCCCCAACCCTCCCTCCCACAGCCTTGAAACTATTATCCCAAATGTTCTTCAGGATTTAAATAACAATATTTAAAAGACACTTAACACCACAATAGGGAATTTGCTGTCATGACTCGAACAATACGGTCAGTCCAGATGCTGTATTCAAACTGTATGGGCCCGTTGAAAAAATAGATATAACCTATAAGAAAAATACCAAAAAAAATTCAGTTTGAAAACTGGGCTTACTCCACCTACCATTAAAAGTCCATTCTGTTAGATCCATTTTTAAATCTATACCAACATTTACCTTATTTGTCTTTATAAACCTTACTAATGCTTTATTATATTGTATATAGTTTAAGAGTGGGGAGTCTAAGGGTTCCCAGCTCTTCTAAATTATCACCTCAAATTAGTTGTTGTCTTGTCATGAGTTCTCATTTTGATGTCTGAAGTGTTGGTATTAGTTACTTGTTTTAAGTTAGGGATAATATCCCTTTTCATAATTAAAGTAAAAATCATTATATAGTTATGATAGCCATTGATCTTCATATATAAATCACTCCCCTCTCTACCCCTGATTTGAATTATGGCAATACTCCTTGCGTCTTGGCTTCCTTAAGCATGGGTTAAGGTAGTGTTTAAGGTTTGGCATCTTTTATTCACAGGATTAGCAATCATTAAGGAAAATTCTCATTTACTGTAAGCATATTATTTTTTGTTTGCTATCTGTGGAAGCAGTCACACAGGAATGACTAATTCCTTAACTGCCACACAGGTATTAACACATCTAAGTCCTGTATAAAAACCCTTTCTAAGAGCAGTGACTTTGCGGGCCCAGAGCCCTCCGTTAGGGCCAGTGTGACGGGATCAGTTACCATTTTTCTCATAGGCAGCGTCTACGTTGTCGCCAATCCCTGGGAAGCGCTCTTCTATCAGCCTGGGGTAGTCTTTCTCCATCACATGGTTGGTATCATCATAGCTGTTTAACAAGGGGGGGAAAAACTCTTAAGTAGGTTGTATTTCTTAGAAATTACCTTAGAAATGATACAATGGATACAATGGTATCTTTCAAAACTGACAAGTTTTAAAGTTTTAAGTTTGTTTAAAACATCCGGTAGATTTTTAAAATAAGGCATTACAATCCTGAGTGTATCGTGGATGTTCCGTGAGTATTTTTTGACTTGCCTAGAGGCCATCTTTGTAAAGACAGTTACTAGCTCATTTCCATTTCACAAATTGCATATCTATTGTAAAAGTAAGCTATTAGAAAAGTGTTCTTAGAGGAAATCAACATATGTTAATACCTTGAATAATTTTCTATTGATCTCCCACTGTGTGTAGAAGAGATGGCTTTAGCATAGTTGAGCTACAACAAATGGTTAAGAAAGAAAAGATTGGCTCGGATGAGGCGAGAATTATATGAATATATGTGTATTTTCAAGAGGACTTGAAACTTTAAACATCTCCGTCGGAGAGGCTGCCTGCAGGAGCTGACACAGAACAGAAACTCATAGGACTGGTTTAACATGCGTGGGGTAATCATTTGAAGTGGTGAGATGGTCAAGACTCACTTTGCCTCTAAGACACAAGGTCCCTGGCCAGGAAATACGGAAAATACGGCTGTCTCACCTCCAGACCTGGTTTCCTGAGAAGAAGAGAGTCTTCCCTGTGTCCTCGAAGTGGACAGCTGCGCTTATCTTTTTAACCTCTTTTGGAAATCCTAGATCGGATATTTTTTTGGGATAACCTTCCAGAATATCATAGCCGTTGAGAGCCCAAAATTTTCTGCCTAGAATAAGTGAAAGAATGGTCCTATTATCCAAGGGAATCTGTTAGGATTCACATATATAGACATTTACTTTAACAAAGAAAGACTCATCTTATGCATTTAGAAATAAGTTAGTATTTGTGGTCAATAATCAATTATTTAGAAATAAATTAGCCAGTGTCGGTGGTTGCCATGTCTATGAAACCTAGAAATATGAGCATTCTTTACACAAAAATAAGATTTAAGATCTTAATTTCCTAATTATGAGTATAGCCAACCAAATATAATAATTAATTTGGCAATTTATTACCTCTGAATATTAAGTTTAAAGCTGGGTGAGAAACACTAAGATTTCTGAACATATAAGAAGCACAGTAGGAACAGTAAATAAGACTGAAAAGTCAATTTTTTGTAGAAGATAAGTTATTTCCGCCTCTAAAAAATAACTTCTTTATAGCATTAAATATAATAGTCAGACAATAGAAACAATGTCAGTAGAATGCTACGTAAGCATTGTAAATTATGATCATGAAGGTGGAGTGACAATTTGGAGAATTTTTTATGATTTTATGTCAAGGGAACAAGTAGAACATTAAATACACATATACTATGAATATAAATACTTAAAATATGTATTACATATAGTGAAGGACTAGAAAAGAAAGCGATGAAGTGAAATATGATAAGTAGACTTCAGGAGGGGGAATGTTGGATAACATTTTTTTCAATTTTTTTTGAAACATACATTGTTATTATGCTTGCTCAGTGAATAATTTTTAAAAGGAAATAGAAAAAAACTGACACGATTGCTATGAAACAAAAAGTATTTATCATATATACTTATTATAGTTCCCATATGTGTATATATATGTATATATGTGTGTGTCTATATGTATATGCATGTATATACCCTTATATACTTATCATAATAATGTAGACTTTTCACTTGTCCAATCTGAGGATACTTTATAGAAAGGTCTCAGGTGCTTTCTGTTCTCCATTTTGTTATACTTGGGTCTTAATTTAGGTATATTTTCAGGAGTGATCATTTGAGTAAGTCTGGGAGCTTTAAGGCTGTCACTGCCTACCCTGGACGTGCGGGAGGCCCCGCCAGTGGAAGGCTTGCTTACCTCTAAAGATGAAGATGAGGTCATGGGAAGGATGCTCATATGCAGCATCGATACGGTTGGGAAGTTCTGGCCAAAAGGACTTAGTTAAAAACAGCTCTGCGTCAACCTGCTGAGGATGCAGGCGCCAGAAGAATCTAACACAAAGATAAAAATACAGTTTTCTGTCACTTTGTAAGTGCGATATTTCTATCCTGCTGGCCACCTGTCTCTACATCAGTGCAGATGAGTTAGACACAACCATTCTCTGTCACCTGTGAAGGGAAAAGGGTTTCCATTCCCTCTAAGTGCCAGTTAAGCAAGCTGTCGCTACCCTAACTCTAGCCTGAAGTATTACAATTTTGTCTCACAGGGCCTTTGTGAAGGCTGTAAGTCCTTTGTGGGTTGGGACCTTGCTTTGCTCAATGTTGCATATCTTGCAAGTGGAAAGCAAATAAACCAGGCGCTGCGTAGGGCTCTGGAAAGAAAACATGTGCTACATAAACTGTGCTGGCCAAGGTCTCATGGCTGAATGAGAAATACCTGGAGTATAGCACAGTATCACTAGAGCTATAACAGAGGAGGTAGAAATGCTGATGGATCACAAATGAAGGAACAATTAATTGATGAATGAATGAATGAACAAATAAACATTTATAAGCATATCAAAATTAAAGTGAACATTTCTTTTTCATTACCTACAGGTTTAGTTTGTAAAGCACTCCCTCTCTCTCTCATATTCCAACATGTATACTTAATGCAAAGGCTTTCACACCAAAAGGAAGTCATGTGGACATTACGAGGAACTGTTTACCAATGTGGTAAGTAATTTCAGTATTTGTGTTTTTAAATAAATAAATTAGATTTGTATATTTACTTGATTATCTTTATTAAAAAGACTATACCAAAGATATAAAAAATTCTGCACAATACCAAGGTTATTCATTGAAAAGTAAAATGTTTATCCATGAGTCATTTATTTCATCTGAAATATGAAAGTAAACTGCCCAAGGTTCTATTGTTTTCACTGTTAACTTCACCATTGGAAGTTTGACTGGATGTTTTGACAATTTGCAGACACAGCTTCACAAATGTTAGTTACATGCAGATTTTATAAAATCATGTCCAGAATACCTGTCTTTAAAGATGATCGTTTCTCCTCGGAGACTGGTAATGGCATCAAGGGATAAGGCGGGATCACACTTGTCTGGTGTTTTGGGGTGTTGAGGGTTGGGGTCCTCATCTCCTGGACCTGCCATCATAAAATAAACGAAAGAAGTTACTGGGGGTGGCCTTACTGATGACCCGGCCCTGCTCATGGAGAGCAGGAGAGGGTTCCCTCCAGGGAGGGCAGTAAACCCTGCTGCTCCTGCACAGTGGTCCAATGCCATGTAATCTTCCTTCTCCCTCCAGGGTTACCCAGGTCTTGCAGGTGGGGCTTCTCCTGCTCTCATCCTTCAACACCCCTTGAGATTCACTTGAAGCACAAATTTAGTTTTCTTGAGGATGATGATAGAAAGGAGGGGAGGGAGCTTTGAGGAAATTTTACTCATGCTTTGCACAACCTATTGACGGCCTGCTCTTAAGAAACACGTTCTTCTTAAAGCCATTTCTGGTGGCCCATCACCCTGGGAGCCCTTATCTTGGCTCTTTCTCTTGCCTATTTTCCCAGCTGTCAACATCATCTAATGTTGCTTCACTAGTTTCCTGCAGGGCAGCTGCCTCTCGGTGAAAAGCCAGGCCTTCAGCAACACGAATAGGACTTGCCACATGTTTACAAATTTTCCAGCTCACATGAGTGCAAAAGGGGTGCAGTGCACAATAACCATTCTAAATTGCTTTTTCTCTACCTAGTTCCTGTGCGTTGTATCATCAAGTCCCTTGGTCATAGTATTGTAGAAATAATAAGAATTGCAAAATACTTGCTCACACCTACACTGGCTGCTCTAGTAGATTTAAATCCAGAGGGGAAATAACGGGTTGGGTGGCATGAGCAAGTTTTCTGAGCTGTGTTCTAGGAGTGTTTACACTGATGACTGTGCACTATGGCTTTAACTCTATTTTTGGCAGGTAATTTTGCTTGTTTGGGTTTAGGTTTAATTACTTTATAAATATTATTGAAAAAATGGAAGGAAAAAAGGAAGCAGTTCTTACAATGGTCAATGTAGATGTTGATTAAAAACAACTACAGGCTACTTGAATGGTTTCTGCTGTGGCAACCAGAGTGGTTGAAAGAACGCCCAGAATTTATAAAAGCTGATTAAATCTCACTTTCACCCCCAGCTGTAGGGATACTACTTAATAACTCTACAGGGCTTAGTCCTGGCTGGTGTGGCTTGGTTGGAGTGTCATCCTGGGCACAGAAATGTTGTGGGTTCAAACCCTGGTCAAGGTGTGTACAGGAGTCAACTGATCGATGTTTCTCTCTCTCTCTCTACCTTTCCCTCTCTCTAAAATTAATAAACATATCCTTGGGTAAGGATTAAAAAAATTATCAACTCTTTGGGCTTAGTGTCTTCGTTGGTTAATTGAGGAATAAATATTTTCCTTTCTTATGTCAGAGGTGTCTTAAGGGTATCAAATGTACCTTGCAATGTATAAAGTCCAAATATAAAGAGTTATATTCTATAAAAACTCTGGAGAATGGAATATTTTCTACTTGAGCAGGTAGTTTGATTTGGAACATATAATGGGCACGTTTCCCCCGGTTTAATAACAAAACCACACAGCAAAAGTGGTAATGGTAAATTCACTAATAATTTAGAAAATAAATGTGTAAATCTATTTTGCTTTCCAGCTGATAAGTTAAGAGTTACCATAGAGATACTGGATCCCTTGTACATCGTCATCAGGAAGCATGAAGTGGCTTTTGCCGGTGTAGGTGTAGATGGGAAACATGAGCGCTCCAGGGTCCTTGGAGTGGTCCAGACCTAAGGAGTGGCCAAACTCATGGGCGGCAACAAGAAACAAGTTGTAGCCTGTAAGAAAACATAGAAGCAATGAGAAAGCCGGGTCCTCCAATGACCAGCTCATGGAAGGGCTGTTATTTCCCTCGTCTATTTTGTGTATCATGGTTTTCCTTTCTTTGCTGCTTTACTCACTTTTTAAAATTAACCTTCAGCTGCTTGGAGGAAAAATCAAGAATTGGTTTAATTTTTATAAATAATTTAGTGCTCTCATTATGGTTGCCTACATAATTAGAATATCAACAGATTGCTCTCAAATAATTAGTAATCGATAAGAATTCATTAGCAATCCTGACTTGGTCTCTGTTTCCTCAGGTCAGGTGAGGAGAGTGAACAGTGATGACCTTAAATGAGGGGTCATGGGAATCACATGGGCTTCAAACAGGCTGGAGGCAAAAGTGGGTTTACAGTTGCGAGTATGCAAAACACAGAGTTTATCCTTGTATTATTATTTATTAATTATTGTAATATTTTTTTACACGAACAACTGTAAACCTACTTTTCCCCACCCTGTATATAGGATGCTGCCTAGAACATGATCTAAACAGGAGGCAGCACCAAAAGGCTGGTGACCAGGTATGGAGGACGCGCTAAATAGGGCCTCTGAGAATCTGCTTGGGAACAAATTTCAACCAAATGGTCCTTTTCAGAATATCTCTAGACCCTAGAGTTCAAAGAAACAGAAATTTTGAAAATGACTGGCCAGCTTCCCTCTACTTTAAAAGATTGCTATGATTCTGCCCGGGCCAGTGTGGCTCAGTAGTCAGAGGTTGGCTCAAGCACCGAAGGGTCTCAGGTTGATTCCAAGGTCAAGGGCATGTACTTAGGTTGCAGGCTTGATCCCTGGCTCCCACTGGGGTGAGGGGCGAGTGTGGGGGGCAACCAATCTATATGTCTCTCACACATCAGTCTCTCTCTCCCCCCTCCCTCCCTCCCACTTTCTCTAAAAATCAATGGAAGAAATATATTCTCAGGTGAAGGTTAACAACAGCAAAAAAAGACTACTGTGATTCTGTATTTACATTATTTCCTCTAAGTCATTCTTTCCACCAGTTTTTGAGCCTCCTAATACTGGTATTTTAAATTGGAAAAAGATTAAAAGGAAACGAACACATGAAAAGTGGAGCCAGTGGTTTCAATTTGACTTTACCTTTTGCTATCATAGCCTACACATGAAGAAAAAAATGTATAATTAACTCACTAAATTGTGCAGACCAGAAGAGCAATCAAGGTTCACGTAATTTGAGTGACAAGTAATTTGTCATTGAAATGACTTAGTAATGGACACCATTACTAAGTGTCAGCTTTTAGCTGAAAAGTTAATCATGATTTATTTGTGGATATTTTCATTCATTTCAATTAATTATTTCAAACCCAGAATTTATTCAGAAACCTAAAACTGAGGTTTATTGTGACTCTATCTTAAAAATACTAAATGTTATTCTTTCTTCCTAAAACCACTTACCTGTGGAATATTCAGAACATAAATATGTAAATTCTCATCTTTCCTTCCAAAGACAGATTGGAGGCATTGGAGCTGAGGCAATGATCATTCAAGGCCCAGTTTTACTCTTTGAAAAAATAATTCCTTTAATTTAAATGAAAATTAAAAACTAGCTATCTATGAAGACTACCTCTAATTGTCACAGCTAAGAGTCAATACAGATCCAAGTTAAGCCCTAGTTGGAACAATCTGTTTTTGTGTGAAATTAACATTTCCAATTCTTTTGAGTCTTGAAGATTCAACTACTGATTGAATTTATTAAACCCTCAGTTTTATTTTTTCTCTTTTATTTTATTTTTGTTTTTAAATATGTCTTTATTACCCAGCCGGCGTAGCTCAGAAGTTGAGCATTGATGTATGATCCAGGAGATCATGGTTCAACTCCCACTCAGGGCACATGCCCGGGTTGCCGGCTCGATCCCCAATGGGGGGCGTGCAAGAGTCAGTAGATCAATGACTCTCATTAATGTTTCTATCTCTCTCTCCCTCTCAACCGCTGAGCCATGCTGGCCGGGCTATTTTTCTCTTTTAAATACAACTTTCATCTGGTCTGTTTCATGCTGTTTGGAGTAAGACACTATCTTGATTTGTTAGAGTGGTATTTATAAAATCAGTGATATAGACAAGTCTGAAACAGGTAACTCATATAACAGGGAACAGAAATTTGACTGGACTTGTGCCATTAATATTTCTACCAAGTGGGGAAAAAACTATTTCAACTCATATCCAATTCATCTATGACCTATATAGCCAGCTCTAATAGCTTTTAGATATATATTTATAATAAACTGTATTTCTTTAACAAGCCTAAAGGTAATCCACAGTAAAACACCTTGGTCAACAGAAAGACATTTTGGTCCTATTTCAAAATTAGCTAGTATCCCTCAAGCCACTAAACTAAGTGGATTTTGTTCAATTTTAATCTTTCACATTGGTTTATAGAAATGTAACTTGTGGAGACTAGTAAGTATAAGATAAACTTTTATACTTTTTTGGAAAATATAATCAAATACCAAATATCATATGCTTTCACGTATAATACACACACTTTTTACTTCTTATCAATGGATTTACTGTCTAATCTAACCTAGGAATCATGAATTATATCTTTATAAGAAAGATTACCTTTGGAACTACTTGTCCAAGTTTCATCATCATCAAAATGGGCATCTCCTCCGTAATTTGGCCCAGGAGGAAAAGCATGAGCCAGCAGGCCAGAGGGTCCATCAAATGGGTAGAAGTCGCCATGCTCTACACAAAAGCAAGAGTTAAGAGTTTCATTATACCCAGCAGTGCCTAACACAGGAGCTTGGTAAATTTTTGTTGAATTCTGTAAGAAGTAATGAATGACTTAGAAAAGAAATTTAAAAATAGAGCCTATTAAGGAGCAGAATATACAAATATTTCGAAAGTGATTCCACATCATTACCTTTCGTTCCAAAAGAGATCATGATATCAGCTGTGCCATTGTGAAGTCTGGTAAAATTCAGGGGTGTCACATCAGACCAAACTTTGAGGGCTTTTTTGAATGCCTTTTCTACTTCAGAATGACTCATATCGGGGGTATAATTCACAATTCTAATCAACAGAAAAGGTTTCAATTAAATTTTTAGAAGGTCAAAGCTATTCTAGAATATATTTTCTTGGAATACAGCTTTTCAACTCAAAATGCAATGGCTTCTCTAAAAGTTCCACTAGAGGTCCATTGTTTTAAAGAACTTATTAATTATGATATCATACAAAGATTAAAATATGAAGAGTGCAATGAGAAATTTTGAATATCTCCAAATATCCAACCATTTAGCATTTTAAGTGTAAAGTATTTAGATGTTTAATAAAACTTATATTGCAAGCTAAAAGTTTAGAATTGTACTGCTATAGCTTAAATAAATGCAATCATTCTGTAAAGTTCCTAGAAAAAGTGAAACTCTCTCTTTTCAGCATTGTTATAATAAATATGCCTGATGCACTACATTTGCAAATTTTATTAAACTTATTTTGATTTTGATTTTGTTTCATATCTAAAAGAAATACTTTGAGATTTCCAATGAAAAATAATGCTGGTTAATGTAACAGCAATTAATGTTATGAGACATCTTCCTCAACAGTATTAAAGTTATTTCTGGACTTATTCAACTTCCAGTTAAATAACTAAAAAAATGGGACCAGACATGTTCAATTATCTGTAGCATATGCCGAGAATTAGACAGTTAATACTTTAAGAAAACTAACAAAAATTAAAGAAAGATAGCCTGTGATTTACCTGTAGGTTAAATTCATTTTGGACCATTTGAGAGTTCTAGGGAAAACGTTGTATTCCCCCACATCAGGAACCCCACATCTTGGTTTTTTCATGATGTCTAAGGTGTTATCATCAAGTTTGCCAGTCACTTCTAAGCCAAAAAAGGACTGCATTTCTCGGAGCCGGTGGACCATGGAGCCTGCTGCAGTCTTCTTCAGGATACCAGCGGGATTCAGGGGATAGTAATACGACCTGAGGTAGCGCTAGAAAAGAGACCAAATGAGCTGCTTTTAAAAGAGAAGTGCATGTATGACATAAATCGCACCATTGGGATTGGCAAGATACTCTACCTCTGCAAGCTGGAAGTCTTCCTCGGACCGATCCTCATCATCTTCATCGCTGGGAAGGGGCAGGGACCAGCAAGAAGCCCAGCTCCAGAAGAGGAGGGCAGCCAGGACACCTGAGTGCATCTTGAATGGCTGGGCTGGAGGCCGCTGCTTTCACACACAGGCCAGCACCTTTACTTTTATAGACCTACACTGGTGAGTCATCATTTGTGGACAAGTTTCAACTTCCTAGTCACTTGAAGGTAAACATGCTTACATGGCGACTTTTTTTCTCCCCCAAGAAGTGTGGTTTGTGGTAGAATTTGAGGGAAATATAAAATGAGGGCATCTCTCGTTTCAGCAGGGTCTCAGAAACCATCTGGTCAAATGAACGGCCTCAGCATATTTACGGATGCTGTGGGAAGGAACAGCGAGTGGTAAATTTTTCACTTCATTTGGCAAAAATGTTTTTCCTTCTGGAGGAAAGCAGCTACTTTTACTTTTTCAGATAAGAATATCATGATCGTGCACTTGCTTCCATAAATAAAGAAGCCTGTCCTACTCCCAGAATGTTTACAATCTGGTGAGTTCTCAATATTATTTTCTCTAGAGCAACTACAATGGAAATATTATGTCTACCTGAGGGACATGGAAATGGACCAGGAGCAAGCTTGGAGACTTGGAGGTGTTTTAGCACATCCACAGAATTGAGTGCTGTGGCTGGAATTTAAAAGCACAGTGTGATCCCTCCCAGTGAACATGGGGTTCTGCATGAGCTCCCCACAGGTCCAGGCAGAGGTAGAAGGATACATTGGAATGAAACATATTGAAATACAATATAATGGCTAACATATATTGAGGGATTACTACATGCTAGACTTAAAAGGTATTATTTTATTTAATCCTTACAATAGCCTTATGAAGTAGGTACTATTGAAAAGCCCACTTTCACTTTACAGCTGAATAATATGAAATATAAAGAAGTTAAATACTTGTTTAAGGTCATATGAATCCAGGCCAGTAGACTCAAGACTTCATGTTCTTAACCACCACCCAATATGGCATCTACTCCATCTATTCTCAGATATTTTCTTAAAAACTGAGCTGCTTGGTTCTCATATCTCTTAGAGCCCAGGAACATTAGGGCTCTAGATAAACAAATGGCCAGTTTCAAGTTTTTCAATTTTTATTTTTTATTTTGAATAATAGAAGTACTTCTGGTCAAAAAACTCAGGAAAATAATCCTCTAGGGGCTTCTAGTCTATTATTCTTTTCAGAATAGTACATATTAATACCATGAAATCAGAATGCCATCTTAATCCCTCACAGATATACGTGAATACAGCTTTATGGGCCATCATCTTCAGATGTATTGAATGATTGAAAATGCAAGTTAATTCCAATGATTGAGAGTCAGAGAGAGGCTCAGGTCAGGAACATATTAAGACAAAGAAAAGAAGCATGGATGTGCTTTAGGGTGTGGGTAAAATACTAAAATCTAGATTAGCCAGTACCTCAGACAAAACCAGAAAAGCCTATAAAATGCAAACAACTGCATTTGGGATTAAAAGTAGGAATTGAGGGATATTTATTATGCTTTTATCCAAGATAGAGCCAAATAGATACTTATAATAGGTTATTTCCAATGAGTTCAAGATTAGATTTGGGCTCAACCAACAATGCTAAACAATAATTTGCTTTAAGCCCTTTCTGTGTAGCACATTTAATTTCACATTAAGTGAAAATTATGCAAAGGTTTGATTAATCTATTAAGCTTATAAGAAATGAGTTCATCAGAAAGCATTTGTTTTTACCAATAAATGTTCACAATCTTTTAAAGTCTCTTAGATATAAATAAAGAAGTCCTTAAAGAGTTTTAAAACAAGTAACATTTTGTTTAATGTTGGAAAGTGGGAGAAAAGAATGAAATAGGCTAACTATTTATAAATTTCCATATAGTTATAGAAATGTTACTACTTTAAACTAGACTTTTTTTTAGAGTCCTCTTATTTATTAAATCAATAAACATTGATTGGGCATCAACTAGGTAGGATACCATACTGGTCATCTAGGAAGATGAAATGAATGATGAGAGCCTTTTTCTTAATCATACAATATTCTCTCTCCCACGCGGAAATATTTTCTTATATGTTTTTATTGATTTCAGAGAGAGGAAGGGAGAGGGAGAGACAGAAACATTAATGATGAGAGAGTCATTGATCGACTGCCTCCTGCATGTCCTTCGCTGGGGATCGAACCCAGCATGTGCCCTGACTGGGAATTGAACTCTGATCTCCTGGTTCATGGATCAAAGCTCAACTGCTGAGCCACGCTGGCTGGGCACAAGGAAACATTTTTAATGAGAAATGAAAATAAATAAATGTCCCTGTTTTTCAACTTCAAAAATAATGCTTATTATCAAACACCTTTAGTATTTATTAGATTCTCATTTCACTTAAGAACATAAACAGTACAAAAGAAAAAACACCGAAAGGTTAATGAGAACATGCTGTTACACAGTCTGTAATTTTCTTAGTAGTGTAAATAAAAATTCCTCAGATTAAAGTAGAAATTGATTCCTTAAGAAAAAAGTCAGACTGCTTGGCCCTGTCCTGTTGTTCACGGAGGAGTAATTTAAGACGGTGATCAGGATGTGTCAGCGCATGGAAATGTGCTGGCAAACTGCTTGTGCACACAAGTCCTTATCTCAGGTTGTTAATTGTTAAGATGAAAGTCAGGCTTCTGGTTATCACTGGTGAAGTGTTTGCGGTTTCAAATGATACCTTTAACACAAAGCGTCTGAGTTGGCCTTTACAAATGGTTCTAACAACCTGCCTACTCACTGGGGAACTGGAAAACCTGTGGAATGAGCAAACAAAACTGCGGGCTGAATTAAGAATGTGTATGTACTACTGATTCAGGCATAAGCAATATGGGACTTTTTAAACCATAGGTCATCATCAGTCTCTAAATTCAAAACATCCCCTAAGAGAGAACCAAAAGCATGTGTGAAGGACCTTTGAGTAAAGCGCAGGGGGATTCCAGATTAGGAATTATAGGAACAATGGGCCATTTGAGCTGGGTTAAAATTAGGAAAATTCTGTAAATCAAAGAATCTTTAAGATAAAAATTTTGGCTTCAGTTTAGTGTGTTGTAAATTATCAGTGTTGACAATGAAAGACACTTGGTATTATCTTGATTGTACTAAAAGGTAAGTGATTTGATCTGTGCCACTGCATGAAATAATGATTTTTGTAAACACCCTCTACTGGTTGCTTTGTTCTAGTTTCTGATTTTTTCTCCCCGTAATCCCAAGGAAAGGGTTTACATATCTTATGAGAACTAAACTAGAATTTAAACACTCAGTCATATGGGCAACATAAGAAACGTCCAAACCTCTAGAGAATTTTTTTGAGTTTGAGCCAAAACTGAGGCCATATGCCAGGAAGCAAGATCTCAATTGCTCCAGAGAATAACAGTTTTGCAGCTTCTTTTATGCATCTGAGATTACAGCGGGAAAGTAAGAAAGATTACAGGAAGGTGGGAGAAAGCAAGGCCGGGATCAGGTCACAGGACAGTTAAGGTTTACTCTCCTCAGGGAGGTCTTGCTTTAGAAGGAGGGGTCTGAAAGCGGGCCTTTCAAAGTGTGTTAACCTAGATGAGCCCAAACAATGGACAAAGTTTCCTTAAGGTAAAGATAAGCCTTTTACTAAAGAAGTTATATGCCGGGGGCGTGATTACCCACCAGACCTGCCCAGATAGGGATTTATGATCAGATCGCCCTTTCCATAGAAGTTCTTTTCCATGGAACCCCCTTTTCACCCACAATATTTATACCCTGGAGTAAGGCGTAAGCCTGACCCACCTAACCTCCCTCTGCACAGTCAGTCACAGCTTAACCCCAGGTGGGATGCCAAGTGCAGAGGAACTCATTTTCCGAGCTGCAGCTGCAGAGCAGGAGGTCAGCAACTTAGGAGGTCATCTACTTCTAACATCTGCATCACGTGCCCTTCAGGGATGCTGTGTTCATACTGGCTTGATCCACAAAAGAAATAAATAGACTCTGAAAGGGAAAAAAGGAAATTCTTTTTCGTTCTTACTCGAGTATGACATCTGAAAGTCAAGACTTAATTTCCTAGGCTCACATCTTAATGAATTTTAATTTGCATGGTGTTTTGTTAAAAGCAGTGACTACTGCCCTGGCCAGTGTGGCTCAGTTGGTCAGAGCATCCTCCAGGACACCAAAAGGTGGCAGGTTCAATTCCTGGTCATGGCAATTACTAGGTTGTGGGTTTGATCCCTGGTTGGAGCAGGTATGTGAGGCAACAGATTAATGTCTCCCTCTCTCTCTCAAAATCAATTTTAAAAAACCATATCCTTGGGTAAGAATTAAAAACAAAACACAGTGATTACTGAATGTCCACCTTTGCCAGATTTAACCAAATACTCTAAGAGAAGACAACCAGGAATAGGACACATATCCTAGCCCATTACTGCCCAAATATCTTTGAAAAAAGAAAAATCTGAATTGTTTGTCAGCAAATAATAAAAATAGAAACAAGTGAGAAAAATAGGGCCTTTGTGGTTTTAACAACAAGCAATTTCAGTATATTTAAAGATTCCAAATATTTAAACAATGAAGCAAAAAGTCTATTTTTAACATAGCCTCCCCTCACCTTATTACCTGAATTCACTAAAGTAGAAGCTGTTACATATTTTTTAATCAATTTTCTGATTTGAAGAAGTAATATAAAAAAAAGCAACAAACTTATTACATAATGACTGGAAAATAGGAAAAAAAACCTAGAAGAAAAAATTACTGTAATACCCCATGACTTTTTTTAGATAACTCCCACATATGTATCCTTAAAGTTTATTTATTTATTTATTTATTTATTTATTTATAATCCTCACTCAAGGATATTTTTTCCGTTGCTTTTTAGAGAGAATGGAAGGGAGAGAGAGAGGAAAAAACACTGATGTGAGAGAAACACATTGATTCACTGCCTCCTGCATGTGCCCTGACTGGGGCCAGGGACCGAGCCTGTAACCAGGGTACACGCTCTTGGCCGGAATCGAACCCGAGACCCTTCAGTCCTCAGGTCAATGCTCTAACCACTGAGCCAAACAGGCTAGGGCTGATTTATTTTTTTTGATAGCCAGTCTTCAAGGTTTTTAAAAACAGCACTTTCTAGAAGAGAAAACCTTGCCATGTTGTTGGTATGTTGCATTTACTTTATTTCCAGTTCCAGGAAAGCTATATTTAATGCATTTGGGGTAACCATCTTTCACAGCTTTTCTTTCTTCATTGAATTTATCATAAAATTGAGAATAAACTAAAAATTGCAGAAAATACATCTTAATAATGCTATGCATTAAAGAGATTAATATTTTAAATTTTCTGTATGCTCTAGTTAGTTAATTTCAGAAAACTATAGAAAGGAATTCACTGCAGCCATGAACTGCCAACAAAGTTTCTTACCTCACTTTGGCTGCTAGGATGATATCATGCTTCCAGTCCTTGTCCACAGTGAAAAGGGTGGTCATCTCAGTGCTAGGATCATGGACAGCAGCATTGGTCCCGGGCCCTGGAATCCAAGCTCACTGATTTCCCTGGGCTAACCATCCAGCACTGCAGGAGGGCCTCAAACATCTTTTTCTGTTAATAATAGTGAGTCAAAGAAAGGTCTCATTCTTGACAGGAAAGTTATAACCAAGCAACTGAAACATGTCCAATGCAAGGAATATAATAAGCTGACATCTAACTTGCAAAGAAATCATTTTAAGGTATGGACTATAGGATGGGCGTTTGTTTCTTCCACCTCTCCAGTGATCCAGCCTTTAACTAAGTCTATGAGAGCCACGCAGAGATTGAGAGCATAGGCTTTGGCATCAGCTACACCAGCTGAAGTCCCAGCTCTGCCATTTATTAGCTCCCTGTCATAGAGCAATCTGTTTAATCACACTGACACAGCAGTGAACAAAGCACATCAAAATGCTGGTCCTCGTGAAGCTAACACTCTAGTAGGAAGGGAGAAATAATTATAAGGAAAATATTCCGTATTTTCTAAGGAGAAAAATAGAGCAGGAAAGAGGGATAGAGAGTGGGGGGTCCAGGGAGGGGTATTACAGTTTATATGGTGGCAGAGAAGGGCTCACTGAGAAAGTAACATTTGAGTAAAGACCTGAGGGAGGAGAAGGCATGAGCTATGGAGCTACCTGGTGGAAGAGTGTTCTCGACAGTGAGAACAGCAAGTGCCAAGGCCCTGAGGTAAGAATGTGTCTCGTATATTTGAGGGAAGCAGAAAGAAGGCCAGTGTGGCTGGAGCAGAGTGAGGAGAAAATGACTAATCTTAACTATACAAGTGGGATCTTCACAGTACCTGTCTTATAGATTTTATGGGGGTTAAATGACATAATGATTGAAGAGCGTTTGCAACCATCCCTGGCACATAGTAAACATCTGATATTTTTCATTAATTAACAATAACTAGCCTACATAGCACCCAGCAAAACTATTGTGTCAGGCACTCTTGTAGGCACAGGAAATGTTGCATGAACAGTATTGACAAGGACTCTTACATATCAGAAAGAGAAAGTAGACACTGAAGAAAGATAATTTGGGGTAGTTATGTATGTTATTAAGACTGTAAAATTAAGTGACGTTATAGGAGGTAGGGTTGAGAGGATGAACACTTTTAGTTGAATGTCAAGGAAGATCTCTCTAAGGAGATATATTTAAAAGTGAGACCAGAATGACAAGAGAGGCTCAGCCATGTAAACCTCTGGGAGCAGAATATTAGTCTAGGCCAAAGAAACAGGAAGCACAAAGAACAAGCTTCTGTTCATGGAACAGAAAGAAACATGCTCTGGGACACAGGAAACAAGGGAAATGGTGGGGAAAACCAAGCTGGAAAATTTGCAAAACGTCAACTTGGGTTTGTTTTCCAGGCTATTCCACTGTATACCTCCCAAAGTAGATATTAGGACCAAAGTGTGACTTACCTGTCCTTAAAGAAAAAGAAAAGTCCCCTTGTATCTGCATGACTACATCCAAGTATGAAGTCTTAATTACATTTCCCTAGATTTGGGCCATTGAAAGATCCCTTGTGTGGATCTGAAGTAAGAAAATAATGACCCACCATGGTCCCTTGATTTGCTTCAAATTGTTGCTGAATTCTTTTCAAAAACAGAATAACCATTAGCATTCTAGTTTGATGTTCAGATTAAAATGTCATAGGAAAAAAGTCTTCAGATCATGTATATGGTTATTCCTAATTCTTACTCTTCCCTGTATTTCCCTGTGTTTTGGGGAAGGGTCACTGGTTAGTTTTAAGGTGAAGTTGAAGTCCCTAGTTTCCCATCTCCAACCCTTCTGCTGCTAACCACTTTTCCAGGGACCTCTTGCCAACTGGTGGCTTCAGCCAGTGGGAGGTACTCAGAGCAGGAGAAGAGCCAGGATTTTCTTGTCATCTCCCCTCTCTTCCTTGGGCGAAGTGGCTGTCTCCAGTTCAGCTCCCCCTGGCAGCCCCGTCATGAGTCCTAGCTCTGACCCCTGTCCCCAGATCACTCAGGCTTCTGGGTTGGTCTTGTCCCCTGTCCCCTGTGTTCCTGTAGCACAGGGCTGGTAGAGGCTTTTGGTGTTGCTAATTTCTGGATTGTTTCACTTTTTCTGTTTATCTTCTTTTGCTCTTCCATCACCTGTGGAACTTAATCGTCTGTTTAATATCTAAGTGGTTTCTGGTTCCTGGTTGTATCCTGACTGATAGAGTTGACAATATGAAGACTAAACTGGGAAAACAGGAATACACTTTCCACTCCCAGTCAGCATTTGTGGAGAGCGGCTGAACCTGGAGGTGGCCGGGACTCGGGCAGGAGCAAGGCTGTGCCCTGGAGACCCTGAGGGACCCTGTCCCGGGCAGAGGCAGAGCCGTGCCTGGATACAGGTTCCCCTGGCACTGTGTAGGCTGACACGCTGGCTTGAGCAAAACTATGCTTGTGTGTGACACGTCCTGCCAAAGGCTAGGCTATGTGATCAGCCGAACAGCCAGGTGCCAGCTTCCGTGTACAGTGGGTGCAGCTATTACAATAGAAAACCCCCGAGATGTTCAGGGCCCAGCCAAGCAGTATGTTCTGAGAAGGCTTGCCAAGGGATTGTTTCTGTCTCTTTCAGTTACTCATAGTTGCCATGAAGAATTGTTACCTTGATGTATATAATAAAGATGCTGAGCTTGCTCGGGGTCACTGTCTCTCCATCCGAGGGCAGGGTCCCACCTGGCCCCAGCTTTCTCTGTCTGATATGTCTCTGTGTATTTCTTAATCTCCTGTAGCTCCCTCTCAGGATCCCCCACTTCCCCATTCAGGTCACAGCAGCATTGACTTACTGAATCTTCTTATATAATTTAATATTTATCTTCATGTATAAATTATATATAAATATGATACCATATTTTTCAGTAAAGAGATTATATTAAGTTATGCATTAATTAAATTATATATTTCAATTAGTAAATCTCCCACCACTATGAGAAATTTCTTTTCTTACACAAAATTTGGAATAAATTTTATATAAATTATATGAATTTTAATAGGATAAATTTTATAAAATGCATTCTGTAGTCTGCACCCAGCCATATACTTGCTAAAATGCAATGCACAATTATAAACCTTTCTTCTGAGATGGGGAAAAGATTTGGAGAATCTTAAACTAGAGGAACACAGATAATGTAATTATTATAAAATATTCACCTTGAGATAAGGTTAAAAGTGTGGATGAAAAATAAATGGAAGCCAACCTGATAATTCTGATTTCTTCAGATCTAGACTTTCACAAACTCATGGAAAAAACACTTATTATTATTATTATTATTATTTTTAAATATATCTTTATTGATTTCAGAGAGAGGAAGGGAGAGGGAGAGAGAGATAGAAACATCAACAATGAGAAAGAGTCATTGATCAGCCACCTCTTGCACGCCCCTGACTGAGGATGGAGCCCAAAACCCGGGCATGTGCCCTGACCTGGAATCCAACCTCAACCTCCTGGATCTTAGTTCGACGGTCAATGGCTGAGCCTCTCCCAGCCAGGCCTCCTTATTATTACATGTCTTCGGGCTGCATTTTCCAAAAGGGGTGCTGTGAAACCCTTCTCCATGGATGCCAGAGGTGTTCCACCAATATTAATAGTAGGAAGGATGGAAGGAAGGGAGGGAGGGAGAGAGGGAAAGGGAAATTCCTATGATCAAATAACTTTAGGGAATGTTGGGTTAAAGAACTGTGAACCAGTTTCTTTCTTTCCTGGAGGACTTCCCAGAGCTTCATGACATCATGAAAATCTAAGAGAGGGTTAGAGCTTGGAGATATTCCCTCTAGTTACCTGAGCCTGCAACATTCTTTTTGGGTTGCTCCTTGCAGCATTGGAGTCCCCCACCGTACACAGGTCAGAAAAAGCTATTTTAGGGTATTTAGCAAGGCAAGTGAATAGTTCTGTAATGAGAAGAAAACCAAGCTTCAGCAAACCATAGAAGGCCTAGATGCCTAGATCTTTCTCTTGCTTGGGTGAGGACACATCATCAGGTGGCAACATCAGAGCCCTGGGGTCACTGGAGCAACAGTCAGATTCATGTGCACTAACAGCAAACAGGTGAGAGTCTATAAAGAAACACAGTGTTGCCCGGCCGGGCGTGGCTCAGCGGTTGGCGTCGACCTGGGATCCAGGTGATCAGGGTTCGATTCCCAGTCAGGGCACATGCCCAGGTTGTGGGCTCGATCAATGACTCTCTCATCACTGATGTTTCTATCTCTCTCTCTCCCTCTCCTTTCCTCTCTCTGAAATCAATAAAGACATATTTTAAAAAAAGAAACACAGTGGTGATGATCTAGGTAAATGCCACACAAAATTAGTTATTTTAAATATTTTTGGGATGGATTCTTCAAGCCTTATTAATTATACTGCCCCTGCCCCCCCCCCATTATATATTTAGGGAAGAAAGCCAAAAGCCAAAACCTGTAGGATTTTGTCAAGTGACCCTGATACCACACAGTGCCGAAGGGGTGCAGATTGGAGCCACTGAGTTTACCTCATTGATTTTGTTGTGCCCTTTGATCCTCAGTTTTAGACAGTAATGAATGAGAGAAGAATTATGGCCACTTTACTTTTAGCAAAAAGTAGAAAATATGGCCACCACACAGCTATACAGTTATATAAAAAAACTAGTTAGCTTGGAATATGTAAAAGAAGTGGTGGACACAGTACTGGAGGTGGATATGGGCTCTGAAGCCAGATAGACCAAAGCCTGTGAAGTGGGAATAGTAACAATCAGTCTCATAGGATTTGTGAGAGAATTAAATGTAAAGCACGTGGTACATGTAAGAGTTCAATAACTGTACTAGAGATTAGCTTTTGTTGTTGTTAAAATTATTAATATCCAAAGCACCTGGCAAATAGTTAATGCTTAATGTATAGCAGCTACAGAAGATTAAAATAGGGATTAATGATAACAGAGTTTAACCAAAGTTTATTTTGGCACTATAAAAACAATTTCTAAGTTGCAGGTAATCCTGGACACATAGGGAAATTCAAACTTGAGGCTTTAGGTTGTTTTAAAGTATTTAGCAATATTTACATAAAAACAACAAACGTGTCAATAACTAGTTCTTGTTGATTTAGGCAAGCCTGCTGGCAGAAGGCACTTGGCAAACAAAAGTATTAGTGTGTAGTTGGCATAAACCCACACCCCCTCCTAATTCCACATTTGCCCAAGTTAGGGAAGTTTTTACAGCAAGCTTTTCTAATGCTCATTACGTTTTTGTGAGGGATGCATTTTCTATGCCAGCTCGGGGACAGAGTGACACATTCTTTTTCTAATAAAAAACTAGAGAGAAATTAGATAGAGAAATTTAATGCCTGTGTTGATGACCTCTTACTATACTATTTAGTCAACATGTTGAAGAGTAGGAATATAATATAAAGCAGCAAAACATGAATAAATATCATTGTTTTATGTCTTAATATGTGACAATATGTTTTATTTGTGAATTGCTATAAATTATTCCACCGCCCTGAAGTTTAAATGATCAACAATTGGTAAACTTTGTATACACTCTTCAACCACAGGGGGAAAACACTGGGTCAAGTCAAACTTTATATTATTACCACACAACCTCTGTGATGTCAGTTCAACCTTCCAAGACTGCAAAAAGCAGTTTAGTTGATTCTGTTTTATTGCCATAGTTGCCTTTTGGGGATGTAAGATAGAAAACTCAATGTTTTGACCACTACATATGTGAAATAAACCAAGCAATTGTCTCCCAAATGGGGGATTTCTGTAATTTTGGCCACTCTTCAAGGTCGGTTATACAAGGTCAGGAATTAGGATTACACCAATCCTAACTGAAGAACATTCACCTTTACCTTTGGAATTATTTGTCCAGAATTCACATCATCAAAGTGAACATCACCTCCCTGACCCTCACTAGGAGGAAAGGCATGAGCCAGCTGTCCAAAGGACCCATCAAGTGAGGGAGAAATCTCCACGTTCTCCAAGAGAAAAAACTCAGATAATAATGAAAAATTGTCAAGACAAGAACAAAACCTACCACTTCAGGTAGAATGTATTGAAAAATGAAAAGCCTTTGATAAAGACGATGTTTTGCTTTTTTCTCTTATTGTCCTGGGTGCTTTGAGAGCCACAGGCTTCAGTGAAGATATGGCCAAGTCCAAAAACCACACCATGCACAGCGCAACTGGTCCTGAAGATGGCACAGGAACGGCGTCAAGAAACCCTGATCACAAAGGTACAAATGAATCTGTTAAGGGGGTAGGTAGACCTTCAAGCTCCTAAGGAACATGTGCTTTGCCAAGGAGCATAAGAAGGTCCTGAAGAAGATGCGGACCAACACGCCAAGGCCATGAGCACATGTGCCGAGGCTATGAAGACCTTCACAAAGCCCAAAGGGGTCAAGCCCAGGATCCCAAAGGGTGGCAGCCACAAGCTCAATCGACTTACCTGCATCACTCACTCAAGCTTGGGAAATGTGCTGGTGCAGGAATCACTAAAAACCTCAGGCTCGGACAGCCAAAGGCCAAGGCCAGAGCTCAAATCAAGGCCCAGGCCGCCGCAGCTCTGGCTCAGGCTCCCAAAAGTGCCAGGCCCCAGCGAAGGCTCTAAAGCAGAGGCCTCTGTCAGCCCGATGTGAGGACGGAAGGACTGGTGTGACCCCAGGGCTGCTGTTCGCATGGGGCTGCTGTCCTTGTGTGCTATTTGCACAATAAACCTGGGGGGGGGGGGCAGGGGAGATAATCCTTTCACCATTGTTATCTTGGCTTCCATGGAAGATCATGATGTCAGCAGTGTCTCAGAAAACTCTAGTAAAACTGAGTTGGGTCTCATTGCTCCAACCCTTGAATGCTGCTTGGCCAGCAT
The DNA here is from genome assembly GCF_964146895.1 of Miniopterus schreibersii. Taxonomy (NCBI): domain Eukaryota; kingdom Metazoa; phylum Chordata; class Mammalia; order Chiroptera; family Miniopteridae; genus Miniopterus; species Miniopterus schreibersii. The sequence goes on along the minus strand of NC_138112.1, from coordinate 15,665,613 downwards.
GGTCCACAGTTTCAGGAGAAAGATCTGGAAATGTAATTCCCTATTCTGACTAACACACATATACACAGGGGCATTTCAGTAAGCCCCCAAATGGGAAATTTTAAAGATTATTATACTTTTTAAATCTATCATTTTAATGATTCATTTTAGTTTCCTATAGAATCCTAAATCTAAGGATTCCTAAATCCTAAATACACTGTAGTATATTAAATTTTCTTTAGCGACAGTCTTAATTTTTATGCATTTACAAGTATTCTTGGTTTAAAAAATCTAAACTGCACTATAATTACTTAAGATTTTAAAACTACTATAAGACAATAATTTTGAATAAGGGTGTAAAATTCCACTTGATATAAAATATTTGAACGTTGTTTTAATTTTATTGAAGTGCAAGGCAAGAGATAATTACATATAACTAATAAATTAACATTCAGCCTATGCTACATAAGCGATACACTAAAAGATTAAATTGGTGATCTCAGAGTTCTGAGGCACAACATTAAAGAAATATTGTTGTAAAAAATATTAAAGAATTATTAAGTTCATAAATGCTTGCAAAGAATTAGCTACGCATTCTAACTTGATTTGCCTTTCAAGTAAAACTAAACATTAGCACAGAAATATATTAAAGTGTTTTCTTTCTCCAACGTTTTGCTAAATGAGATGTACGCACACTATATAAAATATATACCTATACAGCAGCCTTTAAATCAGTGAGCTTTTACTTTAAAAGGCATTCATTAGTAGAGAACTATCTCTCTGATGTACTTGAGATTGAGTGCGAAAATGTTTCTTACTGATCTTTATATCCCCAGAGATTCCACCCAAGCTTGTCACACGTTAGGAACTCAGTTAAAGTGTGTTGAATGGGTGAACAAAGGAATAAATACATGTATTCAAATAAAGGCCAAGCTCAAGGTGATTATCTACAGTTTTCTTGCTGGGATTAGTTCATGTCTTAATCCTTTGCTTGAGTTGTAATTTAGAACCTCACTTGAGAAAAACTCAGCTTCATCTAATAATATAAGTTCAATATTTGTTGTGTTTGAACTTTTGAAATTTGTAGGAAAATGATCTGCTGCACCATGCTACCATTGTCAAAAGACAACTGATTTTAACTATTCCTTCAAATTCAATTCTCATTGAAAATTATTACAAGGAAAAAAATAAAAACATTAGTTCTCTATCATATTTCCCATTTAAAAAATTATTTTTTCTAAGATATTTTAAGTCACCTAGAGAAGATTTACTAACTCAATAGTCAAGTAACGGAGATAAGGCTTGGTTTGAAATACATAAGAATGTTATTTGGGCACGACATAAATTTATAGACCGAAAAAGGACCTCCAGAGATGATCTAGCCTAATCCCTTTATATTACATTGGAAAACAGGTTCAAAGATACTGAGAAACTTCCTCGAAATCACACAAAGAGAGAACGTTGGTGCTAGGATTAGAATCTCAGCCCTCTGAATAGGACAGTCCAGGACACTATGTGTTACCCCCAAGCTACTTCTTAACACACAAGTACACACTCTGCCAAAGCTGATCCTGCCAGTAAAGTAGCATTACACATTGTACAAAGGAAAATTATGAGCTACCGTTTTACCTGGAGGCCAGGTTCTCAGTTAGCCATTTCCTTTCCTTAGGGAAATATTACAAAGTGCACTATACCAGGGACCCACGCCTCAGCGGCTCCGTAAGGTTTAAAGGTTCAGAATCCAATTGGCTGCTTGCTTATCGACCAAAGGTTTGCATATGCTGGGGCCGACTCCCCAGCAGCTCAGGTGCCTCTTCTGCCCATGTGTTGATTCAAGAAAAGGTGATAAAAGGCTTTCAAACAGTGCTAGAAAGAAAGCACACGATCATGGCCACCATATGGAGAAGCTATATACTAAATTAGAAGAACAGCAAGAGGCGTGGACTGTTAGCTCTGCGGGAAGCAATCCTGCCTTGGTGAGGCAGTCTTGGTCCCTGGCAGCGGATGAGGGGACTGGCAGGGTCCAGCGACAGCAAGAGTCCAGAGCAGGAAGGCGGTCACCACAAACACCGTTGCCCCTGCTGCTCAGGACCTTCATTTGGGAGTGAGGGTTTGGAGGGAGATCATTTGGACCTCACTGAGCGGGTTTTATAGAGGCCAATATTGCCGTGTGATTCATTTCTTACCCTCGTTTTGTTTGCATCACTATCTGTTCAAAGACAGAGCAAGGACAGCACATTCTTTTGTCCAAAGCAAAAGTTTATGGATTAAAAACAAAGTCTTCACCCCTTGTTTAATGACCTTAAATACAGAATGTACGTTTTACTTTCTTGGGAGGATTTTCTCTCTAAAACTGGCTAAGCAACAGGGAACTTGTAATTTGCCTTCTGACATAAAAGGAAGGAAAAGAGGGCAGAGGAAAGAGACAAAGGGAGGGAGGAAGGAAGGAAGTTGGAAAGGGAGGAGAGAAGAGAGGGAAAGAAAGGGGCAAGCGAACAGGAAACGAAGGAAGGAGGAAAGGTAGGGAGGAAGGGCGGGAGGTTAGAAAGGAAGTGGCACTTTTCTGAGGTAACGAAGGGCCACGCAAGGCCCTTTTGCAGTCACTCTGATCTATGAGAGGGTGGCCAAGAGTCTGCACAAGTCTGCCCCAGACATCCAGATGAAGACAGGGGCAGAACTAGGCAGGGCTGTAGGCTGGGGAAAATTTTCCCAGGTCCCCACCAGAACTACTAATTTGTTTCAACTTGGGAACCCATCTAATCACCTTGCCCCCAGGACCGTTGTAACCATGAGTCCAAGCCTAAATGAGATGATATAATCCAGATGTAGGAAATGAGCCATGTGCCTGGTAAAGCATCGCTGAGGATGTGTCAACTTTTTCCAAAAACCAGATTTTCTTTCCAAAATTTCCAAAACATTGACAAACACAGATGATTAAGCGGATCTTACCCCTTCGTGTACAAATGTGGATGCTGGTGAAACTGATCAAGCAAGAGATTAAAAATAGAATTGTATCTCTTTTTCTTCCAATGCTAAATGCTTAACACATTTTGGAAAGTCCTACACCTGCGAGTTTCTGGCTGACTTCACAGTGCTCTCAGCTTGAAAAGGCAAGTACACTTCATAACAAGTAGAAATGGAGACGTGCATCCTAGTAGTTCATTTGCTCCCAGGGTATTTTGTCATTTGAACCAGTTTGCTTGGCCACTGCTCATTACCTTACTGTAGAATCTAGTCAGTTGATGGGGATGGGGGCAGGGCACAATCCCCCAAATTAAATAACCCCCCCAAACTTAGGCATTAAATCAGGAGTCAGTGGTGGTCACAGATGACTTGCTGATGAAATCTAGGGAAACTCAAATATTCTCAACCTATTTTCGGCTGTCCCGAGGGACTGGCAACATCCTTGGACTGCACAGAGCACCACCTGTAATTCCACCTCTTACTTACGGTTCCCTTCCCAGTCGGGGCACACGCTTAGGCTGTGGGTTCGATCCCCGGTCAGCGCCTATGGAGGCAACCAATAGATCGAGGTTTCTCTCTCACACTGATGTTTTCTCCCTCGCCCCCTTTCTCTCTCTCTCAAAAATCAATAAAAAGCACATATCCTCAGGTAAGGATTAAAAAAATAATACTAGAAAGCAGTAAGAGTGATATTATCATAACAAATAATCCAGGAAATGATATAACAAGTTAAAAAATATAAATCATTTGAGAAATTCAGCATTTTATTATTATTCCTCCTGACTGATCTCACATAATTAATGGAGATAAATTATTGAATTTGCCTCCAAATTCACAATAACAAAGTGAAGAATTTCCCCCAAATGTGGGATATAAAGATAAGAATATTGAAATTAATACAGGACATTCTGCATAGGAAACTTTCATTTATAAATAGTAAAACTAAAGAATATGAAAATAATTTGTTTTTATTTTTAAAATGCCTTATTTTAACAATTTATTTTGAAAATTTATTTTACAAAGAATACATACTTGACAAGGGTCAACAAATTTTATGTTCTATAATATGTTTATAAATTTTTTAATTTAAAATGCATTAACTACTTAATTTCAATGATTTCTTAGGTATTAGAAATTCTGAACATGTTTTTAAAAAATAAAATATGATTATTGCCCGGCCGGGCGTGGCTCAGCGGTTGAGCATCGACCTAGGATCCAGGCGATTGGGGTTCGATTCCCTGTCAGGGCACATGCCTGGGTTGCGGGTTCAATCAATGACTCTCTCATCATTGATGTTTCTATCTCTCTCTCTCCCTCTCCATTCCTCTCTCTGAAATCAATAAAGATATTAAAAATATATATATATGATTATTAAACACAGAATTTTATGAAACAGATACTGAAACACCAGTATTACCATTTTGTTCATTTCAGAGATTCACTGAAGCCTCTCGGGTGCTAATGAACCCTCCCATTCTCTTGGTTTTGTAGGGTTTTAGAATTTTTGTTTTCTTTTTAATTATCTAACAAAGTAAGAATGGCCCTCTAGGCAAAATCTGCAGCAACATCTAGTGTGCTCTGCCTGGGGTTTCTGGTCTGTGAGGGAGAAAAGAGGAACGGACCAGGTCTAAAGGAATCATCCATTAAGATCACTCAGGGCCTTTTGCTCTGTCTCCAAATAGACTAGGAAAACTCTGCTCTTGGTTAGATTTCTCATGGAGCTATCTTTCTGTGGAAAATAATATATAAGTTATTGGATACTATTCTCTAATAATCATTGCTTTACCTCACAGCAGTGTTCCTCAGTCCAGAGTAACAGTGAAGGTGATTTATAGATTCCTCGTGAATGGCTCTGATCTGTATGGAATTGCTATGTTCTAAAGACTATTTTTAGACTATTAGAGCTATAGAGATACAAGACAAAGAGTGGTAACCTAGTTCAGCTATGTAACTACTCTCCCATCTCAGACTGGCCTAGCCCAGATTACCTCTCACAAAGGGTATTTATCTGCTCTTTGCTGTGCAGTAGAAATGCAGTTGCCTTTTCAGTACACACATGCTTGAGTTTCAGGAAAACAAAGAGAACAAAAGTATGGCACAAGCAACTCCCTGATCAGCATATAATTCATCAGGGGGAGGCTTAGAGGTTTCTTTTTAGTTGTCTAAAGAGAGTTCTCTGTGAACCTAACCTCCTTATAATTCATAATTGTTTCTCCATGGGCTGCATACTATTTATAGTTATTTTTTAATTCTTGAATTTATGAAGCCGGCACTCAAAAATTATCTAATTGATGGCTAGCTTAAACAGAAAAATCGCTTAGACCCAAATTCGACTTAAATTGTAAGTAGCCATATTCAATTAGACTGTTAGCAACCTAAATATTATTATTATTATTATCATACTATTGACATTAATACATAAGTTTAAAGAAGCTGTTTACAATCTCTTGTAAGTTGATAAGATTTTAAGGTACAAAGTGTCACTAAATAATGTGAGTCATGTTGTCTGGCCTCAACTCTAGACCATACTTGTGGCTTACATTGAGTGAAAATTTAAATGATCTGAAAGGTTTATGAACCATGCCCTTGGGACAGGGAGGAGGCTGCTGCATACCTTTAGTAAACACTGTGAAACTGATTTTCTATTTATGAATCACCATCGGATTTTCCACAACCACAGAGGAGAGAGAAGGAACTACAGATAACAAATAAATGACTTTCATTTCCTTAAAAGACATTTCAGGAAGAAAAATCTCAGTTCAATAATGCAAAATATTTTCAAAATAAAGCAAACAATTGTAAAAACTCACGTCTCAGGCTATAAGCGATGGCAGCACTTGAGACATAGACTCCCCTCAGCATAACATCTGAAAATGTTAATCACAGGTGTACAACAGAAACAGACACTGAGTTTAATCTTCATGGTATAACTTAAAAGCTGTGTGACTTTGGCAAAATTACTTAACCTTTCTGAGTTTCATTTTCCTCACCTGTAAGCTATCAATATGAGGAAGAGAGATAATATAAGTAAAGCAGCAGCACCTTATCTGACATATAGCAGATTCTCCACACTTAGCATTACTGTCAGTTACTGCTGTTAATGGTTGTTACTGAACATTAGTCAATATTTGTTGAGCATAAATGATCCATGAAGCACAGTACTTAAAGTTTTAGAAGACATGCGAGAAATAGAAGATGTAATCTTTTAAACACAGAACAAGGGAAAACAAGCTGACAGCATCCTTTTTACAAAGCAGTATTTCTCGTATACATTCTAATGTAGGGCAAGAGAAATGGTCAAGAGCTAGAGCAGATCAGGTGGAAGTGTGCTGACCGGGAAACACCTACAGAAGGATGTGAGCTCTCATTGGGTTCTGCAGGAATTTGGTGAGGCGCTTGGACTGGCAGAGAAAAAGCAAGGAGCATTTTATTAGGTAGAGGAAATGGCATATGTGACAGGTGTACCGAGATAAACAAGCTGTTTTCTGGTGGATAGTCCTGCTCTTTCTTGTTTTAATGCATTCACAGCAATCCTCTCCCTGACCTGTCTCCTTGTCATTCTTTACCTTTGAGTACATGGTGCATTGGGGTTTGACAGTCACCTGAAAGGTGGCTGAAGGAGTGTGTGGTTAGCTACACGGGCTGCTGGGATGACTGGAAACAGAGGCTTACAAGTGATACCAGGTTATCTGCTCGCCAAAGAGAAAGGAAGAAAAGGGAGAGAAAGAAGTCAGAACTTGGTCACTTATAAGGGTCAGCATTACTGGGAGATTGGCCAAGTGGTCGCTAACTGGGAATACTTGAAGGGACTCCCAGAGGCCCCATTACCTTGAAAATATGTTCGATCATCTAGGCGGCCCTCTAGGCTTTCTCAGCTGGATGGCAATTCTAGTTGTCTAGTAGCAGCTCTGGTGATACCCCCCCAAAGCCAGTCACTAACCAGGAGGCACTGCTGGACTCCTCTTTTCTCCTCTCTACATTTCTTTGCTCCTGCTTAACTCTTTACTGCCTGTACTAACTCCTGACTCTCCCAGTTGCCTTCTTTCCTGGTCTCTGTTTTTTTATGGTTTCAAAGTGTCTACTTACTTCCTTCTTAGTTGTAAGTTTCCCAGCCTCTCTTCTCTGTCTCACTCTCTCTTCTCTCTGACATACACAATTAAGTCTTCATTTAACATTGTTGATAAGTTCTGAGACTTTAAGTGAAATGACATATAATAAAACAAATTTTCCCATAGGCTAATTGACACAAACGAGAGTTAAGTTCCTATGGCATCTCATCAACAGTATAATAAAATGGCATTGAGGAAACCCGAAAACCATGTTATTCGAAGACCTGTGTACTCTAAGAGAGGGAATCTGATTGATTCATTTAGATAATCTCCAGTGCAGAATTGCTCCTGCTGCATAAAGTTTTCTGGCAAGCCTATAACCAGCTACCTTTGGTTTAAGAGTCCTGGTTAAATTAAGTGGCCAGGATGATGTTGTGGGGGTCAATATAAGCACGGTAATGAGGAAGGAGACACTCCTGCCTGGATGGGGGGCGGTGGGCATGGTATCCACTGACAAATCCTTAACTCCCCCCAATTCTGCGCTGCTTCTCAGTCTTCACTAGGGTTGGCTAATCCTCCTATTAGAGTATAAAAGATAGAGCAGAATGGACAAAGAGGGAGAGACAGTGATCGGAGTTACCAAGTCCCCCCCAAATAGCCCTTAAATCAATCACTTACAGACTAAGGAGTTTTCCTGTTGGCTAATTTGTCCCTATACAACTGTGCTGGTATAGAAATTAAATGAGAAGAGTGATGATGATAATAGCTAATATTTATTTAGTAACTAGGCGAAATAATCTCATTTTATTTATGTAACAATACACAACTACATTTTATTATCGTTATCATCTCCTTTTTACACATAAGAAAACTAAAATTCAGAGGAGTTAGGTCACACTTCTTTTTTTTTCAATATATCTTTATTGACTTCAGAGAGAGGAAGGGAGAGGGAGAAAAAGAGATAGAAACATCAGTGATGAGAGAGTCATTGATCGGCTGCCTCCTGCATGCCCCCAACTGAGGATCGAGCCCCCAACCTGGGCATGTGCCCTGACCGGGAATCGAACCCCGATCGCCTGGATCCTAGGTCGATGCTCAACCACTGAGCCACGCCCGGCTGGGCTCTTCATGCTTCTTAAAGCCAATAAATGGTAAGCGCGGGATTTAAACCTAGCTCTTTCTGGCAAAAAAGCCATGGGCTTAATCACTACCCTAGAGTGTTTCTCAACTTAAAAACAAAAGAATTTCAGAAGATTAAAAAAAAATAGCATATCTCACAGAAGAAACCAGAGACTAGAGGTCAAAGGGGAAAAAATAATAAGAGGTCAACAGTCAAAAAAAAAGAGGTAAACACACAAGACCGAAAGGGTCAAAAGATCTCTATATAACACTAGGTCAGTAACATCAATCCAGTAGGGGACAAAGGCTAGCCACTTTCTGCTTGTTGTTAACCATATATACTGGTGACTCAAATACTTGCTTGCGTTCAGAGTCCCAGGCCAGCAACTAACAACTGGCCCCAAGGACCAATCTAAGAGAAAATGAGAGTTGTCCCAGACTCGTGATTTCCTAAGGTGTTACTCCAGTACTTTTCACCTGCTGATATACACTAAAACGCCTCACTATAATCACCAAGTAGGGATCGTGGCAACAAAGTGTATACTTAATTGTACTGCATAATTCTGAACTTGATCATGTATTTACTAATGCAGATTTTGTCTTACATAAAGCCAAATTGGTCCAGACCAAAAATAGCATCCCAAAGTGGCTATTGACTTATATTTGACATGTGGTGTTTGCACACAACACTCCTAACCAGCCTTTGGGTAAACCGATCCTAAATTATTACTGGGGCAGAGTTCAAACTTTGGGCAGAAAAAAATTCCAAGTCAAAATAAAGAGGGCTTGTCACCCAGATCCCATTCTCTATAAAATCACCAACAGTAAATCAACCAGAAGAAAAACAGGGGATTAAAAATGAGTGAAAATAACTAAAGGTTCATCACGATCCCCTTATAAGATCTACAGTATTATTGAGTCAAATGATTTACTGCTTCTGTTTTGAAGAAAGTGTCATATTAGGGACACAGTTTAACATAACATTTTTCTTTAGGTTACAGGAAGCCACTGTGGTGCAGCCAACTATAGTTGGCACCGCTCTGCTGTGGGATGAATGCCCGCCACTTACAGCTGCTCCCCCTTCACATCCACCACAGCATATAATTTTTACCATAAAGACATTGAGCAATGCATTGGGTCTGTTTGTCTGGTAAATTGTTGGAGGGTTTCCCTGAAGTCCTAACTCCTGAGAACCCATGAAGTTAATGGAAATTGTGGTGTAAACCACCCTGGAGTTCTCCTCACTGACAGTTCACTGCTGCCCCCCCCAACCTCATACCCTGTGAAGCTCCATATCTTGAATGTTTCTTTCTTTTAAACCCAAAGAGTAGGAATTCAATACAGACACTGAACTGATCTCCTGACCCCTTTCTAGTCTTACTGGCTGTGATAAATAACACACTCTTGACCTGAATCGTCACCATTTTAACCCAGTTCCTATTAGTGGTCATCCTGTCTCCTCACCAGGCAAAGCCACTGGAATCCATTCAGCCACCGGGTAAGAAAGTCACCTAGTTGAAAAGTTAAGATCTAAACCATTTGTCAGGAGACAAAACCTGTGGGTGGCAAGTTATTTTCAGGACAACGTGGGGGTGGCAAATTGATAGAACATTGCTCATTACAAGTCTGAGAAGCTGAAAAACAACTGTAATCATGCACGTCCCAGGGCTGGCCCATCCCACTGTGATAGCAAATAAAGGCTAATGAGCAGAATATTGTGACTCACATCCTGGCATCAACATTAGACAGTGCCTCAGGGTTAATGAAGGAAATAAAAAATGAGTATCAAAGCAATGTCAAGGTGTACTTTGAATTTGCCTTGGAAAGTTGGGCATATCCTTTTTTTAGCTCAGAAATTACCTTTTTGAAGAGTTGACGTTAACACAGCATCTATATGCCAATATGGTCTGAGTGCTTAGATTAGTTCTCTTATTGTATTCATTCTTAAAAATGTATTAGGGATGGACACAAATCTATTGCTCTGCCTTTCATTTTCTCTTCTGCCACTGGGCCATCCACGTGTCATATTGGGTCAGCTGTCTCCGTTGTCTTTAAGTACAGATGTGTGTTTTCTTTAGCTCAAAGAAGTAGCAATTCTTACTTTTTTGCCACTGCCCATAATTCTTTAGATACATATTAGTTCAAAACATACAAAACTGCCATTTTTGTAGGTCTAAAATGGTCAACACTGGCAATTTCAAATGGTTCAATTTAATATTTGTATGTACATGTGTTATATAATATTTGTGTGTGTGTTTGTCTATATGTGTTAGTGTGTGTGTGTGTTGTGTGCGTGTATGCATGTGTCAATTTTTATAATATCCTATAAGGTAGGTCAATTTCTTCACAGTACCCATGTAAAAACAAGAGTGAAGAAAATGTAGTAACTTGTCTATCAAAGGTCTTTCAGGATTCAAATCTAGATTTCTTTCCCTGTGCCACATACTTTTTTCAGGCTCCCCATTATCGAGACTATTGAATTGGCTGAATCATCCTGACTTCAAAACTGTCTTGGGAAGTGACCCAACCGAGGGCTCCCAAGCTTGCAGACACCTCTCCTCGCATCCCGCCCCAGGATGTGGCACTGCACAAAGGAATGTCAGCATGTTCCATGTCTGCCCATCCATTAGCAAACACTGGTGAAATTGATTTAGAATGTTCTAATAATTGCGATATTATTTCTACAGGAAACCTTGAGTACATTTTCAAGTCTTTTTTTTTTGTCTTGCCCCAGGTTTTAGCAAAATCTTGCACTTATTTTAGAGGAATGCTGGTTTTCCCAGAAATCTGAAGAAAAATGTGCTTATAATACAGTTGAGCAAAGGTGTCCAAACACTGTGAAATCTACTTCTCTTTTCTTCCAAATTATAGAGCGTGAGAAGTGGTTTGCTGGCTTTCCGGTTCCTACTCCAGGCATTTTGGGAAGTAAGACCACAGCAGTCTAGATTTACTTTTTTTCAGTAAATGCTTAAGCAAATCCATCCTTTCCTGTTGGTCTTTGACTGATTTGTTTTCAACTCACATTCTTGGTTGAACGGAAGTTATTAAAAAAACAAAACAAAACAACAACAAAACCCTTTGCACTAGGTTGCGAACATTCACAGCTCGCATTTTCAGCGACCAGTAGCAGCAAGGAAGCTGGCTTTGGGTGAGCGACCATCTTCAGGATTCTCAGAAAGAAGAAGAAGCCATGAAAACATTGACATAACACAGAAAAGCAAACAGAGTGAGGTCACCAGGAAATTGTCTTTGTTCCAATAATCTAGCTCGTTAACTAAGAAGGAAGGGGTAGAATGAGCTGTTCCCAGGGCAAACATGACCGGAGCAGAGGGCCATTCAGAAATACACTTTTCTCAAGTGACGTCTCTCTGTGCTTGGTAGTGTGCGCGTGTGTTCTTAGAGGTCTGCAAGGTTCCCGTGAGAATGTTCTAGTTTGTGTTTTCCTTCTCATGCTCATCTTAAAGTAATCAGCATGAGCATAACCTGCATTATTTAAAGGACCACCCTGTAACCGAGAAGTATGGCATGATTTCCAGGCCCAATTTTGCAGTTGTGTTTATAAATTATTGAGAATTACTGAAAAAAGAATAGGTGAGAACTGAATAGGCCAAGTAAACACTAAATGATGTTACAAGCATTGTACAAAGGACCGTTCTGGAGTAGAGAAAAGGGATTTGAATTCCACCTATACATTAATGAAAACAGTCAAGAACATATGCATATCAGGAGCCATGATATAGTTGCAGCAAAATTAGACTCATTGTCTCACTAATAACTTGGCTCATTTCAAATATGTTGATTTTACTATTTTAAACGTACGTATTTTATAAATTTTTTTTGCTTTGATAGCTGCGAAAGAATGGTAGGTTTATGGAGTGTATAACTAGTATTAGTTTGTACATATGTAAATGTGTTATTTTGGAAGAGCAGCCACACCAAGTACCACAAACTGGATGCCTTGAACAACAGGAACTTAATATCTCACAGTCTGCAGATTAGAAGTCCAAAATCAGGGTGCCAGCAGGGCCGTGTTTACCCTGAAGGCACTAGGGAAGGATCTGTTCCAGGTCTCTCCTAGCTTCTGGTAGCTCCTGGGCCGATGACAGCATCACTCCGGTCTTCACACGGTGTTCTTCCTGCATGAATGTCTGTGTCCAAATTTCCCCTTCTATGACAACACCAGTCATATCGAATCTGGGACCCGCCCTACTCCAGTATGATTTCTTCGTAACTAATTGCGTCTGTAACAACCCTGCATCCAAATAAGGTCACATATGGAAGTACTAGGGGTTAGGACTTCAATATATAAATGGTGGGGGGACATAATTCAATTCATAACAGGAAATAGCAAAATAAAAACAATTGAAATAATCATAAAAGAGCTAAGGTAAATTGTTTTCCTTTAGAAGTGGTCTGGATATTGATCAATTTTGAGAAACCATGATCAAAATTATATAATTCTGGTATGAACAAAACATTGGAACTCATTTGCCCATAGAAAACCTTATAAAAAATCTTTAACTATTAAAAATGAATGCTTGATGAATCAAATATAGAAAAGCTAGAACAAAATAGAATTGGCTACTTAGTCAGATCACTTGAAAAGAATGAATCTCTCCGCCTAGAGGTGAAAGAAGAAATCACAATGGGAAAAGATACGTAGGCTTGGTGTTATAAAAATGAAAGACTAAAAAAGACTAAAAAAAGGCAGACAGACTGTGAAAAAATACGCACAACAAACAACAGAAAGGGGGATGATATGTCTATGTTACAAGGTACATACAAAATGATAACAGAAACATAAGACCTAATAGATAAATAAGTAAAAGACAAAAAGAGACAATTTTAAGAGAGAAAAAGTGACTGAGAAACAAATAATCAAAGAAATGAGAATTTATAACCGAAATGTCATTTGCAAGCATATAGGCAGGTATATATGGTGAAACTGGAGCTCTTGTACCTTGCTGGCACTAGGGAAAATTGTGACCAATCTTTTTAGAAAGCACCACGGAAAACATAGTCTGCTTTCTCTTTCTATGTATTCACCTATTCTGGATATTTCATATAAATGACAGCATAAATATCTAATCATTTCTGTCTGGCTTCTTTCCTTAGCATAACGTTTTGGAGGTTCCCCTCCTTGTAGCACATATCAGCACTTCATTCCACTGTATATATGTGTATGTACCTCCATTTGTTTATCCAATCACCTATTAAAGGACATTTGGTTTGTGTCCATCTTTTAGCTATTGTGAATAGTACTGCTACAAACTACCTTCCAGAAAGAAAGTCATATCTTTTATGCAGTCATCCTAACTCAGGAATTGTCTCCAAAGGGAATAACCTAAAGCATGGGGAAATCTAAACATCCTTGTTTATTGCAGGGTTATGAGTGTAAGTAGGAAAAATATGGTTGTAGCAAAGCCCGAGCTGACTGCTGGCTATTCAACCTTTTGTTATAACCTGTTGACTGGCCCTCTGTCTTTCCCCCTAACATTTATTCTTCCAACAATAGCCTTAGTAGGTGTTTTGCAACAGAAAAGCGGATCTCATCTCACTCCCTAGTGAAACTCTTCCAATTATTTCCTATGCCTTCAAAATAGAATGCAGCCCCCGGGCCTGCCTCTGAAGCCCCAGTACCTGCTGTCCCCTCAGCTCTACCCGCCCCTCTCCCGCTCTGCTCAGTCACGCTGGGTTCCCTGTGTCTGCCTGGGGACCTTTGTTCTCCTCAAGGTTCTGTCATTTTTCCTCCTCGATCTCTCGGCTGCTGTCTCCTCCTCCATCATCACTGCAAGCTGACCTCTGCTCTACCACTTCACCAAAATTGTTCTCGGGAAGTGACTCATATAAACAATGTGGGAATGGACATCCATAGATAAGTCTTTATGGGATCTCTGATGACATCCTTAAAAACAAATTGCTAAAGAAAAAAAAAATGATTTGCAACATGCTTGAGCTTTCCTGCCAAACCAGTTCCAGAAATTTTTATTTATTTGGTCTCTATTACTGGTCATCTTACCCCTTCCTCCTCCCCCCTTCACTAGGTGTAACCATCCTCCAAAGTGCAGACAATCTTCTGGCCCCAGCTCCTCTCTCTATGGTTTCCCTGGGGACACAAGGCTACCGGTACAGGACCCAGCACTGCTCTGACAACTCAAGGATTAGGGACTTGGAGAGCACCGGGAATCAGCATTCTCAACATCTATGCACGTGTTTCATGCAAGGCAGTGGGAGCAGAAACAGTGGTTAAGGTGCCTTCGAGATGGTTAGATCAGAAGAACACAAAGTGGACTTATCCCTGGGTACTTGGGATATCCAACCATTTGGAGAACACACAAAATAGCGTGAGGAGGCTGGATCCCTAGTGACGGGAGGGCACAGATGCTGGCGAAGTTCAAATGCATACCAATGTTAATGCGGTCCCCTATGTTCTCACAAGTTGGTAAAGCCTGGGGCCTTCAGGGTGCGTCAGATCCATAGTTCTCTGCACCTAAGAACTCCACAGGTCAGTTGTGAATTTGGACACCTGTGAGTTACTACATCACACAGAGATTGCTTCAGAGTAACTATCCCGCTCATCGACACTACTAATGCCAAAAGTAAACAAGAAATGACACAAGTAAATGCTGCTGCTCATTACATTCAGCAGGACAACCCATCACTTTTCTAATTCAGCACCGTTTTAAGATGTTTATTTGCACATTTGTTTAATTCAGTCCAAGGAGCATGTATTTAGCACCCACCACGTGTTAGTCCTTGAGCCAGATCCATTATATACAAGTTGGATCTGACATGGTCTCACCTCCAAAAGATTAATAAACAAAGTAGAGAAGACAAGATTGAAGGGAGCCCAGTAACTAGATCTTTCTTCTCCACCAGAGTTCAAAACAAATGGAGAGATAAAATTAAAAAAACAAACAAAAACCAATCAAAAATAGATAACTCATGCCCTTTGGATACAAAAACAAACAAACAAAAAACAATGCCCTTTGGAAATGCAAAAGATGAAGGAATGAATGCTAACCCACGGAGCAGTAAAGTATGTAAAGAGTAGGCAGCTGTTTAATTGTGTTGAAAAGATGAATAAATAGGCTTTGGACAGGTTTTAACCAGGAAAGGAATAGTTGGGGCAGGAGCAGAATGCGAGGCAAAGGGAACAACATGACTCAGGGTACAAACGGGAACATTCACAGTGAGCTAAAGAAACAGCAGGTACGCAGCAGTATGGGCAGGATCATCTTAGGAGACCAATTTGATCGGAGGGGTTTGGGCTTGGCCTGAAAAGCAAATATCTTTCGAATTTTAATATTATCAAGGATGTCCAGCCCTGGCCGGTTTGGCTCGATGTTTAGAGCGTCAGCCCACGGACTGAAGGGTCCCGGGCTCCATTCCGGCCAAGGGCACTTACCTCGGTTGCAGGCTTAATTCCCGGCCCTGGGAGGGGCAGGGAGGGGAGGCAGCCAATCGATGTGTCTCTCTCACATCGATGTGTCTCTCTCCCCCTTTCAATCTCTCTGAAAAGCAATGGAAAAAATATCCTTGGGCGAGGATTTAAAAAACAACAACAATGTCCAAATGTACGCCATCCTGGCTCAGGATGGGGTGAAGTTCGAGGCTAGGGGAAACGCAGTGAGGGCCATGAGTGCCAAAAATGGGGACAGGGATATCTGTGATCTAAGCTACTTGGTGACTAAAACAAACGAACAAACAAGTGATTGATATTATAATGTGGCCATTTTGAAAATAGATTTGCCAAAATATCTCTCATTTCCCAGAGAAATGTTTCACATGTTGGGTAGTATGGAGAGCATGAAATAGGACAAGGAGGTTTTTTTAAAAAAAGCAGGTTGGGTGAAATTATAGAGGACTCGGAATAACATTTAAATGAGTTTGTATGTTATTCCATAGAAAATGGAAAACAAAAGTTTTTATCAGACTTATAATGTGACAGGTGCCATACTAGTCACTGGTATAAAGTGATACTAGCCTTCTAAGAGTTCATATTCTAGTTAAGATCAACATGTATACAGATAATTTCCATAAAGTAAATGAAGGCATAGGGTGACATAATCAGTCATGCGCCAGAAATAACCCTTGGGAAACAGTATGAGGACTGGTTGGAGGGGGGACAGAGGCGGGAGGCAAGGCCTCCTGTTAGAAAGCAATCTCGACGGGCCAGGCAAGGGATCAAGAGGCTTGCAGGAGGTCAGGAGGACATTAAATCAGTGCACAGGCAGGCCCTTTCATTGCAGAAAAAGCAACTTCACATCTTCTGAAACAGATGAAAGAAACAAGCACAAGTAAAGATACAAAAAATCCTATTGCCCTTTAGATTTCCATTATTTAAAAATCATTTTCACATTTTGCTTCAACGGGCTCCTCTTTTCCACTGGTTGTGGTGGAAAGTATTCTGACCAATTTCTCAGATTCCAAACACAGCATACTTTCTTGTTTATTTAACTCCAGTATGCCCCTGCTGTGGAAAAATAACCAAGAGTTGACCCGGGTGTCTGTTTGCACACTTAGAAAACTATAGGATAGATTCCCAGAGGTTTTTATTTTGCCAGGAATCAGAACCACAGTTGTTGTGAAATTAATCAGGACAGTAGGATGGGAAGCTCTTTTTGAGGTGACAGGGGAAGAAGGAAGAGGCACATAGAGTGGATTAGAGATAATAGGGAGGAGAAACTCATAAAGAAGTTACTACTGCCTGGCGGATGTGGCTCAGTAAGTTGAGGGTTGTCCCAGGCACTGAGAGGTTGCCAGTTTGATCCCCCGTCTGTGCACATGCCCCGGTTGTGGGCTCAATTCCCAGTAGGGGGAGTGCAGGAGGCAGACGATTGATGTCTCTCACTCATCAATGTTTCTATCTCTCTATGTCTTTCCCTTCCTCTCTTTCTAAAATCAATAATAAATAAATAACTAAATAAATAAATAAATAACATATTTTTTAAAAAAACAGAAGCTCTTATCTCTAAGTAACTATTCAGTTACCCCTGAGCAGCTCATGAAATCAACTGCCAACATCAATATTCCTTCGTTTTTTAAATATTTATTGAATTACTACAATGGGTCAGGGATTCTTCTAGTTAATGGGAATATAGTAGTATATATAATAGACAAAAAATCCTATCCTCAATGAGTTTACAGTTTAGTGAGAAAAGACAGATAACCAAAAAATATGTAACTACAAAATAATAAATATGTTAGGTGGTGATACCTATTATAGAGAAAACAGCAGTAAGATTGGAGGGGATGGTCATTGCAGGGCTCAGTGGTATGCAGGGAAGTCTTCAGTGAGAAGTCGCTATTTGCATAAAGACCTGAAGGAAGTGAGAAAGTGGACGATTAATGCTTCTGCATTATAATGTCCATGGGCACTGAAGACTCAGCATACTCAAAACGATGCTCATACTCTTCCTTTTCAATGGAAGAATCAGGGTTGGTGAACCTGTGTTCCCCAGGTTAGTGAATGGCACTAGCATACACTGCACCCCTAAATTATCCTGACCTTGTCCCTTCCATTAGCCCCCACATTCAGTCTATTGCCAAGATTTGCCAGTTTTGCCTCCTGATCATTTCTCTGCCTTCTTCTTTAGTGCCAAGTCTATCTCAATCTGCCCAACCATATTAGCCTCTGGACCTCCCTGATCCTAGTCCAGCCTCTCTCAAATCTATCCATGCCATTGCCTTGCTTCACTGTCTCTCCATTTCCTCTATGTCATTGTCCAAGCCCTTCAGCATGGCAAACACGGTCCTCCAAGACATGACCCTTTCCAAATTCTACACCATGTCTTCTTCCAAACTAATTGGAACAATAAGTTGTTTAGAAGAACTAACAAAACATGCTACTCCTCCTTGCCTTTGTTCATGCCATTCCCTCTGCCTTGAATGTACTTCCCATCCCTCTCTGTCTAACTCTAGATATCTTTTAAGCTCAACTTAAAATACCACTTCTTCCAGGTTTAAGTGCATTTCCTCTATGCTTTTTTTTTTTTTTTAAGAGAGAGAGAGAAAGGGAGAGGGAGAGAGAGGAGAAACATTGATGTGAAAGGGAGACATTGACCGGCTATCTCCTACAGGCCCCTGACTGGGGATCAAACCCGAAACCCAGGCATGAGCCCTGACCGGGAATCGAACCTGCAACCTTTTGGTGCACAGGGGATGATGCTCATCCAATTGAGCCACACCAGCCAGGGCTCAGTGCTTATACTAAATGTAGAACATATTGCACTGTAGTGTTATTATCTGGATGTATCTATCTCCCCCATGAGACTACGCAGTTCTAGGGAAGAACTGGAATTTATTCATCTCTATATCTCCTAGTATATTCCCTCTTGAACTTTTCAAATAAATTAATTAAAAGATAAGGCTCTTGGAATACAGAAAGTGATTATATTTTTGACTGAAGTCTGATGCTTCCCAGTGCTTGTAATTCCATCTACAAAAAAACCTCTCAGGTTTGCAGGATGGTTTGTTCTTCCCAGTGTAGGATGAGGGAGAAAATGCTGTTCATTGACAGTCCCCCTGGGGTCAAAGCGGAGATCACTTTGTGGCCTGCGTGTGGGCAGCACTGGTCTGTGCTGGACAAGGGAGAGAGTTTTTTGTTAATTCCAGAGTCAAGATTGGAGTACGTGAGCACTTAACTTTGAAATAAGAAAGAGAGCGAAGGGAAGCCAAGAGTTGGCAGAAGGTTGTGCGTGGTCACTGTGAAGCTTCTAGTAATTATTCAGATCTTACTAAGTCATAAAATGTTTGGTGCACAAATAGTGTGTGTACACATGCAAGTGCATGTTTGCAAGTACAGGTGGGGTGCAATGGGTTCATGTCTAGTGATGAGGGGCTTAAGATACACTGCTTGCAAGGGTGCAGGATTAGAGACATTGGGACCATAAGCAAGTAATCCATCACTATTCTCAGTATTTGGTTTATTTGAAGAAATGAAGGCCCTATGGTTTGAAGTAATGCATGGATCTTGGAGTTGGAATGAGGTGGGTTTCAATCCTCCATTTAACTTCCATCAGTTGTGTAGCCTTGGGCCAGTCCTTTAAATCAGAGAAGTCATTTAACTTCTCTAAGTCTGAGCCTTTAGCTTTATTATAACTAAGATTAACTAAGTGCTCAGTGTATTGCAACCATTGTTACTTTCATCAGCCCTGTGTTTTAGGAAGAAGTGTCTGGTAGTGGTTCTAGGAGTAGACAGAATCCAGGAGAAACTAGAAATAAAGTGACAAGAGGATCTTTGAGTAAGTCTTCAAGAGAGAAGGGATTGCAAATCTGAATGCAGGAAATGGTGGTGCAAATGAAGTGGGGGGGGGGGAATTTGAAGGACAGGACTTAGTAGCTGATCTGAGAGAAGGGAAGGTCTGAGATGGAGCCAGAGCTTTGCATTTCAGTAAGTGAAAAATGAATGGTGATGCCATGTTTTGGTCACTCCACTCTCCTCTGTGTTCACAGAGCAATCCACTCTGCTCCAGCTTCCTGAAGTGTGTGCTGTTCTCCTCTACACCACCTGAGACCCCAGGCCTTGACACAAGTCCCTTGCCGTCAGAAGTCTTCCCTGAGCACTCAAGTCTAGGTTTTGCAATTTATTCTCCAATCAGATGCTGCACTTTAAGCCACTTAAAGATTGGGTACTTAATTATACTTTATTCCTGGGGGTTTAGATCTAACTTGCCAGCTAAATTTCTTGTTATTTGAAGATGAGAGCCAAGTCTCACTTATTATTCCATCATCATCTCTGCCAAATGGTCCATACCTACTCACTGCTTCTGTGGTCCAATATTGATGGCTTCCTTTGTTCTGGACCATCACACAATAACCGAAAGTAAGGATATAACTCACCATTTGTGAGAGCACCCAGAAAGTAAGTTTAAGAAAGGTAAAAGAGAAACCAGAACACACCCCCAAAGAACAAACAAAATCAACCCAGTACAAATATTTTATACTCTCCATATTTATTACCATCACTACCACCACTAACATCTATTGAGCATCTACCATATGCCAGGTACATGAATCATCTCATTAAAACCTCACAATATCTCCATAAGGTAGGTACTATCACTATTCTCATTTCACAGATGGAGAAATGGAACAAACAGGTTAAGTAACTTCCATTAGTAACAGCTACTAAGTGATGGAAAATGAAACCTCAGGTATTATCACATGACCGGTTGAGTTGTGTTAGTAACCAGTTTAAAATAATTGTACTGAGGGAAGGAGGCAACTATAAAATAGAGCATGACCCTGACCAGTGTTTCTTGGTGGTTAGAGAGTCAGCCTGTGTACTGAAGGGTTGCAGGTTCAATTCCCAGTGAAGGGCATGTACGTGGGTTGCAAGTTTGATCCCTGGCCCCATTTGGGGCATGTGCAGGAGACAACCAATCGATGTATCTCTCTCACATCGATGTTTCTTTCTCACCCTCTCTCTCTCTCTCTCCCTTCCTCCCTTCTACCCTCTCTAAAACACCAAAAAACAAAAAAAAAAAAAACAGAAAAAATTTCCTTGGGTGGGGATTAAGAACAACAGAAAAACAGAGCATGAATAGTAGAAAGAACACTGGGCAAGGAGTCAGGAGACCTGGAGATCTGGTCCTAAGCAAGTCAGGCTCTCTAGACCTCAGTGCTCTTTACCTAGAAAGAGAAGGGGTTACACTAGATAACTTCTAAGATGCCTTCCAGCCCCAGAATTCTGTACTGGAAACACCATCTATTTCCTGATGTGAAAAGAGGCTTAATAACATCACTTTTTAATATAGATCCACATATTCTAAGAGGTTATTGGAACTATTAGGAGCATGTAAATCTTAGAAGGTCACATGGAGTTTTGAGAAGTGTTTTGAAATAAGAAAGGAAGTGGCATAAAGCAGAGACACAACAAAAACTTCAGGCTAGGATATGGTCAGGAAAATGACTAAAAGGAAGGAGTGGGTGAGTCATGTGCACAGGGTAACTAGCAGATTCCCCCGGCTGCCGTGGGACGCACCAGTGCAGCAGGAAATGGGTACAATTAGTCAAGAAAGGACCAGGTGGTAAGCAGTCTTGAAAGCAAGGCATAGAGGTCCAAAAATTACCAATTGGGACAAAATCTCAGTCAAACAAGTTTTTGATTTTGTACAGACAAAAAAAAAAAAAACAAAAAAAAAACTAGGTAAATTAATTTTTTCATCAATTAATTTGTTCTCTGGGCATAACAGGAACAGAGCTATCTAATGGGGGCTTTGGAAAAGGAAAAGTATGGAATAAGAAGTTGTTCTGACATTCTTAAAACCACCCGAGTCAAATAAAATGTTTTGGGATATAAGAGTTACATTTCCTCAGAGAGTGCTTGTGTGTGTGTGTGTGTGTGTGTGAGAGAGAGAGAGAGAGAGAGAGAGAAGGGGAGGGAGAGGTGTGTGTGTGGAGGGAGATCTGAATGCAGTGTGCACATACGTGTAAGAGGGATTTGTTGAGGTCTGCATGTTGGGTGCTTGGATTTTTTTAAGTGATAGCTGGCATATTTTCTTAATTTGTTCCCAGAATGTAAAATCACCTAGTTTAACTTCTCAAATGCTCAACAAGTCCCTCAAACTTTGTTCCACTTTTCTGAAATCTTAGTATTCAGGAAGGGGATGTTTATTCAAGAGGAATAAAAGTAATAAAATGCTATGAGATTTTTTGCAGACAGCTCCACTTCTGAGTCATCAGAAAACAGCAAGTCTATTTCAATGTAAAACCCTAATAAAATGAACAGTTTTGATAATAAACTAGATAGGATCGTTCTTATCAAATTCAAACACTTTCCCTAGAAAAGTACATCATGAAAATATTTCTTTTCTATTCTCCCGTTTCTGAAATGCATTTTCTTTAATTATAAAAGTGACAGAAGGCACCTTTAAGATTTGGATTTTCTAATGTGTTTATGGGAAATATTCCTGGGCAGAGTTGGAGAGCTATAGCAGGTCCTCGATGAATGTTGTTTCATGCAACATCATTTCGTTATATTGTTGATGATCCATAGGAAATTAACTCTTGTTATATCAATTACCCTATGGTAAAATTGGTTTTGTTATGTGTCATTTCACTTAAAGGTGCAGAACTTATCAATGACGTTAAGTGAAGACTGGAAAGGGAAAAAAGAAAGGTGCTAATCTGAGTGTGTCTTTACCATGTGCCAGGCACTATGTTAGACACTTTATAAACATTCTTTCATTTAATCACCATAATGATCCTACCCATGAGAACAAAGGCCTTTGAGTTGCTGGCCTGAGTTGCGCAGCTCATAAAAGAAAGCATGGGATGCAGGCAAGCCCAGGTCTTCCCAACTTCAAAGCCCGTGTCCCTTCATCAGCAACAGATTCATACTACCGATTACCTCATTTTGCCACTCAGGTGGGAAAAAGGGTTCCTATCTCTTAATAAAATGTTTTGGTGTTTAAAATTATTAAACAATAAGTATAATTTACAAAGGTTACTTAGAATCAATTACATTGAATTTCCTAATTTGCTCATTTGCTACCTTAGAGTTGTAAATTTGGGCAATTAATATGAGATCATTCATTCAGCTCCATCTTAAAATCCATATCTAGAAGCAGACCACTTCCCATCACTGCCATTGCTACTCCCCGGACCACGCCTCTGTCATCTCCTTCGCTCCTCTCATAGCTCCGCTTGTCACGACTGTGTGTCTCCCCCATCAGGCTGCAAGTTAAGCTGAGCATAGAGTAAGGATGTCGCTTTCACCGTAATACTTTCAGCATCTAGCAATGGTCCTAGCCCATGGTAGGCATTTAGTTAATGTATATTTAATCAATAAATGAATGAATGACATTTCATAGATAAAAATTATGGTATGTGGGCTAAATGAGGGTAACAGGTTTTGTTTATTTGTTTGTGGGTAGCTAACTTTATTAAAAGTTTATCTAAGTTCATGTGATAACATTAAGTGTAGAAAGATCTTTAATTGAGGGCTGTAAGGTCTGACTCTAGCCCTGTGCTATTCCACATTTACGTCAATAATTCAGGTGGAGAAAGAGGAATGTTTATTATACCTCCAGCAGAGCTCAAACGGACATGTGTGAAATGACAATAGCAGATACCAAAAAGATCTTGACAGGCCATAGACACGAAAAGCAATTGAGATTCAATTTAACAGAGATAAATATAATCTCTGCATTAACATTTAAAATCAACAGTAATAATGGAGGCATGATTTGGCAATGTTTTAAAACATAAAAGATTTTAAGAATAAACCTGTATTTCAGTTCATTGCTTTCATTTGTAATCCTGTATATTTTATTTTTGCATTTAAAAACATTCCAAAAAGCGACCCAACACTAGGTTGCCAATCAAATCCATGGCACAAAATCACTAAGAATCCCTGCTGGCAGGCTCTATCTTTTAAAAAATACCTGCACTGGGATATAAATAACATACCACAAAATTTACCCATTTAAAGTGTAAATTCAGTTGTTTCTAGTATATTAATAGAGTTATGCAACCACCATCACAATCAAATTTTAGAACATTTTCATTACCCAAAAAGAAACCACACACTCATTAGCAGTCAGTTCCCATTCTCCTTCCCTCCATTGCTCAGCAATCACTAATCTATCTTTTGTCTGTATAGATTTGCCTATTTTGGATTTTGGACTTTTCATATAAAGGGAATCATACAGAATGTGTTCTTTTGTGACTGGCTTTTTAGCATAACGTTTCCAAAGGTCATTCATATTGTAGAATGTATAAGTACTTCATTTCTCTTTCAGACCAAATAATATTCTATTATATGAGTACACTATTCACTCATCAATTTATGGACATTTGGGATGTTTCCATTTAGGGGCTGTTATAAACATTCATGTACAAAGTTTTGTGTGGATGTATGTTTTTATTTCTCTTGGGCAAATATTTTGCTGAGGAATTGCTGTATTTTGGGATAACTCTTTTATTTCTCTTATTTAAGTTTCTGAGGCACTGCCAGGTTGTTTCCACAATGGCTGCACCATTTTCAATAGCAACATATGAGGAATCCAATTTCCCCACCTCCCCTCCAACACTTGCTATTGTCTGTCTTATTATAGCTCTCCTAATGGGTATCAAGTGGTATTTCATAGTTTTGATTTGCACTTCCCTAATGCCTAGTGATACTGAGCATATTTTCTTGTGCTTACTGACCTACTGTATATTCTATACTTGCATGATATTTAGTATGTGCCAAACACAGTTCTAAGCATTTTACATAAATACTACTGGATAATTATCTCTATTCCTAAGAACTGGCCAGATTCACTAACATGATTGCTGCAAGAAGCGAGATCCTTCCTATACTCCAGGATGACCTGGTTAAAATATGACTAAAAGCAAAGAGAATGAAATTCCTCAACATTACAGTGGATTGGGAAGAGCTCGGTAATTAAAATAATTTATTCATTTAGGCAACTGAATAAATAGCTCTGTTGGTATTTGTTGAAAACAAGGCTCTGCACTAGGAAAATGGGATAAAGACTGGACATGATCAGTCAAGGCACCACAATTATTGTTTGCATATTCCCGGCATCACAGATATTCAGCCAGTACACACCAGAACAGCAGGATGAGCTGCCTTTATTCTGATCGCCATGCATATATTCTGATTGGCTAATGACTGAGCTATTTTGGTTGGTAATATTTGTAGTAGCATCATAATGTCAGGTACTGTGGTAATTCTTTACAGGCGTTAAAAGTACTCTAGCCTGACCAGTGTGGTTCAGCGATTGAGCATCGACCTATGATCCAAGAGATCCCAGTTCTATTCTCACTCAGGGCACATGCCAGGGTTTCGGGCTCAATCCCCAATAGGGGGTGTGCAGGAGGCAGCCAATCAATGACTCTCATCATTGATGTTTTTATATCTCTCTCTCTCTCCTTCTCCTCTCCTTCCTCTCTGAAATCAATAAAGACATGTTTAAAAAATAATAATAAATAAAAGTACTCTAATATCTTCCTGTACATTTTCTTCATAGCATTTGCTACAATTATATACTTTTACATAATTAAATTGTCTTTCTGCCAGATTAGGGTGTAAATTCCCCGAAAGCTGGAACACATCTGTTTTGTTCAACTGTTTACCTCAGTATCTAGGACTTAGTAGGTGCTCAATAAATATTTGTCAAATGAATAACTTCATAAATAGCTCTAGAAGCAAACAGGTCCAGTTTCTAATTCTTTCTCTACCTCTTCTTACCTGTGTGGGCTTGAATATGTTTCATAGTTCTCTATACTTTAGTTTCCTCACCTGTACGTACATTAACACAGTAATAGGGTTTCTATGAGGATTAAACTAACTAATGCATTATTATCACCATCATATTAAGTTCTTATTATATATCCAGATCTTCTCAGCCCTAGGAAAATCTACTTGCAAAATGTAGTCTATACATACACAGATTTGAAAAGTCAGTCCTGAGATTCCATATCTGAATGTTTCCCTTAATCTTGTGACTCAAACTCTGGCATTTAAAATCTACCAAGCACAGAGTCAGAAGAGATTAAGGGACAAATTATGTGTTCTGACTTTGTCTAAGGTGTTTTGTCTGAGACTTTTAAAACCATGGTGACAGACACATACTGTATATAATAAAGAGGCAAAACAGCAGAGCACCTGTCAAGCAAGTATGAACAATTTTTCCAACAAACTGTATCTTCTTCCCTGAGGGTTTATAATCCAACAGTCTATAAAAACAAATGAGCAATTCATGGGATATAATCTTGCATCTGCTCTTTCAGTGCCCTAAGATTTATCATGCTGGTTTGGCAGCCAGTTTACCTCTGTTATGAACCTGATACCATCCAAAGGTGTGTTAAAATATACATAGAACATACCAATTCTCATGTGATAATTTAGCAGTAAACTTTACAATGTCTTTGGATATAGCTCCAAAGTACATTTTAGGGAAAAATGCTTGAGGGAAATCAGGAAACTACTGAACTCATGGTATGTCTCTCCAGCTTGTTGTCACTATCTAGAGTACTGCCTCACATTGGAGTGCACATTAAAAGAGTGGTTTTCAAGTTTCCCACCAAAATGCATTTTTGAAAGGTAATCAGGAAAGTGTTCACAAAACTGTCATCATCTGAACTTACTTCAATGCCTTCATGCACTGCTTTTGTCCAGGGAGCTTTCCCCCATATTTTCTGACTAAACTTTATCTGTTCATTCATTCAACAAATATTTATTGTGGAGACATTTCTATTAAGAAGTAATCCAGGGAGTGAGAATTTGATGAATAGGATATGGTCCTGAAACTGAGAATAAAAGACCCTGAAGGCTCTACTACCTGCTGCCATGAAAGTAAAACCCTTAAGACAGGTGCTGGTGAGAAGGAAAGAGGTTTATTCAAGTGCTAGAGACTTGAGAAGATGGGGGTCCTGTCCTCAAAAAACTTATATTAACATATCAGTGCAGGCAGAGGTTTTTATAAAGGGAGAGAGGGAAAGTAGAACAAAGAGATCAAGGGGAAGGGGTCGGTGGAATTTCTGGCAATGTGCAGTCCTTGTTCAGGCTCACTTTCCATTCCAATGTTATTTTTCAATGTGCAGCAACCAAATATTTGCATTTTAACTTCCAATGTAGCATTACTTGTTCCTGGAATAGGATGTTAAACTGTAATGAGAATTTGGTCAGAGGTGACAGAATACATGACTTTAATCACTAGATTGGTAATATTAAATCATGGTTACAAGAGTAACAAGCTGGGTTTAACATTTACAAAGACTAACATAGGTAGCTTTGTATAAATTCTTTTATAAGCTTACTTTATTAGTGTATTCTTATTTTAGTTCTATTCTACATCTAGTCAAACTAATATAAGTAGTATAGCATATTCATTCCCCATTACAGTCCCTTCTTTTAAGGGGTTTTTAATCTAATGAAGAAGATAGATGGGAAAATTCAGTGATAATAGTGGAGTTGCTGTTCTAAAAAGTTTTTAAGTATTCATATGAGTCACTCTTAAATTTTCAATTTGATCCATTTATCATTTAACCATTTATGGAATGCCCCCCTATATTATTCAAAGCACTAAAAGTATACACTAGGGGCTCTATTAGAAGAAAGAATCAGGACTTTTGACCTCAGTGAAGCCTTTTCACTTAACACCTATATCTTGATAACTCGTGTGTGTCCAGTAGCATTCCAGAGGCTCCATATAGCATTCCAGAGGCTCATCAACCTTGCAGGTTCCCAATGAAATTATTATCATTCACTCAAAGTATGTCCATATTGTGGTTAAAGTCCCCATCAACTGCCCAATTGCCCACAACAGAAACTTGGAATGGAATTTCTACTTCTCCCTCTCCTAATTCACCACATGTAATCACTCAGGACACCTGTCCATTTTATCATCTGCATAGCTCCTTATTCTGTTTTTCCTCACCCTCTCAGCTGCTACTGTCTTAATTCTTGTCCTCCTATCTCTAACCTAGACTACCATAAGAGTCTCCTCAGCTGGTCTCCCTGACTCCAGTCAACCTTTCTCTAACCCAGCAATTTTCAACCAGTGTACCACAAGGGGCGCACTGGTGTGGCACAAGAATTTTTAAAACATACAATACCTGACTATTTAGTCAGGGGCACTGACCACTTTTCCCTTAGATTGTCAAATAAAAAAACCACAACAGTCAACACCACAAGAGCCATTCAGTGTGAATGAATCAAAATTATACTTTTTTTTTTTTTTGTCAGATAGGCAAAATATATATATTTTGGTGTGTTGTAGAATTTTAGTAATTAGTTTTTGTGTGCCATGAGATTTAAAAAAGTTGAAAATCACTGCTCCAACCCGTCCTCTTTATTGCTACTGAAGTAATGGTTCCAAATGCAAATGTTATTATTACTCTCCACTGTCCCAAACCTTTTAATGACTCCCAATTCCATAAGATAAAGTCTAAGTCCCTTCATGATATGCACAGTAATCCTTGTGGAGTGATTTTTGTCATTACCACCCCCACCTGTGCACCCTAATGTTGGCCAAATTTAAATTTTTAGTTTTCTAAATACACTATGATGTTTCATCCCTTTATATCTTTGTAAACACAACTCCCTCTGCCTGGAATATTCATTCCCTTCTTGTTCTATCTAATCATATTCAAAGACTCTATTTATGTATCTCCTCCTCTGTAAGACCTCTGACTTACCTGAACTATAGTTGATAACTCCCTCCTTTATCCCACTACTGAAATTCACATGTGCCTCTTTCTGCCATTTCTCACTATGTTGCCATTTTAAGTCAATATCTCTTTCTAAACTCGAAGAGCCTTAAAACTGTATCTTTTATATAACTCTTAAATCCATCAAGCTCTCTCTATATCCCTCTCTATATCACCATCACCCTTACCTAAGCACCATCATCTCTCCCCAAAGCTACTGAAATAGATTTCTGACTAATCAGGTGCTCTATTTCCACTGTTGTTTTATTACAACCCATTATTTACTCTGCATCTGAAGTGGCTTTTTAAAATGCAAACTGATCATGTTACATATACAGGATGGGGCAAACATAAGTTTACAGTTGTTTATATGGAAAATAATACAATAATAAATAATAATACAAGAATAAGCTGTTTTGCATACTCACAACTGTAAACCTACTTTTGCTCAACCCTATATATCCTTCACTCCTTAACATATGTTAGTGGCTCCACGTTTTTCTTAAGATAAAGATCAGAATCTTTAGCCCAGCCCTCACCACTCTCAGGACCCCTAGCCTCGCCTTGAGCTTATGCTCCCTCCCGACTCCTCTCTCTAATCCTGCCAAACTAGCTATATTCAGCCCTTTAATCTTACCATTAAACACACAAAGCAGGAGGGGAGGGGTGTTAGATTTTCTACTGAAGGAAATAAAGTCAGTAAAAATATTTGATCAGGTGGGTACCATGATGCAAACATACCAGAGAGGAAAGGAGTCCAGATATAATGATTGACAGAATGAATCCTGCATGTCCAGCCAGAAAATTAGTGCAATAATCTGGGTGCAACTTGTGTGGTGGCGGTGTCCACAGAAGAGATAGGAAGAGATATGAAGCAGTTCAGAGGAAAAAATCTACAGGATTGTGCACCTGGCTAGTTATGAAGAATGAAGGAAAAAATAAACCACATGAGAATGATTCCCCTGACTGAAAGGGATCAAGTGAAATGAGGTCTTGGTTTAGAGGTTAAGACAATGAGTCTTAAAAGGGAGAGCTGACCAAAGGAAAAGTTCCTATGAAGACACAGACTGTATAGTATACAGATCTGGGAGCATCCACGTAGGACATAGGAAGGGCAGAGGCTTAAGTGGATCAGGTTTTTGGGGAAGGCTGCAAAGAAAGGAGCCAGAAGGTCAAAACTGAGCCTGAGGAAGTCCATAGAGTAGAGGAAACAGATGCTTTCAAAGAGCCAGGCAGAGTCTGGAATGTGTGGTATCTTGGAAATCAGAACAGAACAGGTTTCAAGAAGGAACAGGTGGCCAGTGATATCAAATAGAGGTCAAAGAAAGTCATGGAAAACAAAGACCAAGAGAGGGCTTTTGGATTTGGTAAAAAGTAATATTATTCTTGACTTTTGAGAACATCTTTTTAGAAAATAAGAACAAAAACCACAGAAGAGAGTGCTAAGAAATAGGCTACTATTGACCTCGGGGGGAAAAGTTTTGTTACCAGTTTAATATATATGTTTTTGAAAAGTTAAAAAGGCAAGCCACTGTTCACTCACCAGACATCCTGAAACACCTCTTTGTGTTCAAAAATAGGCTGCCAGATTTTGTAAGCAGAAACCAAAGACCACATGAAACAATTCTCTTAAAACCTCCACGGTTGGGAAAGCTGTGAAAAATCCCGGTATGAAATGTATTCAGAAGTTTCCCCATCTCCCATTCCTGCTTATTTAGAAGATAATTGCAGTCAGTTGTTTTTCTCAAATAACGTCTGCATTCTGTCATTGCAACATGCAAAAAGGTAGCTGGCTGCTTTCTTCCTGTTTGTGCTTTGCTCTTAAGTAGCTCAGACGTGAAATAGCCCAACTCTCCAGCCATGTCTTCATAAGCTTCTTAAAGTTTTAGAAAACATCTAAACTCTTATTTATTCATTCCAAGCCTCTGTATAAACTAGTTATTTATCAGAAATACCTATTTCCTAGCTTTCATTCAAGAAAATGAAGTAGCTGTGTCCAAAAACTCTTTTAAAAATCCCTTGTGTCCTGGCCAATAGCTCGGTTGGTTAGAGTGTCATCAATACACCAAAGTTGTGGGCTCCATCCCGTCAGGGAACAAAGACGAATCAACCAATGCATGCATGAGTGGAACAACAAATCAGTGTTTGTTTTTCTCTCTCTCTCTCTCTCTCTCTCTCTCTCAGTCTCTCCCTTCCTCTCCTAAAATCAATCAGTCAATCAATCAAAATCCCTTCTAATTCACCATTTAGTGAATTCTGTATGTGCTAAACATTATGCTAGTTTCTGAAAAGATCAATGAGTTCCTAGCCTCAAAGAGTTTACACTTCAGTTGGAAATTACATGTGCTCTCTATCTCCCGTGGGAGGTGTGGTTCCAAAGAGAGCAGGTATGGAGATGTGTGAAGAGTCCCAGCTCAGCTTATCACAGGAGGGTGAGTGAAGAGATGTCATTGATTTCCTATTTTCTGCACAGCATTGCCCTTCCCTAAAAATCACACTGTCATTACAATTGGCAGTTGGTGTATGGACCTATGGACCAGAGTGGAGAGCCAAGGGCTCTGCAAAGACAAAAATTCTTTTTTTAAAAAAAAATTTTAATATATCTTTATTGATTTCAGAGAGAGGAAGGAAGAAGGAGAGAGAGAGAGAAACATCAATGGTGAGAGAGTCATTGATTGGCTGCCTCCTGCATGACCCCTGCTGGGGATCGAGCCCACAACCCGGGCATGTGCCCTGACCGGGAATCGAACCCTGGTCTCCTGGATCCTAGGCTGATGCTCAACCGCTGAGCCATGCCCAGTCGGGCAAGACAAAAATTCTTTCACCTGAACAGGGGCATGGCTTATACTTTGCTCTTTTCACTGTGAGTGAACGTTAATGATCTTTTTCTACTGCTTACTGGAAACCTAATTATGATTTGCCCTAATCTACTGTAAAATTGTAAAATGAAGATTATTAAAGGGAGTGGAGAGATTTGAATGACTTTATTTAAATGAGCAAATGCATTCTATCTTTCAAATGAAAGAATTCAGCTTAGTTACAGCAATGACTATTTTCTCTACCTTCTGAAGATTGCAGACTAAGGAAATCTGCCAAATCAACAAAACATTTCTTCAACATATTTGATGTTTTCAATAGCAAGTCCAAAAGGTTGCCAGGAAGTTAGTCCAGAATCCAAATTTACTGTGCATCTCACTGTATCATATAATATTCAGAGCTGGTCGCTTTGAGATGTCTATATACTTTTTCTTCTGACAGTGTCTCTTCCTCCCGAAAGTATTAATTGAGTCATTCCTATTTGAATACCAATGGCCTTAATGACACCATGGCAAATTTATAAATTTAAATTTATGGTATTGGTAATGTTTTTGAAAGCTTAAATTTCATTCATCCACTATACAGTTTTAATTTATTAGCATTACGCATCTTCGTGCTTCTAAATTTTTCTTATTTTTCTGCTCTCAGGAGGCACCATATGAGCCAACAGCTTTTAGAGGTCAGTGGCAGGGGTGAAATTATGTCCTACCTTCTTGATAGAAGAATGCTTGAAAAGTCAAGGTATATTAGGAATTTTCCCTAAAATGAAATGTTGAGTTCACCTGTGGCTACCTTGGTTTTGCTTACATCCTGTTAGTTTAAAAACGGACCAACCTGATTGTTCTCTAATGGCTCCATGTTTGTTCATTTAGCCAGATAGATCAGAGGTTACACCATGTGCTAAGGACTCAAAGGTCAATTCAAGAACTCACAATTGACTTATAAGTTCAGCCTCTACAGTGAGATTCTGAGCTTTGTGAAGGCAATAATTATTTTAAGTGTTCTCTGAATTATTTCCTCTCCTGAGTAACCAGCAGGGAATCAGTACTTAAAGGAATAGCTAGGGTCATAGAATTGGGGAGCTAAGAGAGACCTCATATACCATCAAGGGCAGTGCTAAGCAATAGAAATATAATATGATCCACAATAAGAATCACATATGTAATTCTAAGTTTTCCAGTTTTCACATTTCAACAATATATTTTATATCCAAGCCAATATATCCAAAATATTATCATTTTCATATATATTCAATAGCAATTACAAATAAGGTATTTACATTATTTTTTGTACTAAATCTTCAAAATCCAGCACCTGTTTTATACCTACAGCACCTCTCAATTGAGGCTGGCCATATTTCAAATGCTCCACAGTCGCATGTGGCTAGTGGATTTCACAGTGCACAGTACAGGTCTGGAGTCTAATCCCTGCACTTTACAGATGAGAAACCAGAGATTGAGAGAGGTAAGGCGACCAGCCGATTGATGAGATGAAGAGAAGCACTGGAGAGGAGGAGATTGCGTAACCTGAAAACACAGATTCCCCTACTGGGAAAGTCGTGATGACTTTTCCCGCTTACTAAGCCCTTACAATGCCACTTTTTTCTCCCTCGCCTGATGATGAAGTCCCTGCTTCAACTACAGGCAAGCTACTTGTTCCCAGGAACTGACTGTATTTGCCCTGCTCCACCCACAGACAAGGCAGGATCACTTTTTAAGGATCAGCTTGCCCTGACCATTTTCCAGACATGAATTCTTTGATATGCTAATTGCTTTTGAAGGTAAATACAACTTCAAAATACTCTTTATATTAAGGTTTCTCTTGCTTCACAAAGAGAAAAGTTCCTATGTTCCTGTTCACTATCTTGCTCTTCGGCCAGTCAACATTAGGGAAATCAGTGGTCAGAAAGGTAATCAGACGGTTTCCAAAAGTCAAAAGGGAAAGGGCAGGTGGGGGTGCGAGGTGAGTCTTGCATTTTAGAATTTATTCCTCTAAGAGGTTATGGAGAGGCAGCACTTGTTAGGGGCAGAAGAGGCAATTTTTTTTTTTTTTTTGAGTGACAGGAAATATTCCTTTATAGAGCACGTCTATGGCTACAGAGAACTTTGTTCACATGATCTCATTTTACCCTAGGACCAGTTTGTAGGGTAGAACATTTGTTGCATTTCACAAATAAAGCTGTGTGCCTGGCATGTGCAGAGAGGCACCTTCAAAGGGCCACCCCCAGGGTGGACTCCGTGTGCCTGTGAGAGGAAAACTCAGTCTCACTTGATGGTGTGATACGTGGAGAGAGCCCAGGCCCTCAAGCCAGGGCAAGTACCCCTGGGAACCGAGAAGAGCAAAAATTACAACCGATGGTATTTGTTTCCTGTAGAAACCTTTCTAGGAGATAATTTGTAAATATATTGCCAACAAGATTAAAGGTATACAATCTACTTGTGAAACTATGAATTCAAATATCAAAGGACCTCAGGCATGATTTGGGGTTTATAAAATAATGTCAGCAATCTGATGGCTAGTGTGGAGCCAGAGAATAAGCATCTGTGCACGGTCTTGGTTGCTCGCCAGCAGCACTGGCGCAAACCAGGTTATCCCCGTGATGGCAGTGCCACCTCTGCCCCCAGCGCACACAAAATACTAAGCCAGAGCTCCAGCTACCTTTGCCTAGGGTTTCCAATTCTAAATCCACAAGCGAGCCCTGTTTAAAGGCGACCTTTCCTTGGAACCCTCTCCATTTTCCCCGGGACACGGGTAAGTGCTCAGTCCTTCGTGTCCCACGCCCTTCTGGCCAAGCTCCCTTACAACAGTGGACTTTCCATCCTCGCTGTCTGTGGGTTACAGTCAACTGGTGAGCTTCTAAAAATTAATAAAGCAAGGACACCTAGACTAATTAAAAATACAATCTCTGTGGGTAGAGCTTGTCCTGTCTTTGGTATTTTACTAAAAACAGAGAGATTAAGTCAACATTTGCATTCTAAACAGTGAAATATCTAGGCCTCTCTGTCCACCTCACTTCCCACCATCACCCTCAGCTCTAGGAACCCTGGCAATCAGGCTCATCCCCTCAAGGCAGCCCAAGAGGAAAGGCCTGTAGATTCTGATATTTGAAGGGCAGAAAGAGGCAAAAAAATAGTGGCTGGCCCAGCACCCTGTGGGCCCACAGTCAACCCTCTTCACACACACAGTTTCCACTCAGCTTCATGTGCCTCACTCTTACAAATCAACGCAGAGCCAAGAACTGCCCAATATTTAAGGAAAGAGTCTAATGCGAAGCTAGGTGCCAAAACTTACAAACCACAAGAAAATCTGAGGAAACAGAAAGTGCAGAAGGAAACTTGAAAAAAATTGTAATGAAAATATTAAAGTCTTTGGAAATTGAGTATTTTTTCACTCATGAAACAGGGAGTGGTATTAAGAAAAAAAGGGAGCACGAAGGAGAAAAAATTAGGAGATAAAAACATACTAAAGTAGACATTAAAAATCATAGAAGAATGGAGAGATAAAATTTGAGGACATTTTCTAGGAAATAAAACATAAAAGATCATAGAATAAAGATAAGAAAATAATCAGAGATCTGACAACTAAGTAACAGTTCCAGGGGAAAATAATGGAGGGGAGAAAATTATCAAAGGAATAATAGAGGGAAATCTTCCAGAACAAAAAGGTTTGGACAGCCAAGCATAAAGATGATATGGGAGCCAGGAAACAGGGACCTAACCTAGCAGCAGCAGGAAGGGATGCCCCAGATGGCAGAGGCACAGCAGCCAGAACAGAGCATGAGAGTGACTCTAGGGGGATGTCTCCAATAAAAAACATGCCCCTCACATGTTTATTGAGAAACATTTCAGAGTTCTGTCAGATAGTTCTGGCTAAATTAGTGATCAGTACTTAAAGAGTTAAACAACTGTACAAATTAGGCAATTTTTTTTTTTTTAACTTGCAAGGGTAAAGAACTTATACCTTGTGCAGCCACTGTGGAAAGCAGTGTGGAGTTGTCTCAAAAAATTAAAAATAGAACTACCTTATGACCCAGCGATTCCACTTTGGGAATTTATCCAAAGAAACCTGAAACACTAATTTGAAAGAATATATGCACCCCTATGTTCATTGCAGCATTATTTACAACAGCCAAGATTTGGAAGCAGCCCAAGTGCCCATCCAGTAGATGAGTGGATATAAAAGCTGTGGTCCATTTACACAATGGAGTACTACTCAGCCCTAAAAAGAAATCTTACCCTTTGGGACAGCATGGATGGGCCTGGAAAGCATTATGCTAAGTGAAATAAGCCAGTCAGAGAAAGACAAGTACCACATGATTTCACTCATGTGTGGAATCTAGTGAATAAAATGAACTAACAGGCAACATAGAGACAGACTCATAGATAGAGAGCAGACTGACAGCTGGGGGCGTGTGGTTGGGGGCTGGAGCAGGTGGAGGGATAGAGCAAAACAAGAAAATATAAGAGAAAAAAACCTCACAGACATGGACAACAGTGTGGTGATTTCTTGGGGGAGGAGAGGTGTAGGAGGTGAGAGCGGGTATAGGGGGGCATAATTGGTGATGGAAGGAGACTTGGCTTGGGGTGGTGAACACAATACAATGTACAGATGATGTGTTGTGGAACTGGGCACCTGAAACCTGTATAATTTTAACCAGTGTCACTCCCAAGAAATTCAATAAAAAGGGAAAAAAGGCCCTGGCCAAGTAGTCCAGTTGGTTAGAGCGTCATCCTAATATGCCAAGGTTTTGGGTACAACAACCGGTCAGAACAGATATGGGAATCAACCAATGGGTGCGTGGATGGGTAGAACAACAAATTGATCTGTCTTTCTCTCTTTCTCATCAATCAATCAATAAATAAATAAAAATAAAAAGGGAATAAAACTTATACAATAGCAAAACATAATTACCATGTAATATACTATGGGACTCAGCCGTAAATGGTCCAAATGAATGATGTAAGCACTTTGTAGTGATTCAAACCAAACTGCGACGTCACTCTATTGCAGTGGTCCACAATTGGGGCTGCACGTTGCAACCGTGTAGGGAGCTTTTAAAAAAAGTACTGAGGCCCGCTTCTCAACCCAGACATTCTGATTTAGTTGGTTTGGGGTTCAGCCTGGGCACTGACCATTTTAAAGGCCCCCAGGTGGTTCCAATGTGCTCCATTAGATGGATGGGGGTGGAGGAGGAAATGAGGGGAGCCAGTGCGTGGCACAGGACAACTCAATTATAATTTGCATAGTAGATATTCCTACCATCCAATATCAAAAGTTTAAGTACAGACAGAATCCAATCCTACCCTTGTACAACTCGGCTTCACTCTCTAACCCCTCATCTTAGTCCTGTCAGAGCCTGCCTTCATGATATTTTGCTTACCATAGAATTTTTTGCAAATTTTTGATTTTTAAAATATTGCATTAAAATGTTATTTATTTTGATGACTGAATTTTGGGGGCACCCCTGTAAATTTGTGCCTGAAGTGAGTATCTCACTGCCCAACCCTAATTCCAGCCCTCATAGGATATAAAATTGAAAAACTAAGAAACTATAGAATAAACATTACTTTAAAAAGATATATAGGCATACCAGGAGAAACTGTTAAAGGAATTAAAAGTTATTGCATCTTGGAAACAGGACTCAAGGCAGAGAGGGGTAAAGCGGGGACCACTTTTTTATTGCTACAGCCTCGACATGTTATTTGATTTTTGAAACTGGATGTATATGTTACATTAATGAAAAATAAATTTAAAAAGACTTTATGTCAGTCAATTATTTCTGTGGGCCACATGCTGGCTGATTTTAGAGCAACCACGCATTTGACAGAGGAGGAAACTGAGGCACAGAGATGGGAGTGCTTTTCCTAAGATCACTGCCAGCCAGTGGCAGAACTTCTACTAGTGCAGATAAACATGCCTGGTCTGCTTTTTTCTTGCCCGAACAAACTTTCTTCAACCAGTAACAACACACCGACAAACCCCTTTGTCTTCCTGCACTAGCAGCCCTACCTCCGCTCCTCCGCTGGAGCTTAGGCCCAGTTTAAGACCCTGGAAATCCTGGGCTTTGTGACTCTTTCAGGGGTCCTATTCCACACCATATGAAACACATCAAGATGCACCCACAACTCCATAAAGTAGTCTTTCTTTTCATGAACGAGGTGTGTGTCTTTTTATCATTTCCTTTTGGAATTATTTGGCTTTTGGTTGGTGATGATTTCTCAGCAATAATGTTGCATTCTGTGCAGAGTGAGAAAACCTACCCCATTAATTGTTTTGAAAGCTATGAAATTTTTGTCACTGTAACATTAAATAATTTATTACAAGGACACAATGTACATTTTATAGAAATGTTAATTAAGCAGATTAATTTTTATTTTTTCAGTTTTTCTTATTTTAGAGACGGTACTTTTCTTTCCAATTCATAGTTCTTGGAATAGATCATAGATCCTCAGCATCAAATAGGTCAAGTCATCCTGTAGATCACTGCAATAACCTTCTCCTGGGACTTTAGATTCATCTCCCGACCTGGTTAGATGTTTCGCTTCAAATTCTTTAATGACATACCACACAGTAACTTCCCCAAGGACCTGGTTTCTGCTGCTTCTTCACCTCCAGCCCTTACTGCCCCCTGTGGCACGCCGGCCTGAATGGCATGTAATTCCGTTAAAATGCGGGGCCTTATCTTGCCTGCTTGTCTGTGTATGTGCAGTTTCTGCTGTTTGAACTGCACTCCCTCGTCCTCAGCTATTGTTTCCTTCAATCCAATTTTATTTATAGAACTAATCATTTTTCTTACTTTTCAAATATGGGTTTCCTTAGCTAATTTCTCTGTCATAGTACTTACATTATCACACTGCTGTTTTTATTTATTGGCATGTCTATCTTATCTGATAATGCCAGCAAGGCAAGAATTATGTTATATCCATTTCATATCCCCAGCTCCTAGCAAAATGCTCGGTCCATAGTCAGTATGTGATAAATCTGGCTGAATGAATGTCCTGAACGGCAAAATACAATCGATATTGCAACTTTCGATCAGTTGCAGTGACTGGCTATTTTTCTGTCCAAAACATATCACAATTTCACTGTAACAGAAACAAAAATTGAACCTGGAGTAAAAACCCATTGTTTTGCTATTCTCTAGTTAAGTGACTCTAGAAAATTGATGTGCCATCCCACATAATGGTGGGATGAGTTTCTCACCATTTCTATAAAATTAAGATGCTATCACCCTGGCCTATATTACAGAGGCGCGCAGCAAATCAATGATTCTTTGCGTGAATGCAGCATGTAAACTCTCAAGTGTTCCACAATGTAAGGCCCTCTATTGACTAAGTCGGTCATGTGGTCTCTCTGTTAGTGATGACAGCAGGGGGACTCACACAGGGCCCTCAGCATCCTGTACTTGCATCTTTCCCTGGGCGGTAGGAACAACCATCCTTTATGTGAGGGTCTGAGGAACAGGGCGCAGGAAGAGCAGAAACCATGAAAGCACAGCATTCATTCCAGGCTAATTAAGGACTAATATCTTTGAAGAAACAAAACCTATTTCTCTAGGTAGCAGATATATAAGCTGCAAAAAGAGATTAAAAATTAAGTTTCCAGTCTGAAAAGAGTTCATCATTACTTAAGAAAAAAAAATACAGAATTGGTCGTTGGCAGAAAGCTTAGCTAGTGGGCCTTCACAGTTAAGTGAAATCAGAGAACACTCCTTGGAGCTTTGAACAGGTTGTTTAAAAGGGAGTGGGTGTGCGGTAGAAGGGGCCAATGGGGGGGGACATCTGTAATATTTTCAACAATAAAGAGTAAAAAAATAAATAAAAAGGTGATGAATATAGATTTAAGCAAAGAAAGTAAAGAACTTCTCACCAGGGTAAATGGCTAAGCACACAGATGTATTGAGAAAGCCAAGCGAGAGGCACGGGCTAAGGGGGATAAATAGGATATAGGTGAGTTTTCTTTAATAAGCCTGAAAATTAATGGCTTAATGTCTTAAACTTTATTTTGTGATTCTTGTGAACATTTCGTTTAAAGGACAATATATTGAGAAAATGAATCCAAAAATAATTCACTAATCAAATGGCATAATCCAAGAAATGTTACAATATATTCAGAGCAATTTACTAAATCTTCATTATTCTGCCTCGTGCTCTTATAAAGTCTAAATGTTATCACAGCATTTTTTGGAAGTGATGTTAGAGCTAACAATGCTTAGTATATTCCATGCACTATTCTGCATGCTCCGCGTGTATTTCAGTTTGTTGTTTCAATCATCCTATGAGATAAACCTTATTAACTACTCTTTTCATAGTTAAGGAAATGAGGCACAGAGAAAACAATTTAACTGTTTCCAGGTCACACGACAGGTCAGGATTTGAATCCAAGCTGAGTCTGCCTTTCCTATGCTATGTGGCACATTCAGAACAATAATGGCAGTCAGACCAACTTTCCCTGTCAGTAGATTCATTTGGTGGGAACAAATTTACAAACCAAAAGGGGCAGGAGAAAAACGAGGTAGGGGAAATTGCCTATACTTTTAAAATATACGATTATTGGGAAAGTATTATTAAATAAAAAGAGTAGTGCATGCGGTAATATCAGATAATTCAATATGAATATCATATATGTGTATGCTTTTTTCTTCACTGAGGGGTCTCAGCCAACAGGAGATTAACCAGACTCTCAGCCTGTAAGGTGGTAGAGGGGATAGAAGATGCATGAATCAGCTACTGCCTAGAGGTGTCTATCGCCTAATGGTAGAGCAACAATGACAAGTAATGAACTTTTATCCCAGGCTGACTGAGTAAATCCTATTCTTGAGGCATAAGTACTGTGAGAGCGCAGCAAGGAAAGTGATTAATCCTGAGTGGATGTTGGAGGGGACTTCAAGGAGGAGCGAGCCTTTGAGCTGAGCTTCTGAGGACGAGCAGGGTTGTCACTAGGTAAAGCAGCAGGGGACGCACAGTTTGGGCATGAGCCAAGGGTGGCGAGGTGGACGGTCACAGAATAGTCAGGTGTGAACATGGCAGCAGTGAAGCAGGGTGTGGAAAGGAGGCTGGAGAGGCCCTAGATTCCTGATCGTGGAGGGGCCTGAGCGCCACCACACTGGAGCGTAGAAACTTAATTTTTTAGGTAATGGGATTTGGCTTGTATTTTAAACTTTAATGTGAGCTCTTTGAAAGCAAAAACAAGGTCCATGTCTTAATCATGTCTGAATTCCCAGCACCTCATACAGAAGCTCTAACACAATACACACACACAAAATGGATAGGTGGATGGATGGATGGATGGATGGATGGATGGATGGATGGATGGATGGATGGATGGATACATGAAACATTCAATACCAGCCTTACAAGTAAAAATGACAGCATTTAATGACTGAGGAGACAGGAAGGCATCAACGTAGGTAAACACAATCTGGAAGTCCCTGGGTCTGTAGGTGGGATTCAGGAATATTCATCTCTCCTAGGCCCAGGCCAGCTTCTTCTAGGGTTTAGTAGTGTCAGATGAGTGGATGCCCTTGGGCCTAGGGGGAGGGGAGGGAGAGGGCAATTTCCTTTGGTTTACCTAAGGTAGCTTCCCTGTTTCCCTCTTCACTCACCTCCTTGCTCCTTTCACGTTACACAGAACCACTGCTACCTACCCCACAGGCCCGCACGCCTGGGGAAAGAGTCAGGCTGGTCAGAAATGTCATTTTAGATTATACAACTTCTCAGTAATCTTATTATATTCTGTTTTTTCGGGCATTTTGAAAGTCTGCCTAAATTACTTTACTCTTTGAAGGGAAAAGACCAAGTATAGACCTACATGAAAGAAAGGTGGAAGGGCTTTGCTCAAGAGGAACAGTACCCCTGGCCGGCTTGGCTCAGGGGTTGGAGCATCAGCCTGCAGACTGCAGGGTCCTGGGTTCCATTCCCAGTCAAGGTCATGTACCTGGGTTGCAGGCTTGTTCCTCGCCCAGGTCAGGGCGCATGTGGGAAGCAACCAACAGATGTGTCTCTCTCACATAGATGTTTCTTCTCTCTCTCTCCCTTTCGCTCCCTCTAAACAAATCTATGGAAAAAATATCCTCAAGTGAGGATTAACAAAAAACAAAACACACACACAAAGAGGAAAACTAGTAGCAAAAAGAGTGAAAAGCGATACACCTACAGTAATACTGTTAAATTTAACTGTTTACCCAGAAAAACATTTAGAAAGGAAGATATGTGCAGCATAAAGACCACAGAGGGCCCCAGCCCAACAGAAAAGTGTGGTGTTACTTTGGCAGAACTGGTTTGAACCTTTCCTGATTTTAGGCAAGATAGTTAACTTTTCTGTGCTTTAATTTTTCTCATCTCTTAAATGGATTCAATACCACCTCCCTCCTAGAGTTACTGTGAGGATTAAATGAGGTGACCCATATAAAGTTTTCAGTGCAATGTCTGGCATAAGTAGGAGTTCGGAAATGTTAGTTGACCCTTCACCCTCGTAAGCTGATTTATAGGAAGCTGGGTCAAACTGAGACATAAAAAGAAACTAAAAGTGTACTTGCAGTTTATGGGTAAATGCAGACAAACTGAACATAAAGGGGATTAAGGGCACTGATACAACTAAGAACATACTGGCTAGTGACTGGCATACAGATTTCAAATACCTTTCAAATTGCTCTTGCCACACCCTCCTCTGGCTCTCTCCCTTGAACCTTGATTACTAATCACAGGTTTTTAGACCTTCCCAAAGAGGTAGAAAAAAGGGAATTCCAACCAACAGGCACCGGCATGCTTGTCTTAATTGAAATTTGGGGATATGATTGGGAAGGTCACCTAAGGACTTTAAAGATTTTTTTCCAACCTTGAAAATATGATACTTATGAAGCATGGAATAGGCTGATGAATTTCAGAGAGAAGGCAGGGGTGGGGGAGTGGGTGGGGAGAGATTAACCAAAGCACTTATCTGCATGTATGCATAACCCATGGACACAGACAATAGTGTGGGGAAGGCCTGGGGAAGGGGGGTGAGTGCGGGGTAAAAGGGGTCAATGAGGAAAAAAGGGGACATCTGTAATACTTCCAACAATAAAGATAAATTTTTAAATAAATAAATAATAAATAAAATTAAATTAAATTAAAAACAATGCTGGTTGTGTGCATTTTAACCCTTACAACTACATTTTTGCTAATGGAGCCTTTGCTGCATTTAAATATAAAAAATATCACAAGAGCCTAGTTTGTGGCAGAGCAGTCATTTTTAGGAAATCTTTTTCATTTTAATCCATTTTCCATAACGCTCCTACCCAGTTTTTCTCTCCTCACAACCTTTATTTCTTTTCTGTATCTTCCAGCTAATGTCATATTTTTATTTATTTATTTATTTATTTATTTATTTATTTATTTAATGAATACTTACTGAGTGCCCACTATAATCCAGGCCCCCTTCCAGGCCCAGAGGATTCAGTAATAAGATTAAGTTCCTGCTTCCATGGAGACAAAGAAAGGGGACAGAATAAACAAATAAATACATGAAAAAAATAATTCCTGGTAATGGTAAGTGCTGCAAAGAAAATAAAGCAAGTTGTACAGAATCTTGGAAGGTGACTACTTGCTTTACATCACTTTTATAGACTCCCAGATGCCCCAGGCTGCAAGATTGCTCCAAATTTCATTGTCCTGTCGTAGCCACCACTTACCAGGACTGCAGCCAAGAAGTGCAAATGCAAGGTGTGACTCCCCCACTACCCAGTGCCACAGGGCGTTAGTTAATCCCATAACCTGACATGAGGGCTGAAAACATATTGCTAAATTACCTGTACAAAGGAGGTGCCAATTTATTCTTTCATCAGCAGTGTGTAACATTGGTCTTTCTCTGCACT
Source organism: Miniopterus schreibersii (assembly GCF_964146895.1). Taxonomy (NCBI): domain Eukaryota; kingdom Metazoa; phylum Chordata; class Mammalia; order Chiroptera; family Miniopteridae; genus Miniopterus; species Miniopterus schreibersii. The sequence continues at coordinate 15,622,662 of NC_138112.1, read as the reverse complement.
CTCAGTCATGAATTATTATATGCTTCTATAGTCTTTGTCAGTTTGATCAGTAAAAATACATTGTTTGAATTCACTTTTTTTATGTTGATTGGTTACTTGTATTTTTTCTTCTGTAAATTGTTATTTTAAATGCTTTAGATATTTATAAATTTATAAAAGTTTTTATATAGTAAATAACCTTTGTCTATCTCACATGTAATAATTATTTTTGCCCAATCTGTCATTTGCTTTTAAAAAAATATTTTATTTTATTTTAAAGCCTGGTTAATTGAGATTTAATTTAGAAAAAGTGAAAATTTCATTTTTTCTATGATTTTAACAAAAGTATACACCAGGGTAACCATCACTGCAGTTAAAATACAGAGTATTTTATCACCCTCAAGAAGTTCCCTCCTGCTTCCTACTCTCCCAACCCTTCTCCCTTGTAACCAGTGATTTGTCTTCTATTCCTATAGACTTGCCTTGTCCACAATGTCATATAAATGAAATCATACGGTATGTAGCCTTTTGAATCTGGCTTTGTTCACTTAGCATGATGCATTTAAGGTTTATCCATGTATCAATAATTGTTTCCTCTCTATTGCTGAGTAGTTTTCATTTTATGCATGTCCACAGTTTTCTACCCATACACCAATTGATGGATGTTTTGATTGTTTCCAGTTTTGGGTGATTATAAATTAAAAAATAAAGTCTCCATAAACATTAACATAAAAAAATTTTTTTAAGAGAGAGAAGAAGGGAGAGGGAGAGAGAGAGAGAAACATCAATGTAAGAGCGGAACATCATTGGCTGCCTCCTGCACCATCCCAAGCCCACACCTGGGCAAGTGCCCTGACCGGGAATCAAACTGGCAACCTTTCCATGCACGGGGCAATGCCCAACGAACCGAGCAACACCGAAAGTTTTGTGTAGGCACGTGTTTTCATTTCCTGTGGTTAAATACCTAGGAATGTGTATTGAACTCTGTAAGAAATGCCAAGCCGTTTTCCAAAGCAGCTGTTCCACTTTGCCATCCCATCAGGGCTCCAGCTGAGTGGGAGAGTTCTCTTTGCTCCCTGGCCTTGTCTGTATTTGATATTGTCCGGCTTGTTTTCTTTTTCTTTCCTCTTTTCTCTTTTTCATTTTAGCCTTTCTAATAAGTGTGTGGTAGTGTCTCGTTGTAGTTTTAATTTGCGCTTCTCTAATGAATAATGATGATGAACGTTTTTTCAAGTGTTTGTTGTTCTTACATCTTCTTTGGTAAAGTGTTTCAATGTTTTGCCTGTTTTTAAAATGAGGTTGTTTGTTTTCTTTTGGTTAAGTTATGAATGTCTTTACATATTCTACAAGCCAGTTCTTTTTCAGATGTTTGTTTGGCGAATATTTTTCCCCAGTCTATGGCTCATCTTTCCGTTCTCCTTTTTAAAGAATTTGTCTTTAATTTTCATTAGGTCAAATTTATCAGTTGTTTCTTTTATGATTTATACATTTTGTGTCTTCCCTAAGAAATATTTGCCTATCCCAAAGTTGCAAAGATTTTCTCCTATGTTTTCTTCCCGAAGTGTTATGGCTTTAGGTTTCACATTTAGGTCTATATTCCCCTTTCAGTTATTTTTGCCTGTGGTGTAAGGAATGGGTCGAGGCACTTTTTTTTTTTTTTTTTGCATCTGGATGTCCAATTATTTCAGACCATTTTTAAAAATAGTCAATCTTTTCTCCATTGAACTGACCTAGTACCTTTGTAAAAAAATCAATTAACTATACATGTGAGATCTATTTCTGTACCTTATTTCTCCATTTATCTCTGAGTTTATCCTTCTGCCAATACCATATCACTTTGATTACGCTCAGTTTATAATGTCTTAAAATCAAGTTGTGGGAATTCTTCAACTTGGTTCTTTTTCAAAATTGTTTTGACTCTTCCAGTGTTTTTGCTTTTCCGCATAAAATTTAGAATCAACTTGTAGATTTCTATAACATAGCATGTTAGGATCTTATTTAGAACTGAAGAATCTATAATTCAACCTGGAGAGAAAATTCATCTTAACAAAATTGTCTTCCAATCTGTGAACTAAGTATATCTCTCCATTTCTATAGGTAGTTTATTCTCTAATCCGTGTTTTGTAGTTTTCAGCACATATTTTTTACATTTTTTGTAGGTATTTCATATTTGTTGGTACTATTATAAAAGATACTTTAAATGTTTCCCATATTTATAGTATTTTTGCTCTTATATGTTTATGTATATATTTTATGTATTTAACAACACTTTATCTGTCTTATAGCTTACCAGTATTTTTGCCTGTTTTGCCATTTACCTTTTAATTATGTTTATAGCCAAATTTTTAAGTCTTTTTATTTATGGTTTCTCCTTTTGTATAAATTCTTTATATTTCAAATTACTTTAATTATTTTCATCTACATGATTTCATTTTATCTTTATGGTAAGTACAATAACTTCAAAAAAGGACACTGTTATTCCTCTTCTAAAGCTTATTACAGTGACATCAAAAGGTTAGTTTCTCAAAGTTACACAGTTCATTACAGGCATTGTTTAAACTAGACTCACAGGTACTCTGGTTCTCTTATAAATACTTTTTACAGACCCGGCACTCAAAAAGCACACAGTCTAATAGGAAAAAACAGATAAATAAATGAAATTAATAAAGCTTCAGAGGTAGCCCAGGGGAAGTACAGTACTTAGCATCTGAGGTGTGGTGATGTCAGTACTAGTTGAGATTGTGTGTGCTTAACAGTAGATGCAGTCCCTACATCACATGTTAATTTAGTTCCTGATCAAAGCAGAACCTACAGGACTGCATTTTAAGACTTCCTTTGCATTGCTTTCTGGACTTTCTGATTCATGTATTTATTCTACTAATTGAAGACTTGGAGATCACATCCTGTCATATGACAACTACCAGATGGGGTAAGCCAGTATTCCAAGTGTGAATTCATATATTTCTTAAGTGAAAAATAAAAAGCAGTACTCAAAAGAAGTCGAATAGAAAAGATGTTATCATCATGGACAAACTTTTCGAAAAGCTGGCATGTGGATCAAAATGTCATGTACTATTAATGGTTCCCATGGGATTCCTTGTGATGACTATTGGTAAAATGTTTGAATACATATAAAGAAAGGCAGCTACTAATTGCTTTCAGATTAAAATCACATTAAGCCTTTAAGAGAATGACACATATTTTCCACCCCAGAAAATATTAGTTTATCAAAATACAGGAAATAGCAGAGGATTGTGTATCCAATTTCAGTAAACAAGAGGATATTTCCTTAAGCTAAACACGAGTACCGATCAATGGCCTCATTTAACTCTACTTCCAGAAAACCAGCCGGAGGCAAACCTGCCTTCTCTTATGACAAAGCCTAAACTGTAACTCAGGAGCTAAATGTCGATGGTGAATAAGAGAGTTCACCGTGATTTAGCAGAATATTCTTAGTCTTCTGAGGGAAACAGAACTAGCCTTACAAAATCTCACAAATCATTATTATTCAGAAGCTTCTGCCTTGGATCTTTGCTGATCACCCAAATTGCAATAAGTCTCCCAGAAAGAAAAGGCTCTCCATCTGCGGACTACAGACCCACTCACCTGTCAACAGAATTTAAACAAAATGCAGTTGTATTTGTTGCAGATATTTTAGTTTTGTTTAGGTGGAGAGAAAATATGTTTCTTTCAGCTTTTTATAAAAAATAAAATTTGGGAACACAAAACTTTATTTAACACACTGTATTTATTCAGCTTTGGTCCAAAGAAGGGAAGAAAACAGGTAGGAAAGAAGAGGGATGAAAATAGGAGAACTAAAGATAAAAAAGGAGTCTAAAAACGAGCATTTAAGGAAAACTGTTTAACTCGAAGAGATTGATTGAGTTGGGAACGAAGCAAACATGGGGAGCAAGGAAAGTGTTGGAGAAGAGAATATTCGCATGGACGTACATCCCACAGGGAGGTAGGTACACATGGTAATTAGGCAAGAAGATCATGAAGCAAAAGTCTAGAAAAAATAAACAGAAGGTATATGGATACTGAGGAAAGAAATAGGTGTTAACTATAAATAATCATGGACGAGTTCACAGAATCATGTCATATTAGCAGATCTAATTTCCTTCTATAACAAGGTTATTAAATCAGTGGGTGAAAGGAATACTTCCATTGATTTGGGATATATCTGGCCAACTCTCTCCTAGTACTTTTATGAATTAAAAAAACAAAAATGTAAGTTGGATGCTGGCCAAGGTAGATGGGTGGCTATCTAGTTGAATGACTATACCCAAAGCATATTACTTAACAGATTACTGTCCATTCATTCTCCAATTATAAACTCTTATTGAGCAGCTACTCTGTTAAACCTTAGAGATACCAAGAAGACCAAGCTGTGGTCTCATAATCTATGAAAGGAAAAACAGTTCTATCACCAATAACTGCAATAAACTGTTCAGTAACTATGAGGGTAACTGGAGGACAATGTTTAATGAGAAGGCACAGTGTTCTTTGCAAGCCTTACCTTACTCAACATTTTTACCAATAATATATCTAAAGTCAGAAAGGACTTGTTTATCACTTTATAAAACTTAATAGAGGTTGCTGTATGTTGGTAGGTAAAAATAAGAAGTCTAATAATTCGCAATGGCGAAATGATGGGTAAAGCCAAGATGAATTAAATATAAATAAATTCAGTGATCTATATTTAGGTTAAAAAATACAACCGCATAAATACAGGACCTGGAAGACAAAACTTGACAGCAGCTCATTTAAAAAGAACCTGACTCCTAGTCAAACACAAAGTCAACATAGCTTAGCTGTAAAATGTAATGGATGAAAACACTTGTGTAATTTGGTGTTGTATTATAAAAGCAGTGTATCCAAGCCAAGGAGTGTTATGATACTACATTTGGTGCTCACAAAAATTATTCGGAAGTGTGACATATTAGAGAGGATTGTACAGGAGGCAACCAGGAGTGGTGTTTATATGAAACCAATCCACTTTATATTTTTAAAAATATGTAAGGAAATGGAGCTCTAACATTGACAGAAAAGAAGATGTTATGAAACATGTAATTGTCTTCTTTAACGATGAATACAATTGTTCTATGAAGTCCCAGAGGGTGAAATGGGAACAACTAACTTTTCTGTTGGGATTTATTCTTTGCCAAGAACTGTCTGATACATTATAACTTGGTTCTCATTATGGCCCTGAGAGCTATAATGCAGGTACAACCAGTCACCACCATTTCATAGGTGAGGAAAGAGGTTCAGAAAGGTTGGGTCTTGCCTAAAACACTGGGATCCAATTCTAGTTTTCTAACCCCAGACCTGTGCTTTTCACATAATACCATATCATCCTTCCACCTGGAAGCATATTTCATCTCAGTATAAGGAAGCCTTTCTAATAATAAGGACCACAGAAGAATAAAACAGACTGCCTCACAAATTAATGATCTTCCATTCCCAGAAAAAGGCAACAAGGGCTGGAGGACTTTGTGTCAAGGACATTTTGGAAGTGACTTATATTCATAGGGGAGGTGATTCCCCAAGTCCATTCCAATAAATGAGGAAAGGAAAGAAGGAAGGAGGAAGGGAATGAGGGAGGAAAGGAAGGAAGGTAAGAAAGAAGGAAAGAAAGAGGGAAGGAAGGAAGGAAGGAAGGAAGGAAGGAAGGAAGGAAGGAAGGAAGGAAGGAAGGAAGGAAGGAAGGAAAGAAGGGAGGGAGGGAGGGAGGGAGGGAGGAAGGAAGGAAGGAAGGAAGGAAGGAAGGAAGGAAGGAAGGAAGGGGGGGAGGGAGGGAGGAAGGAAAGAGGGAAGGAAGGAAATTAGGTTGGTTTTCAAAGATCCAAGTCATCCATGGAATCCATTCATTCAGCAAAGATTCACTGATTTCTCTCACTAGATCCTGAAATAGTGATAAGCATGTCAATCTTAAAAATAGAAACCTTGGTATTAAGTACTAGTTCACTCAGTTATGTATGTGCCTTTTTGAGTATAAATTTCCCATATGTCAACTGAGGATTATAAAATCCACCTCAAAAATGGTAAGGATTTTGAATGAGATAATATTTATAAAGTACACATAGTAGGAGCTCAATAAATACTAGTTCCTTTCTCTCCTCCAAGTATGAGAGGTGCTGAAGGTTCTTGGAGATAGTTTGCATGAATTGAATATGACAATAAGACAGGACCTGGATATAGAGAAAGTGGAGGGCTGGCAGAACACCTCTTGCTTGGTGTCCCCATGATTTAGCTGGTCTGAGGGTGACCACACTCGCTTACCTGTGTAAGGATAGGATGGTGTTTTAATTCACAAGCCTAGAATACAACATGCTCTGACACTTTACTTGAGCTTGAATTCTTAATCTCAGATTTATGTCTTTTTATTGATTTTTGTACACTGTTGAGTAAACTGTACTAGTTCCTTAATCTCAGACAGAATTGAAGAAAAAGAGATATTTGTCTGTTGAATGCTCTTATAGATAAATGGACATGGGGGCTTACTTTGTAATGACTTATGCATCCAAAACATTATCCCTCTAAACATGCTTCTAATCAGAGAAAAAGAAATCATTTGCCGAAAAATAAGGAATTTTCCACTTAGCAGATTTACCAGTCACACATCCCTGTTTTGAAAATCCAGCTTCTTGGCTATATCTAGAGTGGTTTAGGATGTAATATTTTGGACAATTTGGCCAACTTCATGTTCTGGCCAGAAATAAGAAAACACCAAGAGAAAATGTGTCGCCTGGTCATGAAAGATTTGTGGTTGACACATAAGCTCACCCAGCTATGGAAACCAAGATTGTAAACAAAAACTTGTTCAGCCTTGCTGAGATATTCTTCCAGAAATAAGACTGGATGAAGGCTTTTATTTTTTTCCTGTTTTGCTTTAAAATATAAATTAAATATTTGCCCAGAATAATTAACAAAAACCAAATTCTTATTGAATACAGTCTGGTTTACTTACATTCATCTCCTATGTGTACCCAGGACAAAAGATACAAAGAAATGTAAGTAAATCTATGCTTAGATGCTTTCCCATGTTAAGAATATATATTTAATACATGATACTTCATATGTATTAAGTAGCAATATAAAATATATTTGATGCTTATAACAATAAAATTTACTGGGTACCTAACCTGTTATGTAACATGGACACCCATCTTTGCTTGAGAAACTAGTGGAGGTGGAGGGTGTCAGATATAGACAAACTTGTAGTTAACGATATAATGTCAGATGGGTTTCATTCAAGTTTAGCACTACAGGACTATCAGCAGGCTATGGCAAGATAAAATTGTGTGTTTGTGTACACACACACACGTGTCTCACACACACACACACACACACACAGAAGTTTCCAGCTTTCAGAAAAAGCTGTGTTATTAAGCCAAGTGATAACCTAGCCAAATAGCTTAAAAATCACATAATGCAAAGTTTAACAAGAAATGCAAAATAGAAATTCACTTCCTAACACATTAAGAAGCAAAACAACAATTTTCAACTTTCAAATATCTAGGACTTACCTGGGAACATGCTTCTTCAATCACAGACTCCAAAGTCTTAAAACTCCTTGCACACAAAAAATGTAAATTCCTTTAAAAATCTCTATGAAATAACTTTTTAAAAATCATAATAATTAACCATGATCATCATCACATTTCCTCCTTTCATTTTATCCAGATGGTAACATTAACTGCAAAAGGAATGAATTAGGATCATTTCTAAGACAAACTTGCTGACAACAAGAGCATAATTTGGATGGTAGAATAAATTATTAGAGAAGAGAACCTTTTTCCCCCTGATATAATTAGGTTGTAATTACATGATATCGAAATAGCCATTTGAAATAGGTAAGGTGGTCCTACTCATCAAGCATTTCCTAAGGAGAATCTATTATGTGTATAAACCTACAGTACGTACTTGATGGCCGTGGGGAGGGGAGATGGGGCGATTGCCTGAGTGAGGTCTAAGCCATTAAGGAGCCTCAATCATTGCCTTAGAGAAAACATATAAAACATGCATATAGGAAACAATAAATGTATGCTATAGACAGTTAGTATTAGATTATTTTAATGAAACTTAATGTGCTCTGGATTGATCTAGGAAAAGAGCGTGATTTGGAGCCTGAACAGATAGAATTTGCATTGTTAGAGACAAGAGGAAAACAGTATTAGCAAAAGCACAGCACTCTATTTTGTCTCCTAAGTGGCCAGGTTGAATTGAGCTGCTTTTTTGGGATTACCAAAGCACAGCTTTAGTTTTTCAACAATAAAAATCATAAAGAAAGGAGGAGAGAGCAAGGACAATAGGATATAGAAACATAAAGGGGAAATAAATTTCCATATAGAAAGAAGAATAATTTCTACTGTTAGACAGACAAAACATTTCCTCACTGAATATCTCTGGGTTTATTTAAATAATAATCAGAAGAAAATAGCAAATATTTATTGAGCACATATCATGTATCAGACATTATTATTCCCAGCACTAACGTGCATTAATTCCTTTAATCCGGTAAGAACACTGTGAAGTAGGAACTCTTTCCACCATATCCCAATAGCCCATGACCCTCTAAAACTAGGAATTTTAAATCAAAGATTGATTTCATTTGGTCATTTTCAATACTTTCTGGGGTTTTTTTGCATCAGAGAAGTTTGTTTTAGGAAAATTGCCCTGAACAGATGGCGGAGGCCACGTGAAGAGTGATGTGGCTGACTGAGTGTCCTAGAGGCATTGGGGGCAGTAAAACTGCGGTGACCACGCAGGCGGTGGCCAGGCTGAGAGTCAGGCGGGGTGGGGTGGTGGCTGCAGGAGCACTGGGCCCATTTCTAGCCCGAACACAGGTGCAATGAAAGCTTTCCACGTTGGGTCGGCCATTTGGCGTTCAGGAGTGTCTCTGAAGCCAGGTTGCATGTTTCGAGGCTGAGGAAGATATAGTAGAGTATGATGATGACTTTGCTGGATTTGAGGATGTCGCAGAAGAGGGTGTTCCTGAACCTCCTCAGTGGGCGATTACCATTGAAGATGATGAAGATGAGACCCCTGTGGAGTTGGGAGGGTGGGATGAAAACCAAGGAGATTTTGAAGATGCAGATACCCAGGAGGGAGATACTGAGAGTGAGCCTTACAATGATGAAGAATTTGAAGGTTAGGAAGACAAATAGTTACTTCTAGAAAAAAGAAAGACCCAATAACAATTGTTGATGTTTCTGCACACCTCCAGGACAGTTGGGAGAGTTAAATTATCTAGAAATTTTGATGATGACCGGTCTGCTTCCCTACATCACTGGGAGGAATAAAAACAGTTGCCTTGCTTGGGACTGGGGTTTAACACTAACAGAGAGCTTGCGGGGAGCAACTTGACCTTAGTAGAAGCATCAAGCACAGGAAAACTGAACCAGGAGAACGAGTGTATCTATAACCTGGGGTGTCCTGGTCTAGTGCGTGGTGAGGGGAGGGCTGCTTGTCCAGCTCAGGCTCCTCAAGAGATAGAACTTACTGAATGTCCTGGCAAGGATGGTAAGGCCCGTGAGTGATGGAGTGCAAATAAAAGTAACCACGAATGATGAGAACAGGGCTACCTGTGTGTGCGCTGTTGGCACTTGGAAGCCTTGGTGAGACTGCAGAAAGAGAAGGAGTGAGTTTTGTAGTGACAAACCTAAGTCTGGAGCCAAGCACGGACTGCCAGGAGCTGATGAGACTGAAGCCGATCATTTTTTCAGACCATTTCTTGTGTCCAAAAATTATGCAAGAGGAAGGTCAGCCTTTAAAGCTACCTGACACTAAGAGGACACTACTGTTTACATTTAATGTGCCTGACTCAGGTGACATTTACCCAAAGGATATGGAGGCTTTGCCACCTTTGATGAACACGGTGATTTATTCTATTGACAAAACCAAAAAGTTCCGACTCAACAGAGAAGGCAAACAGATAAGAACAGAGCTCAGGTCGAAGAAAACTTCTGGAAGCTGACGCATGTGCAAAGACAAGAAGTGGCACCTTCTCGGGGTGAGGAGAGGAAAGGAGCCAAGAAAAAGCAAATCTCAAGTGAGGAAGATCCTGAGAAACACCACAGACTGGGGGAAGCTGCCCTGAGGCCTGAGCAAGAGAAACTGGAAAAGCAGCAAATGAAAATGAAACAAACTGAGGTCAAAGCCATGTAAAGTCACCCCAGACATCTGGGTCCTGATGCCACATGTGAGCTCTAAATTCACAGGAAACACAAAAAATACCAGTACATTTCTCATCTTCAAGTTTAAACACTACCAGTGACTGAGAACTCCTATTTTATCATCTGTTCTGCTTTTTGCTTGAAGTTTTAGACGTCATATGTAGATACATTGGAAGGACGCTGTTTCGGTAATTTTATTCCAGATAATCAAATTATTTTGATTATTTTATGAAAGGAATGATATATGAACTCTGTAGTTTTAAAATATTTTAAAAATTATAACATGAATATGAGTGCTTCTAGTGTTGTGGTATTTCAAGACACATAATGAGTTTATAGATATATAATTGGATTGTTGCTTTTTGTTTAAAACTAGGTAGCTGAAATGGCTATAAGAAAATGACACTAAACCAAGATTCTACAAATAACTATTGGAATTGCACAATAAATATTGCTTAGTGTTTGTTTTTTTAAAAGTAAGAAAATAGATTTTATTTTCCATGAACAGTAAATTCAAACAGTTGAAATGTAAATTTTAAGAGTTACAATTAGGAAATTCCCATTGAGTGTTCAATACAAACTTCACATATATGTGCCTTATGCATATACTTTTAAATTATTAGTATTGATGAGAAACAAATCTCAGTCTAAGAGAATGAGAAGTCAACTAACGTGGAACAGAGGAAGCAGAGAGAGTAGTATCAGAAGAACCCCACTTACGGATTTAATAAGCCAGGACTATCAGAATAAACTAGTGACCTAATGCAGAAATGTATCTACTGCACTGGCCAGTGTGGTTCAGTGGTTAGAGCATCAGCCTGAGCACCAAAGGGTCATGGGTTTGATTCCTCATCACAGACACATACCTGGGTTGCAGGTTCGATTCCTGCCCCCATTCAGGACACAGAAGCCAACCAATCGATGTGTCTCTCTCACATTGATGTCTCTCTCTCTCTCCCTCCCTCCCTTCCACTCTCTCTAAAAATCAGTGGAAAAATATCATTGGGTGAGGGTCAATAACAGCAAAAAATGTATCTTCTGTAATCTTGCATTTATGGTAATATACCAGATCTATCAGTAACAAGTCAAGTGGGTGTAGCAATGATAGCTTCTATTACTTCAACTTTCCAGCAGTTCAGAAAAATCAACATATTTTTTTTGCAATGGAGTTTTCTGGTGACTCCTTCAGATAATATTAATAATTTTAAACATCTCTGATCTTTTCCCAAATTTATTAAGCAAAAATTAATGACTTAAATGCTGATTCCATCCTTGTTTAGTAATTACAAGTTTCCCTCTAACAGCAAGAATGTCTTCCTGGAAAACTGGTTTCCCCACATATATACCCAGCAAGTTGTTTCTTCATCGACTGAATAGGTTTAAACCACCAATTGGCTTTAAAAGTTCATTAAATGGTCAGCAATGTGTGAATCATAGTTGTAGAAATTTTAAGGGTGACATATTCATTAGACTAGTTTCCAATTAAGTCTAATAAGTTTAGAATTCTATGAATTCCCAGTTACTCATTTCACATAGTTAATCACTGCAGTATTGATGTTGTTTATACCATTTGAAAGTACTGAATAGCATTTTAGATTCTATGGCATGCTTTGCCATGCCTTATCTTATTAGGACCTTATGACAAACCCTGGAAATCATCCAGGCAAATCATCTGGCTTCTAATCCAGAGCTCTTTCTACAGCTAATAAACAAGGGTTATGAGAAGGCAAAGAGAACAGTGGACTCTCAGTCATTAATGGACAGATTTTCTAGTTTATAGTGAACTGGTCTTCTTTAGCCTGACTTTTGGAAGGGTCAGACCAACCCACAAATTGGATGTACAAATTCCCCTGACATATTTCTCTCATCCGCTATAAAGTTTAATATTTGAAAGAAGTAGTTATAGATTGAAATACTGAGTTCTGCTGATCTCCCACCTACTTTTAGATAGCATGGGGATTTTCTTGACCATCTCTATTTTTTAAATAGTTGAGTAATTTTCTAAATTTGCATTTTAAGTTGAAGGCTGCGTCATTGCTAGAATCTGGCTCATTGTAGTCTTGTCTTCCTACTTGTCATTCTTTCCATTTAATTACTCTCTGGAAACTGAGTTGTAGAGAATATATAATTTTCCAATAAAGTAATGCAATAAGGATTGTTTATACTTCTGAAGTATTTCTTGTTTTGTTTTTTTCCATTCTGTATATCTGCATATACAAAAAGTCTGAACAATTTGCTTGTTTTCTCTTAGCCCTACTGGCTTTTTTTTCATGCCCTTTTGGGAACTGAAGAGATAGACAGCTCATGGCACTTATAGCAATAGTTGGTGTCATTTCATTTTGCATTTTTCCATTATCCCCACACTCAAACCTATACTCTATATTTCTGCTTCACCTATATCCTGACCTACTCAGTGTCCACCACCTGTATCTATAGGCATTTGCTTATAGAGATAAGACGTGGAAGGTATGGAAGGCATTTGTATTTGAATAACTGGAGGAAATAACATCCTAAGTAGTTCTGAGCAAATTGCACATAAATTTATACTGGGACTGCATTAAATTATAGTTTTTATTTTTTAAAAAAAGCTCATATCACTTTAAAACATTACAGAGGGTTTCTAAATAATCACTTTAAGTCTAACAGGTAACTAACTTTATTATGTTAAGGAAAGATATTTCATGAGTATTAGATAGACCTTAAAAATGAAGCTACCACACCATAAGCAGAATAGTTATAATGAAGACGAAAGAGGCGAGCATGTTTTACATGACAAGCATGAAAGTCAGGAAGAACAAAAGCGAAAAACAAAAAAATGTCTCAGAGAGCTAAGAGTAGGCCAGAGGCAAACAAAATTACTTAGGTCCCAACTTAGTTTTTCTATTCTCTGTTAATGTGAATGTGAATCTGAAATGAAAAGAAGGTCATTTCAAGAATAAGGTGAGTAACCAATCCTCTACACCCTATACTGGTTGTTATAACATCTGGAGGTTTATGTTTCTTTCTAGGTTCAATACTTTAAGAGGATTTAAAGTACACCAAAGCAATCGTGTGTTCATTTGTTCATCCATGAATTCATCTATTCTTCTATAAACACTTCTTGAGCACCTACTTTATACTGTAACCCATATTAGATGTCAGGAAATAGATTCATTCATTCGTTCCCTCACTCACCCACTCATGCAAGCCCATCATGTTCCAGGAAGTGAACGAGTCAGTTAAGGTCCCTGCAGTCACCGAGCACACAGATATGCTCAAGAGAGCTTAAAATGCAGTACGAAAGTCACTGTAGTAAGAAGTATGTATAAAGCATCTGTAAAGCTCAGAGCATAGAGGAGAGCACAGGATATGGCTAGAAGAGGAAAGGGCTTAACTTGGGCCTTGGGGAATGTGTCAGTCAGCGCATGGGGAAAGGGGGAAGGGTACTGCTGGCAGAGAGCGGCATGTGCAAAGCCACTGAGGTGCAAACAAGCAATCAGGCTACAGCAGGAATAAGGAATAGTTTGGTCATATGAGAAATTGTTAAATAAACGATATATTTTTTAAACCTGGAGACTAAGAGACTCATGGTCAGGGTATTATTATTGTCTTCAAATATCTGGAGGTATGTCATGTGAAAAAAAGGAATTCCACTCCATAGGGCAAAACCAGAAGCATTCCATAGAAGCTACAGAGAAATAAATACCTCTAGGGTCAATGTCAGGAAAAAGTTGCAATGAGAGTTGTTTCATACAGAACGAGATGCCTTTTGTGGGAGTAAGATCAAACTGTAGAAAATACTCAAGTCGAACCTGAACAAATTCAAGAAAAAAGAGGGCTACAGAGCTAACTCCCACACTGTGTTGAGTACCGACCTTTAAAGTCAAGTCCAATGGTTCAGTTTCATGGAGACCTAAGATCAGGTCTCGGTGTTCTGAGAGCACAGGAGAACCCTGGGGGGGAAACGAGACCTTGATGAATGAATCCAATGCTTTTACTTTACAGATGAGGAATGATAAATGGCTAAGGTCAGATCAGTGGCAATTCAGTGGCTACGTTTGGATTAGAATCACCTCTTCAATGCCCGGTGCACCAATCATTTCACATCACACTGCTGCTCTTAAGCAAATCTAATTATCTGGAACCAAAATTCTCAAGAGCATATACACTCAATAACCAAAGCACAATCTGCAATGTCAGAAATAAATGGGCTTCTGGAGACTTTTACCTTAGCCCAGGAGAAACAGATACCAGATCAATGAATAATAAAGAAATGGTGATGACAAGGAACCAGTTCAGAACAATTCATTCCAAGCGAACCTTTCTTTGCTTTGCAACAGGGTCAGGCAATGTATCTGTGTATGCTATTCTCATCTTTATCCTATCGGCAAGGATATATCTGAGCTCGTGATGGGTCTCGCACTGAACTAAGCACACCAGGAAGATAAAAGACGACATCTCCAGTTTCGAGAGGCTCAGAATAATACAATGTGACATGACCAAAGCTATAGACAGAAAGAGAGGATGTTGGGGTTTTAAAGGGCGAGTGAAGAGGTGAGGATTTTCAGGGTGGAGAGAGCAGTATGTAAAGGAGAAATGCATTTGGTAAACTACAGGTAGCGTAGTATTTCAGCAGCTGACAAAATCTACATAATAATCTTCGTGCATAATGTAAATTTACTAGGTAGATAAATTACTGACTGGCTGAAAGGCTGCTCCCTAAAAGTAAGGGGCAGCAATTTGATATAGATTTGGGGGAGGGGGAGAGGTTTTAATTGGCTTTCATTTTGTGAGGTTAAAATAAAGCAAATGTATAATTTGAGGACAAAATAGCTTAACAATGACATACAGAGTTAAAGATTCATAGGTATAAAACTTTCATTAACTACAAATTCTATGTGACAAAGTAAAGCAATTTAGGGCTACTAACTAAAGATATTGTAGGAGATACAAGCCAGAAGATTTCTTTTTACTTTGAGAATCTATAGTTGTACAGATGAGAGTTATACAAAACGAGAGGCTTAAGTGACCAGAAAAAGTACTGGATTAGAAAGTGAATTTCTGAATTCAGTTCTCGATATGTTATTTACTATTCATTCAATCTTGGGCAAATCTTTGGGATTTAGTTTCTCTGTCTCTAAAGAGAGTGTTTTGGGCTAGATAATTAAATTCTTAGTTTAAAAAATACAAGTTAGCCTTCAAGAATCTGCTTATCCTTATATCCCAAGTTCCTAAGCCACAGAAGGGCCTCAATAAGTATTTCCTGAATGAATGGATGAATGAATGAATGAATGAATGAATGAATGAGTGTCCCTTCTGTATAATGTGGCCACTGTATGCTGACCACCACGGGCAATGTGGGTGGAACAGGTTAGGGAGAAAGCTGTGCTACACTGGGTCCAATTGAAAACTCCTATTTGAAGGTTGGCCCCTCTTCCTTCACTGAAAGAATGTGTATAGTTAGCGAAGAAAGTATGCTTCCTTACATAACCTTTATTTACTTTTTAAAATTAACAAAAGTAATACTCATTGTATTACAGAAACAGAAAATGAAGAAAAAATTAAAACTCCTGGTAATTCTATCACCAAGAAATTTCCATTTCCCCTATTTTTGTGTATAGCCTTTCAGTCTTTTTCTTATACATTTACATACACACTGGAGTAACTAATTGTATACATTCTGTTTTAAAACCTGTCCCCACACACACATACTTGATAATACAGCATGAATTTTTCAAGGCAGTGTACTCCATTGTATGAATATACGTATTATAGTTATGTAGCTAATTTCCTGTGGTTAAGCGTTTTGGGTATTTCCTTTTTTGCCTATCTATAAACTACATTATCATAAAAACCAGAGATACAGGGTATTTCAGAGACAAAGAAAGGTGCCACGACTTTGGGACATAAGGGAGAAGTTCCAATAAATACAATCTTACATCATAAAGTTAAAGACCAAACTTACTACCAATTCATGCATTCAAGTTCAAAAAGGATATTTCCCTTATTCAGCTGGTGGACTGTCAACTTATTTTTCAATTATTGTGTAAATAGACAGTCTTATGACCAAATTTAAAACAAATGACCAGTTAAGAAATAAAAGTGACTCATTAGTTAAAGATGCAAACAGTTAAAGCAAATGAAGCATCCATCCTTCAGGAAGCTTTTTATTGAGCTTTTTGGCATGATTAATCTTGTGGTTCGCCTTTTTCAATAAATAAGGCAGCAACATTATAAGTAACGTCAACATGAAGAGCTCATGACTTATTCACTTCTGACATAACTTTAGTCTCACAGGAGTTTCCAACTGATCCCAAAAGTCTTTCTTCTGATGAGATTCGGTGGCTTCATGTATTTACTTTTCTTCCAATGAGAATCAACAAGTTTACTGGCAAATGTAGGAACTGATGTTCCAGTGGCTCTATTCTTCTCATTAGTATATATCACTTGTTCTTTGTCATTCAGAAAACATTTGGAACCCACTGCATTCAAAGCATATTATTAGGTTTTACTTAGCATTTTACAAACACTTTGAAGTACAGTATCAGTACGCACATCAGTCTTACCTCCACTTCATAGAGGAGGAAAAGGCAGCTACAGTAATCTGAAGGCCATAAGGCCTAAGTAAGCAGCAAAACAAAAACTCAGGACAGAGATCTTTGCACTCCAAGCCCAGGGATTTTTCTACACTGTGCCTCTTACTGGTCAGCCTGTCCACAGCTTCTTCCTGTACCGCTAATTCGTGTTTTTAAAATACCAAAGTACCCTCCAGCTTCATCAAGTCTCACCAGCTCTGAGAAGCCACCCTGACCATTTCATGTTGCTCATGTTATTCAACTGGCACTTATCAGAAAATGCTTAGAGGGCTCTGTCATCAATCATGAAATAAATTTGTGTTTATTTAAAAGACACTGGCAGACTTTCCTAAAATCTTTCCAACAACCAGCATCTGGCCTCATCATGCCCTGTACCTCTCCTTAAGTGGCCCCAGGCCAGCACTAATTCACAGATTGGCCTCACCTGGGTATACCTCCAAGCCCAGCACAAATAGCAGCCATCTGCAGATTGCTTTGTAGCTGAAGCTGGGTGGCCCTAAAACACTCAGAGGCTGATCTCCAGGGTGGTCCAGAGCCAGCACACCCAGTAGACAGCTTCAGACTATGTCCAAGTACCACCCGACCACCTCCATAAATGATACACTCATGGGGTGAAATCTGTGAGCACCAGAGCTCTGTCAAAATAAGTCCTACTCTGCCTGGCCAGGCTTGGCTCGGTGGTTGAGCATCAACCTAGGATCCAGGAGTTCGCAGTTCGTATTCCCGTTCAGGGCATATGCCTGGGTTGTGGGCTCGATTCCCCAGTTGGGGGCACGCGGGAGGCAGCCAATCAATGTCTCTCTCATCATCAATGTTTCTCTCTCTCTCTCTCCTTCTCCTTCTCCTTTGCTCTCTCTGAAATCAATAAAGATATATATTTTTAAAAAGGTCCTACTCTATGAAAAGGTCCCCTACACAGCTGATCCTCCACAGTGGTCAGAGTCAGTAGTTGGTGATCATAGCCAGTCCTTGAAGCTGATCAGCCTAGGGGTAAATCCCTCATATTGAGGTGCCAACAGCAATCAAGGCTCACAACAGGAGGGTGCACACAGCCCTACATGAGGTCATACCTGGAGTGTCCAGCTTGGGCTATCAGGGAGGCTGTGCCACTGTACCCTTCAGAACACCTACTACGTTAGGTCACTTTACCAAGCTCAGGTGACATAGCAACTCTACCTAATACACAGAAACCAACACAGAGAGGCAGCCAAAATGAGACGACAAAGAAACATGTCTCAAATGAAAGAACAGATCAAAACTCCAGAAAGAGAAACAAAATGGAGACAAGCAATCTACCAGATGCAGAGTTCAAAACACTGGTTATAAGTATGCTAAATAATCTCAGTGAGAACTTCAACAAAGAGATAGGAAACATAAAAACTAAACTAAACTAGCAAACATAAAAAAGAACCAGTCAGAAATGAAAAATATATAACTGAAATGAAGAATAGAGTACAGGGAATCAACAGTGGAGTATGTAAAGCAGACGATCAAATCAGAGATTTGGAGGATGAGAAAGCAGAAAACATCCAATTTTAACAACAAAAAGAAAAAAGAATCCAGAAAAATAAAGATAATGTCAGGAGCTTCTGGGACAACTTCAAGGGTAATAATATTCGCATCATGGGGGTGCCGGAAGAAGTGAGCAAGAAATTGAAAAACTATTTGTAAAAAATGACATAAAACTTCCCTAATCTGGTGAAGGATGTTGATATACAAGTCCAGGAACTGCAAACTGTCCCAAACAAGATGAACTCAAAAAGGCCCAAACCAAGATACATCATAATTAAAATGCCAAAGGTTAATGGCAAGGGGCAATTTTAAAAGCAGCAAGTTAGTTACCTACAAGGGAACTCCCATAAGACTGTCAACTGATTTCTCAACAGAAACTTTGCAGGTCAGAAGGGAGTGACAAGAAATATTGAAAGTGATAAAACAACAAGGACCTACAACTGAGACTACTCTACCCAGCAAAGCTATCATTTAGAATTGAAGGTCAGATAAAGAGCTTCCCAGACAAGAAAAAGCTAAAGTAGTTCATCACTATCAAACCAGTATTACATGAAATGTTCAAGGGTCTTCTTCAGGGTTGTAACAAGTAGGTTTACAGTTCTTCTAATGGAAAACAATAATCAAGGAATAATAACATATGAATAAATTCCTGTGTTTTGTGTACTCTCAACTGTAAATATACTTTTGCACTACCCTGCATATAAATATTTGGTGTACATATGTGTATATTTGTTTATTCATTCATTTGTTGATTAATTCACTAAGCAAACTCTTTAATTTACTGGCCACATGCACCACGGGGCACAAAAAAAGAAATGAAACATGCTCCCTGTCTTTCAAGTAACTTGCAGTTTAGGAGAGATGACAGACTTGTAAATGTTTTCATTCATTCAATAAACATCTGTTAAGCCCTTATTATGTGGTGAACCCAGAGTGGGGAACACATGACTAATGATTCCTGCTCACAGAGCTGTTTTCCCTTTGAGGGTTATACTCTCTCAAAGGTAGAAACTAGAAACTAGACTTTTTTTTATCCTATTAAGGGGCCACAGTGAAGCCTCCATCCACAGACATTTTCATTCATTCATCCATCCATTCACTCACTCACTCATTTATTCTTATATCTATTCCAAATCTCTCTTGGGAGTTCTTTCATATCACCTTTTTAGACCAACTCTAGATAATAAACCTAAAACAGAATTATCATAAACTTTATAGTTCTAGTATAAACATTTAGAATGATGCCTGAAATATTCACGTCATCTTATTCCACACTAAAATGTCAGCTGTTTGTGGGGTTTTTTGTTTTTATTTTATACAGAAAATAAAATAGAAATTTCTGAAGAAGTTCAGAATTTTCTCCATTACTTGGTTCACATGTTTGTCAGGTCAAGGTACAAATTTGGAAGTAGTTGTTTTCAAAATCTGCCAGTCAGAGAGCCAGGGTTTCCTTTGAGGAT
Organism: Miniopterus schreibersii; assembly: GCF_964146895.1. Classification (NCBI taxonomy): domain Eukaryota; kingdom Metazoa; phylum Chordata; class Mammalia; order Chiroptera; family Miniopteridae; genus Miniopterus; species Miniopterus schreibersii. Next base: position 15,602,958 of record NC_138112.1, on the reverse strand, counting down.
TCTCAGACGTGACAGTCGCAGTAAGGATGGTGAGTAGGGAGGACTCAGAGCTGCTTACTTTAACCAGAGCATGTCAGTTATCTTTCTGTTTTAAATATTGCACTTCTAAGTAAAACTTCTTTTGGAAGAGTCCTGCTACTTAAAAAAAATTTTTTTAACAACTGGTTTAAGAGAATCAAACAATGTAGTAAGACAGTATTTTGGCTTTATAATTTTTAATATTTGTCTTTTTAAGACAATAGAGTTCTTCCCATGAGTTCAAAATGATCCACTTTTAAAGACAGCTATAGCAGCTAATGTTAGTAAGCAACTATTACTTGGTGCAAGAGCACTCTAAATTGATCATCTCATATTTAATATCCTTCTGGAGAACCATGTCTCTATAATACCCCATATTAATAGAGTGAATAAAACAAACCCGTTTACACCACTGACATGAGAGACTAATTTCCTAAGAGATTTGCAATTCTAAATGTATCTGATTTAGTGAATCACTTTTTTGCCATTTGTTTGATTTTACTATGTAAGAACACTTACTAACACAAACCCATCCAACAAAGTCCAATTGATGTTTTTTGCCAGACAGTAGTGTAGCTAATATTTACTGCATGTGTTATTTCATTCCCAAAACAATCTTATGAAGTAAAGGCCATTATGAGCATGTTATAGATAGGAAAACTGAGAAGCTATCATGTAGAAGTAGGGACTCTAAAATGACTAGTGGAGCAAAAGAATCATGTATGATGTGGGCAAACTTTCTGGGTAAAGTGCGGGAAAAAGAAGGGTGCCTTTGTTCTAGAAACATCCATTTCACCTCAAACTATCAGAACTGATACAAGCCAGATAGGAAGATGTGTCGATCTTGTACATTGCCTTTCTTCTCTATTCCAGTGACCATAAAAGGCTAGACCACCCACAATCTCTCTGGATACCAATAGGTTATTTCTACTAAGCGCTCTTAATTATGTGTAGATAAAAACTATTAAAAAGAGAAGTGGGAATGAAGATGGAGAGTTATAATAATCTCCATAACCACTTTTAAATGATTTTGAACTTTTTAAATGTTTTCATGTTTAGTAATAGGAGAACCTTCCTGCAAGGAAAAACCTGTAAAAATATGTTTACAAAGGCCCTAATTCCATGACTGTAATTATATTTTTCCTCCCCCACCCCAGTCATTTGTTCATACTCTATAAAACAACTTAAGTACCAGGCACTGTGATAGGCACTTGAAGATACCAAAGTGAGTTAGGATTTCTAACTCACTTAAATAAATGACAAAAAACATTTAAATAGATATAGCACAAAATATTAAGTGCTGTTAAGATACTATGCCAAAGCTTATTTAGGCAGGGACTATGTTTTACTTATCTTTGTAGCCCCAATTCTTACTGTAATTGACAGTTCAAAGTTAACAACTCAATACATTTCCTAAATAAATGTTTTCATATCCAAGATTTCTTCTAGCAGGTTTCAAATTCTCTTATATCTCTGTATCAGATCTCAATATAATTCCAGTGTTACACTTGAGTTTCTCTGGGCTTTATATGTAAATGTATATTAATACTAACCACCATCCCTAGATATACTAAAAGCAGCCATTAACCTTATTTTATGCTTTTCCAACAACAGGAAAATATAGTAGGTAGTAAACTTGTCACTTGAGAAACAAGTGCATTCATTAATTGGGATTAAATATAGGTGCCACATTTGGCTGTAAGTTCATTTACTGCTTTTGGTTCTAGAAGCAAGCCTGCCCTCTAGTGCTAAAACTGTCAAACTGAATCAGAATAGTAATTTCCAACTACCACAAAAAGACCTAACACTTCATATATATTCTTAAAACATAAAACTGTATTATCTCAAGATAAAACGGCATTCCCCCTTTATATCTGCCATATGCTTACATTATCAATCTTGTTTTTTAAAGCAATCAGTGCTTCCATAACATTGTAGAAAGCAATTTTTGTGTAGAAAATGTTAACACTGCATTTCTACTTGAAAAATCAGGTCAGTACTAAATTACACTAATAATGTACCTTTAATGTAGTTCTATTTCTTGACTAAAGGCTATACAGCGATGACTTTACACACACACATACGCCCCTCAGACATCTCCCCTGAACTCCAGATTCAAATATCCACCTACCTACCTACTCTATGTTTCCTTTGGGACAGCTAATAGGTCTATTTACCATAACACGTCCAAAACTAAGTTCTCAATCTTCCCCCCTCAAACCTGCTCCACTGAGTCTTCCCCATCTTAGTCAACGTGGCCTCATTCTTGGAGTTCAAACCAAAAATCTTAGAATCATTATTTCTTCTTTCTCATACCCCACATCCAATCCATCAGCATATACTATTGGCTCTATCAAAATATTTTAAGGATATGACCACCTATTTCCATTGCCCTCAGCCTCAAACTATACCATTTCTCATCTGGACTACTGTATTACCTTACTAATATTACCCATTTCTAATCTGGCTTTGCTCAGAACCCTAATAGCTCCCCACCTCACTCAATGAAAGTCTAAGTCTTTAGAAAGGCCTACAATGTGCTACATGAATACCTACAACCAGGCACAATCATTACTCCCAATCTCTCTAACCTCACTTCTAATTCTGGCGATTGTCTTCTTGCTCATTATAGTCACAATGATCACCTCACTGTTTCTTGAAAATACCAAGCACACTACCAACTCAGGGCCCTAGCATGTAACAGTCCTTCCTGGAAAGCTCCTCGTAGATATGCATATGGCTCAATTGCCCACTTCATCCGATCTCTGCTCAATGTCACTTTATCAGTGTACAGGCTGTTTAAAATAGCAATGCCATACTCATACATTCCCGAGGCCCCTCCTCTGACTTTTCTCTTAATAACCATGTTACCATATGATAAACTATGTATTTTACTTATTAAAATGAAAATTCCATAAGGGTCAGAAATAATTGTCTGTTCTGTGCCCTGCTATATATACCCAGGCCTATAATACTTCCTGGCATATATTACATGCTTGGGATTTATTGAAATATTTAGTCCAAAAGGAGTATGAATAAGTCTGACTATAAAAATAAATGGTAGAATAAAACAGGAAGTACAAAGATATTTCAGTTTATACATGATAGAAAAATTTGTTGAAAAAGAATTTTAGCTAATTGTTTTTTATTCAAATATCAAGATGTATCCATTTAACATTTACTAAGTGTTGTAGATAAAGCCCCGTTTGAACTTCGTAACAATACTGGTAGGTATGATTATCACTATTTTACAGAAGATGAAACTGAAGATGACAGAGGTCAAGTGACATAACACTATCAACTCAGGCCTAAAAGTCACATAACAAGGATGCTGCGAAGAGGAAACCAACTCAGGTTTCTCTATTATTACTTCTATAAATTCTCTCAATATTCAAACTAGTTTCAAGGAATGATATAAATCCAAAATAGATAAGAGGTTTACATCTATAGATAAAAACATTGGGTATGAGTTTGCTATAAGCCATTTCATTTGCATGAAAGGAAAATACAGGTAAACTACTAAGTAAACAAACTTCACTTAATTCAATATTCACAAAAATTAATTTTCTAAGTTAGTAACTTAATACGTCTCAAATCACAAGTTATTAAAGTAATTATTAAACAGTCTTTCTTTCATGGTTCAAATGTGACTGGTAGCAATCATATAAAAACAAATTTTCTCTTCACCTTCAAAATTTAGCCACAATATATTTCCTAACTGGAAAAATAAGTTATGGGTAACAGTAATATTCAATTTACACACACACACACACACACACACACACACACACACACACACACCAGTTTTGGGTAAATGTGGCTTTATACATGTCCATTTGGCTTATTTTTGTTAGCTTTTAAAAATAATTATAAGCCCTGGCCTGTATGGCTTGATGGTAAGAACGTCAGCCTATGCACCAAAGGGTCTCGGGTTTGATTCCTGGTCAAGGACATGTACCTGGATTGCAGGTTCATTCCTGGGCCCCAGTTGGGCAGATATGGAGGCAAACAATTGATGTCTCTCTCACAACAATCAATGTTTCTCTCTCCACTTCCCCATCCCTCCCTTCCACGCTAAAAAACCAATGGAAAAAATATTCTCGAGGATTTAAATAAATAAATAAACGTATGGTTACTTAAATATTTCATGTCTACAACTTCATCTTAATACTTAGAACAATCCATGAAGTATACAGAACAATTTTCATAATACTTTAAAACTGAAAGCCAAAATGTAAGATAAAACTTCTTTAAAATGATATAACTTGGGGGGGGGGGGTCCACTAAGAAATGTTTAATATAACATTTTACTGTAACTCACCCATTTATGGACCCTATTTGCATAAAATAAGTACAACAAATCTCCAGTAATACTGACATTGTAAGACACGATTCCATATTCATATTAAAGTCTAACCTTATTACTGGGTATATTTTAAAAATATTTAAAACGTGGTAAACCAGAACCCATGCAAAAATGAGCTATATAATAAAAGGTTCTAATAAACTGTAGACAGAGCACACATTCTTTAAAATGAGGTGTACGCTCTGTCTGAGCATGTCTACGTCTTTCCCCTTCCTTCCTCCAGGCGCGAACTTTCTTCGCCTTTCTTTCTCCTGAGCTCCAAAGGTCCTTCTTTTGCCTCTCGTTTCCTGAGTCCAAGCGGCCCAGCTGGCTCACTTCTTCCATGGCTCACTTCTTCTACCCCTGTGACTTTCTAAAATAAACTTTTGCTTGTATTTGAAGAGAAAAAAAAGTGAAACCAGTAACAACTAACAAAGGAGCAAAGGAAGCACTATCTAGATAGGATTCAAAAGATTATAAGGTGGGCATAGAAAATTTATGATTTTTTTAATTAAGATTGGTGTTTGAAAAAAGGTAAATAAATTGTGCTTTAACCCTTTGCAGTCGTATTAAATTTGGACATGGGTGTCATACTGGTCGGAATTAATTTCCATTGAAAGAGCAGTGATACATAACGTGCAAGATTATGAAGGATAAACAAGATTTATGAACTGATACATGAATGAATAGAGTTAAGATTTGTACGGTTCCTTGCTGTGGTGGCTGAGAGCAGACATACGACCGGAACGGTAAAAAAGCTTTGGTGGCTGAGAGTAGACAAGCGACTGCAAAGGGTTAAAAGCTCTGAAGATTTGCTCCAGTTGAAGTAAAAGTTCACTAGAACCATTTCTACAATTAAAGAGTGAATTAGTGATAATTCACCCAAGGCTTGGGCAGAAATTCATCTTTCCACAATCTATAATCTGTATCAATTTACCATAAAAGTTACACTGCTTTTTTGACTTCCAAAGTACTACTCATAGGTAACTAGGTCTTGTTAATAAAAAAGACCATCTTAAGCTATCTATTTTGTCTGGTTGTTACCAAATATTTATTAAAGTAATAAAACTACATTTATTAAAAAATTATATGATCTAGAATATTTAATAATTCAGACTAGACTTTCCTATTAAGGAAATCAATGCAATTTTGCTATTATTTCTCTTTTCTCCTGAAATGAAAATGAACCCTTCTTGAAAACGCTTCCTTGTAAGAATTTCCAGTATCACTCAAGAAGTAACACTTCCTCAAGCAGGGAGAATTCCTCTTTAAGAGATTATTTTGCCTTTCTCTAACAAAGAAATGCACCTAAATCATTAAAATGTATTAAAATGTTCCCAATTTACATGATGCTTTAGACATTTGGTAAGCACGAGAGGTGTGCTACAAAATTTTAGCCTCAAAAGCCCAAACAAAACTTTATCAGACTATGAATTAGTATCACAACAGTTTTAAGTACACTTCTACAAGAGTAAGTAAAATCTAGTCAATATTCCATTTGCTTCTCAAGCTGAGCCCCTAATAAATTCCAATAAATCCTTTCACAATTTTACATTAACAGTTAGGCAGAAAGAACACGTTCTGTTGGAGAAATACGTAGTTCAAACTAAATGTTTCATTGCTAAATACACTTCATGTTCTGAATCCAAGCTATGCTACATAACCTGTATGTTTTAGGAACTCTAGTTATCTTAAAATTCTACTTTCTTCCTCCTCTTACCACACAAATACTGTTAATGTAAATTTTTGGTTTATTAGATGCAAAGGCATTTGTACTTAAGAGAAATAGTCCTCTGAGTCAATCTAACATCCCCATGGAAGGTCCTCAAATTCCAATTTAAGAAACACTAGTCCAAAGTACTTCAAACAGGATAAAACGCAAATCGACAAACCCTATACATTACACACAAAAATACTACTACTGTAAAAAATGTTTTGTCAAGAATTTTACTGATATCATTTAAAAAACAAGAAATCATTAGACTATAAAAGACAAACATTGTAACGCACAGACAGGTCAGCACACAATACACCCATTTTTTATGTCAATTCCTTGCAATTACCTAGGATAGCAGGCCTTGTTTAAAATTAACTCCAAGGAGTGGGGAGCCAACCTCCCCATCTTCCCACAGTTGAGAATCAACAGCTGGGCTCTACTTTCTTCAAGTAATAGTATTACATTTGTATGCTATTCTATAACAAGCAAGTGGTTTCCAATATAAAGCACCACTGAGTATTTCATCCCATACAAAGGAAACAATCCTGAAAATTTTATAACAGGATTCCTGGGAAGGCACTTAAAGCTAACAAGTTAAAGAAGATCCACATCATTTTGGAAACTTCTTTTATACTGCAGGCTCTTTAATACTGTCCTCCTATCATTTTACCTCCTGACCATGTTTCCCCCAAAATTAAATGCTGTTCAAATATAAATTAAGAAAGTTAAGACAAGAAGGGACAAGCCCACATCCTGACTGATCTGCCTCCAAAGAAAAGTGAATGTTATGACTCTAAGGAGGTAAGAAAACTAGAAGGAGCAAGAGAACAAAGCAAGCATGGCCTGGGTAGGATTAGGCTCTTGACATAAAGGGAAAAATAAGTTTCATTTTAGTTTTCAGATTCAAAAAGTCTTAAGGGTATTTTTGGATAATTAAGCAAATAGTTTCATGAATCTTTTTTAAAGGTCATCATCTATAAGTTTCAAGTGGTTCTTTACTCAAATAGTGAAGATAACAAGTACAGAGGTATTACGATAAGTTCAGGCTATTAAAAGGACACCTTACAAGGTTTCACTTAAATTATATACTTTGAAATTAAGTAATAATGGGCAATATTCTTCAAGTTCAGTAGTTGTGTCCCGGAGAGGAAAGTCAAATTATAAAGATTCAAATGTCTAAAAATCTAAATGTTTTACTTATAATAAACTTGGTATTAAGACATCATTTATAATACTAAATCATAACAGTATTGGTATGCTCAGTTCTAGTGATTGATTTTAATACTTAAAAAATTGTTTTCTGCCCTGGCTGGAGTGGCTCAGTGTTTAGAGTGTTGGCCTGCACACCAAAGGGTCATGGGTTCAATTCCCAGTCAAGGGCATGTACCTGGGTTGCAGGTTTGATCCCTGGCCCCTGGTCAGGGCATGTTCGGGAGGCAACCAATCGCGGTCTCTCTCACACCGATGTTTCTCTCTCTCCCCTTTCTCCTCCTCCCCGCCTTCCCATTTTCTCTGAAAAAAGTCAATGGAAAAAATACCCTCAGGTGAGGATTTAAAAAAAAAAATTGTTTTCTAGCCCTGGCCACTGTGGCTCAGTTGGCTGAGTGCCATCCCATGCCCTGAAAGGCTGCCAGTTCGGTTCCAGGTGAGGGCACATGCCCGGGTTGGGGTCTCGATCCACCCTCCTCCATTCCCCATGCAATGCAGGAGGCAGCCAATGGATGTTTAGCTCTCACATGGATGTTTCTCTCTCTTCCTCTAGCTCTAAAAAACTAATAAGAATATTTTTAAAAATTGTTTTCCACTGTATCAGTGTTTTACAGAGTAATTTCATTAAGAAGACAAGTAAAACAGCAATCATTCTCTCCCAGCTTATTAACCAAAAAGCACACAAACCATAACAATTTTTAAAATGCTATTCTCCCTTAAGTAATCAATACTGAAAATCACTCATTAAATAAATTCACCATCAAAAATCAACCTTTACCTTAAATCCCAATAGAAATGACCTTATTATGGAAAAAGATTCTATTTACTTCTCTCCACTCATACAATGAAACTAGAAATGTTACTGACGTTGTGACTGGACTGTGAACAATTTTCATATCACTGAAATATTGGATGGTTTGAAAAGGAATGAAGAGCTCTGCTGCTAGTCCAAAACATGCCTTTTATGTGAATTAGAAAAGGATGTCCTTTCCTCAACACAGTTTATTGCCAACAGTCAAAAAACTGATAATTAGCAATATCGTGACTATACTAATGTAAATGGCACCCTTGAGTTGTGCACAATTATGTCCAGAGTTCTCTCATAATTCCTTTTTCTATTATTTTCTTTTCCTATATATATATTAATTAAATCCATGACATCAGACCTAAGGTTCTCTTAAGGGGAAAAATAAGGGCCCTCAACACAACTCCCTATATCACAAAATGACAGTTAAAGGGATCATACACATACCACTAATAACAACGACAACACTGATCTTAATTCTCTCCTAAGGCTGTCTGATTTGTCTGGTTCTGAGGTCGTTAATATATGAGCTTTGCTCTTTCAAATATAAATGGTACTTTTAAACTGACAGAATACAGAAAATGTAAAATTCACATTAAGAATATATATGAAACGCTGACTTATGCTGACAATACTAGTTAACGGTTGGAAAACAAAAAACTGGGCATCATCTTCCCAATTCCAAACTTTTCAGATAAAGTATGTGCATAAGACCATGGCAGCTTTCACAGAAAACCAGAGCTGAAAGTTGGAGCACTTCCAATATCCAAAAATGTATTTGCTGCATCACAAAATCATTAAACCATAAGTCAAGGCCAGTAAGTATTCTTCCTAATTGTGCAGAGATGAATACATTAAGCCATACCATCAGCAGACTACATTGCCAAATATTAAGATTATTTAAAATCTTTTAAATTCCACAAATTCATGGTGAATAAAACCTCTAAAATTCAAGAATTAAAATTTACAAAAATAAATACCACTCTGACACTCAAGGGACATCTTCACTTTAAGGCCTTTATCACAAATCTGAATCTTTATTGTTCTGAAATAAATGTTATAAACATAACTCAAAACAAAAACTTCAATATTCAGTCTCAGAAGAGGTGTGGCACAAGGCCCATCACATGTAACAAGAAAACTTCCTTTAAAAAAAAAAAAAGAAAAAAAAAAGTACTATGAGAAGTCTTTCATATGAATAAAAATGCACCCTTTGGAGTTCTTCCTCATCTCATTAGCTTGCATACACGCAGGAATCAAAAGGTTTGCATTTTCTTCACTATAGTTCTTGCTATGATGTCTGACGGACTTTTTGCCACTCAACAAATTCATCGAGAAGAACGGGCCCTAGAAATAAAGAAACAATTTTTGTTAGAATTCAGTGAACTCATCTCTCTAACAATAAAACAAATAAAACAAGCTCCCCACAAGTTCTGTGGTAACAAGGAACTGACGCTTGCCCCTTTTAGGTGTTTTGCTTCCAGCCTCTCTTCTACTTAATGGTGCTGTCTTAGCATTTTCTTTTATGACATAAGGGACTTTTTCCACAATGGGTATCTGTAGCAACTTCCTTGTGAAGGTTTAAGTGTTCATGAACTCTCCAGTAACTAAATCAATGTTAACCTCTTCCTTTTTCCAACTGCCCATAGAATTTGCCTCTTAATTCTTTAAAAATCTGAAAGGTGTTAAACATAGTATTTCTATGTTACCTCACCAAGAAGTATGTAAGCTTGTTGAAGGGGTGTCCATAGTACAGACATATGGTTCCAGTAACAGGACCTAGTATAAATCTGCACACAAAGCAAGTGCCTAATAAAGACATTTTTATAATGCCTGGAGTTTAAACTCATTTACCTACAGAAGCCAGCCAGGTAGGCAATTTAAACGAGCTGTTTACTTTTATTAAATGTAGGAAAACATATAATTGCCCTATTATTCTTAAAACACACAACCCTGTGGTAGTCTCTATTTTTCTCCTGCTTTTGAAAGACTGTAAGATAAATAGCAAACAAGCACCATAATAAATGGCAACTGAAAAGCAACCTAGTTGTTGGCATAGCACCAAACTGGAAAGCAAGTCCAGCATAAGCCACTACTTGGCTCCAGCCACTATTTCCTATGGAAGAATATAGGTACACATTTTAGAAAAAGCTTTCAAGTTAATATAAGCTTTTTCTATTATAGCTGATGTTTTGCTTTCCTATTTTTTAAAATCATGACTGTACTTTTCTTCCACAGAAAAATGCCAGGAAAGGCAGAAACGAAGCAGAATTTTAGCTTCTCGATACAAAAATTATAATTTAAATTAAGCTTTATAATGATCTGTTACTAAGAAATTAAAAATATCAGCACAGATTTTATAATACTGCTCAATCTAAGCTCTCTGCCTACCTTCTAACCTGTCACCCCCCGACATTTCCCACATATTAAATAATAAATGTTACTTTTACAAAGTTTAAATCCTTTATGGTAATGCTACGCAAACGCATATTCTCATTTAATAGTTTAAAAATTTTTATTTTCGCCGGGCCAGTGTGGCGTAGTGCTTGAGTGTCAACCCATGAACCTGGAGATCACAGTATGATTCCTGGACAGGGCACATGCCCAGGATGTGGCTTTGATCCCCAGTAGGGAGCATGCAGGAGGCAGCGCTTTATGATTCTCTCTCATCACTGATGCTTCTCTCTCTCTCTCTCCTTTCCTCAATCTGAAAATCAATAAATACATATTTTAAAAAATTTCTTTTCATAAGAAAACATTATACTTACAAGCACCATCTTCATCATAGTTACTAAGATCGGCATGGACTGTTCTGCTGAATTCTAATACATTGTACCACTGATCTTTGTTCATAACACGATACTTTGATTGCTGTAGAAAATGATATAAATATTTGAATTATAGAACAAGCGTTATTCATTAGGGCTTGACTTTAATAAATCTAGTTATATTTTGTAATTTGTTTTTCCTAAAACATTTATTCCTCTTTTAAATTATTTGTGTTTTTAAGAGAATCCTCAGGGCCCTGGCTGGTGTGGCTCAGTGGCTGGAACACCAGCTGTGCACTGAAGGGTCTCAGGTTCGATTCCGTCAAGGGCATGTACCTGGGTTGCAGGTTTGATCCCCGGCCCCAGTTGGGGCATGTGCAGGAGGCACCAATCGATGTGTCTCTCTCACACAGATGTTTCTCTCTTTCCCCCACTCTGTTCCCTCCCTCTACTCCCTCTAAAAAATCAATGGAAAAAATATCCTCTGGTAAGGAAAGGAGAAAATCCTCAGGGGCATTTACATATTAACATCGTTTCCCCTCCCCTTATTTTTCTTTCATTTTTGAAGAATAACAAGCACACTGGGGTACTAATGAATTTTTACCTATGTAGATATTTGTGTAAACACAAATGAGATCAAGATATACAATATTTTCTATACCCAGTATGTTCCCTTGTGCTTTTTCCAGTAATTCATTTCTTTGCATGAGATTTACTGTGGCTACATTGTAAAGTTGGCATCTATGGAGGCAGTGGAGAAAGACTATAAGCATGGGTTCAAATCCCACTTCTGCCACTCAACTGAGTAACCTTAGGGAAGGTTACTTAACAACAGAACACATCTCCTCATTTGCTAATGGGGATAAAATGTAATTCAAAATGGTGTTATAAAGATTTAAAAAGAGCCCTAGCCAGTGTGGCAGTTGGTTGGAGTGCCATCCCTTACACCAAAAGGTAGTGGGTTCAATTCCTGGTCAGGGCACATTCATTCTCTCTCTCCCTCTAAAACTAAAAAAAAAAAAAGACCAAAAAAAAAAGACGACGACTTAAAAAGATAGTATGCCAAGCACCCTCAACTGGATAACAAGCGTTTGACAGTATTTAGTCCTTTCAGTTCCCTTTAGATATGAATATTTTTATATTCAGTTATATTTATTTTTGCCTAGACTACTAATAGGAGGAAGATTAGTAACATCCATCAAAAACATCTACTTATATTAAGTTTAAAGATTTAAGTGTGCACAAAGCCCATTCACATAAGACCTTTTCATACCACTGTCTCTTATCACAAGCTTTAAACAAAACTACTCTGGGGAACTTGCTTTATAAGAAATTATTTTCAAAGCAAAAAAGGAGAAGGATCTATACTTCAAGGAATGTTGAGAACGATACCAAAAAAAACTGAAATTGAAAAGGCACAAAAACAGACAGAAAAACCAAAGAAAGCAATGGGGAAAAAAAGAACAGTATCTTCTTTAAACCACTGCCTATAGTAGGTGATTTGAGAAACCTTCTAAAAGAGTACTTCCTGCATAAATTCAGCATACATTTTTACTGATCAGTACACCATTATAGTCACCCTTGTATTTGTGGACATCAAATATTAAAAGCTTTATTACTGTAATTGGTTCTTATGTGGATTTCAGCCTAGCTCCTGTGTAATAGAAATAAATCTGATTTAGAAACTTAAGATTTGTGCACTCACATCAATTTTCTCCTGCCAACAGCCAAAGAAACTACTTTTGTATGACGACTGTGCTAAAATTATTTCTTGTAGGTTTATTTTTTAATGGAGAGTGAGGGAGAAGGGTTAAAATAACTATGTACAGAATATATTACTGACCATAAACTTGTGTCTAAAAATGACAGCAGGTGTGTACACATTTTAACAGAAAGTTTCTACTAAAGCCTATTTTTTTAAAGTGTAGTATTAAAAATCTATATGTTTTTCCTCAAAGATATGTTTCCAAACAGATTAAATTTTAAAATAATATTTTAAAAATAAAAACATACATACCTCTAGGTACTGGTAAAATACTGAAAACAGTGGCCATGTCCTCCCAAGCAGAAGAGCTAACATAGATTTAGCAGTATCGATATCAAGGCTTCTCTGATCTTTATCCTAAAGTATAAGTAAATACATTTTCATAAGTGTGGCCTAAGATTAAAAAAATATATTAAAATGATGAAACATGGGTATTCCACTTACCCTTGCAAAATCAAAGGCATATCTGTAGATATTCTTAAACGAAGAAATATCATTCAACTGTGAGCGCAAAAAGTCAAATTTGTTCTGTAACTTTTCTGTGCAGTCACACCTTAAATTTAAAAAAATCAAACAGATTATATAATAAAGAAAATTAAATAAAAAAGCACTTTTAGAGGTCTGAAAGAATGCATTAAGAAAAAAAGTGAAAGCAATATAATATGAAATTATTAATTTAGGTTTAAAATTCTCTGATTCAAAATTTAGTATTACAAACAAATCTGTTATCTTGTATCTACCAATGCAAGAAAAACGAAAAAAGGAAAAAAACCCTGGAAACCAATAAAAGTTCACTCAAGTCACTTCTATTTTTTTTAAAAAAAGCACAAAAACCCCCAAAACTCCAATAAAGCTACAAATGTCTCTTAAAAAGAGATGTATTAAAATGTATTAAATGCTTTTAGCAAATGGCAGAACAAATGAAATTAATCAGGCCTCTGTTACATATTTCATTGGAAAGTTCTTAGGCACCAACTTGGTGACAGATTAACCATGAGTAGTTTTAAAAGTTTAGGATGTTGTATTGAGGAAATTAATACATCATATTAGTGGTTCATTCATAAATTCAGATTCCTACATTTTTAGTGAACAAAAAATAGAGGAAAATCAGTGGCAACAGTTATTTCAAATCAGATACATATAAATGCAAAGAATGCAAACAAGTTATACATGTTATTTCTAAAGATAAGATATTGACTTTAACTCTCACTGGGTTGATATTTTCTACTATTTAGCAAGAAGCAAGCAAGCCTTTCACAACTGGCCCAAATCTCCTGTTACATCTCCTGCCAGGTCCCAATATCCTTACTGTGTATTCCAGTTATATTTCACTTACCATTCCCAAATGCCACAACTATGCTTTAGTTCATATTATTTTCCTCTATTTGAAATGCTATTCCAACATTTTCACTAAATATTACTCATCAAAACCTCACATTTTGCCATCTCTGAGAGACCATCTGACTTCCTTCAATCAAATTAGTTGTGCCATCTACTGGGATCCACAGTTATTTCACTCAAAATTGAATTTTAGTACTCATCAGATAGTATAGGCACCTAGCATTCTCAGATTTAACTAAGACTTTCAGTATTCTAAATCAATAATGTGACATGGGGTAACTTATAATTTTATTAAGGTGTAGGTATTTTGAATAAATTTCTAATGTGGCTTAAATCTTGCATTCCTAAAATAAGATGAATTTGGCCATGGTACCAGTTAATACATTGCTAGTTTTTGGGGTTTTCTGCTATGCTCCAAGTGAGACTGGCTTATAAATTTAATTCTAGCACATTCTCTTTGCTAGTTTTGACAACAAGCTTATAACATAAGCCTCGGAAAAATAAAAAGCATTATTACCTTTATTTTGTTTTCTGAAAAAGTTTACTGAATATTGGAAATAATAGCTAGCATTTGTTCAAACTCAGGTGAACAACCACCTGGGCCTTTTCACTAACGAAAGAAGAGCACTTTTAACCACTAAATCAGCATTTTTAATGGTTATACAACCATTCAGATTTTCTATTTCTTTTTCAATCACTTTTGGTCATTTATATACTTTTCTGATAACTTATTTCATACAATTTTATTTAACTATGTTGATTAAAATTATTTATAACAATTTCTAATATACATTATAATATAGTTTTGCCTTTTCTTTGATTGTCTTGACCATCTTGCCAGACTTTCTTAATTCTCTCAATTTTAGCTTTGCTTTTTATTTTACTAATGTCTGGACATCTTTTCATGTCCTTTTGCCTCTTTCTTTGGGTGGATCCTTTTTCTAACTCCTTAAATTAGATATTAACTCATTTGGTTTCAGACTTTTTTCTCTTTTAAGGCTAGACCTCCCTCTAAGTATAAATTTAGCTTCAGCCACAGTTTTGACAAGTATCACAGCTTTGATTATTCACTTGTAAATGACGCCTTGCCAAGAGATTTCAGAGGAGTGGTATAAAAGTCTTACCAGAATAAGTTTGAGAGAGAGTAAGAGAGGAATTGGAGAAAAAAGTATAGACAAATCCTTTCAAAGAGTTTGGTCCTAAAAGGGGACAGAGAAAAGAAGAACTAACTAGAGTCAGGTTTGGCTGGGGGGGGGAGGGGGGCGCGGCAGGGGGGAGAAGGGTAAATATTAGGAGAAGTAGCCTACACATTACAGCGCTGCTTTTTTAATAGATTAAAGAAACAACTTCCACTTGCAGGAAGATGAAGTAAATGTACTTTTCCCTATCTCTCCCGCTAATTCAACTAAAAGCCCTAGACATTATATATAAAACAAGCATAAGAAGATTTCTGAGAAATAATACAACAGTGAGTTCCCTGGGTCTTCTTTCTGCCTCATCTATCCCAGACTTAGAGCTAAAGAAGTCAGCAAATCAAAAATGCCAATGGGGCAGGCAGAAAACAAACAAAAACAAAAACACCAAAAAAGTCTGTTTTCCCTCTAGCCAAAAGCAAGCAGCCTAGCAAGGCAGAAAACTTTTAGGAAAAAAACAACATTCTTTTTCAGTCAAACACCACAGAAAAAAGTGTGGCTCAAGCCCCACCAATGCCTGCAAAGATTGAATGGGGACCTGAATGGTCCATCCTCACCAGTATATAAGGATGTCTCCCTCTCAACTCCTGCAGTGTCAATGGAAACCACAAGTAGAACATGAACTTCTCCCACACCAGGTAAGAAGGAGCAGCCAATCCTCCACTGCCCTTGGGCAGTGACCAAGGAGGACTTGTGGAGAGTCAAGGCTTTCACGATCACTGCAGGAACAAAGCCACCACCCTAGTAGTGTTAGTAGAGACTTTATGGGGAACAAGAAGGTATCAGTGGAGGCCTAGTGGGGACCTGGAACTCTTGTGCCTGCCAATGAGATGTCAATGGATGAAGAGCAGAGAACTTCGATTTCTACCTACACCTGGAAACAATGAGGCAGTGGCCACCACTTCTCCTGCCCAAGTGGAGTGAGAGGAAGCTAGCTAAAACAGACGGTTTAAATAAGATCCAGAGTTTCATTAGTATAATACTCAAAAGTTCCAGGTTTCAATAAAAATGTTTCAATCATCAATTGTGAACACAAATGAAGACGTCTCAGCAAAGAAATACAAAATCTAAGGAAAAAAAAAGTAACATGTAAAAAAGAACCAAATGGTAATTTGTGAATTGTAAAATACAGGACAGACTTAAGCCCTTAACATTAAATGTAAGTAGCCTAAATATTACAATTAGAAGACAGAACTGGACAGAGTGCATTAAAAAACAACAACAAAAAAACACACACCCACAAAGACCCAACTATATGCTATCTAGAAAAAAGAAACTGACTTCAAATATAATATAGGCAGAATGAAAGTAAAAGAATGAAAAATAACATATACGGAAATAATCATAAGAAAGGATGAGTGACTATATTAGTACCAGCTGATGAAGAGTTTAGAACAAAAAATTATCAGAAGAATAACATTACAAAAAGATTTAAAAAGGGTTAAGCTCTGGCTGGTGTGGCTGAGTTGGTAGAAGCGTCATCCAGCACACCAACTGATGGGTTTGATTCCCAGTCAGGGCACATCTACGCTGCAGGTTCCATCCCTGGTCAGGGCATGTGTGGGAGGCAGCTGATTGATGTTTCTCTCTCCTTTCCTCTCTCTAAAAATAATCAATTAAAAAATTGTTTTAAATAAATGAAAAAGGTTAATCCATCAAGAAGACATAACAATCCAAAATGTGTATGCACCAAACAAGAGTTGTAAAATATGTGAAGCAAAAACTTTTATTTATTTTGTTAATCCTCACCCGAGGATATTTTTTCTACTGATTTTTAGAGAGAGTGGGGGGGAGAGGGAGGGAGAGGGAGTGGGAGAGAGGAACATCGATGTGAGGCAACCTTGATAGGTTGCCTCCCACATGCGCCCCAACTGGGGCCAGGGATTGAATCTGCAACCCAAGTACGTGCCCTTGACTGGGAATCAAACCCTCAACCCTTTAGTGTGCCAGCCACTGTTCTAACCACTGACCACCACCAGCCAGGGCAACAAAAACTTTTAGAATTGAAAGGAGAAATAAACAAATCTATAACTAGTTAGAAATTTCAATACCTCTCTCTCAGCAATTGACAGAGCCACCAGACAGAATATGAACAAACGCAAAGAATTCAGCAACACTATCAACCAACAGGATCTAACTGACAATAATAGAACATTTTAGTCAATGACAACAAAATACATATTCTTTTCAAGTGCCCCAGAACATAAACCAAGGCAGACCATATTATAAGACATAAAACAAATGTAAACAGATGTGAAAGAACTGAATTGCGAAGGATGTTTTCTGACCACAATGAAACCAAACTAGAAATAACATAAAGATAACAGCAAAATCTCTAAACACTTAGAAAATAAACAGCAAAGTCCTAAATAATCCACAGATGAGAGCATGTCTCAATGAAAACCAAAAAATATGTTAAACTAAATGAAAGTGAAAACACATCAAATTTTGTGAGACACAAAGCAGTGCTGAGGTTATTTACAGTACTAAATGCAAAATTAGAAGAGACAAAAAGTCTCAATCAATAATCAGAGCTCCCAACTTTAGAATGAAAAAAGAAGAGCAAAATAAACCTAAAGCAAGCCGGAGAAAGTAACAGCAGAAACTGATGAAACTGAGAACAGAAAAACGAGAGAGAAAAATCAATGAAACAAAGATTTGATTTTTTGGGAAAAGATTAATATAACTGACGAGTCTCTAGCAAGAATGACAAAGTAAAAAGCGAAGACAAAAGTTACCAACAGGAATAAAACAATGAATATCCTTACAGATTTGCACCTATCAAAAGAATATAAATTTGACAACTTAGATGAAATGGACCAATTCCTTAAAAAACAAAAACTACAACATACACAATATGAAATAAATCATTTGGGTAGCACTATAACTACTAAAGAAATTTAATACAAAATTTTAAAACTTCCGAAAAAGAAATCTTCAGATGGTTTCACTAGAGAATTCTACCGATCTTTAAAAACCAATTCTAAACAATCTCTTTCAGAAAATAAAAGAAAATCTGCCCAATTCATTTTACAAAGCCAGTATTACCTTGACATGAAAATCAGACAAAGACAGTATTAACAATAAATAAATAAATAAATAAAAATAAATAAATAAATAATCCCAAGGAAAAAACTGTAACTATATATGGTGATGATGTTAACTAGACTTCTTGTGGCGATTAGTTTGCAATGTATACAAATATTGAATCGTTATAGTGTATACCTAAAACTGATATAATGTTATATGTCTATTATATCTAAATACTTAAATAAATAGAAAAAATAAAGAAAAAGAAAATTACAGACCAATATCCCTCATGAAAATAGAATTCATCTATATAAAAATGATTAAACACCATGAAAAAGTAGGATTTATTCCAGGTATGCAAGGCTGATTCAATATTCAAAAATCAATGTAACCACAATATTAACAAGATAAAAAAGAAAAACTATGTAATTATGATTTAATGTAAAAGAAGTATTTAAAACTCACAGAAAAATAGAAGATAACTCCCTTAACTTGACAAAGGAACTTCTACAAACAACCTATAGTTAATATACTTTATAGTGATATACTAAATATTTTCCCTTTAAGATGGAGAGTAGGAAAGTATGTCCACTCTCACTACACCACTCAACATAGTGGTAGAAGTTCTAGACAATCCAATATGTGAAGTAAAGGAAATAAAAGACATACAGACTATCCCTGGCTGGTGTTGCCCAGTGGTTAGAGCATTAGCCTGCCCACTGAAGGGTTGTGGGTTCGATTCTCTGTCAAGGGTACATTCCTGGGTTGCAGGTTCAATCCCTGGCCCTGGACTGGGGGGGGGGGCGGGGGCGCAACCAATCCATGTGTCTCTCACATTGATGTCTCTCTCCCTCTTACCTCCCTCCCTCCCTCCCACTATCTCTAAAAATCAATGGAAAAAATATCCCCAGGTGAGGATTAACAAAACCATACAGACCAAAACTAAATACATAAGTAAAAATGTCCCTATTTTATGTCATAACCATGCAACATGATTATGTAGAAAATCTAGGGAATATATACACATAAACAAACCTTAGGAAAAGTGAGTTCAGCAAGGTCACAGGATATAAATATACAAAAATCAATTACACTTCCATATATTAGTAATAAACATGTGAATGCTGAAATTAAAATACTACTACTTACAATGGCTCAAAACACAAATAAAATATTTAGTTGTAATTCTAAGAAAACATGTACAGGACCTGAATGATCTAAACTACACAAGACTGATGAAAGAAATCAAACACCTAAAAAACTGAACCATATCTATCTTCTATGCATTGGAAGACTCAAATAGTAAAGATGTCAATTCTCCCCAAATTCATATGCAATTTAACCAAAATCTCAGTAAGATTTTTTTGTAGATATGAAGGAGCTGGATAGCTATAACAATTTTTAAAAAAGATGAATCAGTATAAGTGATTTCAAGATTTAGTATACACAAGAATATACAACAGGAAAAAGACTCTCCTCAATAAATGCTGGAAAATTGAAGACACATGCAAATAATAATAAAATGAAACGACTTTCTTGCACCATATACAAAAGTAAAGTGAAAATGGATGAAAGACTTCAACGTAAGACCTAAAAAACCATAAAACTCCTAGGAGAAAATGTAGGCAGTCAACTCTTTGACATAGGTCTTAGCATATTTTTTCTTATGCATCTCTGGGCAAGAGCAACAAAAGCAAAACTAAACAAATGAGACTACATCTAACTAAAAAGTTTCTGCACAGCAAAAGAAACCATCAACAAAACAAAAGACAACCTACCGAATGGGAGAAGACATTCACAAATGATATATCAGATAAGGAGTTCATATCCAAAATACATAAAGAAGTAAACCCATACAACTCAACATTAAAAAAACAAAAACAATCCAATTAAAAAATGGGCAGAGGACCTAAATAGGTATTTTTCCAAAGACATACAGATAGACAACAGACCTATAAAAAGGTGTTCAACATCACTAATTATTAAGAAAATGCAAATCAAAACCACAATGAGATTATCACCTCACACCTACAGAATGACTATTACCAAAATGCCAACATGGGCAGAGAACCTGAACAGACACTTCTCCCAAGACGACACATAAATGGCGACAGATATAAGAAAAGTTACGCAATTTCACTAGCTACTAGAAAAGTGTAAATCAAAACTGCAATGAGATACCACATCAAACTTATTAGAATGGCTATTAACAAGACATGTAATAAGTGTTGGAGAGGTTGTGGAGAAAAAGGAACCTTCATTCACTGCTGGTGGGAATGTAAACTAGTAGTCACCATGCAAAACAGTACGGAGGGTCCTCAAAAAATTAATAGAGTTAACATACAAACTGGCACCCCCTCTTCTGGTTACCTACCTGAAAAATTTGAAAACACTTATTCATAAAGATATATGTATCTCTGTGTTCACTGTAGCATTATTCATGGTGGTCAAGACATGGGAATAACCTTAATGTCCTTCAACAGACAATTGGATAAAGAAGATGTGATACATACATACAATGGAATACTACTCAGCCATAAGAAGAGATGAAATACTGCCATTTGTGATACCATGGCTGGATCTCGAGAATATCATGCTAAGTGAAATAAGTCAGACAGAGTAAGTCAAGAACCATATGATTTCATGTATATGTGGGATATAAATCTGAAAGCAACAAATAAACAAACAAGACAAACAAAAGGACAGACAACAGTATGGTTATTACCAGAGGGAAGGGGAGTTGGGAGGATGTAGTAAAGAGTAAAGGAGGTAAACTATATGGTGACAGAACGAGATCTGACTTTGGGTATTAAATACACAATGCAAGATACAGATGATGTATTATAGAATTGTACACTTGAAACCTAATTTTATTAACCAATGTCACCCCAATAAATTTAATAAACAATTTTTTTTATGTAAACAAGTAAGTGTTGGTGAGGATATAGAGAAAAGGGAACCCTCAGGCACTGCTGGTGGGATTGTAAACTAGCGCAGACACTACGGAAAACACCATGTAAATTCTTTTTTTTTTTTTTTAAATATATCTTTATTGATTTCAGAGAGGAAAGGAGAGGGAGAGAGACAGAGAGATAGAAACATCAATGATGAGAGAGTCATTGATCGAGCCCGCAACCTGGGCATGTGCCCTGACCGGGAATCGAACCCTGATCGCCTGGATCCTAGGTCGACGCTTAACCACTGAGCCACGCCCAGGCGGGCACCATGTAGATTCTTTAAAATATTAAAAATAGCCTGCCATATAACCCAACAATTCCACTTCTGGGTATTCATGCAAAGAAAAAGAAAATACTAATTCATTTAAAAGATATATGCACCCCTATGTTCACTGCAGCATTTTTTACAACAGCCAAGATATAGAAGCAATCTTGGTATTCAATGATAGATATATGTATGGGTAAAGAAGGAAAAAAAAAATTACATATATATATATATATATATATATATATATATATATATAAATAAAAAATAGATGTTATTCAGCCATAAAAAAAGAATGAAAGCTTGCTATCTGTGACAACATGGGTGGACTTAGAGGGTATTATGTGAAGTAAAATAAGTCAGAACGTGAAAGATAAATACTGTATGACTTCACAGACATGTGGAATCTAAAAAAACAGAAAAGACTCATGGATACAGAAAACTGATGGCTGCGAGAGAGGAGAAGGGGTGGGGAGATGGGTGAAAAAGGTGAAGGAGAATAAGGGGTACAAAATTCCAGTTATAAAATAAATATGTCATGGGGATATAATGCACATAGGAAATATATATACATATACAGCATTGGGAATATAATCAGTGATATGGTAATAACTTTGTAAGGTGACAGATGGCTACTAGACTTATTGTGGTAAGGTACATAACTGTTTAATCACTATTTTGTACATCTGAAACTAATAAAATATTCTATGTTAACTACACTTGAATAATAACAAAAGAGATTTAGTATATAGCTACACAAAGCAGACTGTATGGTGTTGGCAGAAGGTTAGGACACAGATTAACAAAACAGTATAGAGGAGCCAGAAACAGGCGCATGCAAATATGTCCACCTGATTTTTTATAAAGGTGCAAAAGCAATTCAGTAGGGGGTGGGGGAAAAGCTTTATCCACAAAGGTACAAGAGCAAGTGGACATCCATAATCAAAAAAATAAACCAAAACCTACGTCTCACACCATTAAAAAAATTAACTCAAAATGCATCACTAATTTAAATGTAAAATGTAAAAATATAAGCCTCCTAGAAAAAAACTAAGAGAAAATTCTCAGGCTCTAGGGCTAGGCAAAGAAATCTTAGACTTGATACCAAAAACAATCCACAAAAGAAAAAAACTGATAAGCTGGATTTCACCAAAATTAAGAACATCTGCTCTGCAGAAGTCCTTTATAAGAGGATCAAAACACAAGCTACAGAGTAGGAGAAGTTATTTGCAACCACATATCGATGAAGGACTTATTTTTGAATACAGAGAAAACTTTTGAAACTCATCAGTAAAAAATTTATCCACTGTCTCTTAGCCTCTTTCCTCTTTTCCTCAGGCTATCGGTTACTGATTCCTACTTCCTCTTCATCTGTCTCCTTTGTAGCTCATCCATTTAGTTTTAAATCTTTTATGTTTTTTAATTTTAGAAATTAACTTATTTGATATCTGATCATCTGAGACTATTCCTCTTTTTATTTTAAACACATTAAATGTAGATACTTTATACTGACATTGTGCTAATTCAAAACACTAGTCTTAAGGAGTCTGATTCTGAAGTTTAAAATCTGTTTCTCAATATGTTTAGTGTTTTTTTTTATTGTTATTTGTTAATGATCACCGAATATTTTTCTGCAGAAATTGAGGCATGTGTTTAAAATGAATTCTTGTACAGAACTGCTTCCACTGCACATATGGGAGTACTACTTACCTGGGACAATCTAAAATACATCTTTACTTGTGTCATACATATAATGAACGTCATCCCTAAATCTGTGACACAAAAAGCTTTTGACTAGGAATTCTCTCAAGTGGAAGCCCTTCACCTCCAACTGCATGCAGAACCAAGCCAAAGGAATCAAGTCTCCATCAACTGGGTAGGTTTGGCATCAATGACCTAATGTGGGAATTTTTGAGGTGATTCCAACCCAACTTAGGACATGCAATTTGTCTCCTGTTCCTAACACCATGATAGGTTCACAGCCAGGCCCTGACTAGGAATAAGTAGGTATCCTCAGGGAAAATGCCAGTTTCATAAATCTCTATGGAATCACCATCTCTGGTCATTTCTTGCCTGATTATTTCCCTTCACTTATAGTCAAGTCCAGGCATGTATGTTTTCATATTTTATCCAACATTTAAGTGTTTTACACAAGAAAAGGTCTCTTTGCACATATGGTCTGCTATACTGCCAGAAATTGAAGTGAAAATTTGGATTAGTTAACCTTTGTGTGGGGTCTAGTTCTGTACATATGAATGTAAAATGTTTCATGCAGAAACAAGAAAAATTTTTATTATTTATTAAAAATTTATTACTACTTCAATAAGTGCCTTCTACAAGAGCAAAATTTCTTCATTAAGGGGAAAATGAAGCTTTAATGAAAGATGAAAATGCAGTTAACTTCTACCAGAAAGATATGCAAAAGAAACAAATTCTCAGATTATATGCTACTATAACACTGTTTGAAAATCTGCACATGAAGTCTTCCAGACCTCTAGAGTTATGAGTTGAGAATGTATAGAGGGTGTTACATTTTAAGCAACTAGTTACATGTACTCCCTACATTTAGAAGTTCTTCCTCTCACAACCACCAGAGTTTGAAAATCATTCTCCTAGCACAACACAGGGCCTAGCATACAGAAGCATTCAAAAAGTATTTGTTAAATAAAAATATGAATACCAAAAATAAACCACAAAGTAGATAATATATTTATTCATTTATAGGAAATTTCAAAATTCCTATCTGGGGAAAGGTTAGTGAATAATTGTAGTTAAAACAAAATTGTAAAGTGCATATAACAGTAGCTGACAAGTCACCAAGGAGATAAGAATCCAAGGAATTACAAATATTTTACATTCCAGAGGTATACAAGGAAACAGTGTTACTTACGACGTGATCTCAGTAAGCATAAGACACAGATAAAATGAAGAACAAAGGTTCAAGTCAAAGAGTGTGGTTAAAATTCCAACTTCTCTATTTCAGCTATGTGGCTTTAGGCAAGTTATTTAACTTTTTCAGTCTCAGTTTCCTCATTTTAAAACAGTAACAATAGACAATCCAGAGATTAAATGAGCATACATGTGTTAAAAGCCTAGCACAGTTCTGAGAGTGATATGCTCCTTTTAGGGCAAACAGCTTAAAAATCTCCCCCCACACGGTGGCTCTCTCCAAACTATGCCATACCAATCCTAGCAGTCTAAGTCTTGAGAAGAGAAAGAATCTAACAGAATAACTGATAATTAATGTTTTCTACTTGAAGAATGAAAAAATAAGAGCACAACTTCCACATTTATTACCAACATCACAGACACTGTGAAAGGACCTAGCAAAACCGGTGAATGGTTAGCAGTCACTAACACAATTCTTACATTTAATCTAGCCCAAAATAGACTCAGTAGAATTAACGTCAATACCTCTTAACTTGGAAGTTTAGAAAAAATATTTCCCCTGAACTACAAAGAAGTAATGCATACTTTACTATCATGTCGTGGAAAGCAAGAGTGAGTTTTTTGAATAACAAAAAAACCCCACAGATTTTTAGGGAACACTGGCACAATATGTTACCACTCTCCAAGGCGACTGCAGTTAGAATGAGTGGAAATGGGTTTAGTTTCAACATTAGGTCTTGGAAATTGATTTCCTGAGTACATGTATCCCCGCTTTTCGAAAGTTTCCATGATGCCATTTTGTTTTTATGAAAGACTTATATAGTACTACCTGTTGTCAATAACCAAAAGGAATCTAAAAAGGATTTCTGCTTTTCAGAATCAGCCAGTGAGTTTTGCAGAGATCCTTTCCAGAGGCAGTGCGAACCAAGCTAGCGCCACCAAGCTTCTCCCCCAGGAACTACACTTAACATCTCAACATTAGGTTGCCATAGTCAAGAACTGCATGTGTGAGCATCTGTGTTTATCTTGACTTATTGTGTGCACCCGTTAGCAAAATATGTCCTAAGGTATGAGAAAAATCTGGGAGCGCTCATAGGGGTGTTAATGCTTAGCTTTATTTTTGGGACCTGGGAACTCTCAAAAATTTTTTCATGGTAACTGCTTCTTTCTTTGCTTTATGCCACTTCGGCCTACAAAAGGTTTTACAGGAATGCTCTGCTTTTGGATAGCCAGGTAAACCTGTATTAACAAGGGAGGCTTTCAAATTTGTGTCATTAAAGACTTTAAAAGAAATTCTCACTAATGTATTAAATCTAAGTGAAATTCTTTCATCATCAGTAAGTCCCAATTAGTATGCTCTGACAGAGAGACAGGAAACAGGAAAAATTTTATTCACAAAGTTCTGGATTTAGAACTTTCTCTGAGTCAGGTCTATTGACCAGAACAATACAATCCACTTATGGAGGTATTTGGAAATGTGGAGGGGGGGCATTTAAAAATTGTTATGATGACCCTGGGGGAGAGAAGAAAGGATACTAATGGCAATTAGTAGTCAGGCCCAGAACACTCAAGGAATGGTAGTCACACACCACACATGCATCCCATATACCCTACTCTTCCAAAGTCATCAAAAAAAGGTATAAATGCTCCCCATACCTCTCTCCCCTAAAGAAAGTTAAGCTAGATCATTACCTTCAATCTTCAATTTCCAGGCTCAATATGGAGACCACATGGTACACAACTTAAACCTACTGACAGGCAGCTTAGTTACCACCGTTCTTGTCAGATACTATCTTCTTGCCTCTTCTTTTCAGTGTCATAATATCAAGTACAGTCTTTTCAAAGTTCTGTGCTCAATTTTCTTCACCATCATGGTATTTAACCTTTGCTTCAACACCAAAGCTAGCAGATATGAGAAAAGTTCTCCACTCTAGTAAGGTGTGACAGAACAAAAATGTGCAAGTATCCCTGGAATCCTGAATCCATAGATGCAAGGAAGGGGAAGATCCATATGCAATATTTTGGGTGTAGCAGCGTAAGTGCATCTTAATGGGGAAAAGGCCCACAGTTTTCATAAGGTTCTCAAGAGTCTACGACCTTTAAACATTAAAACAACTGCTCTGTTGAAAACCACCCCAAAAATCTTTGATGATTCCTGTGCTCAAAAATTTCTGATGATTTCCCAATATCTATAACATGCCTTAAACTCTCAACATGTTAGCAAAAGCCCTCCAAAATGTAGCCATTATCCCAACTACCTGGAATTTAAACAATTCCATCTATTTTCTTCATGTACCATTTGAGTGTAACAAACCAGACCACTCTCAAACATATGCTTTCCTTTCTCAAAGCTCTGATCACAATTTCCTCTCCAGAAACAAATTTCCTACATCCTCAATTATCAAAATCCTAGTCATTCTTCAAGGTCCAGTTCAAGTGCCACATCTATAAAGATTTTCCTGTCTATTCAGCTAAAATTAACCTATGAGCAGCTGTGCTTCCACAGTATTTTGTATTTTTAATCTAGCATTTGTCACATTCTACCTAGATTTGTGGTTACAGTATTATAATGCCTTCCTTGCTCTATTAGAATGTAACTAGAGGGCATGAGCCATGTCTTATGCCTCACTGAAATCACCAGTAAGTGGTACACATTACATAATACAGGTGCTTAAACATCCACTAAATTAAGTCCAATTTGGAGAAATTTAAATATTATTAAGCAATGATAAAAACTACATAGAGCAAAATACCCAGAAATAATATGGCAATTACATCCCCTAAAACTTACAAAATGGCCATTCTAGTAAAATTAAATGTCAATTCATACCCAAAAGTTCATTCACATGAAAGAGAAAGACAATTTATATTTGAAAAGTCTGCATGAATAAACAACTTTAAAACAAATGTAAAACAAAATTCTGAAAACTATTAAGCATTATACAATTACAGATTTTAAATAATCATGATTACTATAGTGCACTATCCTTGACCACAGTATATGTTTTAACTACAAGACTGTTCCTATTCTTTAGCAGAGCTCCATTAAGTTTTCTAAGGGTTAAGATTAATTAATTTGAAACAACTGATAACTATATTCAGATAATTTAGGAACCATCAAATAACTATGCACAGGTTAAATAGTAAAAATATGAAATATCTATAAAGGGAATCAAGTCTGTGAGGTTTTACATTTTGTGATTATAATATAAAACCAAATATACCAGACAACTATAAATTTAAATTTTAAACTTATACAGGTTCCTTTCTCTCTCTTGGTTTAAATTTTAAACTATTTTATTCTTAGCCAGTTTTTTTACAAGATTCAGGGAATAAAAGGACTTAGCCAACTGAGAAAAGATGCTTTGTATAGTTGACCTTTGAACAATAAGGGTTTGAACTGTGCAGGTCCATTTGTATGCAATTTTTTTCAATAACTATATTAAATACGCATAACATCCACAGTGCTTTGTATCATGTAAGACAATATTGATGTAGGTACTGACAGACAATTCATCTAGTAAACCAACGACATAAGTGTATGGTATGAGAAACACAGGCAAGTACAGTAAATGTATTTTCTCTTCCTTGTAATTTTCATAACATTTTCTTTTCTCTAGCTTACTTTATTGTAAGAATAACATATATAATAAAACTGACAAAATATGTATTAATCAACTGTTTATGTTATCAATAAGGCTTCCAGTGAAAAAGTAGGCTATTAGTAAAGTTTTTGGGGAGTCAAAAGTTATACATAGATTTTTTTACTGTACGAGGGTCAATGCAGTAAACCCCCCACACGCTGTTCAAGGGTGAATGGGAGAGACCAACTATTTTTGCAGTCAAGTGTGCCGGTCTAATTTGAATAGTTTCAAGGCTATATAGCAAAGGGTTCTAGGCAGATGGACAGGAAATAATAAATGAATGAAACAGAAACCTCTAATTCAATTTTAAGTGCTATATAATTGCTTTTATTTTGTATAGTTTATGAACTTCCTATAGGAAAGTTGTGTTAATAAAAAATATGTTCATGGGTTAGTCAATTTCTATCCTTGGATCCAAGACCATATGCTGCTAATTATTCAAGAGTAAATATTAAAAATACTTTGTGTTTACACATTTCTGCTATACAAAGGCGATATATACCAAGTTATGCAAAAACATAAACTAAAAACTTTTTGGTTTAAAAATATATTCAAAACAGCATATGAAAAAAGCAGTAAGCATAGTACAAAAAACAGTTATAGTGCTAAAAATGTCTTACAATTAATAAGCCATGTTTCAACTGATATACATTTCAATAAAACAGACTGAGCTATGTAAAACTAGTTTATATTCCTTGCATACTCTTTTATATACGTATTTTATCTTTCTCTAAAAAGCCAATTAAAGGTAGAAAATAGGCCAAAGAATTTCATAATCAACATTATTTTAATATGGCATGTTATGACACCTAGATAAATGACAGAATTCAGTCTTGGCTGTAAGCACTATGATTTTAAAAGTTAATAATGGCTTTCTATTTTATAAAGAATGCTAACATATACAAAAGAATGTCCAAGTGAAAGTACAGTATGGTAGACTGGTAATCTACCAAATTCTAGGTCCTCGCTCTCCCACAAAGGAGCTATGTAAACTTTAGCAAGTATTTTCTTTACCTCTTTGAGTCTCAGACTCTTTATCTCACCATACATAATGGAAGTGTGAGGGTTGATTTTATATTCTATTCTAGAAATTATGATTTGGTTCATATGAGCAAGGTTTTCACCGAAATATAATCTGTATATTAATGCTGGTTAAACAGGAGAATTACAAAGCATTACGCACTGAAAATTCAAATAGGAAGATTTAAGTTCTATATGAACAAATACTTAAAAAATAACCAGGTATTTTGAAATTTAAAGACAGGCAAACGAGGAGTAAAGAACAGTTAAATATGTTAATAAAGCATAATCAGAACAGGAAAACATATGGCTAAATAAGTGCCCAATTTTTGGCTCAAAGATATTATAAATTAATGATTCCTCTACTTTAGAATATTGATAACATCCTGCATGAATATGAAAAGCATGATATAAAATTACCACATAATTACTAACCGATTCTGAAACTAAGCCTACTTTACTCTGGACAGTCAGTATCAAATTATTTTTATAAAGAAGCAATTCTACACCTTATGTAAGTATTCAAAGGCAGCATGTTAATACTACTATAAAATGGCTACAGGTTGCAGGGGAGTCATACAGCATTTCTACTTATGTTCTTTATGAGATTTGGCAAAAAAGAATTAATGAGAGTGCTGTATAACTCTATCTTCAAATTTCATCTTTAGATCAAATATAAAATTGAAGAGGAAAGAGAGGTGGCCCCAGCGCTTAGAACTGACCAAAGAACAAACTCCTTACGTAGTAGATTTCTATATTCAGAGAAGGAAATCTTTTATTACTCAAACAACCCGTGAGTAAATAACTTTCATCATGGATCTCTTAATTCACCCACCAAGAGTCAATGAATTTTAACAGGACTATACTAAGGTTCCTTATTAGACAATACAAAAAATGAGGTCTGTTCATTTTGCCAAATCATAATATAAATTTTGTCAATCCTAAACTGATTGTAATAGATCAAACCAATTTGATTATATAAAGTGAAACCTTACTCCTGAAAATTACAAAGCACAATATATCAATTAAGATCTTCAAATAGCCCATCAAGTTTGTTTTTTAAAAAAATATCTTACTGTAATGAAGTCATCCCCTTTAACCATTCTTCCTTGGTAAAAAATCCCATGCTTTCAGCCTCCAATTTCCACGCTAAAACTAACATAATAATCTGGAAAGAACAGAACATAAAGGATAGGGGAAAAGTCAGCATAGAGATAATCATGTCTATATTTATCATGGAGAGCATTTTATACAACTATTTCCTTTTTTCAAATATTAAACAGTACAACCTTTGGGTTTATAAACTATAAAGAAATTTAGATGGACCAATTTCTTAAAAGTAAAAAGTTCTAACAGTTTCTGAAGGTAGAATCATCCTCACTCTATTACAAATGACATTTGTACCAAGAAAGAGAACTTGGACCCAATTTAAATTGATTAAAAATATCCTAAAGAAAAATTTACAATAATAAACATGAAGAAACAAAATCTTCATGTAAGATTAAAGTGTCCCAATTTTTAGAAATTTATGAATATGCTATACCCCACTTGTATTCCATTCTACTTAAAAATAAAACATACATTTTCAGGTTCAACACCAATGTCTTCACAAAATTTTTCCATTCCTTCTGGCCCTACAACTTCATCAGGACCTTCAAAGACAAAAATAATTTATATATTTTATTGTTATAATTTAATACCAACATAAAACAAGCCACTATGCAAAAGGCATCTATGAATATACAACATTTTTGCAAATAACTGAATTTGAATTTTGACATATCTTTGATAAAGTATAAATATTTGCTATAGAATTTAAACTTTGAAATATCCTTAAAATACATTACAAAATAAAGAAAATAAAGAATAAAGCAGCATTAATATCAGTCACTAGTTTGCACAATAACTTGAACTATCCATTAAAAAAATACTTATCAAGAACCTCTCTAAAGAAACTGTTGGCAATGCATAAATATAAAGTAACATTAGAAGGTGTAAGCTCCTTACTCTTCTAGAATGTGCCAGTACCAATCCACAATTTAAGACAATAATCAGAGGAGAATATCTGTTTAGTTACTAAAACAGAAGGTCATTCATTACACTTCTGAAATATACCCAAATAAAATTTAAAACTTTAATAAAAAGATACACATATTATAAAAATAATAACTTAAGGATATTACTACATTCCAATTCCAGAGTGATATTTTCTTTATTATTTTGGTTCTCAAATAAACAGCAAAGCATGAGTTATGTCACTATATGTAGAAACAAAAGTTTAATCCTTCAATTAGCTTGTCTATCATTTGTCCAAAAATTAACAATACTTGTTTCCTATTTTTCTCCCTTAGTAAAGGTAAATATAAGTCAATACACCAATTCCCCCTTTTTTTAATGTTATCACAAAATATAATAATTACATCATTGTTAGGTATTTTTGGGACTGGATAAGATTAAAACAAATGTGTGACATGGGTAGACTGTGAGGGCACTATGCTAAGTGAAGTCAGTCAGACAGAAAAAGACAAATACTGTATGATTGATTAACTTATATGTGGACTATACATTAAAAAACAAACAAACAAAAAGTCAACCTCAAGAACCAAACTCATAAATATAGAGAACAGATCGGTGATTGCCAAAGGTGGGAGTACAGAGTAGGCAAAATGGGTAAAGATGGTCAAAAGCACAAACTTCCAGTTATAAAATAAGTCCTGGGATGTAATATAGCATAGTGACTATAGTTAATAATACTGTATTATATACTTGAAAGTCACTAAAAGTGTAGATATTAAAAGTCCTCACCACAAAAAAATTTTTTTTGTAACTATGTGGTGATAGATGTTAACTAGACTTATTTTGGTGGTCATTTTGTAATATATACATATAACGAATAATCACTATGCTCTACACCTGAAACTAATATAATGATATGTCTCAATTTTAAAAGACTAAAACAATATGAAATATAATAGAAATATTTTCACTTGGCTTTTGAAAATATAGTCCTGAAATATTAAATTAGCCAAACGAAACTTGTTTTCCTTTCTTAAGGACTAAAAATACTCCGCTTTACTAATCATAAACTAAACCAAGGCAGCTCAGGTGGCACTTTATATCACCATCATTAGTTCATAAACGCAACATGAAGCTAACGTCCTTAGGTTTGTCTTAACAGACGAACGCAGTCATCCAGTACATGGCCAATGTACTCTTACTGTTTCAGATGGGATCCAGGCTGCTAAGATGATGTGGTCTGAACCAGAGCCCTTTTCAATTTTTTTGGTTTAAATATATACTGCACTTATTTATGCAGTGAGGTGCTGAAAGGTGAAGAGGGTGACAATTACCGGAAACTTTCACTTCCTAATATAAACCTGAAGGATTTTTTAACTAGATGTGTTAGGTAATTTAAAAAGCACACATATACAATAAAGCTGTTAAAAATATATCTGAATATGCATTCTTATATATGGTTTGGATGAAAGTAAACATTAGATAAAAAATTGAGTAGAAGAAAACAAAGGTTTTTTTTAAGGCATGATAAGAATATATTCTAAATTTTTCTATGCAACAAAAAAGCTGACTTGCTCCTGAAGCTGCCACCATTAGTAACTAGAAGAGAAAGCTGAGGCCTTTGTCAAGAAATATCAGTTACTGTTATAAAATATAGCCTCCCTAGAAACTGTGATATCAGTGATTAAAATTAGATTAGACTCAAGTTAAATTGTTATACTAAGATATTAAGATACATATAAGACCTTTCTGTAAATGTTAAGTGACTTTCCCAAAGTAATGCAAATAGTAATAGATCTAAATCTAAAACAAGGTCTATACCAATGTCCTTTTCCCAGATTGCATACTGTTAATTATTCTTCTTAAAACATACTCTTCCAATAAAACTACCCCCAGGGAGCCAAATTTAACTAACTTTCAGACAAAAACCAGGTTTCCAATCAACTTAAAAAGCTATGGAAATGATTTAGTTCACTCAACCAGCTTGATACTTTATTAGGGCTATGCAATTCTATCCCTATTTTTGATTCTTTATAAGACTTTAAAAGTGCCTTTTCACTTTCCATGTGTTTTGTTTAGTAATAGGCCCAGTATGAATCCTTGCTAATTTAATTATCAGTCAAGATGAGAGGTCCTGTGAAAGGGCAAAACCATCAGGCTTATCACATATGATGTATTAATATTATATTAACAAGATTAGTGGTAAAATATTTTAAAACTAAAAAAAAAAATCAGTTTTCAGAAAACCTTTTTTTTTTTTTTAAATAACTATAAAGATATGTTCCTGGCTATGTCTGTAGAGCCTAAAACCATGTCAGCCATAGCAAATGATCAGGGGAAAAAAACTATGCTAAATGAATGACTCAGCATCTTCAACATGAGCTACATATGAGCAATATTGGTAATTCTGGAACAGTACTGGCAAACATATACAACCAGTAAATCTGGTGCTGGAATACTATTACTCTTTTAATAATTGCTAACATGTATTGAGTTTTGATTATATGCCAGATACTGTGCTAAATGCTTTACATGTGTTATCTCAGTAGGCACAATTATTGTCTCCATTTTAATGAGGGGCACCCCCATTTTAAGATGGAACAGTAACTATTTAGCAAATACAGTAACTTGTTCCTCTTTGTCATTTAGTTTTCTGCCAATCATAACCTCTAGAGAAGTCTTTCCTAATCACTCTATTTGACAATCCATCCAAACTTTCTCCTTTCTATCCCTGAACCTCACCATAGTTACTACCGTTATAACCCTCCAAAATCTGTAATTATTAATTATCTTTCTTACTTACCTATTTACTGTATATGTCTTCCCACTAGAAGGCAAGTGCCTGAAGGGCAAAGGTCTATCTTAACTGTTCACTACTATACTCTCAGCACTTAGCAGAGTGCCCTGATACATGAGTGCTCAATATTTATTGAATGACTCATTCCATGAATGACAGATCAGTTAACCCCAGTGTACTTACTAATATTTTCTTTGCCAAAGGAAAATAAGTTGCCATATACATGTTTTTTTTAAAAATAAACATTACCAGATAGTGGTAGTTAAAAGCATAGGATCCACAATGAGAATAACCTAGTTTTGAATCTTGGCTCTTGTCATAGCACGATGTTAAGCAAATTACTTAATCTAAGCATCAGTTTTCTCATCTATAAAACATGGATTAACACTGCCTACTTAACTGAATGGTCATTAGGAAAAGTTACATAATCAGCATAATTTTTGAAATAAAGATAGCAATTATTATGCTGGCTATTACAAAAATGCTAGTATAGGAAATAAATACTAACTAGAATCTTATGCTACCCAGGAAAGGCCTTACGAGAGGTAAAACAAACAAGCATGAAAAACACACACACCCGAACTAATTAATTTTATAATATCTAGTAACCTCATAAGTAAAATAAGATGACTGGCCTTTTGATTCTATATCTTGCGTAACAATAAAACTGGCATTTTGAATAATGGGTCAACATTTTAAATGGAGGTCAGTAATAAAATGAATTCCCTTCATTTAATTTGGGTTAGTGGTTGTCTTGGGATGCCAGTAATAGCAGTTTTTCTGGTCTAGAAAGAATCTGTTCTGTTACTAAACAATTTTTAAATTATACTTTTGGGATCACTCAGCTGATCCCAACAGCAAAGTTACTGTCCCCCACACTCGCAGTCTTACAGTTAGTCTAAACTTGTATCTCAAGTTCAGAGTACACTTGAAGCCTTAAATTGATTACACTACATATAATACAATGACTGCATATACACTGTTCTATTTTAAACAAACACTCTGGGAATGATAATGATAAAAGGCGGGGGGGCGGGGAGGCAGGTAAGAGAAAGAAAAAAGGGGGAAAAAGAGCTTTAAAATCAGTAATTTGGAAAGACAAAAAGCATTCTAATGGGGAAAAAATTTCATATATGCTTATAAGGAAGTTAATAAGTGGAAAACAAGTGTTCTTTTTCATATATTTGCTTAACTCTTTGGCTTCATCCCTGGCTTTGACTTTCACCCCAACCTAGGCCAGAAGCTTTACATCTACTAGTTACAGGATTTAGTTTGAGTTAGCTTCTTGAAGAAGCATTCCCTGATATTTTCAAGGCTGGGTTACATATTCCTCCTATAAAATTTCACAGTGCATCTTTCTAATAAAACATTTATCACACTCTATTAATATCATTCTGCTTATTTTTTATTCATTATTGCATCTCTTATAGTAGTGGCTAAATAGCAATTATTAAGGGGTGTGTTGTGCGATGATAGGTCTGAGTTTTTAATCTTTTACTCTGTTTCCCGAAAAGTTTCAGAAAATGTCAGTTTCTGGTTCAGAAAAACTCCCAAAAGAAAATGAAAATAAAAAATAAAAACTATGTATAGTGTAAAGTGTTTTATCACATACTTTGTGTTTTCCAGACTACCAATGCTACTTTAGCGAATGGATGTAAACCAGTAAGTGAAACTGTCTGTTTACAGATTGTATTAATAGTAAGTGAGTTTCCCCCCTCACTAAATATATACTGAATTATGTATTTAAAGACATAGCCTGAAAGAGAACCAAATTCTTAGCCTACCCACAATCCTAAGTGTTGGCCCTGATCCCAGCACACAGCACTAACACACAGCAGGCCTGAAATAAATAGTTTGTTAAATGAATGAACCAAAAAAAAAAAAAAAGTTTTAAAGCATGTGACTAATATCTTCTTATATTAATTTCATTACCTGCATACTCATAAAACCAAGCCAGGCACTTCTTGCTTGAAAAATGTTCCTCTCCACTTATTAGTCTAGCAGGGGGTTGGGATCTGCAATAGCTTAGAAAACACACAAATGCCTAAGAATTTTATCGTCTCAACTTATAGTGAGTTCAACATGAACTACATCAATTCAAACTAAACAAAGTATTTTTTTTTTTTACAGCTAGTGTTATGGGGGGGGAAATGGAGTTGTTAAGTATTTGCAATTTGATACAGTAGTCTACACATAAAAATTTGTGGCTAACAAAACCCAAATGCTACTTTGCTCACTATAAAATTCAAAAAATATCAACAAAAATTAATTCCCCAGATCTCAAAAGACCACACAGAAGTTCAATCTAATGGTCTCAATGCAGGACTGGTAGTTGGGAAAGTATAAATCTTCATAATGATTCTTCTGAATTTCATGGAAATTATATTTGTGTATAACAGATACATATTTGAAAACAAAACCTTAAAAGTATATTTTGATGGTTAATTTATCAATATTTCAAAATAAAACTATATTATTTAAAGTTGTTTATCATCTACCAAACTTAAATAGATATTTAAAGATAAAAGATGATTCAGGATCTAAATGTGTAATTAAATTCCACAGATTCAAAAACAAGAACAAAAAAACCCCCCAAACCCTAAAAAATAACATTAGCACAAATAATTAAGCCAAAGTTATTTAATTCGATTCTGTTTCTCTTTTCCATAAAGTCATTTAAAGTTGGGAAGTTCATAAAGGGCCTTTAGGATATAATGAACTTCAGAAAACCTTTTCTCCAGGAGTTCAAACAGTTACACTACCACAACGATATAGAAGTACTACAACTTCTGCAACTGAGTAAAGTACTGTGTAATGTAAAATAAGGCTACCATATTTAAAAGTTTAAGTTGATAGAGCAAAGTATCACCTGAGTTCTAATAATGACTGCTCAGCTATTTTAAGTGCTTAATTTAAATAATTTTGATACATTATATACTTAACGTACCTACAAGTTAGAGTAATAGAAAACTAACCTCCATGTTTCATAAAAATTTGAGCTAGTGGAGTAACCATGTCAAATTCTAGTGTGAGTTACCAAGAGGTATAAGAAAACGGCATCATCTTTCACAGTAATTGCCCAAGAAATATACTTAGGCTGTGTTTTCCCAAACAGCCTAATGAAAGAAAAAAACTGAACCAATTACAAAAAGAAAGATGAAGACTAAGTAAGTTACCTACCTCACATATTAAGCGTATCTCTAAGGACAGTCCTATCATTATCTCTCCTTTATAATGCTGGTTACAGTCTTCTTTTAATGGTAGCATCTGAAGTTGTCACACTAAGTGCCAACCACAGATACAAAGACACTCCATAAGGAGATTTAAAAAAAAACAAACACTTCTCACACCTAAATTGCAGTAATTTTTTGCAGCATACAATGTTGCTGTGGTGCCCCAATGACATGTTACAATAGAATCAAAGAGCTACAACTACAGCTCTGCTTTGTTTTCTTTTTCTCCAAGGGGATACAGAGTACAATAGCTCTCAATTATTAATATTTATATTGAGAGCAACAGCATCCTGAATGCTGGAAGACAAAATGCATGCAGGGCCTTCCCAATTCGGCACACAGGGACTTGGCGCAGGTGGAGGCACTATACTTCAGGAAAATGGGGCTCCTGCGATTTAAAAGGCCTCCTGCTGGGATGCTCCGGGTTGGACCACTAAATCTGGAGGCCAATTACAACATGGGGAGCTTTCCTTTCTATCATCCCCATGGCAGTTGTCAGATCAAGATTTCTCCTGTTCTGCTCCTTTCTTCACTCTACAAAGAAATTCTAGAAGTAACATTTCCACGGATCTGTGTGGGAAACAGGCGGAGGAGGGGTTAAGAGAGCAGGGGTAGGGGAAAGAGCGCATTTTACGTACGCATTCCTGTTTCCCCACCCTCCGGGGCACGTAGATTCTAACGTGGGGCGACTCGGCCAGTCCCTCCACAGGCGCCGGGGAGCACACGCACCGAACACGAGGCGGAGTCGGGCGCAGAGACTCGCGGGGTTCTGCGCCTACCACGTAGGTTTATGGGGCGGGGGGTGGGGGAGGTCCACCTCTCCCCAGCTCGAGCCTCAGAGACCCGGCCCGCCGCCGCCTCCTCTGGCCGTCCAGCAGAGGAAAGACTGAAGGGTGGGGGGAGGTGGTACCTGGAGATTTTACACTTTTTGAGGCCACCGTCTTCCGCTACTGCCGCTGCCACCCCAGAGGATTTTCTCTTCTTCTTCACCGGCATCTTCCGCCCTCCCCGGCAGGGCGGGCAGGGGAGCCGGGGGAGGGGGTCGCTGTCCGCTGAAGCCTCCTCAGGGCTGGCACCCGGTTCCCAGAGACAGCAGCAAGCGTAGGAGCAAAGTCTCCAGCCCGTACCACAGCGGCCCAGCCCGGCCCCCGGCCGCTCCCGCGTCTCCTCCTCGTCTTTCTCTGCTCGGGGTAGCGGGTCACTTCTCGCCGGTCGACACTGCGGCTTGGCCACACCGGGAAGGGAGAGCGCGGACGGCGCGGCACCGCCACCAGTCACAGACTCCGAGAGCAAGAGGCTCAGGCTGACCCGGATGCGCCTCGCCGAGGGCCGGAAGTGACGCGACGCAGGGCGGGCCGCCGGGAGGGGCGTGGCTCTGCTTGCAGCCGGCGGGCCTCCTCCCGGGCGGGCGGCTGCCGCTTCCCCGCGGCGAGCGGGGAGATCCGGCTCGGCTGGCCCTTGGACCTTCTCGGGGGTCCGGGGGTCCCGGCCTTTCTCAAGAAACTCCCACCCCGCCCTAATGCTGGTAAGTCACCTCCAAGAACTGTTTTATGATTCCACTAATACTCTGCAGCTGGCCTTGAAAATAACCTGGTGAGGTAAACCAGATTTCACTTCCGAGCTCTTCCACTGGGTTGCCCGACGTTCACTGTTACCCACTCCTTCCGTGAACATTTTCTTTTTGGGCCAGCGATCAGCTGCCCGCTCTCACACCCCTTCTTCGTAGTCCCTCACCTCTTTCCCTTGTTAAAACTTAGCTCTACCATTTCTCACCTCTCGGGACAGTAGGTGGTCGCTGACCTAGTAAAGAGGAATTTGGGGAACATTTCTAAGGGGACTTCCTTCCAACTTTTTACCCAAAACACTTGTAATCACTCCAGCTTCAGGGACAGTATTGTTTATAAGTAAAGGTTGTTGCATGTAAAGGGTATATAGAAAGTCGCTTTAGTCAATATATATGTGAAATAAGTTCACACCTGTAAACCAGTGTGTGATTACAGAGGATGAAAAGTCTCTTTAAGTTCAGCAACAGCCCATGTGGTTCTAGTGAGATGACCTCCACCTTGGCACGCTCATTTGGCCAATCAGAATATCCTGTTTCCTTAGTGCCCTAATTGGTTCAGAAGGACATAGGATCCAAACCAGGCCGATGGGTACCCATGACATGAAACTGAACCCTCAGGAAGCAACTTATTTCCTATGGACTTGAACCTGAGAGGATGTGGAGAATAAAGCCAAAGCTCAGAAGAGACCAGAACCAAGCAGAAAAACAGAAAAAACAACAAAACACCACACACCAATAAATGACCTTATGATACAGGGCCTGAATCTACTATATGCCCTGAAAATTTCAGTTACGTGAGCCGTTAAAACTCACTGCTTTGCTTTTCTTTGTTACTTAAGAAGGTTGTTCCTGAATAGCTGTAATCCTTCAACTCAATTAAAAATGCATGAGGCCAAAACATCAAATCTGGATAAGATCAAGTCTCTAAAAAAATACCATCTGTAAGTAGGGCCAGAGGAACATGTTAACACTCAGTGCAATCAGCAAGATCTAGGTTGTCAGAAAATCTACAGGAAAAAAATGACCCAGATTCTGCAACAAGTTACTAGAAGAAAATTTTAAAGGATATACCAATCCTTTTGAATATGTGATTCTTATTTGAATCTTGAGTGAAAAAATTTGAATATTATGACATTTAAGGACAATTGGAAATTTGAACGCTTGCTGAATATTTGATGAAATTCTAGAACAAGCAAAACTTACCTATAGACAGCATATCAGTAGTGCTTGGGGACTGGGATAGGGTGGTGACAGGGGGGAAGACTGACTGTAAAGCAGCACAAGGGAACTATATTGGATAATAGACATATTCCAATGTCTTAAGGTAGTGGTGTATATACTTGTCAAAGCTCATTGGACTGTACAATTAAAAATATATGCCCTTATTATATGAATATTATTCCTCAGTAAAGTTTATATAAAAAATGCAAACAAAAAAACACAAAAAATGATAGGATACTATTAGAAATAACGAAGTTTATTAAAAGCTAAATATCCCTTTTCACAAGTAGGCAAAATAAGTGGAATAAAAATCTAAATGATGGAGACAGACCTCAGAGGACAATGTTCAGGGGATATTCTTCCAGAGAGCAGAATTAAGGCTGAATCAAGGGCTAAGGAACCCTTCAGGATGCTTGTCTAGCAGGCGCCCAGCATTGCTGTGGCCCAGTGACTATTGTGTATCTTCCATTCCTTTCTAAATTGGAGTATTTATTATGATGATTGTGTCCCTTCTCCACTGTTGTTTATGAGAGTGGAAAGCAGATCATTGTCTCTTAGTTCGTAGGCCACTAGACCATAAAGAACCACTTCTAGACCTAAGAAAGAAGACCCTACTACACCTGGAGATTCTGGAGATTCAGCTGAATTCAGTGACTGGATAGGAGCCTACTTGCATCTAAAGAATTCTCTGGAAAAAAGTTAAAAGACTGGGTCTTTGTATGGTATTAATTCTTTCAGTCTTATTCAAACAATATTTAATGATCATTTAAAATAAACCAGGAATGCTCTAGCCGGTTTGACTCTGTAGTTAAGAGCATTGACCTGCAGACTGAAGGGTCCTGGGTTCAATTTTAACCAAGGGCATGTACCTCAGTTGCAAGTTCCATCCCTGGCCCTGGTCGGGGCGCCTGCAGTAGGCAACCACTCGATGTGCCTCTCTCACATTGATGTTTCTCTCTCTTCCTTCCTCTCTCTCTAAAAATAAAAAAAATAAACAGGAACTGGTTTTGGTTTATAAAAGGGATATAAAAGGCAGCTGTGCCTCTTGCATTCATCACGTTAACAGTCTGAAGGGGGAAGTATATGCAGCCCATATGCATTTGAGAGAACATTATGAACAAAGAATAAGGCCAATATTCTATGCTTGTTAATGATAATAAAGGGATGGTGATTGCAGAGTCATGTAGATCATTTTCTTCATTGCTTTCCCTGATCAATACCTACTGCCACCACCACACCTTCATTCTCAAAATGGAGCATTCCATTATCCCATTACTCTCACAGAAGGGGCATACTGATAGCATCGCTGCCTGTGAGCAGCACAGAAATGCTCATTATGTGGTTTTAATCTTACCTGCTGCTCATCAACACATCCATAGGATACTATTTTCTACCAAGAAGGCACCCGTAATGGAGAAAGAAACTATGACATGCATCCCTTAGTTTGGGGGAGTTATAGAATGAAGCTATGAAAAAGATATTTTAAAAGAAACTGTAGTTCTTTGTTGTGTAGAATAATTTTTTAATGAAAATAATGAGGAGGAAAGGGAGGGATGAAGCATTTAGCTTAAGCAGAAACTCATATGTTCTGGTTTCATATCCAAAGATACTTAGTGACTTTAGGTAAGATACAACACTTCCTTACCCTTCGTTTTATCCTGCTGTTACAGAGAAGGATGTGGAAAAAGCAATTAGACACTATCCATCAATAAGGGCAGTGGACATACACTTATGCCAGGTAGGGCAGAAGGTGGAAGGACTGAGATGAGACTGAGCCATAATTCTGTCATCTATTTGACATGTTGGTTATACGTGCATCCCTTAGCTTTTGGAGGTTAGAGAATGAAGCTATGAAAAATATCTTTTAAAATAGTTGTATCTGTATTAAAGCAGCCAAATATAGTGCCCTAAAATGTGCGAATTTATATATTCTATACATAGTCTATATTTTCTTAACACCTCTTTAAAATAGGGCATTTCTACTTGCCAGAAAAGCAACACAAACGCAGTGATTTACGGAATGCCATGTGGTCCTGAATTTATACAAATACTTTCCTTTCAATACATTAACATTTTCAAAACAACCCACGTCGAAATTTTGTAAAATATTCCCATACACATAAACCCCGAGAATGCCAACTAAGAGAACAGTAGAAATGAGATGTTAAAACAGGGCTTTCTGTTTTGGAGCGTTAGTCAAGTCCACAGGAATTCTTAGTTTTAGAGAGGCTCAACTATGTAATGCATGCCATGTACCCCTTACATCCTAAGCAGTGTGCTGGAGCATATCTACTGCAGCCTGACTATGGCTGTGGTTCACTCTGGGCCCCAGACTGAGGGAGTAGGGAGTAGCTACTCTCCGGAATATTACTTATTATCATGATGAAGGGAAAGGGAAACATGGTGAACCCCATGCTGGCTGTTCAAGGTTCTGTCCTGAAATGACTCGTATCACTTCTGCTTCTGTCATACACCTGAGGCTACACCTGATTTCATCAGGATAGGAATGTATAATCAATCCTCCTGCAGAGAGAGGCACCAAATAAAGATAAATACAGTCCACAACAGTATGGGGTTGGAATGAAATTTTATTCAAGACCCAGGGAAGAATGAGTTCACACAGCAGTTTTAAAGGGGAAATAGGGAAAAGCATAAGATTGGTGTCTGCTCATACCTCACATTGACACACTGTTATTTTCCAAAGATGGTCGCAGTGATCTTTCAACCCACTTGTTCTTCTAGAACCTTACCACTCCCTCTCAATAAATGGAGCCTGGTTAATAATTATCATCATGTTCATCATCATCATCCTTTATCATCAATATTGGTTCATTAATTGTGAGACAAATTACCATACTAATATGTCCAGTGGCCAATAACAATGCTGAAACCTTACCAGAAGGACTAAGAATTAGTGCTGGACACCTGATTCACCTTCCAGCTTATGAATATGTACCCCAAATAAAGAAAAGTGGTTCACAAAATCACATCACTCCTGGCAGAAAATGTACTGTGTTGATGTCTTGCTGCAGAGGAAAACTTTTCAGATGAGTGGTAGAAAGGACCGAAAGTGAGTGCAGGCAGTTTGTGTTTAGGTATGTTCTTATAAGCATCTTCATAGTCTTAGGCTTAGATTGGAGGTGTTTTTGTCACACTTTCCAAACAGTATTGGAAAGTGGCATAGTGGGAAAGGTTAAAGTGAGAACCATAATAGGACTGAGGGGTTTGCCTTTTTAAGTTTTGCAACCTTGAATAAAACATTTATCATGCCTAAGTTTTACCATCTGTATAATATAATAAAATATATGCCTTAGCCAGACATCACAACATCGTATTGTTGAAAATACAAGAAAATAAATGTGAGTGTGTTATCAAAACTGCTAAGGGGTGCATAATTATGTGTCAGCTGGAGTCCTTGGGGTATACCCTACAAAAACCAAGTTCTTCTAGTCTAGAAACAGTTTATCTAAGGTTGTTCACAGAATGAAAGGATGGGATCGCAAAGAAGGGGACATGTAAAAGAAGTGAGTTATTGTTTCCCATTCCCACCCAAGTTCTGGTAATGGGACTTTCCCTTCATATCACTACTACCTTTATTGAATGTCTATGGCCATGTCTTTATTTTCAGGGATCTTAACCAAGTTCTCAACAACTGAAAATAGGATTGTCTACACAGAGCAGTTTGAATGGGACTAGGCAAATTCTTAGGCCATGGTTAGGCATTACTTCTCTGGAAAAATCCAAAGGTGGCATGTGGGCAGTCACTGAAGTCCCTCACTGCAGCACAAAGCAGGTTAGTTCACCTGTCTGCAGCAGAGGCGACGATTCCTAGAAAGACAGAAAATGACCTGCAGTTAGTCTCTTTTACTTTCCACCTGTACAGCTGTAGTCTCTGGCAGTGGCAAGGTAGGTGTTTCTTAATGCGCAATCTGCTTTTCTCCACATGTTCTTTGCAGATCTCCCCCCCCCCATTTATAGCTTCATGGAGATCTCTCCCAAGTTAGAGCCCTACCCAACTCTTGAACCCCTTCCTAGACAAGATAATGTTCTTTCAGGGCCTATACTTTTAACTTGCAAGAGGCTTCTTGTCTCTTAAGAAAATACGGCTCATGAGAATCAAAAGTTTTGGCTTTCAGTTGCATTTTTTCTTAACTATCATGGGGTTTCAAAGCATAGTTTTATAGTAAAAAAAAAAACCAAAAACTAAACAACTGTTTTTCCTTTCTGATTTTACAGTCAATTCTGGAGGCAACAAGAATGACACTGACTAAAAAGGTCATGAGTAAGAATGTGCAGAAAAGATAACCACACAATTTTTTTCCAGATATTTTTCTCTCTATGGGCTAAACAACAAGAGAATTCTGAGACAATCTCCATTGAACTCTTCCACATTCTATATGCAGCTAAAGCTCCCATCTGCACATCCTTCTGGTATAACCTATACCTGGGACCAGTGACGTAACTTATAGGGCCCTGAGCAAAATGAAAATGCAAAGTCCTTTGTCCAAAAATTATTTAATCTGAGAGCAGGCCATTAAACCCAGGGCAGGGCTCTTGTAAGCATGAGGCCCTGCAGAGACTGCATGCTCAAGAAGCCAGCTCTGTATACACTTTCAAAGTAAGTCAAGGCCTGAGTGACCCAAAGTTTCATTCAGTGGAGCTCCACGTTTCTGTGTCTGAGTGCTATGTGTTCTAAAAGTTGTTCTTTTGTATTTCAGAGACACAAATTACATTTCCCACCCTATCTTGCAATCAGGAATTGCCATAAGAAGGTCCTATGTAAGGCCTCACTCTTTATCTGCCAATCAGCCAGATTCAAAATAACTCAGGAGAGAATTCTATCATTTTAGAGAATAGTGGAGCCACAAAATAGAAGAGGTCTAGATCCTTGAATCATCACATGGCAGACTGCCTGCCAAATATTACACTGAATTGTCAAATGAAGGAGAAATGTAATAAA
This sequence comes from Miniopterus schreibersii, assembly GCF_964146895.1. Lineage (NCBI taxonomy): Eukaryota > Metazoa > Chordata > Mammalia > Chiroptera > Miniopteridae > Miniopterus > Miniopterus schreibersii. Next base: position 15,558,201 of record NC_138112.1, on the reverse strand, counting down.
TGTATTAAAAAAAACTATAGCTTTTATTATGTAAAAACCAGAGAAATTTTGGGGTTTACTATAACATTTGCCATACCTTGATTGTATGTTAGGACTAGCTTATGTTAAAATAAGAAAGGACACCAAAATCTTAATATAACAAAAATTTATTTCTTATTTCTGGTATGCCATCCAGAAGATGATACTCATCATAGCTGCTCAGGGAACCAGGATGGTAAAATTTCACCATGACTTATGTTTCCATGATCATCACAGCAGTGGGAAAGAACCATGATTATATATTGATTTTTCAGGTGTCTGTGTGTATGTGATACATCACTTCTACTTACATTTCAAAGATCATAAGTCAAAATGGCTATGCCTATCTTTAAAAAGAGCAAAGAAGTATAATTCCATGTGCCAATAAAGGGGGAATCCAGGCATCTTTTGTAAGTAACAGTCATGAGTACCACATGAATATAAATGTTGGTTTTGGAAGGAGAGTGCTGCCATACAGAAACTTAAAATATGTTGTATAGCATAAGTAGACAGGCAGCAGGCAGCAAAAAAAACAGTAGCAGGTTGGTTAGCTGGAGATCTCTAGTGTACCTCTATAAAATATTTAGTAAAACTGTCCCCCCGTGAAAAGTAGAAGGTAGATCATGAGCCGTGAGACTAATTCTAAGGGAAGTAGATAGAGGAAGGGTAATGGTGTGAAGTGACACGATCTTTTTGCAAAAATCATATTAAGGGAATTACTTTTGTTATCCAAACCTATTGTTTCAGTTAGCCTCCAGAAAGCCATCATTAAGTTGAGAGGGGCATTTGTATGAGGAAGCAAAGAAATCATTCTTGATAATTACATATAGGAAAGAACTAGATATGAAATTTAGAATATGAAACTAAAAGCAAATATATCAGAAAGCCTATTAAGTTTCTAAGGGAGTTGTACGGTTAATGAAACCATGTGCCTGGACTAAAAAAGACTGAGCAATCATCAAGCACCCATAGTTTCCCCAGAAAGCCCAGATAACTTATTTTTTCAGTTTATAGGTTGTACCTTGAGGACCCACATTTAAACCTGATGGTAAGGCCTGTGCTTCACATGGAGATGTGATTAACTGACTTCACAACCTCATTCCTGACAAGTACACTAGATATGTGATAGGAATAACTTTCATTGGTCTCAGTGAGTAAGTTTCTTAATAGTGTAAATTTTCAAATTTCCTACTTGTTAGATATCTTTAGGGATCAAAGGGGCCAAGTCAATGTTGAAGAATAGGAACTGTAACTTGGCCTCTTCTTTTGTTTTAAATGTATCCTGGGCTACCCTGTTGAATATACTGATGCTCCGTTTTTTTTGGTGTTCTGGTCTCTTAGCAACAGGCTGTGATGTTAGAGGGTTATTTATCAAAGAATTTATCCAAAAAAAGATGCTAGACTGTGAAGCAGAAAGCTCTGATTTAACTGCATGTTATTCAACAATCGTGTTATGTAAATAAAAATGGAAGTAGAAATAGAAAATAAAAGACTCAAAATAACAGTTTATGTGAACATTTTTATTAATAATTGTCATGGTATTAAAAACACTTTCCCTTCAACACTTTACATCAGTGGTTATGTATTTTTAAAAAATACTATTTTAAAAAAGAGTATTTGAAAAAATACTATTAAAAAGCAGTTACAAGTCTGAGCAAGACTGTTTCCTGCAATTAAAAGGTAAGCTAGATCATGCACACAGTAAAAGCAGCATCAAAGCATCTAAAAAAATAGGCCGCATCACTACGGAGGGAAAGATTATCTATTAATATGTTTTGATAATGTTTTACGCTAAGAACCTAGCATACTTCATTACACCGAAAGGCATAATTAAAAGCACTATATCAGACAAATGTTTACCACATGATATGGTATAGGTGCAATAAACTATGTTTGGAAACAAACTTACATGTGAATGTGTAGCAGAGCTTTTCTCATTCTAAGCAAATGTGAATTTTCTGAAATCAGTAAAAATAATACTGTTATCAGCAATAGAAATGCTGAGAGGAGTCACTTAGAAAATGTAGCTAATATGTTAGGAAAAAAATTTCCCCTTTTCTCAATTCCTTTTAGGAAAATAGGATTTTCTATATTTGACACTGTAGTGGACATTAAATACAGGGATGGGCAAAAGTAGGTTTGCAGTTCATATGGTAAGTAATACAATAATTAATAAACACAAGAATAAACTTTCATGTACTCATAACTGTAAACCTACTTTTGCCAACCCCTATATAATGCCTTACTATAATGCTGATGGGGTTTTTTTAACATTGACCTCAGGGTACTGCTTGCTTTTCATGAATCGATAAAATTAATATTCAAAAATTATTAGTCCATTATCAAAAATTGTTATTGAAAAATAAGATCTATTCATACATTTGTAATGATTGCCTGACTATTCTACATTTTAAAATGTAATATACCTTAAAAGCAAAACAAGTTCTACCTAATTCATTCAACTACTGAGTGCCTATTATGTACCAGACATTTTACTAGATGCTGAAGATCCAGAAAATGAATTAGATACAGACCCTGCCCTAGAGAAAATCATAGTAGAAAAAAGATACATAAACTGATAATGGTACTTTACAACTGACAAAACCATGAGAATGTGAATGAATTAGCTTTAGATTAAACTGGCAACTATGCATAGGATACAGGGAAATACTAAAGGCAAGAGAGCACCTGCAATGCTAATCATGATCCAGAAGTAAATTAATGAGGGACTAAATTAAGGTTAAGGCAATGGAAATATAAAGAGCACAAATGATGTAAATCAAACTAAAGAAAATCACAGGCTAAGATCAAAATGGATCTTCAGGGGTAATACAGACACAAAAAATAGTAACAGAACTATCAGATACTCCATCCCCAAAGGTGGAATATAGGAACAGAAAAGGGCCAAGGCGCAGTCAACAGCATTATTAGTTGGAACACCACATTGGCTGCAGCTAAGTCAAATCAACCTGTATTCATTCCCTGCACAGCACCTCTGGCAGTGAGAGGCACATGACCCCAGGAGGAAGTAATGAGTATAAATAAGGTCTTAGACAGGGCAGTGTCCTGGGTGGCTAGTGACACCTATGGTCTAAGTGCCCATCAGTACATGAGTGGATAAAAAGCTGTGGCACATTTACACCATGGAGTACTAGGAGGCTACAAAAAAGAAGGAACTCTTATCTTTTACAACAGCATGGATCAACCTGGAGATTATGCTGCTAAACAAAATAAACGAGTCAGAGAAAGACAAAAACCATATGATCTCACTTATATGTGGAACTGAATAAACAAAGTGAGGAAAAAAATAGAGCTAGAGGCATGGACACCTGGAACAGACTGACAGAGGTCAGAGGGAAGGGGGTGGGGACTGGATGAAAGAAGGTTGAAGACATTAGCCAAAGAACATATATGCATAGCCCGTGGACACAGACTATATTGTGTGGTGATGGCTAGAGGGGGGGGCTAGGGGGCTGGGTGGAGGTGGGGAAAGTGGGGGGCATCTGTAATAGTGTCAACAATAAATAAATTTAAAAAAAGAAAGGGAAGTATTTATTCCCAGTAGATCAGCACCAAGATATCTAGTCCAGAAATATTTTCTATTTGCTCTTTTACTTTCATGGAAAATCGAATGAAAACTCCAATGGCAGGTCTTAGCCCTCTCCCAAGCAGGCCGCATAAAGAAAGGGAGGAGAGAATCTAGCAATGAATTTCAGTTATAAAGAGGCATATACAATTAAAGAACGAGCAAATGCTCAAGGAATTAAGTACCATTTAAGACAGAAGATTCACAAATGAATATACCCTAAGAAAAAGTTGAAATATAACTGCAATATGATTTTAATTTATTGATTTTAGAGAACGGAAGCGAGAAAGAACGAGGAAGAGAGAGAGAGAAACATCAATTTGTTGTTCCACTTATTTATGCCTTCATTGGTTGATTCTTGTATGTGTCCTGATGGGGGATTGAATGTGCAATCTTAGCATATTGGGATTATGCTCTAACCAACTGAGCTACCCAGTCAGAGCCTATAATCACGATATGATTTTAAAATAAGTATGTTGACTTCCACTTCTAACCACAATGTAGTAAGTGGAACCAGATGTACCCTTCATTTAAAACAACTAGAAAACTGGACAAAATATATAAAACAACTGTGTTCAGACACTAGACAATAGGCAACATAGGACTATGATCCCTGAGAGAGGAAATGAATGAGGGGAGGCCTCCAATTTCCTGGCTTTCTGACTTCACAGCAGTAACAGGGATCCCACACAGAGCATGGCTGTCTTGTTGAGTAGAGGAGACAGAAATCAGAATTCAAGAAGCCTAAGATTTCTAGAAGATATGGAACAAAGTTCTGGAAAGGAGGGAGCTAAGCAGAAAAAAGCAGCTCACAATTTTGCATGGGGGTGCCATTAAGTGTTTGCTAAATGCTAAGGCATGTGTGCATAGGATGAAATTCTATAAGGCTGGGCAAAGAATGACTAGGGTGCTGAATGAGATGAATGGTTCCCAGAGCTCACACAGGGCTGAGAATCATTCAAATTTCCACCAGCCAAAGTGGAGAGTTCTCATTGATCACTCAAGGCATTCAATAGAAACCTTAAAAGGACCACACCTTAGAGGCTAAATTATCTCTAGTGTAAAGATTATACTCTAACATCCACCCTAACAGAACTCGAAATGATCAAACAGAACTATATGTAACTTAGTTGCCTCACAAAAAGCTCAACATTCTTTAAAAGAAGACAACAAAATCCAGAGACTTGACAATATAAAGTTCACAATAATAATAATAATAATAATAATTACTGGACATACCAAGAAGCAGGAATGTAACCTAAAATCCAGGAGAAAGACAATAGAGACCCAGAAATGACAGATGATAGAATTATCAGACAATGACATTAAAAGAGTTATAACTATGTTCAAGTATTTAAAGAAAAACAGTGATAAGGAAAAAAGGAACACCTAGAGAAAAATATATACATTTAATACCTTCTCCCAAATATGGGAATATATCACATCTAAGAAAAAAAGAACAATAAATGGGGAAAAGCATAGAGAACTTGGAAACAAAAAAATCTGTTGAAATACAAACCTCAATTAACTCAAGAAATGGAAATTAACTCAAGAAAAAGAAATTAACTCAGTAATGGAAAATGCCTAGAATCAATGTACCTGACCCAGTAGAATCCCGCAAAGACTCAGGAACTGTTGGCACTAGGAACTCTAAAAGCTGGTGTGAGTGAAGCTAAAACAAGGCTGATCAGTTGAAGATGTGTTAAGAAGCAATTCAGTCCCCAGACCTTATCTCTCATTCTGTGTAACTGGGTGAGTGCTCTGACTTATATTTCAGAAGATATCTAGGGGGTTGGTCTCCTATAAGACTAAAACAGAGGGTTCTAGACTTAGGGACCCTAGGCACAATTGAGGACAGGGACAGCACATGGAAACCGGGGGACTAGGTAAACATGCATACTGGATACTGACACGCCTCAGCTTTCCTTACCCAAGAGGCCAAAACTATGGCAACCAGGCCTTTACCTTCTGGGTAGAAGACTAGAAGAATCGTCTCTGGGGACTCTATCAAATCAAGAATAAAGGTACAAACATTGTGAATCTCCAATAAAAGAACACAGATCACTCCTACAGTAAAACTCATAGCTGACAAATCCCACCTATTGGCACTTGGTTTCTTGCTCTTAACTGGGAAATGACAACGAAATATGTCCAGGTACCTAAAGAAACCTACCATAAAATACATAAATCAAAACATACACCCCAACAGAAAAGTATCAACTTGGAGGAAAAAAGAGAAGAAAATATAACAAAATTATTGTTCTCAGAGAGCTAAGATATTGTAAAATCATCAAAGGAAAAATGAGTGGTTTTTTCGTGGGTTTTTTTTAATCCTCACCCAAGAATATTTTTTCCATTGCTTTTCAGAGAGAGTGGAAGGGGGAGAGAGACATTGATGTGAGAGAGAAACATCAACTGGTTGCCTCCCACACATTCCCCAACCAGGGCTGAGGATGGAGCCTGCAACTAAGGTACGTGCCCTTGGCTCAAACTGAACCCAAGACCCTTCAGTCCACAGGCTGACTCGCTAACCACTGAGCCAAACCGGCTGGGCAAAAATGAGTGGTATTTTAAAACAAACAATCAAGGAGCAAAGTTTAACTTATAGATTTTTAAAATACAAGAGCAAAAGAAAAGTTGAAGAAAAACTATGAAGTCCCCGAAAAATTAGAGCAAAAAGACAAACACATGGAAAAAAAGAATAAAAAAGAAGAAAATTAGAGGGCCAGTCCAGGGTGGTCAATATCTGAATAAGAGGCATTAGTGAAAGTGAAGACAGTGAAAATTAGGGAAGGAAACCATCAACTAAGTAATTCAGGACAATTTCCTAGGACTGAAGGATATGATTTTTTAGATTAAAAGGGCCCACCAGTAGCCCAGCACCATGACGCAGAACAGACCTATACCAAAGCACATCACTGTGAAATTTCAGAACAGTAGGGACAAAGAGATCTTACAAGCTCACAGACAGAAAACAATAATTCACAACAAAGGATCAGGAATTGGATCAGTTTAAGCTTTTCAAAAGCAATCCTGGAAACTATAAGACAATGAAACAATGTTCTCATTATTCTGAAGGAAAATTATTTCCAATTTAAAATTCTATTCCAAGACCAACTATTAAGTATTATAGGAAACATACAAGATCTCAAGGCATGTAAGTTCTGAAAAATGTACTCATATGCATACTTTCTTCAGGTTTCTCCACAAATGTGTATCAGCAAGGCTCTCCTTTGCCCACCTTTTATAAAAGAACAAGTCTTCACCCCCATCCTGGCTTTCATACCCTCCTTCTCTGAAACACTGGCATAATACATTTTCTTTTAATCCCTCCGACCTGAAACACTCCCTAAAATATATGCTCCAAGAGGGCAAGGACTACCAATGTTCAACAGACACTCAATAAACATAAACAATGTACTGCTTTTATAAAAATAACTTTATACAAGTAGACAATGGAGCAATAGCCCAGTGTATCTATTTATGTATGAGGATAAATGCAGGCATTTTCAGATCGTACTCAGAGGCCTCTTTCTGAAAGCAGAAAGAATATTCTCCAAAAGGGGAGGAAGAGAGTATTCGCTATGTGGACAATGGTTTTCTGATTTTATCCTAAGAAACCCATCCCTCTTACCACCTTAATTAGCAGATAAAATCTATCTCTGGTCCTCCCTTTCACAAAGAAGTATGTTTCTCTTAATTCAATCTTACTGAAATTCCTTAATAGTATGACTCACTCAATGGAAATTCATCCTGAAAGAAACAGAAAACACAGACTGTCAAAAGCCTCACATGACTAGAATTGGGCTGGGTATGGTTATGGCCGAGACGGTAATAGCTGATGCTTCTCTCCCGCCCTTCACTGTAGCCTGGCTGCAGCTGCAGCTCAGAATGTCGGCTTTGAACCATAACTAGAGGCGGGCTGCCAATGATCAGCAGGAGATAGCAGAAATTGAAATAGAAGTTAACAGCAAAACTGGACTGCTTTTTAAAATGTCTATTCAATTAAGGCCTGCTATGCTTATATTTCCAAATATATGAAGCTTAAAAATATAGTCATCTCTGACAAATCCATTTCATTCATCAAATATTCACAAATTAAACTGTTTCCTGAGATTTACAGCCATCAACTTTTTAGACCTAGAAAACTGACTATGATCTCTTCTATTACAGTGACCAACTCACTCATTTCTTTTTTTTAAAATCCCAAGCACTAGTCACAGTATCAAGCACACAGTACTTAATTTTTTTTTTTTTAAATATATCTTTATTGATTTCAGAGAGAGGACAGGAGAGGGAGAGAGAGAGATAGAAACATCAATGATATCTGAGAGAGTCATTGATCGAGCCCACAATCCGAGCATGTGCCCTGACTGGGAATCGAACCCCGATCGCCTGGATCCTAGGTCGACACTCAACCGCTGAGCCACGCCCGGCCAGGCAAGCACACAGAACTTAATGAACTCATACAACCCCCTCATTTTTATAAGACAATGAGGTTCGGAATTATGTGGCTAGCTTCAGAGGTTTATTTAGAAGATAGAACTAGGACTAGCACACAGACCTTACTCCAGACTTTTCTCTTAATATCAGACCCAATTCAAACAAAGGTGTGGAGGAGAGCAACAACAAATTTTTGAATCATGAATTATGCTGGCTCTTTCATGTAGTTACTAGTCTTCCTAAAAGTTAACCAGAAAGATTTACAAATAATCCAATTAGATTTGACCTCTTCAAAGGTAACTATTTTACATGCATCTAATAAAAATTCAAAAGGAAAGATCCTAAGTTTTATATCCAAGGACAGTCTAACTTAATCTGCATGAACTCAACATTTGCAGACCCCTTCTGAAGTATACACGAATTTAATCTTTCTGCACTGTCATCTACCATCCTCAGACATGTGAAGTCAACATTTGCCTACACATCTGCATGGTAGATCATGTTCATTTAATAAAGCTCATATACCAATTCTATACTGAAGGCACTGGGGAACCACTGAAATATTTTAAGTACACAACTGACAAGGATCAGATATGCATTTTAGAAAGATCGTTTTGAAAGCAACATGGAAGAAGGTTTAGAAAAAGGACAAAACTGGAGGCAAAGAGACCTTAGGCTGCTTGCTGAAGTAATTCAAATGAGAAATGATGAAGGTCCAAATTAAATGAATGATAGAACAAATTGGAGGAGTGCAGATTTAAGCAGAGCTGCAACTGGGACCCTGGTTAATAATTTAAGAACCCAAAGAATTGCCCTGGGCAGTGTGGTTCAGTGGCTGGAATATTGGCCTGCACACCGAACGATCCTGGGCTCGATTTCCAGGCAAGGGCATATACTTGGGCCGCAGGTTCAATCCCTAGCCTGGTGGGGGTGAGTGCAGGAGGCAACCATTCGATGTGTCTCTCACATCAATGTTTCCCTCTCTCTCTTTCTCTCTCCTTTTCCTCCCTGTCACTCTCTCTCAAAAAATCAATGGAAAAAATATCCTCGGGTAAGGATTAACAACAACTAAACAAATAAAAAAGCCCAAAGAACTAAAACGTAAATTAGAATCATACTAGTGTTATAAAGTGAGTGACACCTTCAAAGTACATTTAAACTCATAATAAAAGGCAAACAACTTTTCTAACATCACCTTCATGCTGTTAAGATAGTAACCAAAGGTTACAAAAACTGTCCTTTAGATTTTGAGTAACCAAGTGTTTAAAGGTATTTTGGCTAAAACAAAGCCCCTTTTTAATCACAGCCAGCATCCTAATATGTCACCATTGAAAGGGAAAGACAGGAAATGAATCAATAAACCTCCGGCACATGCTTGGCCTGGAAAGACACAGCATATCAAGCAGCAGAAATGTGAAAACAAAGGCCCTGGGTAATTAAATTACCAGGCTGGAAACTGCTGACTGCCAGTTTAATTGTTTGAATAGTGCCCAAATTGTCTGATAAGGTGACCACTCCAAGATTTTTGCACCCTTTACTGCCTATGATCACATGGACAAATATGAGAAATTGTTCTAAAGAATGCAGGAATCCTGAATAACTTTTATTAATCACACTTATGATTCCAAAGGAAAATTTTAGAGTTACAACCTTATACAGGGGTGGGCCAAAGTAGGTTTATAGTTGTTTGTATGGAAAAATAATACAGTAATTAATAATAATACAAATAACTGTAAACCTATTGTAGCCCACGCCTATGTTTATAAATAACCTAAGACTCTTTTTAGCAAATTCATTTGCTATTACATGTTCCATGCTGCCAGATCAGGACAATCATATCCTTCAGAGATGAGCACCAACAGCTATATAAGAATTAGAAAACAAAAATTACTCAGATTAAATGTATATGCCCTTATTTACCATTATACTGGGGCGGTGTGGAGTTGGAAGAATATAAATGCAGGGTGGTAACTATCAGTAAGCACTCAAACATTGCTCAGTATACTAGAGCAAGCCAGTTTTCTCCCTTGATTCAGTTAGCATTTCCTCATTCATGTTTATCTTCGGAAGTGCAAAACAACAGGAAAATCCTTTCAAAAACTGAACAAAGAAGCAGCTCAGCCTACTCAACCTGGCAGTGCTCTCCTGCTGGCTTCACTAAGTAAATACGGGGTATAAGGCCAAAGTAGACTATTACTTCATTCATTCAACTGGTGTTTATAAAAAGCTGTGTATTATGCGAAGTCCTTAGCAGAAGCTTACAATCTAGTAGAGATAAAAAGATACACACGAAGACTTTAAATGACAATGAAAGGCAGTATGTAGGAAAGAGAACTATAATGCTCTCATAAGAGGAAATCAATGTGGGCAGAATTAACTGAAAAAGACTTTATTGAAGAGATGGAACTTCAAGTGGGCCTCTAAAAAAGGGAAGATTTGACTATGTAGAGAGCAAACGGCTTTCTAGGTCTCCAGATCAACATGAGCACAGATTTGGAATCAGAAATTTACATGAAATCAGAAATTTCTATTTTGAAAACCAATATGGAGATCAGCCTAGCTATGGGTTTTGTGGTCATTAGATTTGGTAAGAAGTCCACTGGCCAGTTTCCAAAGTACTGAAGACAGGAGCTCGAGTGCTTCTTGTGTCCATTGCCCACCATAGTAGACATGCTTTGCCTATTTCTAGTTTTAATGATAACATTAAATTAATATCTACCCAGATTCAATTCAATGGAATGATATGCTTAAGGGGATGTAGAAAGGGCAGAGAATCCTTCAGGCAGAAGAAACAGTAATGTGCAAAGTCACTAAGACAGTAGAAACTTGTTAAATTCAAAGAATTTTAAGGATAGTGGAGTCGGTAAAAGCTCAGCCTTTGAAGTCAGACTAAGGCCTAAGCCTTGGTTATGCCACTTACTGGCTTACTTGCTCTGTGACTTGGGCAAATTGTTTAACCTCTCTGGGTCTGTTTCCTCTACTGTAAAATAGAGATATTAATAGTCCCTATCTGATAAGGGTTTAGAGAAGACAAATAACACAGCATATGTACAGGAGTTAGCATAATGCCTAGCACATTGTAACTGTTCAAGAAATGATAATCTTGCCCTGGCCAGGTGGCTCAGTTGGTTGGAGAGTCATTCCATACACCAACAGGATGAGGGTTCAATTCCTAGTCAGAGTGCATACCTAGGCTGCAGGTGCCCAGGTTGGGGTGAGTATAGGAGACAACTGATTGATGTTTCTCTCTCTCACTGAAATCAATTAAAAAAAATAACCTCAGGTGAGAATTAAAAACAAAGAAAGAAATTATAACCTGTATTGACATTATTGTTATTGTTATTGTATTTAAGCCCGGGGTATGGAGAGTGTAATCATCCTTGTTGGCCTTGTTAAGAATCCTGGACAATCAGGAACAGCCCAAGTGCCCATCAGTAGATGATGAGTGGATAAAAAAAGCTGTGGTACATTTACACTGTGGAATACTATGCAGTCATAAAAAAGAAGGAACTCTTACCTTTTGGGACAGCATGGATGGACCTGGAGATTATTATGCTAAGTGAAATAAGCCAGGCAGAGAAAGACAAATACCACATGATCTCACTTTTATGTAGAATCTAATGAATAAACTGATGAACAAAATAGAAAGAGGCATGGATACTGAACAGACTGGCAGCTGTTAAGAGAGGAGGGGGATGGGGTAACTGGTTGAAAGAAGGTGAAGAAATTAGCCAAAAAACATATATGCACAACCCATAGACACAGACAACAGTGTGGTGATGGCCAGAGGGGCAAGGGCTGTGTGGAGGTGGGCAATACAGGAGAAAATGGGGACATCTGTAATAGTGTCAACAATAAAAATAAAGTTAAGAAGATTAATTTTAAAAAAACAATGGATGTCCCTGAAATAGTTTTAATCAGATTTTTGTTTTCAAAATATGCTTACTTAGTACTTCTTATAAGAAACCCCAAAGGAAAAATTTACTACCAAGAAGTTTTGCTTTCTTTGAGGGATATGCACCTGTTTTTCTCTTGGATAAAATTCTGTAAATGATAGCACATTCTTTTCACTGTGACAGCCAGAAAGCTTAGAGCCGTATCTGAAGCTCTTGGGCCCTTAATGCCTGCACATTTGTGTTCCCTTCCCCCACCACTCATGATTGCTTCCTACTGTTCCATGTATTTTCTGAATCACTTCTTTGTTCTTATTTATATTTTAGAATTATTATTTTTGTATTATTTTCCTTTAAAGCTACTTCAGCCATTTAGGGAATTAGGTGCAATCTAATTAACCAAACAAAAGTAAAGGGCATAAACACCGCAGCCTCATAATGCACAAATCATGCGTGTACTGTAGATGCAGTCCCAGCATGCCACCCAAATCACTCTTCTGCTGTAAACCTAGTCAGATGGGGCAAGAAAACCAGATGGCACAGGACACCTCTCTCTATGCAAAGAAAGAGCAGCTGAGGAGCGTGGAAAGACTGAGGCGCTTCCTGAAAGAGCAGGGCACAGTTAGGGCAGTCAGTGCCAGCAGCAGAGAACCTGAAAGCATCAAGCTGCTGGAAGTTACATACAGGATCAAGGTTAGAGTTTTTATTTTTTGTATACAAATATTTGTCCCGAGAAGTACTTCAGCTTCTTCATTCCTTCACCGCGCCACTGTTCTGTTTTCAGCTCATGAAACCCCTTTGTTGCTTCACTTATCTCCCTCCTGAACTTGGATCTCACCGTCAGCTATTTCAGCTCTCACCTCTTCGGCCACAGCAACTCCTACTGTATTTGCCCTTCTGCCATTCCAACCCCCAACATGTGCCGTTCATATTGTCAGCTCCTCCTCCTGGGCTGAAAGCACTGCTGACTGTGAGTCTACCAGGAACTCCCTCACTGCTAATTATCAGCGCTTTCATTCATCCCTTGACTATCACGAGCACCACCAGCTGCTCTAAACCCTTCCCCACACTAGTGTCTAATGTACTGCGTGTTCCCTGATGCCTCATCTGCCACATCACAGGATGACTTCAATCTGTTCTATCTGACGAAACTCATCTTCCTTCTGTCTCACTCCAAAGTGCCTCTGCAGCAAAGGGCCACTTGGTTTTCAGGATACTGCATTCTCTTGGTTTTCTTCCATGTCTCCTTTGCTGGTTCCTCCTCTTTTCCCAAACTTTAATGTTTGAGTGCCTTGAGGATCAGACATTGGGGTCTTCCCTAATCACACTCACTACTTAGGTGGTGTCCATCTGTCAAAAATCCTACTGATTCTACTTTCAAAACATCAAAGTCTGACCACTTAGCCCTGCATGCAGCACTACCACCCTGGTCTAAGCCAGCACCACCCCTCATTAGACTACTGCAGCAGCCTCCTAGCTGGTTTCCCTGTTTCCACCCTTGCTTACTACAATCTATTCTCAACACAGAAGCCAGAGGATGCTTTTAGAAGTTCTAATATTTTCTTTTTTTTTTTAAATAATGTGTCTTTATTGATTTCAGAGAGAGGAAGGGAGAGGGAGAGAGAGATAGAAACATCAATGATGAGAGAGTCATTGATCGAACCCGCAACCCAGGCATGTGCCCTGACCAGGAATCGAACAGCCATCTCCGGGATCCTAGGTCAATGCTCAAGCACTGAGCCACGCCAGCCAGGCGTAGAAGTTCTATTTTCTTAAGCCCCACTGGACACTTACACTAACCCTTTTCAGGGCACACAGTGGTGTGCTAAGACCAGGACTCTGAGGGAGGGCAAAAAGCCCTGACTTTTAAACCAACTTCTATGGTGTATATACTCCTACTATTGGTGATTTTAAGATACTAACATGATATTAATCAGCTTGCAAAATTTCTGAAAATTTTAAGTCAACTCTCACCAGCCAGTATAGCTGAACCCAGCATACCACTGGGTGCACACATCATACTTGGGAGTTCCAAGTCATAGTCTAGCATACTGTAACATTTTAGTTTGAAACTAGTTTCCAATATAAAAAATTCTACATATTAATGAATAAAAATATTACAAGCATTTGGTATTATGCTACCATTCCTAAACATGAATTACTCTTTAAAAACCTGAGAAAAATCTTCCTTTTAAAAAACATGGCTTACAATTAAAATTGGTGCAGTTTCATTTTACAAAAAATTATATCTTAATAAAGGTGCTTTTTAAAAAATGGCTCATTTACTTTATCTGATAAAACAACCCAAACAAAATATAAGATTTGGATCTAGGTATTACCAAGTACGTCACTAAGTAATATACTATTTTTAGCCTTTGTATTTCATAAAACAATAACAATATACTTTTTAAATAAGCAAAATTCCCACGTCCTCATTAATGGTACCACCACCCAAACCCAGCAAGTTTGAGCACACTATCCCAAATGCACAACTATAAGCTTTTTAAATAAATAACTTAGTCTGAGAGACAACTTAAAATTAAGCTACTAGTTTTTACTCTCCTAATATTTTATTTGAATATAGAAAGATGGATGTACTCAGCTTCATAAAAGCATAATATCCATTTTTTACACATTGAAAAAAACTAACATAAAAGAGAAAAATGATGATACAAAATAGAGAACTGAATGTGAGAAGCATGGAGAATTGTAAGCTGAAGTCATAGCTGATAAAGTTTGATTATATAAGGATGGTCTAACATTTTCATTACTTGTACTTCTCGGTAGATTTTCTCAAGGTTGACTGCATCCAGCTGAGATTTATCTATAATTTTTATCACCACCTACATCCTATACACAAATAAATACAATTAGTATACAATGGTTAACATTTTCCAGTTAAAATCTTTTTAATAAATGACATCTGAGACTTTGCCTGCAGGTTCCTATGACAATGATGATAGCTAGATGAAATTCAATGCTCGTTTGTTCATTTAACAAATATTTCTTAAACATCTACCACGTGTAAGACACTGTGGTGGATTTTGTTTGGGAGTGCCTTCAGTGTACTATGAAGAATAACCCTGCAAAGTTACTTTAATATAAACATATTTCTCTTTCGGTACAAATGTAGTGCCTCTGTACTCCATTTATAAATTAAATAAAATCTCAGCAGTTTCAACTAGTTATCATCGCACCACAAATTACCTATAAATAAATGATCAGCCAAGTAGAAGACAGTTTCTATTGCACTGAAATAAAAATTTTCTAGAAAAGCAAGTGATACGTTCCAAACCTTTCTGGTAAAAGGCTAAATATAATGTATCAAAATCCATCTCCATGAAAAGATATCAACTGGATTAAATTTTGTTTTCAAAATCAAAGTGCAAAAACTCAAATGTTACTAAATGTTGACTTCCTTAAAGGAATCTGATCTTTAAATATGTCACCTCTTCCTGTCGTAACTAGAAAGGAACCCAAACCACTCCAAGATTGATAATTCAAGGAGCTGCACTTGAAGGTGAATAAGCTAGGTAATCAGAAATCGACAATCATGTACTTTTTTTTCATGTGACCAAAAAAACCTATTTTTTCTTTAAGTTAGTAGATATTTGGTTAGGAAATAAGCCATTTTGATTTAAATAAAATTTTCAGATTAGTACCCAACTCTAAAATGTACTTCATAATTCTATTTACTTATTCTGAACATAATTCAGTTTTATGTTGTTTCAGAGCAATTTTTAATATTAATTATCGTATGTGCTAACGGTTCAAGACTCTTAAAAGGTATCCAGGAAAACAGGAGTCAGCTTGTCAATTCCCTCAGACTCCTGTTTCTAAAATTAGGTTTTACTTCTTTCCTTATAGCTACTCTGACCCTTACTGTTATCTCTACTGTAAGGTTTACTTCTTATCTTTCTCCATTTCTAATTTGCTGTCACAGCTTGTTTTCTGATTTGAATTAATTGTAACCCACAGAAGGACTCAAGTTCCCATGGGAAATAAGATTACTAAATCTAATGTGCAAAATTAAATTCTTGCTGAAGAAGAAAGGGGATGTCTTCTTTGCTAGGCAGTAAAGTGCACAGGTTTTGTGATAACTATTTTGATTATGTTTGTTAGTATTTTGCTTCTGTAATCAAGACATTCTAGGAAGTAAAAATAAACTTTGACTGCTAGAAATGAGAATACAGCACAGTATCATCATTTACTTTGGGTAAAAATTAACAGATAAAGAGATAAGTGTACATGTGCCCTGGTTGCAGGCTCGATCCCCAGTTGGGGGTGAGCAGGAGGCAGCCGATCAATGACGACTCTCTCATCAATTGATGTTTCAACTCTCTCTCCCCCTCTCCTTCCTCTCTCTGAAATCAATAAAGATATATTAAATAAATAAATAAATATACACACACACACACACACACACATATAAGTGTATACTTGTATCTCCTCAATATTCCCTGGGAAGGTAACATGGGCATATTTTGAAGAACATGTGTTGCCCTTCAATTTCTGGAGTACGTCTAGACACTAGTAACCCCTCCCAACAAAAAGCTTTAAAAACAGAATGGGTCACAACCATCTAATAAATGAATCGGAGTGACAAGAATCATGGTTTTTAAAATTGCAGTATGATTACTGTCATTAAGACAAATAAAATTTCTTTATTACATATAATATGTTGAGTATCACGTTTAATGTTAAAGAAAAAGTCTAGGTACCAATTAAAGCAAGGCATTACCAAGAGATATCTTTTTTTAAGATATATATCTTTATTGATTTCAGAGAGAGGAAGGGAGAGGGAGAGAGAGCTAGAGAAACATCAATGATGAAAGAATCGTCATTAATGGGCTGCCTCCTGCACGCCCCCAACTGGGATCGAGCCCGCAACCCGGGCATGTGCCCTGACCGGGAATCAAACTGCTATCTCCTGCATCCTATGCTGACACTGAGCCACGCTGGGCCAGGCAAGAGATATCTCTTTTATACGCTTTTGGAACCTTGGCCTCAAACAATAAATAAGCGAAAAGTAGATAAATCATTTAATTAAATTTTAAAAAGTTACAAACTTCATTCAAATGTTCTCAGCCAAAAAAATCACAAATGAAAAAACGTAATTCTCTCCTCAATTTTATCTTGGGTCACAGACTATACATATAGGGTATCCCCCCAAAAATGTATACAGACTTTAACAGCTGATAGCTCAATTTTGAAAATAAAATGCATTTTAATAAAGAGTGAATTTATAATTATTCAAAGTGTGTATGTACATTTTTGGGGGATACCCTATATATGGACCACAAATCTATATATCTTTATATTGTTCCCCCTTGTTTATAAGGCTGCTATAAGATTTGGAAAAGGGAAAGCACTAAAGAAAAATAAAGCCTGTGTTAGCATGCTCCTTGCTTATAATAGTAGGAGTAACAAGTAGACCACAAAAGTAAATGATTCAAACAACAGTTTATTTTTTGCTCATGTAGCAAAACTGGATGGGTGAAAAGTTAGTAGGTGGTGGCTCTCCTCCATGAAGGCATACAAGATTCAAGGAGGAGGCCTATTACCTTTAATGGATGGCTTCCATGGTTACCCTGAAGGCTGTCTCCATTCCAAACAAACAGAAGAAAAAAAAATATTTGGGGGAATCCCTCATAAGAGGTTTTTATGGCACACACTGTTTACTCAGTTAAAACTCAGTCACATGACCATACCCAAGTGCCAGAGAGGCAAAGGATCAGTCCAGTTACAGGTCCAGGAAGAAGAGGAAACAGTGGATTTTGGGTTATCAGCTAACAGTCTCTGCCATACTCTTCCAGGTAATTTCTTAACAATGGATTCTTTACCAAGTACTTCTCAGAAATATAATAATAACGATGACGATGACCTTCACAAATGGACAGCACTATTTAACAAAATACTACTTTAACATATTTTAACAAAGTTTATCTAATTTATTTCTCAACTTTGTGTAGTAAATGGAACAAGCAGTACACCCATGAGTTGATAGAAAACTGAGTTTCAAAGATATTACACAATTTACAAAGGTCCTAAAGCTCAAGTGAATTAATGGGAAAAACTACAGGCCTTCTAACTACAAGATCAATTTTTTCACTATTTCAAAGAGCCTATTATTCACACATTTACTGAGCACCTGTTGTGTATCCAGAATTATACCTGGATACAAAACTGAGATCTGATTCCTACCCTCAAGGAACTTAATAAGTCCGTGAGAACAAACAGAACATATTTTGGAAAACAAACTTCATCAACAGAAGACGTACATTTGGGGATTTCCCCAATGGTGTATGGAAGTTTCAACTTATAAAAGGGCTGTATTCCAAGAGTTCATTTTGAAGATTTAGCTTTATGGGAACTTACTCTAGTATCTCTTCTCCACTTAGTTCCAAATACAGTACCTAAGGCAAAATCTGCATGGTAATAACAGTCATGCAAGGGAATCTGTAAACTGAAAGATCCCATTTTTGTTGATGTTCACCATTATTCAAATCTAATTCCCAATTATGCATGCATTACTGTTACCCTAGACAGTCAGAGCCCTGGAGTGTCTCCCCCATTGGCCAAGATGGCACACGGGGAGGTTCTTATGACGAGTGCACCAAAAGCTAGAAAGGTGAATGGACAGGACCCAAGCAGCCAAAGCTAGCAAGATAATCTGATAGGAAAAAAGCCCTCCCCTCGCTACTCCTGTAAGAACTGCACTTGAGCAGGAGGGGGAGACAGTCTTCGAGAAGGGAGCCTGCCATTCTCCCAGGTCACCCAGCACTGAACAAAACCTCTTTCCTTTCGCACCAGCAGCTGTGTCAGGTGTCTGGCTTTCACTGATTGAGGCAGGCCACCAAACTTGCGTTCCAGTTACATTACCTTTAAAATAACCTTCAGTGAACTTATTGGAGATAGAAAAATTGATATTCCTTCTGTGAAGGTTCAAAAGGAAAGTCACCCATACAACTCTGGAGGGCATACTGGATAAACCAGAATGATTACTATCAAACTAAATCCCATGTAAAGTAGCAACACTGAATATTGTAACTTCAGAAATAGGAGAATGTGAACTAAAAACAAAATACATGTCAGTTATATCTCAAAAGATAGCATTTTCACTTACTATACTTACAAAGATTAAAAAATAAACACCCTTATGAGCTAAGGTTCAATGAGATGGCCACTTTTATATGTTGCTGCGAGGAATATAAAATAGGTTATAATTTTTCTGGAAGGTAATTGACAATACCAAGGACCTTAAAAATCATCCATCCCATTTAGCCTAAGAATTCTGAGAAATTATTTGAAAGAAATAATCTTAAATGATAAATATTTCTATGTAAATATATTCAACAGAGTATTATTTATAGCATTAAAAATAGAAACAATAATTGGGAAAGTTACATGAATTATGGTAAGTTTACAGCTATTAAAATGGTTCTTTCTTATATGGGAAAATGCTTAGAATTAAAAATCAGGCTTTTAGTACAGTCTCAACACAAGGAAAAGGACCAGGAAAAACTAGATACAAATGTGAGGAAATGTTATCAGTGGGTGAAAAAATCATGGATTACTTTATTTTTTTTGCATTATACTTTTCTGTGCAGTTATTGTATTTATTAAAGACATAAATATACAGTGAATGAATGAAGACAACAAATACTTCTTTTTAAAAAACCCTCATTAAGAACAAATAGTACACTTGAAAAAACAACTGTATCTGTGCCATAGCTAAACAATTCTAAATGCAAATTACTACAAAAGGTCAGAGCACTTTACAAACAGAACTTGAGATCAAATAAACTTTTATCTTCCTTAATTACCCTACCATTTCACTCACCCCTCTCAACTTTAATATCTCCAATCACATCAAATTACCAAACACATTCACCTATATTAAACACACACTATTTTTATATGTTAAGGACACCTTATTTAGAAAAGCATAAAGGAGATGGACTAGAAATTTAGCTTTTAAATTAAATAATTTTACACACAGATACTACACACAATTCAGGATCTGGGTGCTCTCTCATAATCTGACCTGTGCCTTCAATTACAAATTGATCTCACTCCATCTGATAGCCAAACCATGAAACTACTCTACAGTGCCCCCTAGCACTACAAGATACATCAGTTTAAAACCAAAATTTTTGAACTGTCAATCTTAACAAAGTGTCAGTCACTATCAGCCCCACTTAAGCAATACTTACTGTATTACCTAAATTTTACCTAACAAATAACAACGGACTTAATTAAATCTTGCTATCAATACTGATAAGAGTTGATGAGAAAAAATGTTATGAATTGACAGGTTTGGAATTCAACCACATAATATATAGTTCAAAAATTCTGTAGGAGCTCTCCTCTGTAACATGCAATTTGTTTGATTTTCAGTTACTAAGCAAGAACTCACAAAGAAATACACTTTAAAATGCCTTCTTTTCATGTAATTTAAGAGGAAATGACGTATCATGATGTCATGGTTCTTTATAATGGAACCAATTTCTTCATTTAAAAAAATGCTGGGATCAGATTAAGTAATCTCACTAGAGTTACATTATCATTACAAATTTAATCTAAATTGCTAACACTGAGATATTTTTAAGAGGAAAACCTGTGACCTTGGTCATGATGCTAAAACATGTCATATTTGGGTTACTTCAGGATCCGTAAGAGAGGGTGAAAAGTGAAGATGACACAAAAACAAAGCAAAAACAAAGTTAAGCAAACTTCTAAGAAAAACTCCGAAAATCACTCAGGTTTTCAAATACCCCTCACCTTACACTGCCATTCTGAAAAATAAAAAGGTCCTACGTTATTCCATACTCAAACTTTAATACACCCACACTAATATGGGGAAAAACTGAAACGGATAAAAACCGGAAAAAAACTAAACTGAAAAAGGGTGCAATTCCAGAACAACTACAACGGGCAAAAACACAAGGTTTTATTCTAACGAATGGTTTTGTTTCTACCGTTTATCTAAACTATTTAATTTGCACGTCTTAAAGTAGAGAGCCCGAGGAGAGCAGCTTGAGGCAGAGAAGAAAGGGGGCGGGCTAGGTAAGAACAGAGACTTGGAGAAAATCTGTGCGGCGCGTGAGAGTGTGCAATGGGGGGCGGGGGTGCTGAACCCGCCGCCGGGAAGCATTTGCGGGCCCTACGAGCGCAGAGCGGTTCTGCGGCGGCTTCAGCAACGCGTGTTCACAGTGAGAGGCTCACCTGGTGAAGGGACAGCCCAGCATCAGAAAGACCAACCCACCGACCGCGCGAACGCAGAGATGACCATGTTCACCAGTTCCATTGTCTGGAGCGTCGGATCGAGCCGGCCCGACACCAAGTCAGACACACTGTCTTGCAAGAGGAGGGGGAGCAGACGGACAGCGGCCGTCCCGGCACTCTCGGCCCGGGGGTTCCCTCCTCGGGGGCCGCGGAGGGGCCGCGGTCGCGGGGAGCGCGCGATGCCGCCGGAGCGCAGGGGACTCCGGCCCGGCGCCGTCTCTCGCCGCGCAGCCCGGGAGCACCGAGACTTCCCCTCCCACCCCACCCCCAGCCGAAAGCAGGGAAGACGCGGAACTTGGGCTCCGAAGCGGAGGCCACGGACCAGGTCGCCGCCAGGGTGGAAGGCTCTGGACGAAATTCCGCGTGGCCACCGGGGGTGGCGTCGGGAACGCAAAGCCCGGCCGGCCGGGTTTCCAACTGGGACGACACTCGGGTCCAAGGACCGGGCCCGACCCCCTCGGCGCTCGCCGATGCCCTGCACCTCCCGGGTCCTCACAGTCCCGGCCCTCTCGCCTCAGCTAGTGACCCGGCCTCTCGGGTCTCCCCAGGCCCCCGCTGCAGCCGCCCCTCTCGGTGAACAGCTCCGAGCCCAAGCCCGAGCCCGAGCCCGGGCCGCACCTCCGTCTTGGTGACCCGGTGCCGCCCCGGCTGCACCACGGCGAAGCTGCCCTTGCCCAGCGTGCCCGGGCCGTCGCAGAAGCCCACCCGGGCCGGCCCGGCTGCAGGTGCCTCGGGCCGTCCGCCATGACCAGGCTGGGCCCCGCTGCCAGACGGCGGACTGGAGCGCGGCCCCGTGGGCGGCCCGGGGGCGCGGCTGAGCCCCGAGACCGCAGCTCCGCGTCCTCCGCTTAGTCCTCCGGCTCCGGGGGCCCGGCCTGGCGCGCGGCGCGGCCGACGTGCGCCGACGTCAGGGGGCGGGGCGGGGCCGCGACTGGTCACCATGGCGACCGGAGCGTCCCCGGCTTGGGCGGCGGAGGGCGGACCTGCGGTGTTTGGACGGCGCGTTCCCGGCGGGCTCCCGCGCGCTCGGCTCTCCCGCTGCCAGGGGCGGGGGTGACCCCGTGTCCCCCAGTTCCTCGGCCTCCCAGCCAGAGGTCACGAGCGAGTCCCGGGGGGCGGACCCGGCCTGCGGTCTCCCTGCCCGGCGCGGGCGTTCTCCGCCCAAACCTCTCACCTGCGGCTACAGCGTGGCCCAAATTTGGCAATGCCAACTGTAATTGAAAACAGACTTAAAAACATGAATATGTAACCCTAGAAGAAAGAAAGGATATATAAAAATTAATAATAAATACTTATTTCCGGGGAAAAAGGAAAGAGGAGCTAGCTTGTCGCGTACCTCGCCTCACTAAACACAGGGCAGTTCGAGCATCGCGCGGGAGTGATGATGAAAAACCCGTCATAACACAAGGAACTCTTTAAAAGAATCGACTCGCGCACACTTATTCTTAAAATTTTAAATATAAACGGGGGGATGACAATTCCCCTTGACAGTCAAATGCGAGCCATCACAGATAGAAGAAATGAAATCAGGAAAACCATCATTTTGAAACCATTATAGTAAGTAATTGACTCGGACAGAATTACCAATAGATGTTAAAATCACTGGGCGACAGTTTGCTGGGGAACAGGATATTTGCACAGCCTCAGCCTCGGATTTTTTACTCATTACCAGGGGATAAGCAGAGTACCTTGAGAGCGGAGAAGCCTGGCAGACAGCATCCTAAGGGAAGGCTCAAAGTTCATGCCACCAGTTAGGGGACAGGAGGACCTGAGGCGCTTCCCCATGCGAGGTGCTGAGGATACAGCATCTCATGAGTATCCCTGTTAAAAATACGTATTCTAAATCTAATCACAAAGGAACAGTCAGAAAAGCACAAGTTGAGACACATTCTCCCCAACCACTGGCTGGCCCGTGCCCAAAAGATGTCAGTGTCCTGAGGGACAAAGAACGGCTGAGGAACTTCTAGATTTAAGGAACTAAGGAGGCACGCCACTGAAGGCAATACGGGGTCCTGGATCCGGGGAAAGCGCTGTGAGTATTTTCAGGAGAAATATTGAAGTTTACATATGGATTTTATGTTAGATAATAGTATTAATTAAATGTTAAGCTTCTTGAATTTCATAAGTGTGCTGTAGTTATTAAGAGATACACACTGAAGTATTTAGGGATAAATACTTCCTCTCAATTGGTTTAGCAAATATCGATAAGGCAAATGTGGGAAAATGTTAAATTGATAAATCTAGATAAAGGGTATATGATAGTTCATTGTATTGTTCTTGCAACTTTTCTGTAATTTTAACTTTTTAATGAAATAATATATATGTATACATTTTATTTTATTTATATTATTTTGCTTTTTTTATATTCTTTGCGTAAGATCTACTGGCTCTCGAGTCCTCCATGCTCACTGTGTTTCTGTCCTTCAGATACCCCCCAAGAAATACCTTATTCTACTGTGAGTTATGTTGTCTGCAAAAGTGAGGAGGGAAGTCAGGAGAGGCTTTAAGACAGATGATATTTCTGGATTGATGGGAGTAGTATATGAGGGTTCATCTAACTAGACCTGGAAAAACTCACATATGTACCCCAGTTAAGAAACTTCCCATATACATTTTGCCTGTTAGATCAATGTGTTTTACTTGCTCTGGGGGTTCCTTTGGAACTCTGAGGAAAGCTACGTACTTACTCAAGACCAGAAAATGCACACAGAGACCCACTAGAACTAACAATCCCCTTCGTTAAAGCATGTCTTTCGAACAGAAATTAAGACTCATTTCTATCTGATTGTTTTTGTCAGATAGCCAGGCCAACTACCTACTTGCAAAATCTGGGAGTAAGATTTGATTTGGGACCAGAATGAAGGGAATGGCAGGAAGGACCAAATTGGTAGTTACTCTAACTGAGCTGGGTGCTGGGGAGCATGGGCCAGGCAGGGCCTGTGGAGCATTGTGCCCCATCCCTGCTGTGGAGGCCTGCGTCCTGCGCGGACTATGGCAGCAGGTGGCTGGCTTCCTGTGCAGCAAGATCGCAGCCTCTTCATGAAGGTGGGCAAGAGCTTCCAGCCAGCTGTGGAGCGGAGCCTAAGGGCCCGGACCCGGACCAGCTGCTAGAGAAGCGTGAGTGCAGAGCGTGGGCCGCAGGCTGGGGCAGTGCCCCAGAGAGCCCATGCTCCTCCCTGGGCTCCATGAGAGCTCTTGCCTCCCAGCCCTCTCCCTGTTCTCCTTTGTGCTTCTCTGGCCCGCCAGACTCTTTTCCACCCCAGGGCCTTTGCTCATGCTGTACCCGCCACCTGGGCCACATCCCTCATCTTCCACATCCGTTTTTGTCATATTTAGGACCTCCCCTCGCTCAGGGCAAATTCCCACCCTCCCCCCGCTTCTGTTTCCCATCACCTTCTTCATTTTCTTCCCAAATGTCACCTCTGTGTTTCTTCATTTATTCTTTCATCTGCTACTTACTTGACTGTGTCTGTCCCCCCTTTTTGCCTGAACTCCACGAGGACAGGCGCCTACGTCTGTGTTATTCCCCATTATGGACCCAGGTCCCGGGAGAGCCCAGCGCCTGGTAAATGCCCAGGAAACAAGTGTTGAATGAGTGCCTCCTGTGAGCCAAGCCCTGTTCTAAATGCAGCAAGACCAACGTTTATTAGAAGCAATATGGTCTCTGATCACATGGGCATCTGCTTAAAATTCACATTGAGGCAACCACTAAAGGGGAGAGGTGGCTTTGCTCGATCATCTTGGTGGCTGATTGTATGTGTTCGGGGGAGGCTCATGGCCTGAGTGTTTGTACGTAAGTGCCTCCCGCCAGTGTTACTCCTAGAGTTCTGACTGCACAGCCAAACTCACAATCTGGAGCCTGGTCAGGGATGGCAAATAGGCTGCAGCTCCAGTTGGTGCAGCTGGCTGCCTGGAGGACCATGTTGTGCAAGATTCTGCAGTTGTGAGTGGGCCTCTAGGAAAGAGTGATGGATTGATTGGCCATGTCTGTTATGGGCAAGGGAAGGGAGACAGGCAGGTAGGCCATGTGTTTCCCATCTCTGCCATGGTGAACACTCCACTTCACTGGATGGAAAATGGCCCTTTCCTTGGTCTTCAGCCCTGCCTGCCAGGGCTGCTGGCCAGCGCTGCTTGATGGGCAGGGCTCTGGATTTGGCATTGCCAGCCCCCATTTGGTATGTTACCCCTCAGCCACCTGGGCTTTGTGTCCATCTGCTAAATTCTCAGATGTTGCTGATAACTTCTTAAAGGGATTGTTTTCCATGGGTCTTCCATAATATTGGGAGTGACTTATTAATGGAGAAACTAGAGATGCCCATGCCAGGTGGGGAAGGAGAGCCATTCATTCATTCATTCATGCATTCACTCTTTTATGAACATATATACTGAGCCCCATCCATTTGTCAGGCACTGTGCTAAGCCCTGGAGATACAGACATGAAGAGGAACCATTCTTGCCCTGTGGTAGACTCTCAGGAAGTATTATATTTTTGAAAGATAATTGAATCAGTCCGTGTCCCCAAGGCAACAGTGTGGAGGGGAAGACAGAAGAGTGAGCAGGAAGTTAGGCTAAGAGTCTGAAGGGGCACAGAGGAGGCCCCTCCCCCACCTCTGGGTAGTCTGAGAGGGCTTCCTGCAGGAGGAGATGTCCTCACTGAGCCCTGAAGAGTGAGAAGGGGTTAACCTGGGAATGGGGTGGGGAGGGAAAGCAGGAAGAAGCAGCAGCTCATGGGAAGCCCCCAGATGGAGCCTGGTGTCCTCAAGGATCTGCAGATATCTCTGTCTGGCTAGATCATGGGGTCAGAAATGGGAATGAAAAGGGGATGGATGGAGAGCGGAACAGGAGGAAGGTCATGGAGCTCCCTGTCTGTCATGTTAAGCTGGCTTCTCCAGGGCAGTCAGGAGCCACAGAAGGACCTATAATCCAAGACTCTTCTTGGCCATCACTCTTTTCCAACAGAAATAGATGATAGATGATGATGATAGATAGATGATAGATAGATAGATAGATAGATAGATAGATAGATAGATAGATAGATGATAGATGATAGATAGATAGATGATAGATAGATAGATGATAGATAGATATAGATAGATATGGGTAGGTAGATATAGATATTGAGAGAGAAGGGAGGAATATCTATATGAGATTTGGCTTACCTATCAACAGTGTATAAAGTTATCTTACCACATCTTCACGCTCACTGGGTATTACTATTTTTTCAACTCTGCCCATTTGCCAGGAGCAATAGGATTTGTTTTAGTTGCCATTTCTTTATTTCCTAGAGAGGTTGGACATTTTCCCATTTGCATATTGGTCCTGTTGGATTTTCCTTTTTGTGAATTTCCTGGTCTTGAAGGCGAGACCAGACCCAGGGTCCCCAGGAGAATGTACGAAGCTGCCAAAGCTGCCCAGCCTGTCCCCACTTGCCATCAAGCACCTGTGGATGCGCACGGCCTTGTTTCAGAAGGGCCGGGACAAAATTGTGCATCACCTTGTGGCAAACAGCAGGTGACCTGGAGAGGACCAGACTCCTGGGTGCACTCTGCCGCCACCTGCTGGCAGCCTTTGGAATCGCACCCCCTAGCAAAAAACCACTTTCTCTTTTTCCCTTTAAATGCAGTTGATCTTAAAGGTATTAAATACAGGTCATCGGGATATTTGAATCTGAACTATTCCAGCTTAGAACCTTGGGGAGATTCAGGTGTTTAGTAGCAATGCAGCATCTTCGCATTTGGCGCGGGGCAGATCTTGGATCTTAGTGATTCCTTCTCCAGCGAATTAATCCCACAGTCATTTCCCAACCATGTGCCTGTGGGGGGGTCACTTAGCTTCCCTGTGCCTCTGTTTTCTCTTTTGGTAACTGAGGTAGGGATTGCTGCCACTCCAAAGAAGAGAGGACAGGGGAGTTAGCGAGGAGAGAGCATTTTGGAAGTGCGTAGTGTCTGTTTTTACATTTTCTCTCCTGGCCAGAATTACCTGATGTAACGCTTTTAGAGTATGAGTCTCCGCGGCAAGCACTCACCCAGCAGGTACTTAGTGATCACCTCCTGTGGGCCAGGCACTAACCTAGATACTGGGGATACACGGATCTCATCTGTCCTATGATGCCAAGAGCAGTGGGGAGCCCCTGAAGAGTCTATAATCTGAGATTCATCATGGTCAGCACTTTTTTCCAACCAGAGAGAGACAGACACACAGACAGACAGAAGTTCTATGAATCTCCCATCTTTTGATCTATGAAAGTGCCTGTTTCACTGTATCTTCGCACACGGGGGATATTATTTTCTATTCATTGCTGATTTGTTAGGAAAATATGTATGAAAGTACACAGCAAGGTCCTTCCCCTCAGGAAGCTAATGTTGTAGCAGGCAGAACAGTCAAATAGTGACTGTGATAAAATGTTGTGCATGTTCCAATGTTGTGAGGTGGGCGGTGTTTAATCTCCTCCAGGTGGCCATGAACAGTGTCCTGGAAGGTATGACAGTTCAGCTTCCATTGGAGGGTGCGTAGGCTTATCCCAGGGGGAGGGTGGGGAACTGTTCCCAGCCGAGGGAAGGAGAGGAGCACAGACTTCGAGGCAGGAGAGGAGCTGAAAGGCATCTAGGCTCCGGGGCTGCAGTTAGTCCTTCAGCTGCCTGTAAACTGCAGCGGGACCCCCCTGCCCTGTCAGGGATCCACGGCCTCTGAAGTTATGGCCTTTGGTGTAGGACCTTGTGGTTTCCTACCAAATATGTCAGTCAAAAGGAATTAGAAATTGTCTGGGCAGCAATGTCCACCTGTTGCTTCATTAAACTTTCTGAATTTTAGATTCACGCGGAAGTTGCAACATTAGTACAGAGTTCTTTCCTCCCCTCAATGATATCATTCTACACAGAGCACAGGTCAAAACAAGAAGTTGCCATTGCTGCAGTCCTGCTAACTAAGCTACAAACTTTATTTGGATTCCGCCAGTCTTTACATATATTTATTTTTTGTTACTATATCATTGTTTGAAATGTTAATACATGTATTGTTTCATATAAGCAACACACTCAGGATGAAGAACTGTTTGAACGGAACCCATCACCTTAGGTCCCAGTTATTGTCATATCTTGCTCCCAACTCTCCCTACTGTATAGTTTTAAAGACACTTAATTGACTTTTTTAGAGGGAGAGGAAGGGAGAGGGAGAGAGAGAGAAACATAGGTGTGAGAGAGAAGCACTGACCGGCTGCCTCCTGCACATCCTTTACCGGGATTGAGCCAGCAGTCTGGGCATGTGCCCTGACCGGGAATCGAACCACCACCTTTCAGTGCACAGGATGACACCCAGCTAACTGAGCTGCACCGGCCAGGGCCCTCCCTGATATTTTAAAGGCAGCACTTAGAAGGTTTATGGTCAGGGACCTTTGGAAGGGAGAGGAATGGTGGAGTGGAAAGTGTCAGCCCATGCCTGCCTCCACCTGTTGTGTGGCTTCCAGCAGGTCACTTAGCCTCTCTGGGCCTGAGATCCCTCAGGAGGTCAGAACAAGGTCCTTTCCAACTCTGAAATTCTGTTTACTCTCTAGACTGCGTGAGGTTTGCAAAGACTTAGAAAGCACTACATGGCAACTCACTCAAAACCCAAAACCCATCCCTGCCCAGGGGCACACAGGGATGGAGGGAGTGGCCAATCACCATTGGATGCTGGTCACCATTCAAACTTACACGTTTCCTCTCTTGCTAATAAATACCATGAAAGGAAGCTCTCCTGATGGACCCTGTGGATGGCCCCATCCTTGCGTCTTTGTTGAGTAAGTGGTCCGGGGCTCTGAGGCTCACAGGGCATCTAAGGGACTCTCTCTCACTGCCCTCCAGTTTCCCTCATCCATACTTACCTGTTCCCTGTCTCTTGCACCCAGGGTCTGGTGCTGGCCTCTCCTTAGCAGGACTCTGGGGCATCCTAGCTGGCTGAAGGGGGGGGGGCAGTGAAATGAATGGCACATCTGGTGGCAGATGGGAGGGTGAACTCTGTGGGGCTAAGGATTGCCAGCCCCCATCTGCTCTGCAGTGGGGCCCTGTGCACTGGAATACACCGAGATGAAGACTGCAGATCACTTCGGGCCCGATCCCTCTGCTGACCAGTTTGTCCAGAGGCACCACATCCACAGTTCGCACTTGTGCCAGGACTCGCCCACCAAGTGTACAGCCCTGTGTGTGAGTGCGGCGGGTAGTGGGACCCTGTGGGGGAGTTTCTGCCTTGATGTGGGGTCGGGGAATGGAGTGGGGCCTTGAAGGTAACTCCAGGCCTCACCCACTACCTCCCCTCACACCTCTAGATCCAGAAGAGGCATTCCGGTGGCAACATGGGTGTCCACCCCTTGGGCAGCACATCCCCAGTCTTCATGGGCCCTGCCTGGACCATGGTTCCTGCGGGCTGTTCTGTGCTAGTGGTTGCCAAGGGCAGTTGGTGGGTACAAACTAGATAAAACACCACCCTCCCCACATTGGGCTTGAAGCAGCAGCCCCCCATTAATGTCTGGGCTCCCTCACCCCTGGGGCTGGGAGCTGGCCACCTCTGCCATATTGTCATTTGAGTCTTGGTCCCAGTGGAGATGGAAGCCAAACACAAATAGATGCCTTTATGCTGTTCAGCCTCCACCATGCAGGATGCAGCTTGGAGTGCTGTGGCTCAGTAGCGAAGGGATCCCTTGGTGATACCTGCAGGGTGGGAGGAACTGGGCACAGAGGCATGCTTGGCACACCTGGGTGCAACTGATCAACCCTTCCCTGAGATTGGTTAAGAACTGGGGCCATCTTTCTAGCACAGTTTACAGGCGGTTGCTGGTCTTTCTTGGCAGCTCATTGGTGAGTCTGCTTGGGGAGGAGTAGTGTAACAAGCCACTTTTGTTGGCCCCAAAAATCTCAATCTGAAGTCAGCATTCTACTCTCTCATTGGATATGGGCTGACCTTGTCAGCTACTGAGCTCTGATGACAAGTGGGGCTGAGTTCACAACTCCCCCTCCCCTTGGAGCCCTAGGGGAGAGCCCAGGTATTATCAATCACCCTTGAAGACACATGACACAGGGGCAAATATGCACCCTTCTTAATTTCCTAGAGCAAGGCTTGGCAAGCTAAGGTCTGTAGGCCAAACCCAGCTCATTTTGTGCAGCCCAAGAGCTGAGAATGGTTTTTATATTTTTGAGTAACTGGGGGGAAAATCAAAAGAAGGTTATTTTGTGACAGGTGAAAATGATATGAAACTCACATTTGTTTCCATAAAATTTAATTAGACCACACCCATGCTCATTTGTTTACATTTCGTTTATGGCTACTTTTGCATTATGACAGCAGAGTGGCGTGGTTAAAGTAGCAACCAAATGCTCACAAAACCAAAGATATTTTCTGTGTGGCTCTTTACAGGAAATATTTACTGAGCCCTGTCCTAGAGAAAATAAAATTTTTTCACTAGTCTGGAATTACCACGAGGCCAGGAAGTAAACTCTAGAAATTGTAACGCATATGTTATTGTTATGTGTGTTTTGCAGCACTGAAGTTGCTGCAGTTTTCATGGAGCTGGAAAAGACAACAGGAATGGAAACTGTAAGTGCTGTGTCCTAGGAGCAGTTGATCAGGAATCACCAGTGTCCAGGAGTTAGGTCCGTCATGCTTTCTTGGTTCTCAAATGTTGCCGCTATGTCAAAATTGTTTTTGAAATAGAGACTCAAAGACTGTATCACCAAGGGGGTTTTATTCAGTAGGTCAGGGGTGGGATCCAGGCTTATGGCTTTTTAATAAGCCTCCCACATGATTCTGAAGGGTCGCTAACCTGTGTGAGACCTGGTTGGTGGGGCAGCTCTATGGGTCAGGACCACGGACAGCGCAGGTGCCCTCAGTAGTGGGAGACTCCCCTGGTCCTTGCCCTTGGGTGCCCTGCCTCCTCAGATGAGTGAGGCTTCCTCCGGGTCACCACCAGAGACTCGCTCACCCAGAGAGTCCATCGCTGGGGATTCGAGACCGTCAGCCTTCCCCGAAGCCCCTGGTAGGCTCCCCTTCCTTCACGTCAGCCTCTTGTGAGGACAGCAGAATGACAACATGGCCTGGCCTCTTGCTCTGGGATCGAACCTGTTTTCTTGGCTCTCGTCTTTCTCTTGTTGTTCTCTCTTCACTGTCATCAGCTCTGTGTATTTTCTGGGGGCCCCAAATCTTGGTGCTGGCTTTCATTGGATCAGGTGGGCTCAAGGACTTGGTTCAGACAATGATTGGGACCGCTGTTTCCTACTGTGACACTCAGGGGCAGACCTATCTCTGTGCTGGTCTAGGGGTGAGCTGCTTGCTTTGGGGTGAGGTTTCTGTGACCAATATAGGCTCTCCCTCTGCCCCTTCTACCCACCACAGTGCCCCAGGACCTCATGGATGTCATATGTGCAACCTGCCATCCCTGAGGCAACCCAGTCCATGCAAATCCTCTTGCTTATCCTGTTCACAGAGTGGTTTGCTGATGGTGGCTCAACCATGAGAGGTATGAGGGGCTTGACCTGTGGATGGAGGGAATGGAAGGACTTACCAAAGATTTGGAGATGTCCATTCCTTGCTTTGTACTGACTTCAGAGGCTATAGAATCATCCAAGTTTAGGTTAAATCCTACCCTTTCGAAGTCCTAGCTGTTGGAGCTTCCTTACATGTGTCATTCAGGATAAACAAGCTATGTCACAGTAACAAACAGTCCCAAAAATCTCAGTTGCTATTACAACATAGGTTTGTCATGCATACCATGTGCCTATTATGGATCAGTTGGGGACTCTGCTTTCTCCACATTAAAGGGTCCTGTTGATGGGGCCACCAGTCTTAAATATTGCCAGTTACAGTTACAGAGGGAAAGGTAGCTTGGAGGGCCTCGAACCAACAATTAAATGCTCCAGCCCACGTGAGGCACCTGTCATTTCCACTCACACTTCACTGGCCCCACCCACAAGGGGCCAGGTAGTGCAGTCCTCTCATGCTCCTAGAAGGCAGAAACCAGAAATATTACTTGATGACAACCACACTTGCCTCAGTTTGCTCCTCCAGCAAAGGGGACACTAATGCTTATTTTATATAGCTATTGTAAGGACAAATCAAATAATTGTTTAAAGTGGCTAACGTGGTACCTTTATTTTATAATGTTAAAGTTATTTCCTTGCACATAGAGCTTTGGTCTCTTTGGAACTACTCAGCCCATTCATGAGTATGGTCCTGTTCCCCACTGCCCTGGCCTACCCTGGCCTGCAAGAATAGAATCCTTTTTTCCTTGCTGGGTCTCTATCCCAATGGATGGTCTAATCTTCAGCCATTGGAGCATGAGGAGTGAGGGCTGGACTCCAATTTTCAGAGTCTTCTAAGCCCTGTGGACCAGAAACATGATCACCTGAGCAGATTCTCAGTCCCTCATTCTAGACCCACTGAAGCAGAATCTGCATTTAACAAGATCCCAAGACCATGTGTATACTTTTAAGTTTGAGAAGCAGCGATATAACTGGAGAGTGCCACATTTTAATGGGCATCAGACTCACCTGGGGGAGGTAGCAAAACTTACCAGTACCTAGACTACTTCCTAGAGGTCCTGAGTAAGTAGGTCTGTGTGGAGCCTCGGAAGCCACGCAGTAGAGAAATTCCAGTGATTATGGATCACTGAAAATGCCGTTTTAACCTACTACCCTCTCTCATTGTATCTGTTTACATGCCACTAGTGATAGGGAGCTCACCACCTTGCAGATACTCAAGTACACTGTGGGAGAGCTGTCAGTGAGATGCTGTCCTCATGCAATCTGAACAAGCCTGAGACTCACCAACATGAGGACACAAAGAGGATGACTTTAAAGTTTAATGTCTCCATTTATAACTGGAGGCCTTCGGCCATGACTCCCCCTTAGTCTCCCTGGATTTTCCTGGCTGTCCCCAGATGTCTTGAGGATAATTATGCAGATAGTGCTCTACTCTGTTCTTTGCAAGAACGCACGATATTCCCTTCAGCAGTCCTTGTTTATTCCAACAGTTCTAGGGCCTTATTCCTCTCTCCTCTTTCAGCCAGAAAACCCCAACAAAATTTCCATGCAAAGAGAATCTCTGAGGCGTCACTACTCTGTAATTAGTCAGACTCTAAATCCCAATTTGGCTCAGTTTAGTTTCAGCTGGGTCACTTTAGAAGTGAGAACTGTTTCTGAAAGTGTCCAAAACTGACTTCAAATTAGTTCAAGTAAAAAGGAAAATCTGATGACAGAAATGAGAATTCCATAGGTGCAGGGCCTCAGGTATGGCTGGATCCAGATGCTCAAAACAGAAATCTCTGTTTCTTGAGCTCTTGCCTCTGCTTGTCACTATGATGAGGTAGCAAAAAATGGATCCCAGCTGCCACTGCCCCATATCCCATTGGCTTAGGAACTCAATCAGGGAAAAGAGTGTGTTTCCCAGTTGTTTCAACAAAAAGTCCCAGGGCTGATTCTCATTGGTGCAGGTTGGATCACATGACAACCTCTAACCCAATCATTGTAACTCCAACCTGAATCACATACAGGGTAGATTCAATCCCACCCAAACTATAGGGCTAGAGCTGGGCTTGGGGTCACTCCCAAGGTGATAGCAGAAGGGGCAGTGATGCCGTGTGGGTGGAAACAATACTCCTGAAGTCCCCTTGACAATCTGCTCCTAGAGATAATGAGTTGTACTTTCTCCAGGCAACCTGGGCTATGTGTGAATCTGCTCTAAGTGTCTGTTTTCTCTACCTGCAGGACTCCCCTGAAGCTTCTCTGTGGCAATGTAAAGCACCATATCCTTTCCAGAGCCTTCTATGGGTGTATTGACCTTAATTGCCATTGTGGTCTACAGCGAGCATTCACTGAATGCCTAATGCATGCCAGCAATTCCAGAGAAAGGAGCCTGGCTCTAGAGTTGTGTAGATGTCTAGTTTTGGTGAAAGTATGTTAACTTCTCTGAGTCTCAATGTCCTCATGTACAGATTGGGAATGCATATTAGTTTTTGGTCCTAAGAAAGGGCTGTGAACAACGGGGTACCTTGGTGGCAGGGGTTTGGTTAATCACCCCAGCATTCACAGTGTCCACCTTAGAGGGCTTGTTTTCAAGATTGAATGGGAAACATGTATAAGGGTCCTGGAACCTAGCATTGCATGTCATTGGTGCTCAATACATGTCAGTGCCCTTCTGCTGAGGGCAGTAGCAGGAGAGAGAGGTGGCCTGATCCCTTCCTAAGAACTTAAAAATTAAATTCATAATACAAGTACTCTGATTATTTCATTTTAATAGATGAGGAAACTAAGGCACAGAGAGACAAACTGACTCTCCCAAGGTCACACAGCTAATAATCAACAGAGCTGGGAGTCAAACCCAGGCCTGCCTGACTTCAGAGGCTCTCTTTTTCCCCACTCTGCTGTATCTAATCTTAGCAGGTTTTATTTCCCCGGACTCTCAGCCTGGATGGGGGAGATAAAACGTGTATTTTCTAGAAAAGTATTAATACATCCTACATGGACCTGTGAAACAGCACTGTAGGACATAACCCTGAGTGCCTGGAGATCAAGGTTGTTGCCTGTTCTGTTACCACTCATCCCCAGTGCCTAATGCAGGGCCTCCATGGAGCAGGCATTGGGTATTTATGGAACCCAAATGGAAGAGCTTCCTGGAGGAAGGGGAGGGGATTGAGATGGGTCTTGATTGATGTCATCACACAATGTGGGCCAGTCCTCATGGTGGCTATTGCCCAGGTTCTGGAGCCACACAGCTTGGGTTCAAATTCCAACTCCACACTTCTTAGCAGTGTGACCTGGACAAGTGATGAAGCCAGTTTGTACCTCAGTTTCCCCACCTATAAGATGGGGATAAGAGTTACCTGCTTCATAGACGTGGTGAGAATTAAATGAGTTATGTAAGCTCCTGAACAGCTCCTTGGCACATAGATGAGCTGTGTAAGTGTTAACCATTATAGCAGCAGCAGCCACTTAGACATCTAAGACTAGTGTTAGGATGTGAAATATGCTTTTAATTTTGGAATGTGAAGTACAGAGGTGAGACGAAGCAGGATCCCAGTGCCCTTCAGAGTAGCCTTCCAGCAGCCATTGGCACTTTACACACACGCACTGACACACTCAGACAGGACCTCCTGGGCCCCCTCCTTGACTGACTGTAACTGCAGGGCCTTTACCTGAAAATGAATTAAAAAAAAAGGAAAGCAGAGAAAATCTACTCCACAATAAAATAAACCATTGTTAAAGTCATCCTAGTGTACCCCCAAATTACTAGTGTAGGCAGAACCAGCTGCAATTGTTCATTGTGGATTTATTTGCTTTAAAACAATTTTTTTAGAACTTACTCAAGATTAAAAACACTAAGATAATATTCCCAAATAAGGACCATGTATGAAATTGACAGAAAATTAAGTAGAAATGTAAATTCAGTATTCACTGGCCTTTTCTTCATTTTCCTT
This sequence comes from Miniopterus schreibersii, assembly GCF_964146895.1. Classification (NCBI taxonomy): domain Eukaryota; kingdom Metazoa; phylum Chordata; class Mammalia; order Chiroptera; family Miniopteridae; genus Miniopterus; species Miniopterus schreibersii. The sequence continues at coordinate 15,522,536 of NC_138112.1, read as the reverse complement.
TCTGTAACAAAATAGGGCTCACACTAGACACGACCTGCAGGTTGTTTCCACTTTACAATACACGCTGAGCATCTTTCTGTGTAGTTTCGCATAGATGCATCTCTCACCCTTTTTACTCTGTGTGGTGTTCCCATGTAGGGGTGCACTGTTCCCCACTGCTGGGGCATTGAGGGGCTCCCAGGGTTTTGCTCTTTCATATCATTTCGCTGTGGATACTGGGTACATATGGCTTTGCTCACTCCTGCCAGGATCTCGAAGAGCTAAGTCTGAAAAGCAGAACTGTTGGGTCACAGAGTCTACCCCTGGCTTTCTGTGGACCAAACCCCTTGCTCTCCTCCCTCCCCCCACCACAGAGGGAAAGAGAGACAAAAGCATTAATGTGAGAAAGAAACAGTCATTGGTTGCCTCCCACACGCACCCCAACTGGGGATTGAGCCCCAAACCTGGGCATGTTTCCCAACCAGGAATTGAACTGGTGACCTTTCAGTGCACGGGATGATGCTTAACCAATGAGCCACACTGGCCAGGGCTTATTTTATATTCTGATCAAGAAAATAGTATTTGAGTTATCAAGTAGTCAATTTACCCATTTCAGTGATTGCAACAATGGTCTCCTTATACTGAAATTTAAAAAGAAACTTAAAGCACACAATTATTAAGTGAACAGAATAGCTGAAATGTCATGGAAGTCAAGATGGCAGGTCACCTGCTTTGTTGGCATTGGCACATTTCTTGGCTTTTAAGCACTAAGGTTCTCCAACCCTCCTCTGCTTGCAGTTTGGTTGAAAGGTTTTACTTAAAGTCTGCATCTGCCATGCAATGTTGATGTTCAAGACAAACTCTTAGCACTTCATGAAAGGACAGAGTCCTCGGTCTGCAGAGGGACTGAGTTATTGGGTGGGCAGTTGCTGCTCTAATTTTGTGTTGTGCTGGATGCAGTCACTATACCAGTGAGACTCCCGGAGAGAGGGTAGCACAGAGCATGGAGGCCGGGACCCAGGAACTGCCTTGGTAATGTCCTCACCATCCTGCCACCAACCCTTTCTGTGTTGTATAATGATTTTGTTCCTGTGAAAAATTATTCTACATTACTATTGTGTAAATACGTATGGAATACTGATGACACTAGGTTTTATGTTGCATCTCAGTGTTGATCTCGGGACACTGATGTCGTATTTGGTTCCATCACAGCAGCAGCAGAGACTGACCTGCTTTTATTAGTCTGCTGAAGCCCCTGGGTGATGGGGTGGGGGTAGAAGGGTGTGAAGTTTACCTGAGTACAAGTAAAGCATTTCTCTAGGGGAGGGTCAGAACATGAAAGTAACATGCATAAGGCTCCCTAGGAATGTATTTTGCTCCTTCAGGATTCTTAAATCCAAAGAAGGACAGCAGTGCCCATTTTAAGAAGAATTTCAGCTATGATAGAGAAAGAAGAGTCACCAGGGTGTTAGGGGGGAACCAGTGTTTGGGTGACTTCTGACCACAGTGAAGGTATTTTTGTCGGGGGTGGGGAGCATGAGCAGATGCATGTGGGTACATCTGTTGTGTAAGTTTTAAAAATCACTTTTGACAAGTAGTATCCACAAAATATACCTCTGCTTGTCAATTTTATTGTGGAAATCTTTATTCTGTATAGATAGCCTATTTCATAGGAGTTCTATGTAACTCCTTGGGATTGTCAAAAGAAAAGCTATTGTAAGGAATTCACTTGGTATTATTTTGCTTTGCTTTTAAAAGACTTGATTTTACAGGAGAAATTCTATTTAGTAATAAAAGTGTCACCCTCTTGGTGCTAAGGAGGAGAATTAACAGTTACAGCACTGTGTTTAGAATTAGGTTATTTTTAATCCTGCATCTTTAAATGTGACAAATTTGTGAACCCTTCTGTGACTCTCTCTCTCTCTATATATATATATTTTTTTTCTTTTCAGTTAAAGTTTACATTCAATATTATTCGGTAGTAGTTTCAGATGCACAGCAAAGTGGTTAAAAATCATGTACTTGACAGACTGGTCCCCTCCACCCCTCTACTTCAAGTACCCACCTGGCCCCATACATATTTATCTTGATATTTCTGACTATATTCCCCATGCTGTGATCTATATCTCTGTGGCTATTCTCTAGCTACCAATTTGTATTGCTTAATCCCTTCACCTTTTTCAACCAGCTCCCAAACCACCTTCCTTCTCACAGCTGTCAGTCTGTTCGCTTTATCTGAGTCTGTTTCCATTTTGTTTATTTTTTAATTAAATTCCACATATAAGTGAAATCATGTGGTATTTGTCTTTCTCTGAGTTACTTCACTTAGCATAATGCTCTCTAGGTCTATCAATTCTGTTGCAAAAGCTAAGATTTTTTTTTTTTTTAAAATGGAATACATGATTGTGTTTGGGATCTCTTACTGTTTTTTCTAGAACTACAGCTGCTTTGCTTGGGTCTCCTTGAGTCATATTTATAGTTGCTCCCAGAATTCCAGATTTCTGTTCATTATTAAGAGAGTGAAAACTTCGTCTGCCTGACAGGTAAATCATTTTCACTTGTTTACTGTCGTCTGGGAACCATTTAATTTTTAGCAATTTTGTGTGTTTTTTCGTTTTTAAGTGAGTACTGTATGATGGTCAGTCTTTCTGTGTCCTAGAACTGGAGTCTTCAGCTCTCAATACTGAAGCAAAAGAGGTCATAGTTAGTTATCGGAAGTATATCTTCTTCTTTTTCTTTAATCTTCACCCCAGGATATTTTTTCCATTGCTCTTCAGAGAGAGTGGAAGGGGGAAGGGGGGAAGAGGGCGAGGGGGTAAGAGAGAGGAACATTGATGTGAGAGAGACACATGGATTGGTTGCCTCCGGCACTTGCCCTGAGAGGGGCCTGGGATCAAGCCTGCAACCGAGGTACTGCCTTTGACCAGAATCGAACCCAGGACCATTCAGTGTGAGGGCTGATGCTCTAACCACTGAGCAAAACTGGCTAGGGCACAAATTGCTAACTTTTAAATTACAAAACTCTCCTCATTACAGCTCTGTCCAAAATACAAATTCCCACCCCAGTACAAAGAATAAACAATATTCATGTATACAGGTTATTTCTTTCATATAAAATACTAGATACAAATCCCTACTTAATTTTGTTATTTTTGTCTTGGCTATGCTTTAAAATTAAAATGCTTCAAAAATAAAGTAGATATCACTTTCCAAGTAGAATTCACCTGTTCTTAGGTGTATTCACCATATAAGCACAGCCTTTACATTGAGCAGAGTAGCATTTCTAGGAGTGCAAAATGTTTGGGTACATTTAATCATGAACTTACTGTAACACATTTCAAAGGTAAATTGCTGGACAAAATCCTCACTATCAGTTCTCCTGTCTGGAAAACAGGAGTCTTATGTTAAGTCAGTGGTGGTATTGAAAATGGCATTTATCACTCTGAATCTTCTCCGTGTCCAATTAACAATGATTAGAATTTAAAATTATGTATCTAGGAAAATATTTTAGATGTTCAGCTTCAAAAGGAAAAAGTTAAATTTACAAATTGTGGTGTTCGATGTCCCATCAGGCTTTCTCTGTGGGTCAAAGGTAAAGGAGACGGTTTGACAGGAATGATGTGGTTGTTGGTGAATACTCTGACCTGCAAGGTAAGCCAGCTTGTGGGCACAGTGACAAGGGGCAGGAACTCTGATGACAACTGTTAGTAGAAAGAACAAATTTAAAAAATTTTAAACTTCATATCTGCTTTCCCTAAATTTAAAATTTCATAGATTGCAATTCAAAGGCTCAAAAAGTAAAGATTCAATTTTGAACAATTTTAGACTTGGAAAAAAATCGGTGTGAAAAAACACTTACTGGCAAATTACAATACATGTGGCATCATCGTCTGTGAGACTCTGTACTGTATCTGGGCTGAAGTGAACTGTGTTGTGGATGACATTATAATGAGTGGGTGTGACAGTACCATCTTTCATAGACTGATTCAATAAAAAAAATACCTGAAATTATAGAATATGTGTATCAGCTTATTTTAGGAGGACAAGAATGTAGCAGAAATGACATTAATTTACAGAAATCTACAGCTTCCTTTGTATTTAAAAGACTGGCTAACTATTGAGCAAATCTACAAAGGATAGTGAAGTCATTGACACAAGCAATAACTCCCACCCATGGGGTTTAGACTTAAAAGCATATGCACTGATGCCTGGAGGCAGACATATAAAATGGGCACATTTGATATGGTCACAGGTGACTGATTCAGACACCCAGGTGGGGCCCTTCCCACTTCTCCCTCAGAATCACCAGAATATATTCAAACTCCTTAAGTGACATAACTGGGAAGGTTAATCAATTTATTGTAAATATTGAGTTTTTCTGTGTATCATCTTTTGTTATGCTTTATATTTATCATACTTTTAATTTGCTTTTTTCTGTACTCCTTTCCTGTCTTCCACTTATATTGATCAATGTTTCTGTCTTTAATTAGTTTTATTTTCCCTATCCAGTGTATGAATGTCATGTTTTATTTTTATGGTGTTTTTGGGTAATTTCTCATTTGTGTAATTGACAAGTCTAAAGTTAAGCTGTTCTACCAATCTTCCTAACTAAAGAATCTGAGTGTGTATTTAAAATTCTATGAGAAGAAAATGATTGAAGACAAAAAAAAATCTATAATACAATGCATCTATTCATATAATTTTTAAAAATATATATTTTTATTGATTTCAGAGAGAGGAAGGGAGAGGGAAAGAGAGACAGAAACATCAATGATGAGAGAGTCATTGATCGCTGTCTTCTGCATACCCCTTGCTGGGGATTGAGCCCGCAACCCGGGCATGTGCCCTGACTGGGAATTGAACCACGATCTCCTAGATCCTAGGTTGATGCTCAACCACTGAGCCACACCCAGCCTGGCTATTCATATAATTTTTAACATTCCTTAGGTCAGTTCTTCCTTTCTCCTCCAAATCATGTGGACCTTTAAAAATTCTGTTACTGCCTTGGCCGGTGTGGCTCAGTGGCTAGAGCATTGGCCCGCACATGGAAGGGTTGAGGATTCGATTCCAGGTCAAGGGCAGGTACCTGGGTTGCAGGTTTGATCCCCGATCCCCAGTCCCCAGTCCAGGCCTGTGCAGGAGGCAACCAATCGAAGTGTCTCTCTCACATTGATGTTTCTCTCTCTCTCTGTCTCTCTCTCCCCCTCCCTTTTTCCCTTCCACTCTCTCTAAGAAATGAATGGAAAAAAATCCCCTGTTCAGGATTAACAAAACAAACAAACACACAAATTCTGTTATTATTTGAAAGGAATGTTTAAAATAAAGGGGGCCTACCATTCCCTCCCTGGTTAACTCTACATCAACAACGGTTGCTGGAAGTGGATTTTGAAGTCTTCCTTGAAATTCAACAAAAGAACTAGCATTTAATTGTTTCTTCACCACAATGAAAGTCAGTTTGAAACTTTAAAAAGTTATGCTCATTGGCACTATGTTTACTCAGTTTCACTTTGAGCTTTCTGAGTGTTGAAACACCACATGCATAAGAATCACTTAAAATCTGCAGATGGAAGCTCTCTATACACCCCAATTTTACTGTCTTAGCTCCAGGTCCCTGATTCATTTAGTAAAATGGGAGGTTTCTATTTCATAGCCACCCATAACTCAGGGGAAGAGTCCCTTCCTCACAATGTCAACATCACTTCCACTGTATCTGGCACCAGGCTTCACTGATAAACAGGCAAGGCCAGCAGAGGCAGCTGAGGAGGCTCCCCAGCTCTGGGGTCTACAAAACTCCAGGATAAAGGAGTTGGATAAGTGCAAACCATTGACAAGAAAAGAAATTCTGTGGTGTTCTAAATTACAGCAAGACGGAGAATGGGAGGGAGAGAAATTAATCACTTAGCAGTCACATGGAGGATGGGAGGAAGAGACAAGGGAAAGGAGAATGGGAGGGAGAGAAATTAATCACTTAGCAGTCACATGGAGGATGGGAGGAAGAGACAAGGGAAATTCATCAGCTGGCACAGGCTGAAACCATCAAAAGGTGGCCCACATTCTTCAAAGTAGTTGAAACTTTGAATCAACTTCCAGGCAGCTATTTCAGTAATTATCTAAAAATAGCTGCCCACCAGACACCACCACCACATCCTGCTTCTGCATGAACTTTGCAACAAGTACTTCTCTCTAGGCCTGTACCTCTCTCAGGGCTTTCCATGTCGCCCTCCCCCACTCCACCCCACCCCACCCCACCCCACTTAAAGCCAAAGTAAATTCTTTCAAAACAAATTCTTTCTTCCCCAAACTCACTGCGTGAGAGCCCCATCCACCCCAGGGAGGCACACGGGCTTTTCTCCATCAGCCCTGCGGCTGGCGGCTTGGCCTCTGCCCAGGACCTGGTCCGTTTCTGGCTGCCACATGGCTCAATAAACCCTTTCATTCAGGACAACTTTCAGGCGCGAAGGTTTTTGCTTAACACCACCGACAGGCTATGTTCATGGATTTTAATGCATCTCTGACGTTAACACGCTGTGATCATTGCCTGTTTTGATTGTTTTACAAAAACGGCTCGTGCTCCGGTATGAGTGTGACGGAAAGCTGGTGCTTAAAGTTTTCCGAAGTTAGTAACAGGATAACAAAATAAAAATAACGGCGGGAACCCTGCCGGCGTCGCCACGTGGGGAGAGCGCGGGTACCGAAGACTCGCGGGTTCGATTCCCTGCGGGGGCCAAGGGCCTGGGCTGCGGGTGTGACCCCGCCCCGAGCGCGGAGGCCGCGGCGCCGCGCTCTGCCCCCGCGTCTCTCGGTCTCCAGGCCCCTCCCGGCCGCGCTCCAGAAATCAGTGAGCCCTGGACAACCGGGCGGAGAAGGCCGGGGTGGGGGGTCAATGGCGGGAAAAAGGGGACATCTGTAATACTTTCAGCAGTAAAGGTTAAGGGAAATAAATAAATGGAAAAACCCTCCGTGAGGATTAGAAACACGCACACAAAACCCCCTAATGGTGGGAAATTAACCAGCACATGAGAGAGGAGGGAGATTGAGAAAACGAACTCTTAATTTTGCATTGAGCTCTTACTTTTATCAGTGTCTTTAAAAATGGAAATCTTGCAAGTTCTCACGACAACCGAGCTGGGATGTCCCATTTCGCAGCTGTGCAGCCGGCCGCCGAGTGGTTTGTAGGGCGCGGGCGCGGCGGGGAGGAAGCCCTGGAACGCAGCCCTCAGAGCCAGGCCCCGCCGCAGCCCGTGAGGACGGGCGTCTCTTCCCTAACAACGCGCCGCGGGGAAGCTGCAGGAAGACTGAACGGCAGGCGTTGCGGCCCGGCGCTAACTCCTCGGCATCCCTCGCCCTCCGCGACGGCGCCGAGCCGCCAAGCGACGCAGGGGCGGTCCGTGGGCTCGGCGAGCCTGCGCGCGCGCGCCCGAGACGGCGACGTCCGCTGCGCGCCGGCGGCGGCGCCGTACAGCCCCGTCGCCATAGCGACGGCCCCTGGCAACCGCGAAGCTCCGCGGGCCCTGGCGCGGGCTCTGGGTTGGAGCCGATCTCGGCTCCTCGCTCCCCTCATTCCCGGCGTCTTCTTCCTGCTCTTTCCCGTCCGCCCTCCCCTTTCCCCTTCTCCAAAATCATGGCGGGCGGGACCGAGGACGTTCGGAAGCTGTTCATCTTCACCACGGCGCAGAATTACTTCGGGCTGGCGCCGGGAGCCTGGGACCAGCCGCTGCTGTACCACAGTCCCGAGATCAACAACTTCTTGGACGACGGGAACCAGATGCTCCTCCGGGTGCAGCGCTGCGACGACGCCCTGATCTCCTTGTCTAACGCGGTAAGGCTGCCGCACCCCTGCCCAGCTCCCTTTACGCCCCCGGTCGGACCCGCGGCGGCGGCGGGCCGCTCGGCGGCCTCCCCGTCCGACCCTCCTCGGGAGCTGAAGGCCGCCTCCCGGCCCGCGTCCGGCCTGGCCGAGGCCTCCTGGCCGCGCCCCTGCACGGGGCAGTTCCATTCTACCCCCATAAGGACTGTGGGTGGGTTATAACTAAAACAAGCAGGCAAGCAACCCCCCCCTCCACCATATACCTTATTTAGTTAGTAAAACATATTTTTCTCTTCTCTCTTTTGAGGTTCTTGGAAGCCAATTCTCGTGCAGTTTTGGGGGGTTACATTTACTCGAGGGAAATATGAAATAATTATATGCAAGGTTTAAATTCTTTTTTGATGTACGATATGTGATGTATTGATTTATTTATTGCACTGCTGCCTTCCCTGGCAGGATTGCTCAAGAAACGGTTGCATCTGCAGTCAGGATATACATGTTAATAAGTTAACAAACATATATAGGTGTGTGTGCGCGCACGTGCATATATATATATATGTGTGTATATATACACACATATATATATATATGCAGCAGAGAGGAAGCCCTGGAACCCAGCCCTCCACCTTATCCACCTTATATGCACACACACCTTAGAGTAATACACAGAAAAAACTGCCTCACACATTAAAGTGGATCATAAGTGGATGAAAAATAACAAACCATAGACATGTTTCTAAACCTTTTTCCCTTGTGTTCACCCACATTCTTAGGTCTAACAGTATTTGACACACAGCCAAGCATTGGGTACATTTTTGTAGGATGATCGAATCACCCCATTCACGATGAATCTTTAGCCTTGGATTTAATTCACTTCTCTTCAATAAATTTTTATTTTGAACACAGTATTTGCCAAGCACTTTGCTAGGCTTGGTGGGTTTGTGAAGATATAGAAACGATGGATAGTCATAGCTAACATTTATTTTCTCTCTACACCGTCAGGCACTCTTCTAAGCACTTTATGTGTATTGGCACATTTAGTATTCACAAGAACACTAAGAGACTTTTTATTTCCGTTTTATGGCTGAGGAAAAGTAAAGCACAAAGGTTACATCCTAAGTGTTAACTACTCCACTTCTCTAATAGGTAGTGTAATTCAGATTAGGACCCCCCGCTGCCTTCCAGAGCCTCACTCCAACAGCCTAAAATGATATAGTCACATACTCAACAAATTATAAAATTGGGACATACTGTTGGAAATACCACCGAAAGTTTAGAGCATCATGGGAAAACAAGATGAGGAGGGGTTTGAATTTGTGAACATCTATCTTGGGTTGGATATTGAAAGTTGAAGCTATAACTTCTTTTTAAAAATACATTTTTATTCATTTTAGAGAGAGAAGAAGGGAGAGGGATAGAGAGAAACACCGATGAGAGGGAACCATCTATGGACTGCCTCCTGCATCTCCTCTACTGGGGATTGAGCTGGCAACCAGGGCACACCTGGAATCAAACCTGTGACCCCTTGGTTCATGGGTGGATGCTCAACCACTGCTCCACACCAGCTGGGCTGAAGCTATAGCTTTTACAAGTTAATGCCACTGCCCTGGCTGGGTGGCTTGGTTGGAGTGTTCTCCCTTACACCAAAAGATTGCATGTTCGATTCCAATCAGGACACAAACCTAGGTTGCGGGTTTGATCCCTGGTTGGGTGGGTAGAGAGGCAACCGATCAATGTTTCTCTCTCTCTCTCTCTCTCTCTCTCACATCGATGTTTCTCTCTCTCACTACAATCAATGAAAACGTATCTGCAGGTGAGGACTGAAGGGAAAAAAAGAGGGAGAAATAGTTGCCAATGATAGAGAAACTGGGAGGAGAGGCAGCTAAGTGTGTGGACTCGTTTTCCTTTCCTCAGGGAATGATGAGCAGCTGTGGCCAACTGAACCTTTGCTTTAACTCTGACTTTGGCTAGGACAAAACTTATTGTCCTGACTGGTGCCCCAGGGAGCCTTGGCCAGTGACCATAGTTGCTGTTTTCAAAGTATGATCGTAAAATGTGTATTTTTTGAGGGTTTTTTTCAGATAGAGAGGAGGAAGTACAAGGGTATGTACCTACTTAATTACTAAAGAGTGGCTTTTTCATATCTGCAGATCTGCAGCTTATCCCACTTGCTTGTAATTGGAATAAAATGATTATACTACCAATAGAATTCTAATGGGTGGAAAGGAGAGTTTGAGTAATGCAGCTACACCAATAAATGGCAGTTCCGTCCTAGCAGCTAAAAAGTATAATGATTGGGATAAAAAAAAAAAGCGTGAAAACTCACTCATCTATAATCTGGTTTTCACACACAGCAGTGACCTTGTTTGAGAGCTTTTTAATGCATGGACTTCTCTTCCTTGGAAAAGAAATGATAACTGAAAATGTGTATATAATGCAAAAACTTCTCTTATGCAGTTTTCAGCTAATGAGCTAATTACTACTGTGACCGATTTTAAACATGTTTGCTTTAGTAAATTCCAATTTAGCTCATTCCGTTCCAATTTTAAGTAATCTAGTCATGTGGTAATTTAAGGAAAAAGTTGGATGATCAAATACTTAAAGAAAAAATGTTTGGTTCAGGTAAAGATGATTTTAGGAGACAGACAAGTTCCTTTTGGTACTTTTGAGTTTATGTACAACTTAAAAAGAACCTATTAAAGTGCTAGTTTCTGGTAAGAGTGTAATTAAAACCCTTGTTATAGACTCTGAAGGAGAGGAAAGACATGCACTGCTCATCATTGTGTGCCTGGGCACACAGCTCTCATCTGAGTGGCTGGAGTGCAGTAGTTAGCCGTGTATGCCATAAATATTTAGACAGTGCTTTCTGTTTATAAATCACTTATCAAAACAGTTTTATGATACAATCACATGTAAGTGGGGAAACCTTTTAAAACCCAGTTTTTTGTTTTTTTTTGTTAATCCTCACCTGAAGATATTTTTTCCACTGATTTTTAGAGTGGAAGGGAGGGAGCAGGGGGAAGAGAGAAATATTGATGTGAGAGAGACACATCGATTGTTTGCCTCCCGCATGTGTCCCAACCCTTACCTGACCAGGACAGGGGCTGGGGCTGAACCTGTAACCCAGGTACCTGCCCTTGATGGAGAATTGAACCTTTGATCTTTTGGTGCACCAACTGATGCTCTAACCACTGAGCAACACCGGCCAGGGCAAAAACCAAGTATTCTTCAGGAGCAGAGATAGATTGGTTGTAGTATGCTATATAATTATTTTTAAAATAACTATTTTCCCAAGGGATAACATTGCAGTGATACAACATTTTAGGGGAAATTTCTTTCAATAATGAACTTTTATGAAGATAATGTTAAAAATCATTTCTTTATCACTTTAGATTGACTCTGCTGACACAAAGGATAAAGTGTTGGTGTTTTTCAAACTGCGACCTGAAGTGATTACAGATCAGAATCTACATAACAACATTCTTGTTTCCTCTATGTTAGAATCACCTATAAATTCCCTTTATCAGGCAGTACGGCAGGTATTTGCACCAATGCTGTTAAAGGTGAGTAAAGTAGCTGTATAGTCGTTGTTGTTGTTTTGTAACTTAGGTTATTTGGATAAATACTTTCATAATCAAATATAAGTATTACTTTATATGCTGTTAATATTAGTATTTTAGCTTTTTAAATTAAAATATATATTTTAATTAAAAATTTTTACAAAAAGTAAGCTTTGATGACAAATAGAGAAAGTGGATAAAGACATAAAATGCAGTCCTCTTAAGCTCTTACATTGCTATAAGCACTTTTTTTCTCCTTTGTGAGAGAGAGTGTCAGGCTTTAAGTGAAACGGGTGTATGTGGACTTAGTTCTTTGATAGTGTTTTAGGAAGTAAATTTGATTGGCAAGCTTTTGATCGCTGTTTGCTCTGTCTGTTTTTATTTAGGATCAGGAATGGAGCAGAAACTTTGATCCCAAACTTCAGAATCTTTTGAGTGAACTAGAAGCTGGATTGGGTGTGGTTCTACGAAGATCAGACACTAATTTATCAAAATTGAAATTTAAGGAAGATGACACACGAGGTATATAATGATAGCTTAATCAAAGAAAATCAAAACAAGTGTCTTATTAGTACATTAGTAAGTTAATATATTTCTTCAAAGATTTATGTCCACATGTTTGGATCTTCTCTGAACCTGAGCTGCTTTTTTATGAATAGATCTATATGGATTTGAAGCTGAAAATGTAATCTTTAACAATGTACAATTCAAGGAAACAGAAAATATAGTTGATTCTTGTTATTTGCAGTACTTATGCTCTATACAGTCACCGTGAACACTGAATTAGCAAATACTGAACCATAGGTCCTAGGGGGGAACTACAGGGTTAGGTTCCTGTGAGCCTTGGGTCATACATAGCATTTTTGTCAACTGCTAAACACATAATTTTGTTATATGTATGTTTCTGTTTAAAAATACTTTATTTAATATGTATTGTTGGTTAGTTAACATTGACTCGATGGCCAACAGCGGAAACTAATCACAATTTTATGTCTATAAATTATTACTCATATGAACAGTTAATATGAAATGCATGACATGTATAAAATCATTATTTTAAAATATTGGATATAGTTTGAGTCATTGCTCAATTAGTAAATTTAAATGGTTTTTTAATTCCACACACCCAGAAAGAATAGTGAATTTATTTCTACATGTGATTATGCAAGTAGAGATTATCCAGTTCATTGGAAAATTTAAAAGCAAATTTAAAAGTAAAACTATTTTAATTTGCTTGTATTTTGAAATTAAATTGCAAACATTTATTGATTGGTTCATGATCAATTCCATTTTGGTAATATTCAATAGCATGAATGGTTTTGGAGTTAGATTTAGGAAGCCTTGTGTTAGAGAAGCAGATTCATAGATGTAAGAAGACTGATAGTATAGGTATGATTGGTTTACAAAAGCATATAGGAATCATTTCGAGCAATAAACTTGATGTGAAGTATAAACTTGGTGCTCTTATTGTTTCTGGTGGATTCAAGTAAGAACTTTCTGTTGATAGAAATTATAAAACTTTTATTCAATGCATCCTAAGACTTTTTCAATGCATCCTCAAGAATACAGGAAATATGCAAAATCAGCGAGTAAACTAGATAACCTTCTGGCTTTTCATTTTCAATTGACATATTTTTTTCCTTTTCACTTTTTCAGGTATTCTTACACCAAATGATGAGTTCCAGTTTTGGATAGAACAAGCTCATCGTGGAAATAAACAGATTAGTAAAGAAAGAGCCATTTATTTTAAAGAATTATTTGAAACAATCTCAAGAGTATGTAATTCATACATGTTATATATTAGGCTTTTGATAAAAGTATTTAAGAATTCTATTTTTAATAAACTTATCTCTGTTTTAAAATCATTACTTGATGGTTGGGAACAAAATATATCCTTCGTATATAGCAAGGTTTACTTAAGGTGTGTATTTAATATGAGTACAAATTAAAAATCTAAACATTTTCAAAGTTAGATTGTAATCTCTCGTAAATATTTCTCAAACATAATTACTTTTCTGCAGGTAGATAGGGAAAAGCAAAAGCCTAAAGCACTAGTAGAGGTTTATCTACAAGGAGGTAATATATGTTCTTTGGAAAGAATGTTCACTTTATTCAGATTAGCATTTGGAGGAATCTGTAATTTACAAGTCTTAGTTTTATACTTATATGATTACTGATTTCTTGATGTATCTACAGAGAGGTTAAATAGTGACCATTTTAATTATGGCTATAAAAATTCTATTATTTATTTATTTTTATTTATTTTTTATTTTTTTATTTTTTAAAATTTTATTATTGTTTAAAATATTACAGATGTCCCTTTTTCTCCCCAATGACCCATTCCACCCTGTTCCTTCCCCCTCCCCAGTCCCTCTCCCCACCATTGTCCATGTCCTTGGGTTGTATATATGTGCATATAAATTCTTTGGTTACTCTCTCCCCCTCCACCCACCCACCCTCCTCCATCCCTCTGACATTCATCAGTCTCATCTATGCTTCCATGTCATTGAATCTATTCTGTTCATCAGTTTATTAAGTTCTTTAGATTCCACATATAAGTGAGATCATGTGTTATTTGTCTTTCGCTGCCTGGCTTATTTTACTCAGCATAATATTCTCCAGGTCCATCCATACTGTCCCAAAGGGTACGAGATTCTTCTTCTTTACAGCTGTGTAGTATTCCATGGTGTAAATGTCCCACAGCTTATTTATCCACTCATCTACTGATGGGCACTTGGGCTGTTTCTAGATCTTAGCTATTGTAAACTGTGCTGCTATGAACATCAGGGTACATATATCTTTTCTGATGAATGTTTCAGGATTCTTAGGCTACATTCCTGGGAGTGGAATCACTGGGTCAAAAGGCAGCTCCATTTTTAATTTTTTGAGGAACCTCCATACTGTTTTCCATAGTGGTTGCACCAGTCTGCATTCCCACCAGAATTCTATTCTTTTCAAAATAAACACAAAGTAATTTTCTATTTGTTTCCAGTATTATTTCAGTTCTATTTTAATGAAGTATTTGAAATGATTTTAAACTTTTTTTGTAACAGTGATGAAGTGTAGAATAATAAGCCATATACTATGATTGTATTATTGGTAACATTATATAATACAGTAAATGAATGAAAATATGCCAACTACACCGGGTAGTGTATATATGGCATGAAGGCTACCTTTATTTGGGTAAATAAATGAATCCAAATTTAAAGAAAATTAAGTCAAGGGTAAAAATCAATGAATAGATTTTTTGCAATTCTTATTTTTTCTGGCTTTCATGAAATTTATGTTTGTGAAGGAACTTCCTGGGCAATTGCATAACAAAATAATATGTCATCTGGTAGAAGAAGGAAGAGAAAATAATATGGCAAAGGTTAGAGTTGTAGCAGTTGAAAAGCCAGAGCACTTTGACTATATTGCCCAAGGTAGAGGTATGATTATGTTTAAAAATGATTGCATTTTGGTTTTAGGAGTTTTATAACTTGGACACTCTATCCTTACTGGAAGTCGTTGACTTGGTAGAGACTACTCGGGATGTTGTCGATGACGTGTGGAGACAAACAGAGCATGAGCATTATCCTGAGTCACGAATGTTACATCTCTTAGATATCATAGGTACTAGTAAAGAATAAACTTTTGAAATTTTGGAAGCCTGCTTTATTTTGTTTTCTGTTTTTTTCCCTATAAGTTCTTACTTAAAATGCTCCTTAAAGTAATAATTGTTGCTTCAAGTAGCTCTTAAAGCAAGTCATATAGAATTATTTAAATAGATATTTGTACATAGTTGGTTAATTTAAATCATGTGTCAAATTCTTTGATCATTAATACAAGTAAATTTACTTAGATTTTTAGTCCCTATTCATGTGTTAATTTAGAATTTATTTTGCAATGAACTGTAAAGTTCTTTAATATTACATTGGCTTATCTGTGAATATTGAAAGTGCAAATACTTTTGACTCAGAGAATGCCCTTCTCATTACTATCTTAAGGAAATAGTAGTCAAGTACATAAGGATATTTATTGCAGCATTGTTTGTAACAAATAGCAATTGAGAATTGGTTACATAGTGCTATATCCATACAGTAGGCTCTGCAGCCTTTAAAAAATGTATATATATTTCTACACTTTAAAGATGTACATGATATATTGCAAGATGTAAAAATACTTCTAGTTTTTGAAAAATATTATTGTCAGTGCTAATCTAAGGGTGTGCATTGTGGTATTTCATAGAACCTTAGTTTACTAATTTGTATGTTAATTTTGTCTTAGGCATGAATTTTATAATTATTTTGTAAAAAGACATTTCCATTAAGAAGTTTGCTTTATGTTTTATTAGGTGGTTCATTTGGAAGATTTGTTCAGAAAAAGTTGGGAACTTTGAACCTATGGGAAGATCCTTATTATCTTGTGAAAGAAAATCTGAAAGCTGGTATTTCAATTTGTGAGCAGTGGGTGATCGCCTGTAATCATCTAACAGGTCAGGTGTGGCAGCGCTATGTTCCTCATCAGTGGAAAAATGAAAAATACTTCCCTGAAACACTTGACAAACTTGGCAAACGCCTTGAAGAGGTATCGTTTGATTATTTGGCTCTTTGTCTTTTTTTGTTGTTTTCAATCCTCACCTGAGGATATTTTTTCCATTGCTTTTTAGGGAGAGTGGGAGGGAGGGAGGAGGGAGAGGCCGAGATAAAGAGAGGAAGGGAGAGAGAGGGAAACATCCTTGTGAGGGAGAGACATTGGTTGGCTGCCTCCTGTAAGTGCCCGACCAGGGCCAGGATAGAACCTGCAACCCAGCTACGTGCCCTTGACCCGAAATCGAACCTGCAGCCCTTGGGCTCGAGGGCCTACACCCTGTCCATTGAGCCACACCTGCCAGGGCTCGACTCTGTCTTTAAGTGTGAAGTAGGCCCTCGTGTGTTTATGAACATATTTTATAATTAGTAAGCACTACATCTGATAGAAACTGTTCCTATTTTGGGGAGAGTATAAGGGCTAAAGGTCATGTGAAATAGTCCGTGACAGTCGTCTGGTGCAGCGCCAGGTGCACAGTGGGCATTCACCGAGGGCTGGCTTCCACCTCCTTTCTTTTTCTTTGATGTGTGACCGTTCAACTTGTAAGGTGCGAACTTCTATTTTGTTCTTTGTTATAAAAAAGATAACCCTCTTGTCCATGTATGTAAGCTCTCAGACATTCTATTGGCTATTGGAATTGTTTTTAAGCAGGACAGATTTTTTATTTATTTTTTAAATATATCTTTATTGATTTGAGAGAGAGGAAAGGAGAGGGAGAGAGAGAGATAGAAACATCAGTGATGAGAGAGTCATTGATCGAGCCCACAACAGGGCCTGTGTGCTGACCGGGAATCGAACCCCGATCGGCTGGATCCTAGGTCGACGCTCAACCGCTGAGCCACGCCCGGCCGGGCACAGGACAGATTTTTTAGGGGGTTACTCAGTGGAAATATTTGAAACAGCTGCTTAATTTTCATTAGTTAGGAGTTTCAGTATAGGACATACATTTATCTTGGAGGGATAGGCAAAATGAGATGATGAAAAGATTGCAAAGCTGACTTTTTCCTTTTCTGCAACTATGGTTCTGTGGTGATTTTTTAAAAAAGTTCATCATCATGAAAAATTTCAAACATATTTAAAAGTAAAAAATAACGAATACCAGTGTACCCATTACTGAATTTCAACAGCCTTTGATATTATTCAGCTCTTATTTCATCTTTGTCTACCTTGCCTTCTTGTTTTTTGTTTTTTTCTGGAGCATTTTTAAAGCCAATTCAAGAAATCATATACTTTCACCCTTAATGCAGAGCCCCAGTACCACTATCACATTCACCAAAATTATAATATTCTTTTTTTTAAAAAAATATATCTTTATTGATTTCAGAGAGAGGAAGGGGGGGGGAGAGAGAGAGACAGAGAGAGAGAGAGAGAGAGAGAGACAGACAGACATCAATGATGAGAGAGTCATTGATTGGCTGCATCCTGCGCCCCCCCCCAACTGGGGATCGAGCCCACAACCTGGGCACGTGCCCTGATGGAATCAAACCGTGATCTCCTGGATCCTAGGTTGATGCTCAACTGCTGGGCCATGCCCAACTGGGCAATACTTTCTTAATGTTATTTTATATCTAACCAGTTTTCAGTTTTCCTGATTGTCTCAGCTGCTTCATAGGTACTTTTCCACTTTAGTTTGATATGTGGGTTCTGGTATGTTTAGCCTGATCCATCTGTTATAATGCTCTCCAATTTTTTCTTAATGATTTTAGCAGCCATTAATGATCATGAGGTTGTAAAATGGGGATTTTCTAATTCTGTTGTTCTTTCTACATTTGTTAGTGATGATGGAAGAACTTTTCCTCATCAGTTTATTAGTTACCCTGAAATAAAGTGTGTATAAGAATAGCAGTATAGAGAATTCTTCTATCACTTTTTAAAAACAATGAATAAGTAAGTATCATAGTAAGTTTCATATGCAATCAATGAAATGTTTTTCAGTAGTAGTATTATGAACCCATGAGTTGTTATATTTTATGTTTCCATCCATTGTAGTTATTATTATTTTATTTAAATTGTTTTATGTGTAGGCAGTGAGTGCACCCTGTAAGTTGGCTCTTGTGTCATTTTTACATGAATCCAGTATTTCTTTGACAATTTCCTTACTTTCAAGTCCTCCCAAACGTACCAGCCCATCTTTTACATTTTTCTGTCTCATATCTGGAATTAATCATTTCTCCAAAGAGCCTGGTTCTTTTTAGTGAAAAATGGTTAGAAAAATGTTAAATTTTACTTAGTTATCAATGCTTTTAGGCCTTCTCAGTAGACAGGATTACTTTTTAGGAAGATAAAAATAAATCACTTTGTACTGATATTTCTTACTCAAATGGAAGATTAGTGTTTTTATTTGACCTTTTTGATTACCTTTTGATTGTTGGGGAAATTTTAAATACAAAATATAATAACTTGTTTTCCTGCTATTTGTAAATTGTACATAATAGAGTTGTTAATATTGTTTCATTTTCAGAATTTCAATTTAATGCAGAATTATGAAAATCAGAAGTACTATATTAAGGAGGAGAGAAGTTATAACTTAAATGAGCTTTAAACATAGTTTTAAAATACTTAGATTTTATTTTTTTCATAAGATTTGAACACACTGATTGATGATGTGTTGATACAGTGTGTCTTTGTGCACCACTTTGAATGTTGATGAGTAGTAATTATCAAAATTATAGTTTCAGTTTTCTTTCAGAGGACCTAGGTAAAGAAATTCTTGCTCAGTATCTTTAGGTTTTAGACCTATTTGTGCAGATTCACTGATTTAATTAAATTTGTTGTTTTAATATTTGTTTTAGGTCTTAGCTGTTAGAACAATTCATGAGAAGCTTCTCTATTTTTTACCTGCTAGTGAAGAGAAAACCCTGGCTCGAGTATTTGAACCTTTTACTGGCCTGAATCCAGTGCAATACAATCCATATACTGAGGTTGAGTATATATGTTTCTAAATATAATTTCCTGTTTGTGTTGTTGTTTTTAAAGGTGGATTTTTTTAGATATTAAAGTCTAACAATATTTTGTTTAGCCTTTATGGAAAGCTGCAGTGTCTCAGTATGAAAAAATTATTGTACCTGTGGAACGAAAAATAGCAGGAAAATTGAAAAATTATATTTCAGAAATTCAAGATAGTCCACAGCAGGTAAAAACTGAAATATTTTACTTTTAAAACTTTCTTTAAGCTATTTTAGGAGATGTATATATGTATTTACCAAGTCAATCCACTTGGGATAAACATATGCTTATTTTATTTTATATTAGCTTCTTCAAGCATTTTTGAAATATAAAGAGTTGGTGAAGCGTCCAATTATAAGCAAAGAATTGATGTTAGAAAGAGAAACTTTACTGGCAAGGCTTGTGGACTCAGTTAAAGGTAAAAGTTTATCAGAGACTATAGTGTTTGCTGGAGAAAATATTTTTGTAGGTTACTGTTTTCTATGTTGTATACCACTTAGGATTAAAACTACATTTTATGACCTTTTTGTGCTGAATATTAATTTACTATTTCTGTTATAAATGACAGATTTAAAAAAAATTAACCCGTTATTTTTTTTCTCTGTCTTATTTGATACGGCAATTTCCCCGAGGGTAAGGGAACAATTCTTACTATTTTTCTGTCTACATTTGTCATAGTTCTTGGAACATGGAAGGCCTTTAGAAGATCTTTGCTGAATGTGTATAATCATTTACTTGATTTAAATTTTATAGATTTTCGATCAGACTTTGAGAATCGAAGCCGAGGAGTTCCCGGTGATGCATCCGGACCACTTTCTGGCAAAAACCTTTCAGAAGTTGTCAATAATATAGTTTGGGTTCGCCAGTTGGAACTGAAGGTATTTATTTTAATAAAAGTTGAAGAACAGTAATTGAAAAATGTGCTAAAGTAGTATAGAAGTCCCTCTACAATTGTGGTGAAAACATTAAAGGACATTTTCTGTTTTCCTTGGCATACCCATCTAATTTTCATGTGAAATGTAGAATTCTGAAAAAGCGTGCTGAGGGAGTTTGTAATAGTTTTTCTCATTCCTTGTATAGAGATAATTATCAAGTCATTTATCATTCCAATTGCAGGTTTCCAGGTAAGAATGTGCCTTAAAAAATATTCAAGAGAAGCCCTGGCCGGTTTTGCTCAGTGGTTAGAATCAGCCCTCAGACTGAAGGTTCTTGGGTTCGAGCCCAGTCAAGGGCCTGTACCTGGGTTGCAGGCTCGTGCTGGAGACAACCAATCAATGTGTCTCTCTCACATCGATGTCCCTCCCTCCCTCCCTGTCTCTCTAAAAATCAAGGGAAAAAATATCCTTGGGTGAGGATTAAAAAAATATGTATAAATGCAAGAGGAGGGTTACCCTTCACACTGCACAGATATAAAGCATTAGTAAGGCTGGCGTGTTTGAGATTGTTACTTACTCAAGTTTGTATTTTTGATGTTTTGTTTTCTGGAATATTCTTCTGCTTAACTTTTGTCAGCTTTCCAAGGTGCTGCATTGTTCTTTGTACAGTTAGGAAGGAAAGGAATTTCTCTCCTTTAAATTGCCATTCAAATTGGCCTAACTGTTGTTTGAGATATTAACCAGAGCATTTAGCAAAGGGTCCAAACTGCTGCTTAACGTGTTTAGGAGTATTGCTGAATTCTTGGGGGGAGTTTCACTTGAATTTACCTTATCTTACCCTTCAGATTATGCCTTGTATGCATTATCCTGTGTGTTTTGCCATCCTGAGGCGGTATAATTCAGAAGCAAACTAGGGGTTGATATTTTTATATTCGCTGGCAAACCTTCTATTGTACTGTTTATAGATGAATGGGAAAATAATTTCTGAATCAAAGATCAGAGAAGGGGGCTTATTTTCTGCTAATTTTGTTAGATTTTAAATAATAACTATTCTTGTAATTTTGCCCCTTAAGGTGGATGATACCATCAAGATAGCAGAGGCTGTTTTGTCTGACTTGTCAGGATTTCGGTCTTTCCATCGAAATGCTGAAGATCTCTTAGAGCAGTTTAAACTGTACGAACAAGAGCAATTTGATGATTGGTCCAGGGACATTCAGTCTGGTTTGTCTGATTCTAGATCGGGTTTGTGGTAAGTTTAAATATACTAAACAGTGAAATCTTCAACAAGAATCTTTTTTCTTATGTTTTAATCCAAACGGCAAGATGGAATTAATCATCTCTACTCTTTTTTTTCCTTCAGATTTCCTGCTGCTCCTTTGATTTTTTTTTGGTTAGTTTTTGTTTATCAACTTTTAAGTCATTCAGGTTGCCAGTTTGATGATATAGTTGGTTGACTGCGTCCCCCCGTTTCTCAGGTCTATTCCCTAGAGCTTCAGATTCCCTTTTTGGAATTAGGCTTTCCGTCTATAATTTTTTGTTACTGGCATTTATATATGTTTTGAATGTAATTTAATTGGTCAACCTAATTTTTCTAATGGGTATTTAAAATGGATGGTCTAGAAAAACCATTGTTTCTTTTTCCTGGTACACTTTCTCAGCATATCATTGTGCGTATTTTTAGAAACTTGTTACTTTTTAAAATTAACTTTGTCTATAATATGAAATTCTGTTTATTTTCCCTATATTGCTAAAAGGATAATTAGGCCAAAAGTGGTAGCTTCTTAAACTGAATAAATAATTTTTCCCCCTTTATATTGCATTTTGGTTGTGGAGGAAGAACTGAAATATGCTAGGGCTTACTGACTCTAACTTCACTCCATTTAACTTTTTCCCTTTCTACCCTGAACCTGAAGTAGGAGAGATGTCCCCTCTCCCCAAAAAAGTTTTCTTTAATCCACTAATTTTGGAATAAATGCACACCCTTATCACTGTAGCTCCGGTGGAGATCCACCATGTACCAAAAGGACTTAGGCCTGCTGTAAAGAGCCTGTTTAACTTTGTTCAACCTGGTGTTTGTTTCCCATTTGACAATGAAACACCCTGACTCCCACTTTTAAAAATTTTTTGTAAAATTCATTTTCCCATAGTGTCACTGTTTTGGAGCATATTTCAGTATATGCTGGTATATAGAAGCTAATTTTGAAGATTAGGTTTGAATAAAAGCAAAAAGGATCACCATAATAATTTTCTGACAGGCTCTGTGTTCATATAGGAAAGTTTTGGCTCAATCATTTCAGTCCATTTTAAAGTATGCTTATTTTATGTGTTACTAAATAGGCTGACTAGATTCGTTCTTTGTCTTTCAGTAGCTTACTTTGTAAGACCTGCAGGTTCTCTTGATTGTGGAAGTGATTTAAAAGAATGAGCATTGTATAAACCTGATCCTGAAAGAAAGGTCATGAAACTATAGTACTTTATGCTTAATTTAGTCCAGTTTAATTTTGACAACCTATGCTGATTTGAGTGCCCTAGTGTAAAATATGCAGTTGTAGCCTTTACAAGAAACGTAAAGAAAGGACAGTCCTTGGACATGAAACAAAGAGTAGAGAAATGAAACATTTGACTATCTCTACTCCTACCACTTTGATGTTCTTATCATTGATCCTTTAATAAAAGTATCAAAGAACCAAATAAGAAGGGTAAAAAAAAAACCTTTTAGAAAATGAATCAAAACCTTTTTTCTTTATGGTGGATATGATGTCAGTTTTGAGTCTTAGGTGAAGGTTGAGAGATTGATTTTTCTGAATTCAAAACTGCTTGGCTGAAATATTAATGTTATATTTTAGCTATTACAGTTTATTATCAAGATCTGAACTGTGAGATACTGTGTGAAAAAGATAACCAGTTGAAAACTATAATTAAAAAAATTTTTTTAAACCTCAAATTAACATTATATTTACAGAAAAGTTGTAAAAACTATTGTTTTTCATCAGTCCAAAGAGTGAGAACATGAAACTTAAAAAGTCATTCATTTTGTTTTGTAGTATTGAGGCTAATAGTAGAATTATGGAACTAGATCCTAACGATGGCTCATTAAAAGTGCATTATTCGGATCGGCTGGTGATTCTTCTGAGAGAAGTTCGTCAGCTTTCTGCACTTGGCTTTGTCATTCCTGCCAAAATACAGCAAGTTGCAAACATTGCACAGAAATTCTGCAAGCAAGCGATTATTCTTAAACAAGTATGAAATTATATTTTTGAAAATATGACTATCCTGAGTTGATTGCTTTAGAATATTTGTTTTCTACTCTTGACTTTTTTAGGCTAATAGAATGACACCATTAACTCTTGTGAAATTGATTTGCTAAATGACGACGTTATAAAATTTGCTATGTAAACTATATTGGCATTTATAATTTAAGGTATTATTATTGCTTTTCATTTTAAAAACTTTTAGAAAAATAGACTATTCTCTTTTTTCATCTTTCATGTTACTTGCATGGGTCTCAAAGGACCTTCTAATTAAAAGGGGTCCTCTGCCTGCTTTCAAGGGGTAGATTCTTAGAAAATTACCATGCTGGTGGGCTGGTCTCTGTTCTTGGTCGTCTACCCGTTCAGCATGTTGCCATCATATCATTTACATGTTTAAAACCAACTATTATCACCTCATTGTCTTATCTCTGGCATAGTATACAAGGCCCTTCTTAATTATGCACTAACTAACCTCACTGGTTGTGACCTTTACCACCTGTACTTTCCCCCTCACATTGCAACCTGTAGTTCAGTAATACACAAAACTTGGCTCTTTGAATGTGTCTCCATGCAGTGATACCTGTTCTTTCTGATTAGAAAACTCAAGGTCTTCCTTTAATTTCAAACTCAAAATTCACGTTCTTTGTTGTGTCTTCTCTTAGTTGATGGTTCCTTATTCTGTGTGCAGTGTGCAAATTACTCTGGCTTTTTTTTTTCATTTTTTCTCTCACTTGATTATTAGGATTTAGAGGCAGGAACAGTGTCTTGTGTATTTGATCTTTCACTTATTCTTTTGTTCAACAAAGATTTGTTGAGCACCTCTACCACCAGGAACAGTGTAGTGAGGATATGTTAATGAACATATTATACTCTGGTGCAGGGTTTCTCAACTTTTGACATTTTGTGCCAATTCTTTCTTGTGGCGATGTCTTGTTCATTGTCAGTATCTGTGGCCAGTAGCACGTGCCTAGTCCTAACAGTCACAGATATCTCCAAACATTGCCAAATGTCACCTTGGGTGCAAATCAGCTATGGTTGAGAACCACTGGTCTAGTGGGAGAGAGCAAGCTAAACACCGAGTTCTCACTTAAATATCCAGCCTTCTGGTAGATGCCTCATTTATGTTAATCTTGTCACTGGTCTAATTGGGGATCATAATTGTAACAGTTTCCCCAGTGCCACACAGCTAGCAAGTTATGAAGCTGGGATTTGATACCATGTCTCCCTGACTCCAAAGCCCATATTTATCCCATTACAGTTCATACAGTGATGGCAGATATGTGAACATATAGATACAATATTTAATATATTATGAGTACTGTATTATAGATGTTCAGAATGTCCTGTGAGAGCAGATGGTAATTTTCAGTTATTTTCCTGGGTAGGGCAGAGGCATAGTGTCAGATAAATCTTTACAGAGTGGTGGTGTTTGATGTGAGTCTGTGAGAGTATACGTATGTTTTATTAAGAGCACAAGGGGTTGGGATGGGTGATCATTTCAGAGAGAGGAACTACATGTTCAAAAGCAGAGAGTCTTGTTCACTTTTGTGTCCTAAGTATTTAGCTGAACACAATAGGAGTTCACAAGATGAATGAATGGTCATATACTATTTGTATTTACCCTGGAAGAACAACTGGAAAAATCTGTTTGTATGTGTCTTTACTTATGAGCAGATATTTAGCTGCAGTAGGGAGTGAGCAGTAAGTATGCTGTTGGGTAGATAACAGCATAGCCAGATTGTTGTAATAGTCTAAGCTCTGTTGCTTCTAGGTTTCCTGATTTTGAACTTTGTTCTCAAATGTATTAGGAACTCATTAGAAGGTTTTACATAAGCAAAAGGCATATGATTTATGTTTAAGAAAGGACCACTCTGGTTGATTTGGAGACTGCATTAGACAATAGGAGGTCCAATTGGAAATAGACAAGTTAGGAGGCTGCTGCACTGGTCTTGCCAACAGATGAAGGTGCTTAGATTCGGATGGGATTGATTAAGATGGGTGAAGTGGTTGGATTCAGTATATATTTTCATAGTATTTAGTCAATAGACTTTACTGATGTGGGATGTGAGAGAAGAGTAAGGACAGTGCAAAGATTTTTTTTTTTTTTTTTGGTCTGAGAAATGGAGAAATCATTGTGTTATATGCTGAAAAAGGAAGGGACAGGTTTGGAGAGTTGCAAGGATAAAGAGTTCAGTTTTTTTTTTATCACTTAACATGCTTTACTGGGTTCCTTTATGTTCTCTATGAGACTGTATTTTTTGAATCCAGGGACTAGGTTTTATAATCTTAGTTTTTAATCAGCCCCCAAGACACTACTTGGCAAATTATAGGAACCCAAGACATATTTGTTGATTGTATATAATAGTACATGCATAAATGCTGTAATGGAGATGAAAAAAGTATTTTTGTTAAATCTTAAAATTGAGAAAAGTTATTATTTCCATTCAGACAATTTAAAATGAAGAAAAATTAAGTGTGCTATTTATTATTGATCTTTGCTAATTGCACTTTTACTTTGTAGGTGGCACATTTTTACAATTCTATCGATCAACAAATGATTCAAAGTCAGAGGCCAATGATGTTACAATCTGCCTTAGCATTTGAACAGATAATTAAGGTAAATGGACTTTTCATGTTATTATAATTAGTTTTTACATGTGAAGTGTTTCTTATTTCTTAGTTTTTTAGTATACCCTTTAGCTCAGTATAACCATTGATCTGAGGCTTTATTTTGCTCCCCAGTGACTCCCTTCACTTTTAACAAGTAACATTTCATTCCAAGTGTATTTTAAATGGTTATAATGTTACACATATTTTTGTGCTCATTTTGATTAATTGAGTTAATATGTATAAATATGCCATTATATTTATCTGTTCGCTGAAGTATCTGTTCGCTGAAGCATCAGATGATCCTTATACACAAGACGTACTTTTCCATGATCTCCTGATTTTATTTATTTATTTTAAAAGAGAACATGAGTATATTTCAGTGCACAACTTCTGTACAGCCAAAAATTAAAACATAGTAAAATGATACCAAAAGACATGGCATTGAATTTGGAACGCATGACAAATGATTAACATCTTTAATCATGAATGAGCACTCGTGAACCAGTAACAGATACAAATTTAAGGTTTATTTGCTCTTTATCGTGCTTATTGAAATATCCACATGTGTGAAATTAGGAAAACCCACAACAGGTTTAGCGTATATGTTACTATGTGACTGCTAACTTTTTGCAGTCTACATTTCTAGTCTTCATAAACACGAGATATTTGAAAAATTATGTAGAAGAGGAATGTACCCATTTATTCTTTTATTTGAAAGTGGATTACTAGCTGCGTCATGGCCCTCAAGACTCCCCACAGGTTCTGAGATTTGTTAGGACTCACAGGACCCCACCAGGGTTTAGTTGTATCACAGCAATAATTTATTACAATGAGAGGTTGCAAAGCAAAATCAGTGAAAGGAAAGGTATGGGGTGAAGACCTGGGGCAACCGGGTGGGAGCTTTTAAGAGTCCTCTCCTGGTGGCGTCACATAGGGCATGATTAATTCTCCCAGCAAGAAGTTGTAACACAGGGAATCATTGTCATACTGGGGAAGACCATTAGAAACTTAGTGCCTAGGTTTTTATCTGGGGCTGGTCATGTAGGAATCTTCAGCCTAGTATGTACCCAAATTCCAGGCTCCCAAAGAAAGTCAGGTGTTCAGCATAAACCGTATTGTTTAGGTACAGTGAGCCACACTTAAAAGTTAGTGTGGTGGGTACCCTCCCAAACTCCAATTTCCCAAGTGCCTACCAAGGGCCAATCTTTTAAGCAGGCCTTTTAAGGGATAACAGTCAGACTTGCTTTGTCAACCCTTTTTTGCACATTAGTACTCAGACTTAAAATTAACTAGAAACTATGAGATTCTTTATAATTTTCTGGCCACTCACTATATTGTAGAATATTGGAGGGACTCTGTTTTCATATTCTCAAGGAATACAATGTTAAGTTGTATGTAGTAATTACCAATAAATGCTTTTGAACTGATTCACAGAGTATTTTATCGAATTTATTATATAATTGTTTAGTTTCACTTAGTCATCACCTATTTATTGAGGGTCTTCTATATTCCAGAAACTTGCTATGTCTTACCATTTACTACTTCAAGTGAAGTATAGAAACCTTACGTTTAAAAAAAATATATTTTTTCATTGATTTTAGAGAGAGAGGAAGGGAAAGGGAGAGAGAGAGAAACTTCGATGTGAGAAACATCGATGAATGCCTCCTGCACGCCCCGTACTGGGGATCGAGCCCACAACCTGTGCATGTGCCCTGACTGGGAATCGAACCAGTGACCTTTTAGTGCTTGGGATGATGCTCACTGAGCCACATGGGCCAGGGCTAGAAACCTTACTTCTGTTATTACTCTTGACCCTCTCTCCTCCTATGTATTTGTCATATATGGAGCACCACATCAGATGGTGTTATAAAGTGTTTCAAAAATCAAATGTGATTTAAGAATCTCATAAGAAGCAGGATAGTTCAGCCCATCGACCTTACTTTGGCAAGGAAGTTTGAGTACTGCCTGCTTTTGCCCAGCAGGGGATGGAAGATGAGCCCTCCACTTGGTCTCACTGAAATATCAGAGAGGGGTGGTTTTTCCATTTGTGTTGGCTGGAGTAGGCTGGGTATTGCTAAAAGGGTTTTTTGTTAGCCTACTATTTTCCTAGTCCTTTGGCTAGAGGAAATAGGCTTTTTCTGGAGCTTTATTTGTCTGTCCCTATGGGTAGTTCCAGGTTGGAGGCTTCTCCGGTGTCCTTTCCCGGAGATATGGGAGACAGTAAGGAAACCAGGTGTCCTGTTGCTTCCTTCCCAAGGTTTGTCAGCTGTCTGTCTTATTTCTACCTTTCACTCTTCCTGTGCTTGTTTGTTATGCTAAGTACAGGGTTTTTTACTTGTAAGAGGGAGAACCTGGAAGGAATGGGGCCTAACCCTAACCCTAACCTACTCAGTGTTGGCCAGATTGCCTTATTTATAAAATAGAAAAATTATATATGCACTTTTTATTGCAGGTCGGTGTTAGGAATTATTGGATTTATGATATAGAATATTGAATTTTTTGGAAAAAAGTAATGTATATAAATACTGAATGTCATATGTTGTACTTCAGAATTCAAAAGCAGGAAGTGGGGGAAAGTCACAAATTACTTGGGATAATCCTAATGAATTAGAAGGCTACATTCAGAAACTACAGAGTGCTGCTGACCGACTTGCCACTGAGAATAGAAAACTGAGAAAATGGCACACTACATTTTGTGAAAAGGTATACTTTATTTATAAACTTGAATAAGCTATGAATAGTGTTGTTTAAAAGTAATTAGGATATAATTTTAAATAACTTCTTATTTGGGAATAATTTGAGACTTAAAGTTGCAAAAACAGAGTTCACACCCTTTGCCCAGCTTTCCCTGGTAACAACTTATATAACCACAGTATAGTTAAAATTAGGGAATAAGCTGTGTTTGAATTTTGCAGCTTCTCCACTAATGTCCCTTTTCTTTCAAGGATCCAATCCAAGATCCTACCTTGCATTTAGTTGTTGAGTCTCTGGAGTCTCCACCTCCGCAGTCTTTGCTTGTTTTTCATGACCTTGAAACTTTTGATGAGTGCTTGTCGGTTATTTTGTAGAATATCTCTAGATTTGAGTTGTATGGTGTTTTCTCATGATTAGATTAGGGTTATGCCATTTTGGCAGGAACACCACAGAAGTGATCTTTTGCCTTTCTCAGTGCATTGATCAGGTATTGGTATGTCGTATTTTAGGTTGAGTTAACCTTGATTACTTCCTTAAGGTGTTGTCTGTCCAGTTTTTCCACTGAAAAATTACCATTTCAGGTGATACTTTGAGACCGCTCTCATTTTTAACAGGTGGTAATTCTTATGAATATTGATCTGCTTCGGCAGCAGCAGCGTTGGAAAGATGGATTACAAGAATTGAGAACTGGCTTAGCAAGTGTAGAAGCACAGGTAAAGCATGTTTTACTTTGTGTCTACACTTTGAAATATGGCTGTTTCAGGATGTGAACATATGATTGCTGTAAAGTTTTAAAAGGCTATTTATAAATCTTTACTAATAAATTCTTGATAAATTTAGAATTTCACTGAATTATACATAAGGACCATAAAGTAATAATGCATTTATATTTGAAAATATTAAAAGTTTCTGTTTATCTTACGGAATGCCAAATCCCTCAATTCAGTTTATAGTTTCTCTGGCTTGGTGCTTAAATGTCTACCATTCATTAGTTTTCTTTTAGGTAATTGTGACAGCTGTAGAACAGAAAGTTAAGTTTAAGTAGAATCCTAATGATTGAAATAACTTTATATCAGAACTTTTTCTTTTTTTGGGTAAAATTTCAATTCTTTATACATTTTGATACGAGATGATGTATATACAAAAGTGGCCAGCACATAACCTGCTACATAGTATTGAGATCTTCGCTGAATGTGAGTTAGGTGTCCTACACATTTACATATATTTTTCAGTTCTTCGAACTTTATGAAAAACAAAAATTAAAGTATTAGATTGATATGCTTATTTGGAAGCAAAAGACTATGTAAGCTATCATGAGCACTCTAATTGAAATTTAACATGTTTTAAAATGTGGAAGGATTACTTAAGTGTGAGAAGGGAAGAAGAGAGCTATGCTTGGTGGGGGCTTGGAAAAGGGCTAAAAGGTCCTGAAGAAACTTGTCCTGTTGCCTTTATCGTAACAAAGTCCAATCATAAAGTCTATTTGTACTTATAACTTAATTTTTAATTTTTTTTAATCCTTACCTTGGGATATTTTTTCCACTGCTTTTTCAGAGAGAGTAGAAGGGAAGGAGAGAGGAGGAGAGAGGGAGAGAAACCTCGATGTGAGAGAGATACTTTGATTGGTTGCCTCCCACATGCACCCCGACCATGGGCAGGGAGTGAACCCACAACTGAGGTACATGCTCTTGACCAGAAATTGGACCCAAGACCCTTCAGTGTGCAGGCTGACACTCTTACTACTGAGCCACACTGGACAGGGCTATAACTTAATTTTTCAAATTTTACAGATTTTTTTTGTATTCTATTTATAAACATGAAAATTAGAGATTTTCTTATTTGACTCTATATAAACTAGCATACTGCAAGTAGCATTTAAGGAATTGTGTGTTTTAAGGTAGCTAAAACAAGTTTTTTTATTGCTTATAATTTTACATCATGTGATATGAAAGTATTAACTGAAAACCTCATTCTACTACCTAATTTTTAAATAAAAGATGTAAATATAACATATTAGGGATTCCAAGCAAGTGACATGCATGCGTGGAAACTGCACTGGAATCATCAGCTGTACAAAGCTCTGGAGCATCAGTATCAGATGGGCTTAGAAGCACTTAATGAGAATCTGCCAGAAATAAATATTGACTTAATGTACAAGTAAGATTTTTTGAAATCCAGTTTACTTTTCAATCTAAAATTTTCTAATAATTTATATTATAAAGTTATTTATTTTCTTGCAGACAAGGACGGTTACAATTCCGGCCTCCTTTTGAAGAGATCCGGGCTAAATATTACAGAGAAATGAAGAGATTTATCGGCATTCCTAATCAGTTTAAGGGAGTGGGGGAGGCAGGAGATGAATCTATTTTTTCTATTATGATTGATAGAAATGCAAGTGGATTTCTGACTATTTTCAGAAAAGCAGAAGATCTATTTAGGAGATTGTCAGCTGTTTTACACCAACATAAGGTATGGAACATGTAATTTTCCATCCTTCTGTTATAACATTTCATCTGACTGACTGAAATAGTATTAAATGTCCAAACCAATGGTGCATCTTGTGTGGCATAAAATGAAAATACCGCAAACCAGAGAACCAGATTTGAGGATTCTTGTACAGGTAGATTTATGCCACAGAAGATTTATGTCTTTGACTGTTTGAAGATTGATAAACTAGCTTTTTAAATTTATTTATTGTTTTGTCACCTTAGAACGTGACGTGACTCTGTTGTGTCAGTTTTAACTCCTTTCAGGGAAATATTTCCTTTTCTTCATTCTTTGGAACAAGAGCAGCCCGTGGAGGGAGGCCTTGAAGTTAATGAAATCGAGATGATGAGATGATTAAACATCAGACTTTTGTTTAAGTGCATCATTACCACTAACTTTGAAGATAAACCCCAATTTCACTCATCGCTCATTTATATTGATCCTGAGACTATGACTAAAAACTCAACCAGTTTTTTAACTGCCACTGCAATGCTTCTGCATTTTAAATTTCCAGAATCAAGTGAATATGAATACTTTCAGATGTGTAGCTTGTAGTGGCTCTTGGCTTAAAAGAAGTGAATCTATCTTAGCATACATCAAATTGATAAGGGGATATCTGAAAGGCTTTTTTTTAGTCTCTTCAAAAAAGTTTTATGATCATGTATTTTTATATTGTCATTTTCTCCCTGTTCATTGTTTAGCTGACACAGTAATGATTGTATTTACATACTTAAGTTGAAATTTACTTACAATTACACTTGTCCCGTTTTATTGGTTGGACCCTAATCTCTATTAGTAGTTGGACCATAGACTTTAAAATGTTAATTTATTAGTTTTGTTTCTTTAATAACGTTTTTTGTTCTTAGGAATGGATTGTAGTTGGGCAAGTTGATATGGAAGCTCTAGTGGAAAAGCATCTCTCTACTGTTCATGATTGGGAAAAAAATTTTAAAGCACTGAAAATAAAAGGAAAAGAGGCAGAACGACTTCCAAGGTATGAGAAGTTGAAGCACTATCTTCATGGACTAGAGCATCTGTGCCGTGGGAGAGTAGGGTGCCCTCCACTTAGGGCAAGAAGTCAAGTCAGTTTCATGCCTCTAGAGCTCAGCTGTGACACTGAGGCTCATCTGAGTGGGCATTGCTGACACTAAGAAGTTGCTCCTCTATAGGCTCTGCTGGCTGAACCCATTGGGTGGACTAGGCTGAGGGAAGAGTCTTCTCTACAGCTCTGACAGGAGGGTCTAATATTTGATATGACAGGCACAGCCTAAGAATGGTAAGAAGCTAACTGCTGACAGCATACTAGACGGTATAAAGCTAATGACATTGGACTCTGCTTTTGTGCTGCTGTTTCCTCTCAGAATGCCCGGGGAGGCACACGACATAGTGCTGCATCCAGGATTTCCCTAAATGTGGAGGAAACCTCTAAGGGGCATCTCAGAACCCAGCTACCTGAGAATATGTCCCCCTCAATATCTGAAATTCAGATTCCTGGAACCCCTCTTTGTAATAAGCTCTGTGAAAGGCCCTGTTTAATTGTGCATTTATTATCTATAAAAGATAATAACCACTTTCATTAATTCATCTGCTCATTCTTTCAGTAACTATTTGGTGAGTATTTATAGTATGTAAAATCTTTTCCTGTGGGAGTACAAAGATGAAGACAGAGTAATCAAGTATATTTGATGATTTGGTCAGGTACATGGGTTATGAGAGTGGGCTCTGGAGGCCGATGGCTCTCATCAGCTGCATGACTTTGATAATCATTTAGACTGACCCTCCATTTCCTTAGCTTTAGAACAGTTACAGCTGTGGTATTTATCGCACAGTGCTTTGAGGATTAAATGTGTGATTTGCATATAAATTACTGGCACAGTAAGTTCTCAATAAATGTTAGTTGTTGTTAAATGTTGTTATTAATACCAGAGAGAATAATTTACATTCTAAGAGACTGAACTAGGCTGTGGAGGCATACCATCCATTTGGGGCAAAATCAGGGCACATTTTAAGATAGAAATGTTTGAACTGGGATTTTGACAGGCAGAAATGAGAACTGGAGGTTAAAGCACAGCCTCTTGGAAAGGGATTCATATTCTGAAAACAAGAAGCTGGTTCATTGAAAATTTGATTATTGCTAATTTTTTATTAGGGACTAGAGTTTATACTCCTGGAAAGGAGTGATAGGCACAGGCAGGGGTG
The DNA here is from genome assembly GCF_964146895.1 of Miniopterus schreibersii. NCBI lineage: Eukaryota > Metazoa > Chordata > Mammalia > Chiroptera > Miniopteridae > Miniopterus > Miniopterus schreibersii. Next base: position 15,489,556 of record NC_138112.1, on the reverse strand, counting down.
GGTAGTTACAGATTTGGGAGAGTCTTACACTCTAAATTTGGGAAATTGGATCCTACTCATGTTAGAATGGATAGCTGGTGAAGGTTTCTAAACAAATGTGTGTCGATATCAAAGCTGTACATTAGGGATATTAATTTGGTAATAATGACGTGTAGTTGAATAAAGAGATCCTGGAGGAAGAGAGCTAAGTCTGTCATCACCCAGAAGACCAGGAATAATTAATTGATTTAAGTTGTTGGACTTCAAATGGGGAGGAGGAATTATTATGAGGTGTTAGAAGAATACTGGTTTGAAGTAAGGAAAAGGTAGTGCTCCTGTAACGTTTGTATATGAGGTTTCTAACCTCTGTTGGATACTGTCCTTGATCCCAGTCTTGACTATCTTGTTTGACTTTATGCTGTGACCTGACTGCTTAGACCTCTACTGTTCAACCCTTACTGTAGACAGCTTGTCTCTTTTTGCTTTCCTGCCAAAGCTAAACAGAACAAAAAGAATTTGTCTCACATTTTTTTTTTCATTTTGCTGTTTCTTGCTAATAAATTAACATGTATTCATCTAAGTTTATATATAATATGTATATATACACAAACATATGTGTATAAACATATTTATTTTATGGATAATTTTTGGATATATGCTAGATGCTTAGAAAAGCCATGTTTTCATGATACTGTATTAAGAATATAATTTTTGGGTAGGCTTTCTATGGTGATCCCATTCTATCTATGATTGAACAGAGCCTCAGTTGCCTGCTATCAATATTTTCAAATGAGAGGTGAATGTTAGTCATCTCTACAAGATTCTGTGGTCAGTGAGCACAACTCTGCTTTATCATATTACTTTATGTTAATTCATTAGTAATATATAGTATACTATAATTTTTTAGGTTTACCAAAATCATCTATCTTCATGTATCAAGTATTAGAAATCTTAACACTTTATGTGTGAGGATTTCAAAAATCACACAAACTTTATGTATCAGGCAAAAATTGGCTCTTATATGAGTTCGTTGTTAAGAACTGGAGTTTAAATCTCTCCAATTAGTGGGTGATTGAGAATAAATAAATGAAGCTTTAAAAGAAAATTATATGTAAAAAATAAAATTGTGAGAATTTAACACTTGTAACTTGATTTCTAAGACTATTACTTGGCTTTATATTTTAAAAAGGGCAAGTAGCTTTCTAAATAATCTTTGTGACTAAAATTAGCAGACTTTTTAAACTATAAGTTAAGCTAGGTAGGAGATTTTCCTCAGACGAACAAGTCTGATTTAACTCTGTTTGCTTACAATATTCTAATTTGCATTGAGAATACCTTGCAAAGAATTAGTGTTCCTAAAAATACATGCCATTTTTTCCTGATTATTAAAATACTGGATTTGTTTTATAATTTAAAAAAAAAAATTATATTTTGATTAGTGTTGATATACAAGACTACTAATTTCAGGTGTACAACCCAGTGGTTAGACATTTATATAACTTAAAAAGTGATCATCTTGATAAAACCAGTACTGACAGACACCATGCATAGTAATTATAATATTTTTGACTAAATTACCTATGCTTTACTTTACATCCCAATGACTATTCTGTAACTACCAATTTGTACCTGCTAATTCCTTCATCTTTTTCACCCATTTTGGACATACTGGTACATATACTTAGAAAACTTGGATCATACCGTATCCTGCTATTTTTAGTTAATACTATTTCAGTAGTATTTTGCCATGTTATTACCTAGTTCTCAAAATTGTGATTTTCTGTTGTTGTGTTGGTAACCCTCACCTGAGGATATTTTTCCATTGATTTTTTTTTTTTTTTTTTAGAGAGAGTGGAAGGGAGGGAGGGGAGAGAGAGAGAAAAACAGAAACAGAGAAATATCGATGTGAGAGAAACATGTTGATTGGTTGCCTCTCACATGTGCTCCGACCAGGGTTAGGGATCGAATCTGCAACCCAGGTATGTGCCCTTCACTGGGAATCGAACCTACAACCCTTTGGTGCATGGGCCAGCACTCTAGCCACTGAGCACACTAGTCAGGGCAAAAATGTGATTTTTAATTGTATGGATATACAATAATTTATTCAGCCATTCCTACATTTGGCTTATTTCTATTATAATTTGGCTCATTCACTATTATAATTAATACTATATAATCTTGGCGTCTGCCCTGAAAATTTCCTTAGGATAAATTTTGAAGGTGAAGTTATTAAGACAAAGGGTATGCCTATTTTAAAATTATTTGATACATATTGCTAAATTGCTTTTCACAAAAGTTGCATTGTTTTATACTGCCAATAGATCTGAGAGCACTCTGTTTGCCCACACGATTGAACATATGAATTAACAATTCATTACATTTTTGTCATTTCCATAGGTATAAATGTTACCTATCCTTATTTTCTTTCCCTTACTATTTTTTACTCTTTGCAGGATAGTGAATATATTTTATAAGTATTTAAAAAAATATGCTACATGCTGTGACAAAAAAAGCTTGTGAATATTTAAATGTATCCATGTTGCTACATAATTCGTAATTACTGCCTTTTGTATAAACATGGATGATTAAAACTGTAATATAACAAAATCAATGAAAACATCATACTAGTATATGTATGGCATTTTTTCCTAAATGAAATCTAAATGTGCTTAAAGGTCATAGTAATACTTTGGAGTTATATTTGAAAGTGTATTATACAAAATGATAATATTATAATGAGAATCTTTTCCTCCAGTTACTCTTTTTCTTGTTAAAATGTGTACATTGGCATTTTTCAGTGCTGTCAAGGTGGACTGCTTAAATATTAATTGCAGCCCTGTGAAGACTGTGATTGATGACCTCATCCAAAAGTTATTTGATGTGCTGGTTCTTTCTTTGAAGAAGTCTGTCCAGGGTAAAGACATTTTTATTTTTATTTAATTTTATAGATAGAGGCATGTAGTTTGATAGTTATGAAATATGAATCCCAAAGGTGACTAAAATCAACAGATACAGAAAGTATTATGAAATAAAATGTGCTTAAAAGGATAACTTCAAGAAAGTAGGAACTAAAAGATCTAAAAATTGAAGGCATTTCTATTATTTGCAGACTGAGCTGGTATCAGTTTGTCATGTATGTTAGAGAAAGGTAGGTTATTCTGGCATAATGTGTTTCTCCTTATTTCTTCAAATGACTACTATTTTCCAACATATTACACTGTTCCTTGTTTTCTTTATACTGAAGATGTTTTAGCATATTATTTAAATGACTGAAAACGTTCAGTCATTTTGAGTAAAATTTACTAAGAATGCGTAAGTTTTAACTTTTCACTCAAAATTTTAAAGTACAGTGTGAAACAACTGAACTTTTATGAGAAGAAATTTCTTTGCTTATTCTACATTTTGAAATTATGTTTTATGAAAGCAAATTATAATTTAGGGTTTAATGTATATTTGATTACTTCTAATACTCCTTGACTTAGAAATTATGTAATTGAATATTTTTGGTAGTAATAATATTTCTTATATTTTAATGTTTCCTATTCAGCTCATTTACATGAAATTGACACATTTGTCACTGAAGCTATGGAAGTCTTATCGATTATGCCCCAGTCTGTGGAAGAGATAGGTCATGCAAATGTGCAGTATAGTAAGCTACAGGAACAGAAGCCAGAGGTGAGAATCACAAAGTAAATTTTAAAATTTGTTTTTACTATACTGGAAATGTTTAAATTAGGCAGTTTTTTGGTGGTAATTTAGAAATATCATAATTTCAATATTATAAGGACATCCATATAATCTGGTCCAAATGGTCAATTCATGGTTGGACTCTTGGTGCTATGCTGGTATAATGAAACAGTAACAATAATGTGACAGTGAAAAAGAAGGATTTTTTACCCTTTGAGACAGCATGGGTGGACTTGGAAATTGTTGTGCTAAGAGAAATAAGCCAGTCAGAGAAAGACAAGTACCACATGATATCACTTTTATGTGGAATCTAAAGAACAAAATAAACTGATGAACAAAATACGTCCAGAGGCAGAGATGCATGGAATAGACTGAGAGCTCTCAGAGGGGAGGGCGTGGGGGTATGGGGAGAGCTTATATGCGTGTATGTGTAACCCATGGCACAGACCGCAGGGCAGTGCGGGGGGGGGGGGCTGGGTGGAGGAGGGTGAAGGGGAGGGAGTGGAGGATGCCTGTGATGCTGTCAGCAATGAAAAAATAATGCGTGTTATCGGCTTCAGAAAAATTTGCAGTCTATTTTATGATGTGGTATTTAGAGTAAGACTAAATTTAAATATGGAGCTGAATTAGCAACATGCACACACACATACATTGGAGGAGCTCATAATTCATAATTAGAGGCAAAGATGACAGAGTGGTAAGGATTCATAACAACAGTATCCAGAAAGGTAGAATCCAGAAGAGGCAACCCAAAGTTTTATGGAACATATTATGGATGATTTTGGTTATGTTTAGTGGAAGAAGGAGAAATAATTCAAATCAATGCAAACTTGTATGTGTCTACTATGTGATAGACTTAACATTATTGAGAGTTTAAAGGCGAGTGAAGTAACATACCTTCATGGTGGGAGGAATTAGAAACAATTTTATGATATAGTAGGCTTAAAGGATAAATGAGGGCTTAAAGGCAAATAAAAAATGTACTTGTCTAGTAGAAGGAATGAACTAAAGAAGGAATGGAATTATGAGCTGTGGCAGTTAGTTAAAGCACGGAGGCATTCATTCATTTGACAGATATTTATAGATCACTAGATGTATTCCAGGCAATTCCAGGCATTGCGCTATGAGTAGAGGTTGAATCTGTGAACTTGCTCTGTTCTTATGGAACGCCCATTTGTATGTGGGGGAGGAGAGGGAGAGGGAGGAGGGAGGGAGAAAGGGAGAGGGAAGGAACGAGAGAAGCGAGAGAGCAAGTATACTGGGGGAATGTTACTTAGGGTAGGTGGTCATGGGATACCTTCTGAGAGAGGTGACACCTGAACTGAGACCTGGAAGGTGAAGAGCCAACCACTGTGAGATTTGGAGGCAGATAATTTTAAGTAAAATCAATAGCAAGTACAAAGATATGAAGGTAGAAATGTAGCTTGTTATACTCAAGGAAGAGATAGATATAAATATTGTCAAGAAAGCCATTATTACTCAAGAAAGAAAATGGTATGAGGTGAAATTGGAGAGGTATGCAAGGGGCAGGTTATGAAGGTATCTTCAGACAATCATAAGGAGCTTGTTTTTTTCTAAGTGTAATTGAAAGTCCTTAGAGGTATTTAAGCAGGGGAGTGACACTGTGTGGTTTACAGATTGGAGTGAGATAAAAGTATGAGAGTCTAGTAAGCAGGATATTGCAGTCGGTAGATGAGAGATTATAGAAATTTGTACCATGAACCAGAGGCGATGGAGAGAACTGGAGAAACTGATATATTTTAGAGTTAAAACCAAGATCTTCTGATGCATAGATAGAGAGGGGTTAGAGAAAGGGAAATAAAACATGTCTCTTAGGTTTTTGGCTTGAGCAGCTGGTAAGCTAAGGGTACCATTTACTGACATGAGGATGAGTAGGAAGGTGTTTGGAGATTGGATGCGGTGGAGACTGAGATGTCAGGTAAAAGTTGATTGAGGAATATGGAATTTAGAGTAAAGACTCGAGATATAAATTTGGAAGTCATCTTTATATCCATGATATTTAAAGTCAGGGGTTTGGACTAAGACCATCTGGTTGATAAGCAAACAGTAGAGATTATAAACTATTGTGAGTATTCAGAAATTTAGAGTTCAAGCACATTAGGAGGCAGCAAAGGAAACAGAAAGAAATGGGGGGAGCATGAAGCATATCACCAAAATACTGAGAGAAATTGGTGATGTATACTGGGAACAGCATGCAAGGCAGGAAGAAGTGACAGCAGTCAGTCCAAAGAGCTAGGCAGAATCTAGGTCATGTGAGCCACATCAAAGGTCTTAAGCTGGATTTTGTGGACATTGGGGAGTCCTGCTGGGTTTTTAGGAGCAAGATGTTAAGAATTGTGTTTTGATATGCCCCTCTGTTGGTATGTGGATTTGAAGGAGTAGGAATGGAGGCAGGTAGACTAGGAACTTTTTGTAAAGTCTTTACAGGTTAACCTAAGTTCTGTTCTCATGTAGGAAATTAGAATCTGACTTGACTTTTTCTCTTTTCTTACTGATTTTTATAGTACAACATGGTTTCTTGGTCCATTGGTTTTCTCTGTTTCTCAGATGGAACTGATCCTGCTTAGGGAAGCATACTGGTCATTGAGATATATTGAATTTGTTGTTGTCTATTATGTAAGCACAGTGGTTTAAAAAAATCTTTCTATGGATATTATTGCTTTGTTGATTAGTAAAAGTACAAGTATTAACTTATAGGACACTTTACAGTGCTTTAAAAGACTTAGAAGTAATTCAAGCAGTTTAGCATTTATTCCTAGACCCTGACTGTTAACAAACTGCTAACTGTACACAACTCAGGACCTTTCAAGTAGAAACAGAGCTTAATTTTACCTTTTTTCATGGCTTTTCTTCCTGTATTAAGTAGGGTAATATAGTTAACTTATGCTCTTAGATACTCATTTCAGTTCTTTCAGAATCCTTTTTTAGCATTTTATGCATGGAACATTTATAAGAACTTTACTTTGAACAGCTGTAGTATTGTCTTTATGGATTTTCGGTTTCATTCAATCTCATATTACCACTTTTATTCTCTTTATTTAACGTCTGATGTCAGAGTGCCTCAGTTGAGTTTGTATGTAATAACAATAAGTAAACATTAGAAACTTTACATCCAGGAATTTAGCAAATTATTTAAATGCAAATCTTGATTTTTAAAAAAACAAATCATGAAACAAATGAAAATTAATGGAATTAAAAAAAAATGGATAAAATAGGTTTTTTTATGTGTTACTTTATTTTTTTGACCTTTAGATTTTGCCTTTATTTCAAGAAGCTGAAGATAAAAACAGACTTTTACGAACTGTGGCAGGTGGAGGTTTAGAAACAATTAGCAATCTGAAGGCTAAATGGGATAAATTTGAGCTGATGATGGAAAGTCACCAACTTATGATTAAAGATCAGGTAAGAACCTTTTAATCATTTTGTTGAAATGGAAACTTAATTTTTTTTCACTTAAGATTTCTTGCACTATAGCTCAGGTTTTTAAGAATTTTATATTGCTGATGAAATTGACTTCCCTTGGTACTTCTGTATAATGAAACACTTTATGATAATCATTTCACATATTTTATCTTCACTGCCTGCTGTTCAAGAATGCATGTAATGTGCCCTGGCTGGTGTGCCTCAGTGATAGAGCATTAGCCTGCGCCCTGAAGGGTCTCAGTTTGATTCCTGGTCAAGGGCACTTATGGGTTGCAGGCTCGTTCCCAGACCCTGGTCCGGGCTGGTGAGGGAGGCAAGCAATAGATGTGTCTCTCTCACATCAGTGTTTTCTCCCTCTCTCTCTCTCTCTCTCTCTTTTTCCCCTTACCCTGCCCTTCTATTCTTTCTAAAAAAAAAAAAAAAAAATCAATGGAAAAAGTATCCTCAGGTGAGCATTAACAACAACAAAAAGAATGCATGTAATGTTATTTTCAGACTTTCTTATGAATGTATTTTTTTACTGACAGTGTGTGGTGTCTTTTAAGGGTACAACCTGGAAGTTGCACGTATCTATTGTACTCATATCCCATGGACCAGAACTTAGTCTTAGGCCCTTTAGCTGTATGGGAGACTGGGAAATGCCCTCGGGTAGAACAACTGGCAGTCATTAAACAACCTTTTTAAAAATTTTTAATATATCTTTATTGATTTCGGAGAAAGAGGAAGGGAGAGGGGGAGAGAGAGTTGAAACATCAATGATGAGAGAATCATTGATTGGCTGCCTCCTGCATGTCCCCTACTGGGGATTCAGCCCTGACCGGGAATTGAACTCTGACCTCCTGGTTCATGAGTGGAAGCTCAACCACTGAGCCATGCTCAACTGCTGAGCCACACCCTTTTTTTTTTTTTAAATCACATTACCTTTTTGCTAGTGAGTGCTGTTAATCACACGAATGATTTTCTAATGATGATGTTTGTGGATTATCTCTTGTAAATTAGTGGTCTAACTTTATGCTTTTGAATTATTTTTTTGCACTTGAATTCAGTAATTAAAAACTACCATGTGACAAGTTGGTATTGATAATTTTTCACTTAAATAGAAAATGGAAATAAAAATGTGAAAATAAAGTGACATTTTACTCTGAAAATAAAGTGACATTAAACTCTGTTGGCTTATAGGTTGAAGTGATGAAAGGAAATGTGAAATCACGTCTTCAGATCTATAATCATGAATTGGAAAAATTTAAAGCTCGTTGGGACCAACTAAAGCCCAGTGATGATGTTATTGACACTGGCCAGCCAAATACCCTTGATGAAAGTGCAAAGTTAATAAAAGAGAAAAAAATTGAGTTTGATGATCTTGAAGTCATAAGAAAAAAGCTGATGTATGTTTTTTCTTTAAAACTGGTAGTACTCATTTTAAAAAAAAGTCTTATATTTATATATTAAGTTAGTAATTTTCATGTTTCTCTTTATTCCTTCCCTTACAAACTACAACAGTTTTAAAATATAAATAATAAGTGTTCACGCTACTGCTTTCCTAGGAGTTGTGGTTAGATTATATACGGATACTAAGAGAAAAGCAAATTCTGGTGAGGTCTAAAAATAGAACAGAAAATTAAATTTATTGAAACGTTAAATTAGGGAGTTGGAATATTTACTTTCTGTGATATTATTTTTTTAAAGTGATATTATTTATTTTTTGTGATATTTATTTTGTGATATTTATTTTTTAAAGTGATAATATTTACTTTCTGTGATATTATTATTTTTTTAAAGTGATATTATTTATTCTGTGATATTATTTATTTTTTTAATATGTACAATTAGTGGAAAATTACTTTCAGAGGCTCTAAGGAAAAAAATGAACCTAGCAAAATAATAAAAAGAGACCTCAAATTAAAAATTTATAGTTTTATGCTATAATGATACAGGGTATTAAATTTGAGCATTGTTTTAGGTTTGAGCTATTTAAGTAAATGTAGCATAAACTAATTGCTTTCATAGGTGAGTAGAAGTTTTAGTACCACATTTATTAAATGGCATTATACCAAGTAAATGAAAGGTATCTTATATTCTAGAAGCTAACCATTTCAATTGAGAATATTCTCAGATTAATCCATAAATATATGCAATTCTGAGTATTAATTACATGTTATATATAATGCACATAAAGTATATTTATATCTATTACCAACTTCACTTTGACTCCTTTGTAAATGCATATTAATGAATTTAGAAAAGCTCATGCCTAAGTAAAATTCTCATGTAAAGTTGTCATGGTCTCCCACTGTGTACCTCTGCTATCAAACACACATGCTTACAACACACACACACATACACACACACACACAGAGAATAGAGATAAATCATACTGATATTTAACAGTTTTCCTTCTTTTAAAATTTAATGCTATTTCACTATTTTTTTTAATAGTGATGATTGCCATCATTTTGGACTAGAAGAGCCCAACTTCTCTTTGGCATATAGCATCTCTAAAGACATTGAGAGCTGTGCACAAATTTGGGCGCTTTATGAAGAGTTTCAGCAAGGATTTCAGGAAATGGCCAATGAAGATTGGATTACTTTTCGGTTTGATTAATAAACAATATTTAGATTTTTATAGTTTGGTAATGCTTTTTGGGATGCAAGTTTTAAGATGGGTTTCTGGTATTTTATAGGACTAAGACATATCTGTTTGAGGAATTTTTGATGAATTGGCATGACAGATTAAGGAAAGCTGAAGAACATTCAGTAATGACAGTGAAATTACAATCAGAAGTTGACAAGTATAAAGTAAGATAGTTTTACTTATTCTACTATTGAAAAATGATCTTGGAACTTTTATGTATCTTTTTATTATGTAGTGACTGAATAAGATAAATAATTAAAATTTTTACACCTAATAATCATAACAGTAAATAAAAATTTGCATTTTGCTCACTTATGTATACTATCTATCTTTCTTTTTCTTCTTTTATAACAGGTTGTAATTCCTATCTTGAAATATGTAAGAGGGGAGCATCTTTCTCCAGATCACTGGCTTGACCTTTTTCGTCTACTTGGCCTTCCTAGGGGGACTAGTCTAGAGAAATTATTGTTTGGTGATCTTCTCAGATCAGCTGATACAATTGTTGCCAAAGCTTCAGACCTTAAAGTAAGAATCACTTTTATAAAAATCTCACATATCTTACCTTTGTTAGCATGTGGTTTTGCTTTATGTGATTTTGCTTTGTATTTGGTTATTTAATAAAACAGAAAGTTAAATTTTTTTCTTCCCTTTAAGTTGTGGTAATGTTCCATTATTCCAGCATTCTTTCATTAATAATACATCTGAATATATCTAGCACTGTATATGGGAGTCGAGAAACAATCATATAAACAAACCCCTTCTTTGAGAGAGAGAAAATGTCTTACTTTAAGAAGGGAGTCAGCTTTAATAGAAAAGTGAACCAATACAAATTATTTTACACGTAGTACATTTAAAATCATGAGCTATATTATAAATAGAAGGTAAGGGATACAAAAATTCAGAGAGATAAACCAAGAGCCAATTTGCTACTCAGATTTAGAAAAGGTTTCAGGTAAAAGTAAAATTTGTCACATTGTATCCTAAGTGGCAGACTTTCTATGTTGTGTTCTGCCATTTAATATAAAAATATTGTTCTGTTTCCTATCTAAAATATATGTTTGTTGATAACCCTGGAGCATATTTAGATGATTTTGAGGTTATAAATGCGACTCCTGTAGAAGATAAATCTGGAATGACTGCTAATCACGTTAGGTGTATCAGAACTTAAGTTAAATAAAGTGTCTGAGGTATGCAAAACTTTAAACCAGATTGTTTTGTGTTTTGTGATGGATGCTTGAATTTCCTGTTTTTCTTTTTCAGAAGTAAAAAGTGTAAGGCAGAACTTTGTATATACTTTGACCATGTGAACCTGGATACTTGGTATCTGATATTCATGGGTACATTAGCCAGTAATTCTTTTTTATCATCTAAACTATATCCACTTACATTTTTTTGTCTTATGGTATAAAGCCAGATAAAAATATATATTTTCTTATAAATTAGTTTCCTTACAATTTATTTATGTGATAATGTTGAAGTAATAAATATGGATATTTTGTTTTCAATAGGATTTAAATAGTCGGGCACAAGGTGAAGTTACAATCAGAGAAGCTTTACGTGAACTTGATCTTTGGGGAGTTGGAGCAGTGTTTACATTGACTGATTATGAAGACAGCCAAAGACGAACCATCAAGCTGATTAAAGACTGGAAAGATATAGTAAACCAAGTTGGAGATAATAGATGCCTTCTTCAATCCTTAAAGGATTCTCCTTATTATAAAGGATTTGAAGATAAAGTGTCAATTTGGGAAAGAAAACTTGCACAGTTAGATGAGTACCTGCAGAATTTAAACCACATTCAGAGAAAGTGGGTGTATCTGGAACCCATTTTTGGCCGTGGAGCATTGCCAAAAGAACAGGCACGCTTCAACAGAGTGGATGAAGACTTTAGGTCAGTACAACTACATAGGACACAGACACATATGGCAGTTTTAATTCATATATAAGGTGCTTAATACAAGTTAATTACTTTTACATTATTAGAATCATCTGTAGATTCCAGTTCTTTCTCTACTGGATGTATAGCTGTTCCTGAAGAGCCATTTTCTCTTTCGGCCGTGTACTTTTTGAACTGGTTTCTGTTTACCACTCTCTCTATATATATACCTAATATTTCCAAAAGTCATTCATTTACAACTTTGCTGTTGTAAATTTGTTGGGTATTTTTCATTCTTTATTTTGATTTATCTCTCACTAGTTTTTAATAGAGTTAGACACTTCTTTTTTCTTATGAAGTCTCTTCCCTTGGCTTCTGTGATACTGTCCTCTTCTGTTTTTTTGCCTGCCTCTAGTTCTACTCCTAGTTGCTAGTGCTGAGCCCTCTCAAAACATTTAGATGTAGACATCTCCAGGTTTCAGCCTTAGGTTCTTTTCTCTCTCTGTTTTCTCCTTAGGTAATCTTAGCCACTTTCAGCAACAGTTCTCTTTCCTGATTTCTCCTCAGCCTCTGTGTTGAGCCCATATTTCTCTTCTGAGCTCAGATTATACTAAGCATCCTTAATCAACAGGTCAGAACTAAAGTCATGAGTTTATCTTTTCCCCACAAATCTTTTTCAGATTTCTTTATCAATAGATGGTACTACCTAATTGCTCAAAACAGAAATAGAATGGATATCTGACATCTCCCACCATTTTCAAATCCATTAAATTGGCAAGTTTAACCCACTTAATTAACCCACTTACTGTAGTTTGATATGTCTTTTATGTTTCTGCTTCTTTGATTTTATTCTAAAGTACTTTTGTTGCCACTCACTTCGACCATTGCCTAACCTCCTGACTTACTCTTGTCACCTCTTAAGTTTTTCATGCAACAGCCAGAGTAATTTTAAAAAAAGAAGTTTCATCGCTTCTTTCCTTTATTGCTTTAAGTAGAACTTCAAAAATGGTTCCCTTTTGCTCTGAGGATAAAAGTGACCTGTGCCTGCCCCCTTCTCTGCGTTTCCTTTGCTGCTCTCCTTTTCTGCCCAGCAACTCGAGCCGTTGGTTTCTCAGGCACACTGAGCTTCTTTGCCAGAAACCGTTTCCCTCCTAATCGCTGGCTTTTTCTTTTTATTCATCATCTCAACTTAAATTACTTTATCAAAGAAGCATAGGTTAGGGTTGCCTATTAGCCACTTTAATAATACTTTGCAATTTTCCTTTTTAGCAGTTATCCTAACTTTATGGAAATGTTGTGAGGAATTAATGTTTTTCTCTGTCACTAGCCTAATAGCTCCATGATGTGGGGCTTAATATTTGTTTAGTGGATAAATGAAATGAGAGAATTTGCACTATGGGCAGTTAAAAGTGGTAATGGGGTAATATTAATTTTTAGCATTATTAGCATAATTATGTGTTGCTGTTGTATAGTGTTACCTCGAGTTTGTTTTAAGCAAGTTAATGAATATCTCAATATCTGTCAGCCAAAAAACTGTTAAATAGGTGTGAAAATGACTGTTTTTTCTTTGTTTAGATCAATAATGACTGACATCAAGAAAGACAACAGAGTCACAACATTAACCACTCATGCAGGAATCAGAAATTCTCTACTAAAAATACTTGATCAACTTCAAAGATGTCAGAAATCATTAAACGAATATTTGGAGGCATGTTTTGTTTTAATATTTATGTAACTTATAAACTACTTAATATAGTAATCGTTTGAAAAAAGAAGGCTGTTCTTTTTGTTTTATTTTATGTTTTTAGGAAAAACGCTCAGCATTTCCAAGATTTTATTTTATTGGTGATGATGATTTGTTAGAAATACTGGGCCAGTCGACCAATCCTTCAGTAATTCAGTCTCACCTTAAGAAACTGTTTGCTGGTAAGATTCAGCATTTATCCAACTATTTATTGAGTTTCAACTATCTGCCAGGCATAATGTTAGGCTCTTAGGTAGACTATTGAATAAAATACCGGTCATACATCAAAGTTTAGTGGGGGAGATAAACTAGTAAGTTGACAAATATAGTATGACAGTTCCTATGGTGGATATAAGTACATGGTATTATACCTGCATTTATAAAGGCATTTAGATCAGGTTGGGGACATCATAAAGAAGGTGACTTCTAACGTGAGACTTGAAGAAGGTGTAGGTCTTAGGTGGAAGACCGATGGAGGCAGAGGGAGTAGGCTCTGCAGAGGCTTAGAATCAAAGGAAAACGTATCCCTTCATTACTGAGTTTAAGGTCTCCTGAGTGGCATCCAAGTGGAGATATTCAATAGGCAATTATTGCCAGCAGAGAGACCTGGCATGGAGATGTAATATTAGGAGTTATTTGTATATAGATAATAATTACTCTATGGAAACAGGTAAGATTACCTGAAAAAAGTGTAGAGTAACAGTGCCATATTCTTTGATATTGTTGAATCAGTTTTGCTGGGTAATTGCAAATGGAATTGCTTTGCTACAAAAATAATGATTATTTTTTTTCTTAAAATATTTCATTTGTTGGAAAATAGTCATGTTTTTCAAATTAACTTTAAGAAGTAAAAATTTTTCTTCATCTTCACTTGTAATTAGGGATCAGCAAACTATATATAGACCCACAGGCCAAATCTAGCTCATTGCCAGTTTTGTTTTCTAAATAAAGTTTTGTTGGAACACAGTCATGCCCATTATTGCTGTAGCTGCTTTTGTGCTGCTAGTGAAGATTTGATTAGTTGACACAGAGACCAATGGCTTGTAAAACCTAAAACATTTACTTTCTGGTGCTTTACAGAAGTATTTACTAACCACTGTATATCTAAAGCTTTAAGAGGTTTATAACTGTGGGCTGTGGGAGGTAGTGGAAAGAACTCTTTGAATCAGAAGGCTTGCATTCAAACTCTACCTCTGCTATTTATTAGTCAGTTATTAATTTTTAAAAAATATATCTTTATTGATTTCAGGGAGAGGGAGAGAGAGAGAGAGAAACCTCAATGATGAGAGAGTCATCATTGATCTGCTGCCTCCCGCACACCCCTGACTGGGGATTGAGCCTGCAACCCGGGCATGTGTCCTCACCGAGAATCGAACCGTGATCTCCTGGATTCTAGGTCGATACTCAGCCGCTGAGCCACACCTGGCCAGGCTTGTCAGTTATTAATTTATTATTTCTTCTCTGAAAATTAGAAAATAATAACTTACAGAGTTTTCTAAAGATCAAAATTAGTTAATGCATTTAGGCTTTTTTGTTGTTGTTAAATATAAAGCAGTGTGCAAACTTTGGGGAAAGGAAGTCCTATTTGCCCTCCCCCTTTCTCTCATCTTTTTGTCTTGTATCAGTGGAATCATCAGTATGTATTCTTATGCACTCATTTGTGTCTGGCTTTTTTTTGCTCATAATGTTTTCGAGACACTTACAACTATATTTTATTGTTTTTAATTACTGAATAGCATTTCATTGTTCGAATATGTCACAGTTTATTCATTTACCTGTTGATGGGCTTGGGTTGTTGCCCCTTTTTGGTTATGAAAAACTGTTTTATTACATTATATAATAGAATTAACAGAATTCTATTGCATTGTAATATATATTATGAGGTATATATTATGTGGTGATCATATATGATGTCTAATAATTATCTTTAATCATTTTGCGTTTAAATTGTTGCTTTTATACTATAGGTATTAATAGTGTGTGTTTTGATAAGGAATCAAAACATATAATTGCAATGAAATCTTTAGAGGGAGAAGTTGTACCTTTAAAAAATAAAGTTCTTCTGTCAAATAATGTAGAGGTAAGTAATCCTTTTTCATTATGAAAATAAAAAGAATTAACTGTATGAACTTTGTATCAAAAAATTATTTAGTCAGTTCATAAAGTTGGATAATTTAGGCCTTTTAGGAAACTCTTCTCATATCTTTAAAAAGTAATTTGTTTTTCTTTTGTTGTTCAGAATGATTTGATATTAAAGAGAATACTGATTTTTAGTCTTTGGAAGGCGTATGTAATTATGAAAAGAGCCTTTGCTTTGGTGTCAAAAGGACTTGGATATTAATCTTAGCTGTAAAACTTATTAGTTACTTGACTTATAATCTGTTTCCTTATCTGTAAAATGGGAATCTTACTATTTGTTGCAAAGCGTTTCTATTAAAAATTAAATGAGATAACTGGCTTTAAGTACATTATATTGTATTTGGAAAATAAGTGCTCGGTAAGTCTTCTTAGCTCTCTTTTCTTTTAAAAATTAGTTGTATAAGATGATTTAGGTGAACTAGTAATCTTGAATCTAGTGCATTCACAAAATAGCTATGATTAACTGGTTCTGTAGGACAGGAAGTCAGTTGTCAAAGGGCTGTTACAGGTATACAGCTAAAACCAAATAGCAACAGGTTGCATTGTATTGAATTGTAATTTTCAGGTTCCAAAATTATCTTCCAGCTGAAGTCAAGGGCCATGTCTCATCATGCATGCATCTATACAGGCTAGCCAAAGGTTTCTTCCTGATTAGGCCCCAACATTTTATCAAGTGACTGAAAGCACAGAAGCTTTGTTAAGTAGCTCCCATGATTGATGAACAGTTTTATTGCTTTCTGCTGTTGTTTTCCTTTCTTTAGTTTTGTTGGGACTAGATGAGCAGAGAGAGGAAGAGCTTAAGTTTTAGCAGCTGGGCTAGAGCAATTTTTTCAGCAAAGGAAAACTGAAGTCTGAAGTTCCTGTGATGATTAGGAGAGTAGGTGTCTCTGTTGTTTTGCACACAGATTGTCACTCACTCTTTTGCTTCAGTGGCTGTTGAGCTGAACAAAATGTCATGCTATTTTTTTGATACTGGAAAGTGCTCTAAAGATAAAAAAAAAAAGCTAGAAGGTAGAGTTAAAGTAATTAATGATGAAAAGCTATTTAAGATTGTACCTTTTACCCTTAGATTTTAATGCAGATGATAGTGTTTTAAATTTCAGTAGTGATTCATAAGTATTTATTGAATTTTTTCAATCATTTTAACTTTAGTTAACTTTTATTATTTTACCTATAATCATGTAAATGAAAACATGTATTTTTTGACCTTGAAACAAAACTAGTTTTATCTGAAGAGGCAGCTTAACCCCCAAATAATGTAGTTCATTCTAACTAAGCAATCTCTTCCTCCGGTTGCAACTTTTTGAATATGAGATCATCTGGATAGCATAAGCCAGAGGACTTAGCTAGTCACTATGACTCTGATTTATTGGCCCAACTATCTAGTTTGATTAGTTGTAATGATGAAAGGAATGGGTTACTTTTTAAATGTTCATATTACATTGGTTTGTATAGATGGGGTGATAGTTAACTATAACTTTTGAGTTTTTACACTTGCCATTATGCCAAGAGGTTAAAAAAAAGGTTTTCTTCAAATTAGTTAAATCATTTATAAATTAAATAATTATATGCCATAGAACACATTGGGATGTAAGAGTCAATGAGAAATTATCATTCGCCCTCCTGAACTCAAAGAATGGGGTCAGTCAGTAGATTATATACCTGTTTTATGACATGTATATATTACTTTCTAATGTTATTTTCAGACATGGCTAAATGATTTGGCCTTGGAAATGAAGCAAACTTTGAAACAGTTGTTGACAGAATGTGTTACAGCTGGACGAAGTTCTCGAGGTGCAATTGACTCATCGCTGTTCCCTTCGCAGGTAAGAAGGCTTGTGTCTGGAATATCGTTAGGCCCGGTATCCTGGGATGACCCCTGACCTAGGGGTCACAGGGCTCACACAGCAGTATCTCTGTGCTCCCTTTGTCTAACAGTTATCATTGACAAATTGCCTCCCTTTTGCATCTCAGTTCCCTCAGCTGTAAAACGTGAGGGAAGACCTCCCTGGTAGTGAAGTTCTCTTCTAGCTCCATTAATTTGCTTAATTCCGATGCTTTCCAGCAGCAGGCGTGCTGAGATCCAAGCAGCCAAGCCGGTGGGGAGTGGATGCGGAATGAGCAGCAGTCATGTAGCAGCGTCCTCCTCCCAGGTGTTAGTCCATCACTGATGGGAGGGCGCAGGATGGGTAACGCTGTCCCCCACCCATCCCATGGGACCGTCTAAGAGGTTGGCACAGACAGGAACTTAGCAGGGTGTTAGTGTAGATGTGCAGTGTGGTCACACCACTGAACTAAAGTGTCGGATGGGAAGCCGAGAGCTCGGTTACACAGTGAGCGTCACAGACTGCTGCGGCTCAGTGTTGATAGTGTTCATTCTTGAAACATTGGATTCTAGGTACAAGTCACATGAAACTCGACCCAGGCCTTATCAAAGTGTAGTGCTAAGACTTGTGGTAAGTATTCTGCCTTGCTCAGGATTTGTTTTATTGCTGGTTGAGACTAACACTATTGATTTAGTACATCAGGAACTTTAGTTCTTAGGGTCTATGAAAGGTATGCATTGAAATGTTCTATGATTTCTCACAAGAAAATCTACCCAGCTGCTCAAAGTTATTTGCTTTTCAGATTAAAACATTTAGTAGCTATTGGGACAGGTTTTTATGTTGATTTAAACCATGAGGTGTTAAATAGAAAGTTTGGAACATTTTAGATTCTTGGACATTTTATCATTCATGTTATTTTAGCACTTTGAGTCAAACTAAAATATGTTTAAAAAATCTTGTTAAGTTCTTAAAGTAAAAGCAATCATCAGTGAATATTGCCATTGCAAAGTCAGAGGTAAGCTGCTTTAGTACCTCTGGAAATGTTTCCTAGTACTCTGTCAACTTTCAGGTAGGATTTACATTGATTTAAAGACAATATTTAAAAAGTCTACAAAAGTAGAATTGCATAGTAATTGGATTGGGGAAATGACAGTTGTGTCAGGAGATGTGCTGGGAGATACAGGCTAAAGAAAGTTGCTGGAGTTGAACCTGAAACTTGCCACTGAGCTCTTGAGGATTCAATTCTAGTAAAAACGTGAACTACTAAAAATATAAATAGCTTATTATCTCTGTAAAAATGTGAACTACTAAACATATAAATAGTCTTGACTCTTGAACAATGTGAGGATTAGGGGCGCCAATTTACCATGCAATCTAAAATCTGTATATAACTTTTTAAAAAAATCCTTACCTGAGGATGTGTTTTTGTTGATTTTGAGAGAGAGAGAGACAAACATCGATCGATTGCCTCCCATGCCTGCCCTGACCTGGGATCAAATCTTCAACCTAGGTATGTGCCTTGACCGGGAATCAAACCTGCAGCCTTTTGGTGCACAGGATCATGCTCCAGCCAGCTGAGCCACCCAGCCAGAGCTGTGTATAACTTTTGACTGCCCTCAAACTTACCGGCAGTTTTCCCTCTGTTATCTGTCAAGGATTGGTTCCATTCCACCCCCACATCCCCCAGCCTTCTCACCGGAAATACCAAAATCCAAGAATGCTCAAGTCCTTTATATAAAATGGCACAGAAATAGTATTTTTGATCCACAGTTGGTTGAATCCCCTGATGCAAAGCCCAGGGATACAGAGTGCCAGCTGTATACAGGGTGAGGCAAGTAGGTTTACAGTTATGAGCAGGTGAAACACAGTTTATTTTTGTATTATTATTTGTTAATAATTGTATTATTTTCCATATGAACAACTGTAAACCTACTCTTGCCCCACCCTGTATTTATTGAAAAATTTCATGTATTAGTGAACTGGCGAAGTTCAAATCCATCTTGTTCAAGGGTCCACTGTAGTTCATTAATTTATCAAAATGAAGAATTCTAGTTTATTAGCGGTATGCTAAGAAAAATTTATGTCAAGCATCTTCATGAGGGGATTGAGTAATATAACTTGTCACATGAATGTCTGGTACCTGTTACTATGTACCGTTAATTTAGTTCTTTAGAGGTATTTTTGTAAGGACCTGAGAATTCACTTTCTGGTCTGGGAAGGAGGTAGCATGGTAAATGGAAAGAATTTGACTTTGGTTCAAATTCTGCCTTTTCCAGTTACACTCTGAGGGATTCTTTTTGACATTTAGTTAAGAGAATGTAATAATACTGACATTGCCAACTCATTTTGATGGTTAAATCATGTGATCTTTGCAGAGCACCATTAGTGACCATTACATTTCAGATAATAATGTTAGTGCCTGTGCAAATATGTTAATGGTAACATGACTTGAGAATTAGCCAAGACCATATCTTGACTATCATTTCTGTTAGCCTCTCACAGATATTGTATGTCAGACTATTAGAAATTGAGATGATTGATGTGCATTTTTAATACAGAAATTCAGGAGTATTGCCTGAAGAGAATTCATATGTATTAGTATTAGTGTGCAGGTGGTGAGTGAACATTTCTGTATGAAAATTAAAGAGCAAAGTCTTTTCACAAAAGGCAGATTTGGATCTGCTTAAATGCTTCATGCTATATCTGATTAAAGAAGCTGGTGAGTTTTGTACTACCAAGTATGGCAGATAACTTTGCCCTGGAAAGAGTTAGTAATTGGCTTTCTCTTCCATAAAAGAATCTAATACAATATTTACCCGATGTTTTTTTTATAAATATATTTTTTGTTTATTTCAGAGAGAAAGGAAGGGAGAAGGAGGGAGAGAAACATCAATGATGAGAGAGTCATTGATCGGCTGCCTCCTGCACACCCCCTACTGGGGATCAAGCCCACCACCTGGGCATGTGCCTTGACTGGGAATCGAACCATGATCTCCTGGATGTTTTAAGTTAGAGCAAGACAGCAGCTTAGCCTGCTATATAGAATTATAAAATGTATATGTAGATAATTAAATGAGTTAATCTGATAAATAGAAGCATTTGATGGTACTCATCTGGATGGTGGAAGATATATATCATAAAAACAATCTGTTCAGTAGTAATTGGTGAATAGGTTTAGTGTTTTAGTATGATGATGGATTATGCCTTTAGTTGAAAGGAGGATATTATTGGTTTACTTTGTTCATCCAAGAACGTATCAAACTATTTTAATATACGTTTTCAAAGATTGGTGTTTAAATATGTAATTTGGTTTATTAGTAGCCTTGCTATATTGGTACTATTAAAGAAAGCCTCTGAAGCAGTGGTTAACATTTCATGTTTAATATAAATGTAAAGATATCTATATTGATCTAGAGCTAGTTTCTGTTTTTTAGTATTAGACTGAAAGATATGACATCTTAATTAAGATAAAATTGGAATTTGAAATGGTAGACTTCAGTAATATACTGAGATATTATTTGGAATGCTAGTAGATTACTTTTTTATTGCATGGAATGCATCATACTCTGTTATCTTTGCATCCTACTGGTTGAAAAAAAGCCATTTTTGAGGAGAGTCAGGAAGGAAGTACCAAGTCCCTTATGTTACGATTAGTTTGGTGGGTGCTAGGACCCACTGAATAGGCCTGTCGGAGAGGAGTATGAGATGAGTTCTGAGAAGTAAGCTGGGTTGCATTCTCTGTTAATATTTGAGGTACCAAAAAGGCATTCAGGTACAGAGATTCAATATACAATAGAAAATTTGGGAAGAGGATTTATTTTCTTAAGTTGATAAAATATTCCTAAGTAAATTCACCTTTTAAAGTATATATTTTCTCTTAATTCAATAGATATTATGCTTGGCGGAGCAGATTAAATTTACTGAAGATGTAGAAAATGCTATCCAAGATCATAGTCTTCATCAGATTGAAACACAACTGGTGAACAAGTTAGAGCACTATACTGACGTGGATACCAGTTCTGAGGACTCGGGCAATACTGGTATGGAAAAGGGTTCCATTTTCTGCCTACTTTTTGGTTATTTGAACATTTTTTTGTATTCTATCTTAATTCATTTATTGTTTCTGACTGTCTATTTTGGAGGTTACTTTAGGAGTTACAATATATATACTTAACTTTTATATTGTACTTAAATGAAATGTAGAAACTTTACTATCATATAGGTTTCTTTTCCTTCCCCTTTTTATCTTGGAGTTGTCTTATATGTTACATCTATGTACGTTGATTTATTTTTTGCCTTTAACCATTAAACATTTTTAAAGGATTCAAGAGAAAAAGAGTCTATTATATTTACCTAGATGCTTACCATTTCTGTTGCCCTTCCTTCATCCTTACGCTCCACTTTTCCTTCTGGTATCATTTTCCTTCTGTTTGAAGAACTTTCTTTAGCATTTCTTTTAGGGCAGGATTATTTGTTTATGAATTCTTATAGATTTCCTTAATCTAAGAATGTCTTTATTCCTTCTACCTTTCTTTTCTTTTCTTATATGAATTGATTTTTTTGGTTCTTTGCATGTTGAATGATTTTGAATTGTATCCTGGACATTGTGTTTTGAGAGTCTGGATTTTGTTTCAATCCCCTGGATGTATCCAATATTGATATTTTTCTTTTAACAATTGATCATGTAGGGTTCAGGCCAGCAAACCTTCTGTTGATTGTGGTTCCCATGTCCGTTCTGTTTTCAAAGTCTACAATGCTACCATCAGTTCTCAAAGCCTTTGGTTTGATGTTGAGAATGAGATCTGCACAGGTTGGGAGTGAGCCTGAATTCATAAGCAAGTTTATAGGGTAGTTGCTCCAATCTCTTTTCTCTCCATGGTCTTCCCAGTATTTCCTGGTTCCCTTGGGCTCCTGTTTTGTCCCCTGGCTAGAAAGCTGAGGTTTCATATACTCTATACTCCCCTGCACACTTTCGGTGACTGCACCCATAATCTGGGCCAACTGATGGGAGACACAGAGAGAAAAAGAGAGCAGTGGGGGTTTGTCCTGCTCTTTTTAGGATCATAGCTTCTCTGATTTCAGAGGAATGTTTCCTTCCCACAGAGTTTTAGGCATTTCTAGATCTTAACTGCCAGCACTGTGGCTACCTGGAGACTCCTCCTCCAGGAGCTCTCCCTGTCTACAGCAATCTGGGTTTCTGACTGCCTGCGTCCAGGCCTAGGGATACCAAAGAGGGGGAAAAAAGAAACAGGTAAATTCTCTACTTGTTTAGCAACACTTCTAATTCAGATCTTCCTCAATTGCCCAATACTTTTTACTTTTCAGAGTCTTAAATAGCAAGCAGTTCAGTGCATGTTGTCTGTGTTTTCTATACCTGCATTCAGAGGGAAAGCAGGCTGGCATGTGCTTACGCCTTGCCTAAGGAACCAGAACTCTTCTCATATTGAATGTTGATGTCTTAGTTTTCACATACAAAATTTTTATTGCTTACTGATGGTGGAGTTGATACTGTTTTGGCTTGCATGATCTATATTTCTATACCACTCAAATATATAAAGAAATTACCATTTAGATTAAGAAATGCCCTGATATCATGAAGTATATAAGTTACAGGCTAACATTTTCTCCAATTATATTTATTTGTATATAGAATCTGGCATCATGGAGCTTAAGCTTAAAGCACTAATCCTTGACATTATTCATAATATTGATGTGGTGAAACAATTGAACCAAGTTCAAGTTCATACAACTGAAGACTGGGCTTGGAAAAAACAAGTTAGATTCTATATGAAAAGTGATGACATATGTTATGTTCAAATGGTGGATACTGAACTTCAGTATACTTACGAGTATCAGGTATGACTTGTGGCAGAAATGTTTTATTTCCTGTTAGAAATTATTTACTTTATTGGATGAAATATTTATTTTTATTTTAGTTGTAACTTTCAAGAATGTTTTTGTTACTGTTTTCTTTTCGTTTCATCATGATTAAAAAATGTTACATTGGAAAAAAATCATTTTCTTTACAGAAAAGTTAAAATAATGGCAGTATTATACTGAATTCTCTAAATGTACCTTTTATTAGAGTAGCATTTATATAGAAATTCAGACATACCTTCAATTCAAAGAGAAGTGAATATAGGCAACCCCAGTAGAAGCAATTTGGTTCGTGCCTCCTTATACAAGGACAACATTAGTGCAATTTTAAATATGCTAAAATATGTTTACTAAATGTTTTTATGTTTTGTAAGGTAAAACAACTTTTGGAAAAAATAACCTAACTCATGTAACTTATTCTCAGAAAAATCTATCTGTATTCTTTCTGCCTTATTTTTATCATAATCCATCATCAAAAAATTTTGGCAATTATGTTAATAAGCATATGTCAGGAGAGTTGCCAGCTGGCTCTTTCAAAAAGGAAACACATTTCGAGACCTAGTCTGTCTACCTAAATTAAGGAAAAACTCTAAACTGCAGCTGGAATTGGAATCTTTTTTCCCTAAAATTTAGTAGAAAATTTGAAAATTATATGATGTTAAAATTATTCATTTCATAAGAAACTTTTAAAATTAATTATGCTTTGAGATCTCTAAAGTAATTCTTATTTGTGAAGATTATAAAACTTAAGGAAATAATTTACATGAATTTAAAATGCAAAACAAAATGTCTTTTTGTATTTGATTATATAATATATTTATTTTGTTTGCCTTAGAAGTATGTTTCTGTACTATTATCAAAAACTCAAGAGACTATTTGGAACACCTAACAGTATATTAATTGAGGAAAGAATAAAATACATGCTTGAAAAATAACTAAGTTTAATTCCAGTTTGCGCTTTAGAAAGTTTCTTTCATTAAAAATACTTTGGATATTGTTCTGTGTTAAAAACTTTAATCTTTTTGTTGCCTTTTATCTTTTTAAGTAGAATCTCACACTGTATAAATATTTGTAAATGTTCTATAGAACATTTATATTCAAACCTTACGTTTATTTCCCTTGTGTAGGGTAATGCTCCCAAGCTGGTATATACTCCACTGACAGACAAGTGCTACCTAACTCTCACTCAAGCCATGAAGATGGGACTTGGAGGAAATCCTTATGGACCAGCTGGAACTGGAAAAACTGAATCAGTCAAGGCTTTGGGTGGACTTCTTGGAAGACAAGTTTTAGTTTTTAATTGTGATGAGGTAGAATCAATAATTGTCCAACTGTGTAATAGTGTGCTAGTTTAATGTTTGGATTAGTTTTCATGTAGTACTTATATATTTTAAAATCACTCTGCTTTTAAATTGCTTGAAAATAGAATTTGTTTTACTTGAAAAGTAATATGGAGAGAGGTTGCATGTATTATAGTCCCAAAACTTTTCTAAAGAGAATTATTGCAAAGACAGAGTTTTAAATACAGAATGAAGATTTATGTTAGAGTTTAGAAAAATATTTCAGTAAGGAGAACGGTAAATAGAAAAGGAAAATTTAAAATTCATTTTTAAAACATTTTGTGTATGATTTGTATTTTGACTTAAAAAATAACTAAAACAAAAATTGTATTTGCTTAGTTCTGTGTACTTTTCAGGATACTTTCACAGGAATTATTCTGTTTACTCCTTGAAAGCACCCTGAGTTTGAAAGAGTAGCTATTTAATCTCTACTTTAAAAAGAGCAAAAGAGGCATAGATGGGTGAAATGGTTACCTTATCAGTAATGGCATAAAGTGTTAAATTATTGTTAGAGATTTCAATTATTTTTTAGTGAATATACTTTTATTGTTTTTTTTAAGGGCATTGATGTGAAGTCAATGGGACGAATATTTGTTGGTTTGGTCAAGTGTGGGGCGTGGGGTTGTTTTGATGAATTCAATAGACTGGAAGAAGCCGTACTGTCTGCAGTTTCTATGCAGATCCAGACAATTCAAGATGCTTTGAAGAATCATAGAACTGTATGTGAACTGCTTGGCAAGGAGGTATAGAAATATATTTGTAATCTAAAGAATTAAAATATTTCATAAGACTTTGCATTACTCATTCTTAGGCAGTATTTTATCTTTATTTCTCCTGGTACCCCTGTTTCTAATCTGTAACCAGTGTGTTAAACCTTTTTCCTGTGAATTGTCTCTGAGGTTTCTACCCTGTTTTTGGTTTCATTCTAACATTCATCTTCAAACTATATTGAATAATTGAGTTATATTTGCTAACATTTACAGAGCATCAGTCCGTGCTGGCACTGTGCTTAGTGCTTTAATGCATTGTCTCATTTAATACTCACCACAATCCTTTGAAGTAGGTTCTATTACAGTAACTTTGAACACACTGAAAGTTAAAAGAACTATGAAATTATCCTCTTATCCATAATAACATTTTCTCAGTACACGTTTTTCTAGGTAGGCCAAAAAAGTAAGACTAGTTGTAAATTATTAACATTATTTATATGATACTTAAACTCTTGAGTAATTATTAAGTTTTACCTCTTTGTCATCAAAGTTTATTTTCTTCCACATTCTTTTTTTTTCTCTTTCTTCTTACTAAGAAAGAGTGGTTCTTCCTCCCAACCAATGCTAGTCTTCCCACCTGTGCTTTGGAATTTGCTGCCCTGGGATCTTCTCTTCGTTATCTCCTCTGCCGTAGTTTCAGCCTTCCTTCCTCTGCCCACACCTCAGTGGCTTTTAAACATAATCAAATCTTTTCCTTCTTAATAATATACTATGCATAATAATATTATATAATTAAAGCATAAACAAACCTTTCCTTAATATATCTTTTGTTCCAACCACTGCTCTTTCTCTTTTCTTTCCTCTATAGCCAGGTTTTTGTGCTCTAGATCTTTCTACTTCCTAGTTGCCCATTCATAGTTTACACATCTAATTTAGCTTCTTTGAGCTTTATTGAAATGCTCCTACTCGGCCCTCTTCTGATATTCTGCTCTTCCCTGTCATAGCATTTATCACACTATGGTTGCTTCTTTGTTTTAATAGACTATAAGCTTTAGAAGGGCATAAACTGCTATTGGGTTTAGTTCAGAACTGTGTTGTCTCTGTGTACTTGGCAAACTGCATAACACAAGGAAGGCTTTGAGCAAATGTGTTGCACAAACAAATAGACCAAGTGGTTCCTAAGGAGTTCGTTGTATGCTGAATAAGGAGACAGTGCGGTAGTCGTTAGTTTTTCTGCTAAGGTATTTATGTGTAGAAATATGTCACAGTAAGATTGTTGCTGGTAATGCTTTATATTTATGGTTTCAAATATTTGATGCCTATATTTTAAATTAATCTTTCAGGTAGAAATAAATTCTAATTCTGGAATTTTTATCACTATGAATCCTGCTGGAAAAGGTTACGGAGGAAGACAAAAGCTGCCTGATAATCTTAAACAGCTTTTCAGGCCAGTAGCCATGTCTCGTCCAGACAATGAGCTGATCGCAGAAGTCATTCTGTATTCAGAAGGCTTTAAAGATGCTAAAGTATTGGGCAGGAAATTGGTAGCTATCTTCAATCTATCTAGGTGAGTTTTTTTGTTTTATTTTTATATTTTTCTGGCTCCATTGATTGATTATGTTTATTAGTGACTATTTTTCACATTTGTCCAATTCACTTATTTAATGATTTTCATATTGGTGATTGTGCGTATGGTGTTGACAGGAAAGATTTTAGTTTGAATAATGAAAACATCTGGGCCTAAACTACTTCTTTTTCTTAAATACTATAAATCTGATCTCACTTTATTAGGCAAAAAAATTTTTTGGAGTGCTCCAGCTAAATGATACTTATTGATCTAATTTACCAGCTGACCACTGGAAAGTTACTATTCTTTGGAGGAAATCTGTTGTAGTTTTTTTTATGTCTTATTTTTGGTAATAGAGGCTGACTTTTAGCTTCTTTGGGTAATTGAGAATTCTAGTCCATACCATTTAAAAGATAGTGAGAACTAGAATTTCAGAGATCGAGAGCCAGGTAGATTGATGAAAAACCTTAGGAATAAAGGTAATAGGTAATTGTCATTTAGTATCATCATTAAGGTATTAGCCAGTTCATAGTACAAATTGGTAGTTACAGAATAGTCATGGAGATGTACAGTACAGCATAGGGAATACAGGCAATATTATTGTATTAATTATGTATGGTGCCAGTGGATACTAAAAATATTGGGGTGGGGTGGGGATGGATGTTTGTAAAGTATTTGATTGTCTAACCACTATGCTGCACACCTGAAACTGATAAAAATAATATCGAATGTAAACTTTAATTAAAAAATAAAATTTAAATTAAAAAAACTGGGGGGAAAAAAGCCGGTTCATGAAAGGTTTATCCTGATCCTTGAGAATCATCCATATTCAATGTTTACTTGAGTGATTATTTTGCGTGATTGGGTCTTTTATATAAATGTGTGGAATATCAGCACTCATTTCTATTTGTCAGTAGTTATATTCTGTATATCTTTAGATATACAGAATAAAAAGATAAAAAGAATTTCTGATAGCTATTTGATGCTTTCTGATTTTTATGTTTTCACTTAAGGGAACTTTTGACACCTCAACAACATTATGACTGGGGTTTGAGAGCTTTGAAGACAGTTCTGAGAGGAAGCGGAAATCTTCTTAGACAACTGAAGAAATCCAGCGTTAAACAGAAAGGTATGATTCATTATTCCAAATATAATCTCATTTTTAAAATAAGCTTTAGTTTAGAATAGTTTTAGATTTATAGAAAAGTTTTAAATGCAACATATAGGGTTTTTGAATACCCTATTCCCAGTTTCTTCTGTTGTTAGCATCTTACATCTGTG
Organism: Miniopterus schreibersii; assembly: GCF_964146895.1. Taxonomy (NCBI): domain Eukaryota; kingdom Metazoa; phylum Chordata; class Mammalia; order Chiroptera; family Miniopteridae; genus Miniopterus; species Miniopterus schreibersii. The sequence continues at coordinate 15,461,454 of NC_138112.1, read as the reverse complement.
TGGTACATTTATCAAAACTAATTAAAGCAATATTGATACATTATTTTTTAATTGAAGTTCTTTATTAGGATTTTCCTAGTTTTATCATAATTTTTAAATGTGCATTAAATATTAAATAGTTGTGATATATAGAGGAATAGTCTAGTCCACTTGTTCTCAATCTTTAGTGTGCATTAGGATCCCCTAGAGGCTTGTGTGAAAACATAGACTATGGGACTCCCTCCTCAGAGTTCCTGATTTAGTAGGTCTGGAGTACACCCTAAGAATTTTCTAGTCTTAAAACAAAAACAGAAATCTTAGAAACACATGGGGATTTTCTTTTCCAAAAGAGGTAGTATACCAAATAAAAGAACCTTTTAAAAAAACTCAAGAATATAAAAAACTACCTTTTAACTTGTAATAATGTTAGATGAGCAGTAAAGTTGCAAGGGTAGTGCTCGCATTGTTTCCTGTTATTTACCGCAGTACCTGTGTCAGAACGAAGGGACCGACTCAGTCATGTTACCATGAACTAAAGTCCAGGCTTCATTTGATGCTTTATTATTATGATCCTTTCTGTCCCAGGATCTAATCATTGAATCTAGGGTCCGCCTTGTATTTAATTGCTGTATCTCCTTAGTCTCCTCTGCTTAATGACAGTTTCTCAGTCTGTTTCTGTTTTCGTGACATTGACAGTCTTCAGGAATACAGTCAGATATCATGTAGGCTCTTCCTCATTCTGTTTTTTTCTGATATTTTTCTCATGATTAGACTGAGTTATGAATATTTGGAAAGAATACTAAGAAATGATGGAGTCCCCTTTACATCCCGTCCCGTCCCTGTCCCCGCCCCCGCCCCCATCCCCATCCCCATCCATCCCCATCACACCACATCATCACCACATCACATCACCACATCACATCACCACATCACATCACCACATCACATCACCACATCACATCACCACATCACATCACCACATCACATCACATCACATCACATCACATCACATCACATCACATCACATCACATCACATCACATCATCACATCACATCACATCACATCACATCACATCATCACATCACATCATCACATCACATCACATCATCACCACATCACATCACATCACATCACCACATCACATCACCTCATCACATCATCTCATCACATCACATCATATCATATCATCTCATCACATCGTCAGTGGGTACATACTAACCACATGGTATCACTGGTGATGTTCACCTTCATCACTTACCTTAGTGTTTGTCAGGTTTTTCCACTGTAAAGTTAGTGTTTCCCCCTTTTCTTACTCTCTGCTTTGGAAGCTGGTTCCTAAGTCTTACCTTCAAAGTGAGGAGGCAGGACTTATATCCTGCTTGGTGGTGGAATATAATTTGAAACTCTTCTGTAAAGATTTGTCTCTTATCCTCCATTTATGTATTTATTAAATAATTTATTTAGATTTGTATGGACTCATATATGTTTTATTGCACTTTACCACCTTTTTTTCCATTTATATAAAATAAATGATTCCCCTTACCCATGGATCTATCCTTCGTGAAAGGCTGAATAGTCAGCCTTTTTCAGATTGCTATTAAAAACTTAGCTAAAACACCATGAAAATTAGACAGCATAGACAAAAGGACTACATGAAATTACCACCACAACATGAATTGGGTATTGTGCTAAGTGGATAAGTCAGACAAAGACAAATGCCATATGATTTCACTTATATAGGGAATCTAAGAAAAACAAAATAAGCCAACAGAACAGAAACAGATTCATAGATACAGAAAACATTTTGACTGTTGACAGATGGGAGGGGGATGGGAAATGGGTGAAAAAGGTGAAGGAATTTAGAAGTACAAACTGGTAGTTACAGAATAGTCATGGGGATGTAAAGTACAGCCTAGGGAATATAGTCAATAATATTGTAATAACTATGTGTGGTGTCAGGTGGGCACTAGACTTATCAGGCGATCACTTCGTAAGTTATATAAATGTCTAATCACTTGATTGTACACCTGAAACTCAAAATATTGTGTGTCAACTGTAACTGAAAAATAAAAAATTATTTAAAAAAATAAAAACTAAGTTAAAACACTGAAAACAAGACAGCATACAAAAAGGATTACATGAAGTTACTTACCTATTTGGACTCTAAATGATCAAAGTATACATCTTAAAATGGAAGCTACTTTAGCTCTATTGTTAGGTGAGTATGTGCCAGGGCAGATATAGTTATTTGCTGAATTAATTAAATTACTATTTTTCAGTTGTGTATTCCTGATGATTTTTAAGAAATACTGAAACTATACCTGTAGTAAATAAAGATGGCTTCCTTGTGAGTTCAGCACTGAAATAAACTCTAGTGCAGGCACGCCTCTTTATATATACTTAAACATAGAAATATTAAGCAATTTCAAAAATTACCAGGCTAAAAACAGTTTCTTGCCTTTATGTGTATGTCTTATCAATCAGCAGCTGATATCCTTGAAAAAATAAGAATCTTACAATCATTTAACATTTACATTTGGTTTAAGAATAGGTTTATGAACCAGTTTTGAGCAAGGCCGATAAAAGATTTTTGCTTTGTTTGTTAGTTTTTAGTCATAGGATGTAAAATCTCTGGAGGCAATACTGGTTATTGGTATATTCGGAGAGATACCTGAATCTGGAGTTGGTTGGTTTGGGTTTAAATTCCAGCTATGTAAAATAATACTTACTGCTGTGCTCTTTCAGATAAGTCATTAAACCCTTGGAGATTTAATGTTCTCATATGTAGAATTAGACTAATAATAGTAATACTTTCTTACTTTACACAGTTATAAAGTTCACATCAAAGTAGTAAAGTATGATGCCAATGTAAATGATTATAATTTTTATTATTAACTAAAGTCTGAGCATACTTGGGATTCAAATTCTATGGAAAAGAGTTCATGATTATCTAGTGATACTTACTTTTCAGCAACCAAAGATAACAAGGTAAGCTTGTTAATTCATATTATAGCACAGGTCTTTAAATGTTATTAAATTCTAGTGTGTCATTTAATTACTGACAATGCATATTAAGGCACTTAAAAACTTTTTATAGTCATTAAATTTATAACTTATAATTTTAAAATGAAACTTTTTCTTTAGTTAATGAAAGTCATATTGTGGTGCAAGCATTGAGGCTTAATACAATGTCAAAGTTTACATTTGCTGATTGCACTCGGTTTGATGCGCTGATCAAAGATGTGTTTCCTGGAATTGACTTTAAAGACGTAGAATATGATGAACTGAGTGCTGCATTAAAGCAAGTCTTTGAGGAGGCCAATTATGAAATCATACCCAACCAGGTAACTGTCAAGAATATTTTATACTATATTGATTCTTTCTACTAGTTAATTCCTTATTACCTATCTTTATTCTTTATCTTTCAACTTATCTTTTGTCTTTCCACTTAAATCTCACTTGCTCAGGGAAACCTTCCCTGGTCTTTAAGTCCAGATTAGGTCACCTTGTTATGTGCTTTCATTACTCTTATTATACAGGGTGTCCCCCTAAAATGTATACACACTTTAACAGCTGATAGCTCAGTTTTGAAAGTGAAATGTATTTTAATAAACAGTGTCTTTATAATTATTCAGAGCGTGTGTATACATCTTTTGGGACCCCCTGTATATATTTGTTTAGCGTTTCATGTGTATTTGATTAATATTGCTTCTCCCTCGCCAGATGGTAGTCTCCATGAAGGCAGGATCTGTGTCTGTTTTTTGCTCACCACTTTATTCCTGGTGCCTGTTGCAGAGCCTGGCATATAATAGGTCCATTTTATATAAATTTGATATGTAAAATGGTGATGCTCTCCTGAAGAAATCAAAGGCTTAATTTACATAGAATGACTTATATGTATAGAATGAGAGCAGAGCTGTGTGTGGTCATGTACTATAAATCACATGTGAACATGTTCTTTTCTACTAGATCAAGAAGGCTTTAGAACTGTATGAACAATTACGCCAGAGGATGGGAGTTGTTATTGTTGGTCCAAGTGGTGCTGGAAAATCAACTCTTTGGAGAATGCTAAGGGCAGCACTTCTTAAAATTGGCAAAGTGGTGAAACAATATACCATGAATCCCAAAGCTATGCCTAGACATCAGTTATTAGGCCATATTGACATGGATACGAGGGAATGGTCTGATGGTGTTTTGACAAATAGTGCTCGCCAAGTAGTTCGAGAACCTCAAGGTTGGTCTTTGTTGTGTGATTCTTTGCTTTACTTAGTTTTAGTGGATGGTAGATCTTGTGTATAGTGCTATTCTTATCAAGTCTTATACATGACCATGAACTGCCTTTTAATGATGTACATTGATATTTTAGTTTGGAGAGGCCCAAGATATACTATCATTTTGACCTATACTTTGTAGCAACTTTTATTATAATAGAAACTCAGAGTAATCTGGGTGAATTGAAATTCACAACTAGATTAATTTACTGCATAAATATAAAAATTTTTATTGCTTTTTAAAAAAAATTTAAATTTATCTTTATTTTTGAAAGTATTTCAGATATTCCCCTGCTGAATTGATATCATAATGCCTCATAAATAAGCAAGAGGACAAATTTTTATTTAGGGTTAAAATTGGTATCTTTGCAAACACTTAACTCATCAGTTTCAATAGTGTTTTAATTAATTTTGAAAATTTAAGTCGTAAAACAGTAGACTTCAAGGCCTAAATTTTTTGGCTTGGTGGTTAAGAGAGTTTTTAGCCAGAATCAGAAAAGACTCCCTACTTTTTGTTAAGTCGTCATTTAATTATAGTTGTTTTTCTAAGTGAATGGTTTAGAAACATTGAAAGGGATTTTCAGTGTAGTCTTTTTCAATTTAGTCAATAATATTACACTAAATAGGAACCAGATATTACCTATGCTAATTTCTCACACTTTTTAAAAAAAATTCTCACCCAAGGATATGTTTTTATTGATTTTAGAAAGAGAGGAAGGGGAGAGAGAAACACTGATATGTGAAAGAAACATCGATCTGTTGCCTCCTGTACCCATCCTGACCGGGGATCGAACCCGAAACCTGGTCAGGTATGTGCCCTGACCAGGAATCGAGTATGCAACTGTTTGGTGCAGGGATGACTCTCCAACCAACTGACCCACCTGGCCAGAGGACTTTCTCACACTTTTATTGTTGGTATTTTTCTCTTTGAATTGTTTTAAAAGTCCAAGTACAACTTGAAACCACTCTCATTGAAGAGGGATGGATAACAAAGGTTTCTCTTGTGGAAAGACTTGTATACACTCTTGTTCACTACTTCTCCCCTTTGAAGTCACCTTTTTAAATATCAAAAAAGTTAGTGGTGAATTTTTAAAATTTCTCATGTAGCACACTAAAGAGTGGGTTCTCAATATTTTCTAAAATATATTACATAGCAAGCATTCATACATTCTTATGACATGGTAGAAGACAAAGGTCTGAAGGCTATCTCACAAGATTAAAGGAATAGAAATACTTAAGCCTTGCACACCGTGTTTTCTCTCAGTGAGATTTCATTTCTGTGTGTTCATAGATAAAGAGAGTATTATCACATGGTGTATAACTGAGTCTTTGGCCAACTGAGCCGGATAGCTGGGTTCTCCAGCACATTTGTATACAAATTTACATGAAAATTTCAACCTGTTCAATGCCTTGTTCTTATATTTAGCTTCAGAGAATATAAAATAATACTTATGGAAATCACTACTAAAGAATAAGAGAATTATTTTATTCCTTTTTTTAAATTATCACTGCATATATTTTCATTCTATGTTTACTTTTATGGTTTGAAAATAGATGTCAGCTCATGGATAATCTGTGATGGCGATATTGATCCTGAGTGGATAGAGTCTCTGAATTCCGTTCTGGATGATAACCGACTGCTCACTATGCCCAGTGGAGAAAGGATTCAGTTTGGCCCAAATGTTAACTTTGTATTTGAAACTCATGATTTGAGTTGTGCTTCGCCAGCCACAATATCTAGAATGGGAATGATCTTTCTTAGGTAAACAATAAAAGCATCTGCATATATTATATTAGAATATTCTTCAATTGTTACTTTGGTTTCATAGCTAAGTGAATTATGGGTTGTCTAAATAATGTATAATTTGTTTTTCTCTTTTTTTATTAACTTTTTGTTTGCTAGGTTTTAATTCATTCTGAGACTTCCTGTTTTACTGCAATTGAATTATTTCAGCAATGTAGTCCTATCACAATTACTAAATAATTATTTTTGTTTGCTTAAGTGAAACAGTATTTAATTTGTTTTCTTGTTTTTTTCTGTTACTTTTATTTAAACTTTTGTTTTTTAATCCTTACCCTAGGTTATATTCACTGATTCTAGAGAGAGAGGGGATGGAGAGTGAGAGTGAGAGAGAGAAACAATTTCCATAGGCTTCCTCCTGGCATGCGTCCCTACCAGGCAGAAACCTATGCATGTGTCCTGACCGAGAATCAAACCACAGCCCTTTGGAATACGTGACAACACTCCAACCAACTGAGCCATACCGTCCAGGGTTCTATTATTTTTATTTAAATATTGTGATTGAGTTCAGAGAAGCGAACATACTAGTTATGAGCTAGAGATTAATAATTTTATTTATGTATTATTGTTTTAATCCTCACCTGAGGATATGTTTATTGATTTTTGAGAGGCGACGAGAGAGAGAGAGGAATGTTGATCTGAGAGAGAAACATCAATGTGAGAGAGAAACATCGATTGGTTGCCTCTGGCACCTAGGCACCCTGACTGGGAATTGAACCCACAACCTAGGTATGTGCTCTGACTGGGATTTGAACCCACAACCTTTTGGTGTACAGGATGATGCTTGAACCAGCTGAGCCACCCAGCTAGGGCAGAGGCTAATAATATAAAGCTTAATGTTAATATTTCAATCATAGAATCTCAGATTTTTAGAATTTTAGGACTAGTCTAGGTTAAAATGATCTTATAGTCCAACCTTTAATTTTATAAATTGGAAACCTCTTTACTTAATACTTTTTTTCTTCTTCACTGTGTCCGGAAGAGGCTTAAAGAGCAAAAGTGAATTGTAAAGCAATTTTAGATCTGTACAGTAGTGACCTATCAGAACATGGACACTTGAGCCAGTTTTGGTTCCTGAAATGAGTAATTAGAAAGTTCTCTTTTACTTCCTGAATTTATGTTTAGAATTTGATATTTACCAGTTTACATAAAGTGCTCTACTGTTTTAGGCTATTTATAGCTATTTTATATGTTATATGACACATGATCTTGTCATTACATTGGTTCAGACTTATTGTTTCTAAAATTACTTCATTGCTTACTTCTTTGAAAACATATTGAACTTGTGAACTCTAACATTTTGAGGTTTTATTAAAAATATAACAGTGGGTTTATAGCTTTTGTAGCAATACCTCACACAATTTATCTTATTTATTTCATGTACTCTTAAAATCTTGTGAAGAAATATAGGATAAAATGAAAGATTATAATTAAATTAAAAAATATTTATTGAATGTATATTACATATATGACATTAAGTTAGACATTTTAGGAGAGACAAAGCAAGAAAGGAGTAAAACTAACACTTATGGAGAGCTTGTTTTTATGGAACATATGCTCAAGTAGAGGAGATAAGATAAATATAACAACAATTATAATACAAGATAGAATATAAATAAAATAAGTGATGAGTAGAATGCCATGGATATTTAGCAGAAAAAAAGATCACCTATTGCTGTAGAGGTTTGAAAAGTGTTGGTGAACCAGGTATTGTTTGTGAGAGGCATAATGAATATGTGATTTTATGTAAATATAAATACATATTAACATTTTTCGTGTTTGATTAGCTTGTACCTTGGTTATAGGTTTCATTCATTTCTCAGTAGATGTTTATTGAGCACTGGCTATGGAATAAGCCAAATGAGGGCCTTTTAATAGAGAATACAACTGAAGCTAATACAAAATAATGGAAACTATAATTGAAAAATAAAAAAAATAGTGAAAGAGAATGCTATTAATTATTCTGGGGCAACTAGTAAAAACCAGGATTGTCTTGGACAGATCTGGATAGTAGTTGCCCTAGTCCTTAAGCAGATGCCATTCATGACAAAGTCTTTATTCTGAAGGAGCCGGGAGTCTTTTGTCTGTCTGTTTTGAGCTGATCCAGTGTAACTGAAATATTTACCTTTGATCTTTCCATTTTTCTTTTCCTTATTAGACTGGATAGAAATGTGAGAGGGGAAATTCAGGGGCTCGGTATCTAATAGTGCTGCTATGAAACAGTGTTAGAAGATTGGAAAAATAATGAACTTGTGGGCCCCTGTCAATTCTAAAATTATTAATCTATGGGTTGGTTTTACTATAATTTATAATTATGTAAGATACAATTTTGAGTAATATGCCAATATTATATTTAATATTAGTCATTGGGTGTTAGTCATACAATTAAGTCCTAAAAGAATTATACTGTAGAAAGATTTTTTAATAATGCCATGGGAATTTACGTAGTTGGCTTTTTGAGGATAGAGAGAGAGAAAAAATATTTTTGAAGACCTGTGTTAAGATCCAGTGCATCTTGACCTCTAATGTGCCTTTGAATCACCCAGGGAGTATTTGTTAAAGTGAATATTTTGCTTCAGTAGGTCTGGGATGGGATTTGGCTTCTGTATTTCCAACAAGCAGGCTACAATTTGAGTAGGATAGGTTTTTTGCTAAGCTCCAGATAGTAATTCTTTAATTTACACTTATAGTAATATAGATGAAATTTCTTTGCTTTATTTTATAGAGAATGATACCTTTATGTATGTATATCTAGAGAAGTAACTAACACATACACACACGTACACAGAAGTAACTAAAGTCAACTCTTGTACACTGGCAGGTACACGTAAAGAATAATGTCAAATGAACCAGAAATTTGTTTTGAAAGTAAATTGACAATTTTTAAAAAACAATTTCTTATGTGTTTGTTCATCTGTTTTAGTGATGAAGAGACAGATATTAATTCTCTGATAAAATCTTGGTTGAGGAATCAGCCTCCTAAATACAGGAATAACCTTGAAAACTGGATTGGAGATTACTTCGAAAAAGCTTTACAGTGGGTTCTAAAGCAGGTACGTTGACTGTAATATTTCAGAATTAATCATTTAGGTGAGAAGTACAGTGATTAAGAATGTTGCTTGCATGTAGTTGCCTTTTAGTAGAGCTCTGCCTGAATATGGGGGTGGAGTGACAGGTAGGTGTCTTCATTGCTATCCCTCTATGTCTCTTGGCATAATCTTTTATTATGTTAGTCTTAAAACACTTTAATCGTCCCATCCACAATATCTTGCACTGCTTACCAAAAAATCTTGAATACAGTGTATTGGACTATCTTTCTAATTTTAATAACAAAACCATCTTGCCACATTTTACTGTGTCATTAAATACTCATGTATATATCACGCTAAACACAATGTCAAGTTACTACTAAAGTAGTAAAAGGATGGTGAGTTATTTATAATATTAAGTCATTTGTTTATTCAACAAATTGATTAAATATCTAAAATATGGCAAGCATACCAGTAATCGAGCCTTTGAGAGTTGAACATTAACAGGACAATCCTTAGGAAAGTTTTAAAAAGGAGATCATGTGAATTTGAAGCATGAATGGAAGTTTAGCGTGCAGAGAAGACAGTGGAGGGCATCCAGATATTCTACTTGGTTCTTTTCACCTTTTCTTGCATTTTCTTTTCTGTCATTGCTGTTAAGAAAAATGTGAACGTATAAAATAGAGGAAATAAATAGCAGTGAGTTTTTTGAAAGTATCTGTTAATCTGAACTTGATTTAGAGGTCAGTACCTTGGGATTAAACAGGATGTACAGAGAAATGGAGACCTCACTTTAGTTTGCTCAACCTTTTTTCTTTCTGACTTTGTAAGGATGAAAGATGGAGGAAGAGGGATTTGTGGGAAGTGATGCCAATGAATAGGTTCCCCTGAAGGCTTCAGGGAAAGCACCACTCCCACCAGCCCTCAGTCTGGCTGAGCTGTCTCCTCCTTTGTTTTTCTGCAGTAGTGTAGTTTCTTTTAACTATATTATAGTTGCTTATATTCAATTATAAGCACCTTGAAAGCCAGCACCACGCCTGTGTTACTGCTTATCTTTTCCCCAGAACCAAGTATGCTAATAACAGAGTAGTGAGTGAATGAGCATAAATGTGCTCAATTAAATACTTAATGCCTATGTTGTAGCACCTTTTCAGTAGATATGTTATTTCATTAATATAAAACATACAGAGCCTAACAAGGCTCTCCAGTGTAAATACCTTGAGGTCATCTACTTGCATACTGTTAATGTTAGAATGAGAAATAGAAACGGTACTGGATGGAATATATAGGTATTAGGGGTTGTGACTATAGAAATGATGACAGGATAAGATGATTAAGCCATAGAGTGGATATCAAAGATTCAGTTAGAAAATAAACTGATTTGCTTTGTGGTCAGTTTCCTGTTATTGTTAAAAAAGCCCTTTTTTTTTTAATGTGTTGAGAATTCCTTCTTTCTTATTCTGTGCCTTGTTCACCATGTTCAGATCCTGAGAGATATACCATAATGGATGTTCTAGAGCAAAGCAGATTTTATTTATAACTAGAGTTTTGCTTTCTTGAGTTAATTTAGCAAATTAGATAATCTAGAGGAAAACATTTGGGTTTCCTCTGTCTTGCCTTTAAAGCCTACTACCCTTTGCGTGGCCTAAGTAGTGGATTTCCATCCATCCTCCTGTTTTCCTGTTCTTCCTCTTATTTCTCTTATAAAATATTTATTATGCAGACAGAGTGGTTTTCTAAAAAATGTAAATTGTATCATTTTACACTCTTACTTAAGAACACTTTAAAGGCAGTGAAAATAAAATTTTCACTCCTTATCATGGCCTTTATAATTCTACACACTCCGGCCCTTGTCTGCCTCTCTGAGTTAAACTACTCTTCCTTTGTTTACTCGGCTTCTTTTAATTCCTTAACTATACCAGTGGCTTACCTTTGCATATGTCACATGGCCAGATAGATCTCACTTTTCGGATTTTAGCATCAATGTCACCTTTTTCAAAGAGGCCTTGAACCCTCAGTCTGACTTACCCTTTCTCGAAACACTTTGTTCTGCTTCTCTGTAGCTCTTCCCACAACTTAACCATTTCCTCTACTAGACTTGAGCTCTACGATACAAGTACTCTGTTTAGATCATTTTTTAAAAAGTAACTAGCACTGCTTACAGATTCTATGCATAATTGTTTCTTAGTAAATATTTTAGATTGATGAGAACCCTTTCCTCTCTTAACTCCCCGGGAGTTACA